>NC_088200.1:61981023-62598073 GCF_028769735.1 Zonotrichia leucophrys gambelii
AGAACCTTCCCTTCCCTCCCGGATTCGGCCAATAATACTCAAAATTGTGAATTTATACTCAAAGTTTGTAATCTAATTTAAAAATAGCAAGCTGATTACTGTTTTTTAGCAGTGGGTGCTATTAATTATTAGTATTTGTTCTTTAGTCAGTCCCTAACATAGCAGAACTAAAGAATGATGGCAAGAAGAAAGCTCTAGAAACTCTCACAAAGTAATCTGTGGAAGTGGCATGAGAAGTGGTCCTGGACCAATTGCTCTGTCATGCTGTCCTTTCACTCCAGTAACAGTGTTTCAACTGCATCTCACAGATGAGATAGGAGATGTCTGAAAAGTTTTTACTATTTCAAAAGCTGGGACTTTGTGTCATTGGGTACACTGGTCTCCTCTTTCTGCTGTCCCCAACAGACTTGTTGACAAGCTCTTTAGGAGTTTTGTTGAGAATATCTCAATGCAAGGAGACAAAAAGCCCTCAGCAGCTCTAAGCATGCTTGAAGATGATTCCTGCTATGGAGGGATGTTTTGCCACTTTTGACTGTACCTGGGCTGTTTAACCACAGTCACACAGAAGGAGATATTGCAAATAAACTGGAAATGCTACTCTCCCCAGAGAAGCTGTGTAAAGAGATTGTCACAGCAAACAAAAGAGATTCTTTCCAAAGAATAACAAGTATGCCAGGTATTTTGCTTTAAGATGAATAAAGGGACAGTTTTACTGTGAGAAGCACAATGACATACTGAAATGAATTTTGCCACTTTAGTTTTTATTCTAGTTTTCAATAAAAATTAAAAATTATTTCTTCCCATGAAGAATCTTGCAAGGTAACTAAAGTTTATTAGTTGCTTATTTATTATTACAAAAAGCCAACACCCCAACCAAAGCTGCCTCTTTATCCAATCAAATTTTTACCTTCAAACCTCTCAGTAAGGAGAATTTCTTTCAAACATAAATTAATTTCTCATAACATTATACCACCTCACAGTAACTTTCAGATTAAATCTTATCAGATTATGAGAAAGACCAGTTGAAATTACTTTTAATTTAATTTTCAAGAAACTAGAATAATTTTGGAATTTCCAATACATTAGGACACATTGTGGTCATTAATTTATTTAGAACAGAAATACTGGGTGATAAATGAAACTTTACACACTGTTAAAATAAAATTAATAGTTTGAGGTATATATTCTTTAAGCTCCATGACTCCTAAGGAGACAAAGAAAAGAGAAGAAGGCACTGAGTTCCTCTGTGCCACATTTTTATGTTTCTTGTTTCCAGTATCATGAAGAACTTAAGTTCTTTGCTACTGAATATTTTAGGATACATATTTATTCAAAGAGTGTGATCACAAAAGTGTACATCAATACAGGTCAGGCTTAATTCAGCATTTTTTTTTTTAGGATCAAAGGAGTATTGCTGATATTTTAATTTTAGCAATTGCATTAAAATATATATTTCACTTATGTTCAACCACACAAACAAAAAGGCTTAACTGAATTTTCAAGCCCTTTGGATATGAATTGAACTTTTATATGCTAAATGAACCATTACTATAAATATTGCTATAAATATGTCTGGGAAAACCAAACACTGTTCTTGACTAATAGATTTTACTCACACTAAATTGCCTTTTTAAAAAATTTGTTTTCTCCATAATAATCATATTAAAAATACCTCTGAATTTAATTAACATTTAATATAGAAATTGTGCTTGGTAATTGGCTTAATGGTTTTACTAATTGGTTATATATTAAATGCTCATTTTGCAAGAACACTTTTCATTACAAAAGAATAACAATTCTAGTGAAAAAAAATTAATCTTTTTAAGAGAAATTTTTCTTTTTGAGTTAATAAGACAAACATTATTGATTCACCTCTTAGTTCGGAGTACTATGAAAATTCAGTTCTCTTAATTCTTAATTGTAACTGCCAGTACATTATCCTTTATTGAAAAGCATAGGTGGAATCAATAGCAGAAATCTGTTCTTAGGAAAATAATCTGTCTTTATTTAAAGAACAGTAATTACCAGCCATAGATGCTTGCATAGTTAAATGCTTAACAGTAGTATTTACTTGTACAAACAAAAACATTATTTTTCTTTTCAAATAATAAGCCTTATGATCAACACCAATACAGACTTTTTTATTAGTATTTTTATGCTGTTTTAAGAATATTTTGCAGACTTATGATATTATTAGGGCATCCTATTAACAAATAAATATCTTGTGGAAGAATGCTTAGGAAAAAAACTTTAATTGAAGAAAGCAAAGTTTAGCTGTCAGAAACAATGAAAATCATTTGTTGTGAAATGTGTTACTTTCTGCAACACAGGACAAAATAGAATATTTTTTCTTCTCAGCTGATGAGAACAGGAAGAAATTCCTTTTCAAGTTTAATGTCTAAAATCCCAGTGTGCAAAGTTTGTATCTCCCAAACAATAAAAGATGCTCAACTCAAAAAAATAGTGAAAAGTGTGGAAAAATTTGCGCACAACAAAGCCCACCAAGGCCATATGACATGCATGCTTTAAGGAGCACAAGACAAATGAGCCAGACATTACAACCAAGACGTAGGTTGGTTGTACTGGAAGTCAGGTACTTTAAATGCCAAATATCTGTAGATAATTATTCTTCTTATTACATGCAAACAACTAAGCTACTGCCTTCTGTGTCAACAAAAGTGATTACTGGAAATTCATTCTCACATCCAGTCTGTCCTGGAATCTGTAAGTGTGCTGCTCTGAACTTTTGTGTATGACCAACTTATGACTTTCCCATGCCATTTTTACCTCTGTGCTTATTTTTGTATTCCTGATTTATAACTGGAGTCTAGCACTACACAAGTGATCACTGAAGTGTAACCTCCTAACTGAACTAAAGATCTCTGCAAGCACAGGTCAGTTAGATATGTGTGAAACTTAACATGCATAATTTGGTAATTTGACTAATGTTAGAAAAAAAATTGTGCATGTGTAAAGGTAGATAAACAATACATGTTACAAAATCTTTGTTTATTGTCTTACACAAGCGAGGTCTTCAGTCCTTCTGTTCTACCTTTTTTAAATGACCTTCTAAGTTTTGTTTCTCTAAAAGGAATTGTATAAGCTAGATGTTCACAGAAAGATTTAGATATTTGAAGTGCCTTTCAGAAATCCTAAGAAATCACTCTAGCTGAAATCATTGAGAGTATGTACCACATACTGCAGGTTTGACAGGCTAACGTTTTGGTAGGTCATCCTGACTTACTAGCATGCTCTGATGCATTTGAGCAATTTTATTGATTCAGCCTAGAGTGTTGCTGCCTGTTCCTTCACACTGCCTTGAAAGACACATTCCTGAATAGCCACATGGCCTTGGTGTGAAGCATAATTAGAGATGTCATCTGATACAGCTAGAAATTCTCATCCCAGCTGGCCTTCACAGTAACCTAGTTCAAACCATCTTGAAACTACTGAGCTAAATCTCACAGAGCAACCTGCTTTGCACAAAACCAATTCCACCTTCATTTTGCCCTACATCCCCTGACCTCTGTACTCCCTGGTTTTACATTTGCCTCCTCCAGTGCTAAATCAGAGCATAGGAAGGGCATAAGCCCTGCCACTGTTTGACGAGCTGCATTCATGTGCAGCCACAAAATGCTGTTAGATGAAAGAATGGCTCGTTTATGCCTCGTTAATGCACCAGGCTCTCATTTCACAAGGACCACTTTTACAGCCATGTAGCCACAGTGCTGAAAGCACAGCCACTCATACAAAACAGCAAGGCTATGAAATCTGCACTTGGAAACATACCTGCAATATTTTCTCCTTGAGGAAATCAAGTTTACTAAATCTTGCTAACCAGCCACATCAAGAACTTGGAGAATATGGGGAAATAACAGTTGACCCAGAGAGCCCAAGATGTACTTATGTATGTGCCAGAAGCCAATTTTTGCCTTAGAAGATGCTCACCTTACTTACTTTTTACTTTCTCAATAAGCACATGTCATTTGAAGAATTTTTTAATAGGCACGAGTGCAGAGAAGAATTGTTGTGGATTGTTTTACATAACGTATTTTCTTAAAGTCTTACTTCGCTGTACCTCTTTACATTTGAGTAGCTTTACTTGCTGGGTCTGCACTGTCTTTTTCGTATATTCAAACACAGATTTTTTTGACCTTATGGATTGTTTTTGCTTCAAGTTATATTTCACAGTTTACTGTCCCTGATTGTCCCAGTTCCTTCTGTCCTCTCCTTTTGGTGCTCAGTTCAAGTGAGCCTTGTATGTGGAAAAAGTGTGTGATTCATACAAACCTCACGTACCTCCCAGAGCACAGGTCTAATCAGACACATCACTACTCTTCCACCTCCAGCTCATTGGGAAAATAATAGTTCTTAAATTGTACATTCTTCAGTATATATGATGTGTTCTTAATACTACAGTTACTGTTTTATATCCTGGTAAACAGAGGCAAAATCTTTCTTTGTTTTGTCGTCATTTGCCACTACTGAAAGTAGTGTTTTTTGCAGAAATCATTGTTTCATACATATTATGGCAACGTGTCATTATTAAATATTTCACACATTATGACCGTTGAGTGTTTCTTATTCAAAGATTCATGCAAGATTTGCATGAGGTATGTCTAAATGATGCCTGCATAAACACTCTGAAAACTCTCTCTTACAAAGTCTCAGGCAGGTATTTTTGAATTTTGAGAGTTATTTTTGAAACTCACCCTTCAGCACAAAGTTCTTTGGCAGGGCTTCACAGTTCTCATGAGTAAAATAAAATAACAATGCACCAAATGTAAATTATCAACTTTCTTTCATGTTATTTAGGCCTGATTAATGCATTCCAGCAGTTTTTTTCAGATTCAGTAAGGGAATGGCCTTTGTTGTAAAACTAATATTGAAATCGTGGTTTCTCTTAAATTGTTGAGCTTTGAGCTGAAATGCCAAGATCATCCCTGCCTGAAAATATTGTTAGCCTTGTTCCTTGAATAAAAATCTTGAGGTGTACATACCAGATTTACAGTTGCCTACCCCTTATAAATTCTCCTACTGTAAGCAAAACTAAGATGAAAAATTAAAACTGACTTCAAAGTCCCTTCCCCAAAGATGCTCAGGGAAAAGCAAGACAAGTTCTGGGGAGCCATTTGAGCAGGCACCAACCTATCACATGTGTCAATTACTATTGGGAGAAATATTTTAATGCTGGATGCTGAAAACTGAGACCAACCCAGTCATTATGAGAGATACTTAATACATGATGTCGTAGTGTTACCAACACCTTTCCAGCCACCAGTGCAAACCCCAGGAAGGTGAGGGCTGCTGTAGCAGAAATGAACTTTTCTCAGCCAGACCCAATACATATGATCAAGGTGAAATGAATATTCTTAATTTGTATATTAATTGAACACTCTCATGGTTATTTAAATACATATTATGATAGAGCTCTACTCATGACATTTTCCCTGGCAGATCAAAAAACATCCCTCCAGCCCTCTGGCAGAAAGACACTGCTCAAGAGGGGAAGACAAGTGCTAAAAACAAAGAGGACTGCCACATCAGACAGACAAGTAAGAAAACTAACTTCTAATAACTCTACCCTATGAAATTATGAAATCCTGGAGTGCAAATGAGATGTGAGTAGCTAGAAAGGTAACCTGGTTAGAAGGGAAAAATTAGTGAAACAAAATTGTCTTGAAAGAACAGATAACTTCATCACCTAAATGCTTGATGTTATGGTGTACTATATCCTTTTCTGTCTCTAGAATAGTAAAAGGACATAATTTTAATGCAGAATTGAGCCTTTCTCTCTGAGAACTTCCCAAGTGTCACAACCTTTTTCTTTCCTACACAGATTGAAACATGCACAAGCTTTCTGCAACATCTTTGGCTCTCTCCAGGGATGTTTGACTGACTACAGGCACTGTGTTGGGTCTTCTTTGTAGTGAGACACATTTTATTGTTTATTGAGACAAATTATTTTATTGTTCTCCCTTTGGACCCATCTTGGGACTAGTTTGCTTTGTCTTTTGGAGCTGGGGTGCAGAGGGTTAGGAGACGGGAGATCCTCTTTTGGGATTGGCTTGTCTTCCCTCTGGAGTGGCTTGATACATTCTGAAATCTTTCTAATTTTTATTCATGTCAATATTATATATACACATATATAATTATTCTATAACCTTCCTTAACCTTTCAATGATAGTTGAAGTCCTGTAATACTCATACTTGGTTATTTTTTGTTTCGGTCATTGCTGTAATATTGATTATGAAAGAAGATTAATTTCTGTACAATACTCTGTTTTATTCAGATATATGTAGTTTCTTCCTCCCACATGCCTCTCCTGTTCTTTCTGAGGGAGGCAAGGCCATTGGAGTAAAAAGTCTCAGACTTTATTTTCCCTGATTAAATAAAGAGATACAGTTCATTTCCAATATGAATAAGGTGCAGACTTGTTTAAAAAGTGACTTTATTCAGAAGCTGTTATGACGTTATCCATATGTGTACTTTTTTGTATAAACTGTACTTTTCCACATGCTTAATTCAGAAAACATTTCTGGTACAATATTTCAAGTTAACAGTCATAAATTATTATTTAATGGACTGTGTGTTTAATGGAATATATCATGGTTCATTCATCACTAATTTGTTCCTGTTCTGTTGTACTTAGAGATATTTATTGTGCTTGTTCTGGACTTCTTCACCATTCTCAGAATGGCATTTTTTTCTGTTAAACAGGCTTGGTGATAAATATTTTAAATATTTACCTATATATCTATATGAAAGTAAAGCATAATAAAAAAGTATAAACTCCAATGGAGCCCACACCAATGGTCCCAGATGATGCTACATGCTGAATTTTTTTCTGCAAGACACCTACTTTAAGTATTACTGAAGATATTTCAAAATCTCTGGTCCTTTGCTACCTGGTATGGTTTCCAATTGTAATTTGCAATTCAGTAGATAATTTTTCATATATTGGAAGTTTATTACAGAGCTGACAATTTACCTTTTTTCAAGCATTATTTCTTTTTCATGGAGACCTCGCATGGTAGATCTGGGTCACAGTATAAGAAAGGCAGTGTTGACACTCACAGAGGAAATGCACCCCAACCAGGAAGGAACCCAGAGCTGTCCTTTGCAGACAATATTACTAGTTTGTTTCACTGTTCCCCATTTTTGGCTAACATACTCTTTGTGTGGAAATGGTATATTAACTAGAACTGGCAAATCTGTTGTAGTGTGTTTTTAAGTTCATCAGTTTGCTCCCCCATTTTATGTATTGCAACCCCCTGTTCTTTGTAAATGGTTCCTCCCTCCCCAGTTTTCCCGCCACTGCTCCTCTGGCAGTTGGTTTCCGTAGCAACCCCTGCTTTCAATCAGTTATGTTATATAATTCCTCCTCCCCTATTCTCCCTTATAAGTAAACGTTTTCTCCTCCCTGGGCCCAGTCAATCACCCCCCTCTCCTCCCAGCATTCGAGAACCTTCTTCTCTCTGGGGATGATGATTGGCTGTGGTCCCGGGGTGTGGGAATCCATAAAGTTAGAGGGTTTTTAGGAAATGGTCAAAAAAGAGTATTTAGGCCTCAGGATGTGGCCCTAAGATTCTGTTACAGCAGAAAAAGTTTCCCAAGCAAGCAGAAAAGTTTCCCAAGCAGTAGACGTGACAAATAACAATAGGACTCTGTAGATGTGGCTTTAGGATGGCAACAAGTTTATTTAATGTATATCTTTAGAAGGTTACTGTGAATAGAGCTCTGTTCTTTGTCTTTTATGAACCAGTCTTTGTTTTGACTACTCTTACGTATGTTTTATAAGATTGGATGGAAAGCTTGTCAATATGTCTTGTTTTGGTGTGATTGGTTGAAATCTAAACTGAGATGGTTTTATGTCATTCCGTTTTACCCCACCTTCGGGGACATTTTCCTTTAGGCCAGCATGCTGTTAACATCTAACAATGTTCTGAGGCTGATGTACTAATAAACAAAAAAGGCTGGTCTGAATTTGTCCAGTGTGGTCCATATTTGGACTTTTTGCCGCGGCAAGTGGGTTCCTCTCTTAAGACGTGGGTTCCTGAAACCATTGGATCTATAGCTACCCTGGTGCCCCGGCATTTTGGTGCCCCGTGTGAGGACATCCCGTGTGAGGACATTCCGTGTAGGGAACCCCGTTCGAGGACGTAGATTAGAAGAAAAAAGAAAAAATCCTGGATTTCCCGGCCGCTGGAGACCCAAGTGTTAATCAGGAGGACTGTATCATCTCTCCCGCTGGAGCCAAGAAATTTGTAAGTAACTTTTCTCGGGAGAGCGCTTGGGTAACGGGTTTTTGTGTTAAAAGAAAACAAAAATGGGAACGAACTTATCAAAAGTTGAATGGGATGTTTTTTATCAATTAGAGACATTGTTACAAGAAAAAGGGCACTCTGAAGTTTCAAAAATTGAACTTAAAAACTTACTTATATGGGTTAAAACAAATACGCAAGATTTAAATTTACAGTCTGCCTTTACTTTTCATTTTTGGGATCAGATAAACTGGAGAATTTATAATCTAGTCACTCTTAAAAAAGATGAAAGTCTAAGAGAATTGATGCCCATTGCACGAGCCCTGATGGAATGTTTTAAACAAACTGACAATAATAAGGTGAACTCGGATTCTGGCTCTGTCTCTTTAAATTCCAGTAAACCTGAGACTGTGTGTGTTTCGGAGAATGTAACAAATGTTGTCTCAAATGCTGATTTGAACTCCACTGAGAAAAATCTTTCTTCTCTCTCTCTGGGAAAAAATGAGACTTTTTCGGACTCTTCTTCACGTTGTTCTGTTAATGTAAAAATATGTGACTCTTGTAAGGGGGAAGGGACAAAATTTGTAGAAAATGTTAATGAAAAAGTGAATGTATTTCCTAAGAGTGGTTGTGCGGGGACACTGAAAGCTGGTTTAGATTGTGATATGCCTGAAGAGGAAACTGAGGGTGTTTCTTCCACTCAGGAAATTTTGGTTTCTGGGGGTTCTGGGAATTCTTTTTCAGTTAAGCAAAAACCTGGTTTTTATGGTAATCGTCAATCCATAGGTACAGAGAAAGAAAAACTGGCTTTAATTCAAAGGATGGAGTCCTTTGAAAGGATGGATAACTCTCAAAAACCTGAAAAAACACGGGTTGAGTTTTTTCCTCATTGCTGTGATCCTAATTCTTGTATTTTAAAACAAAACCATGTAAGTTTAAAACCTGGATTTGTGGATTCTTCAGCTGAGTTTTTCTTGGCAGGGAGACAATGTGAAACTTGTGGTAAAGTAGCAAATTCAAGGTTAGAGCGTGGCAATGTTCCCAGAACAGGGGAACACACCTCTGTCTCGGCCCCTTTGGGCCGGGCTTCGGAGGAGGCGTGTTTGTTGGAGTCCACCCCTGCCTTTCATGGCAGGGTTCTGAGGGGGGCGTGTTGCTTGGAGGTTTCTGAAAAAAATTTGGAGGTGTGTTCTCATGATCAGGTTGGCCGGCCTCCCAGAATTGGCCGAGCTCCCGGAATTGGCAGAATTCCCGGACAAGAGCACAGTGTTCCCAAAGCCAGAGTGACTGGAAGGTTTGGATTTAATGATTCAGGATCAGAAAATGTACTGATTAAGAGCAAAGGGAATGTTCATACTGTCATTGATCAAAGTGACAATTCTGATTCTCCATTAAAATTACCGGATTGGTCATACATTAATCAGAAACTAGAAAGGGATTCGGATTTAAAGAAACAATATCTTGCCTTACCAGTGAAATATGGAAGAAATGATAGAAATCCAAAATATGAAAGACTCAATCACCATGATATAAAGGAATTACGACAGGCTTTGAAAGAAAGTGGATTTTCTTCTCCCTATTTTAATAGTGTGTTGAAAAATATTTTTAACTCTTATGATTTAGTTCCTGCTGATTGCAGGAATGTGGCAACTTTAATCTTAACCAATTCACAGTATCTACTATGGGAGTTACAATGGAAAAAGTTACTTAACAAGTTGGTTGAAAGATATGCAGATACTGATTATGCCGATTTAGATGTTGCTCAGTTGGCTGGTGATTCACCTTACAATAGGCCTGAAAATCAAGCAGCTGAACTGCCTCGGCCTGTTTTAGCAGACATTAAAAATGCTGCTAGAAAGGCCTTGCTTTCACTTGAACCTGTGGGTTCACATCTGAGCTCTTATCCACTGATCAAACAAGGTGAAACTGAATCTTATGGTTCTTTTTTGGATAGATTAACTCAAGCTGTTGAAAGGCAATGTCCAGATGAACAAGCCCGCTCTTATATTATTCAAAATCTTGCTTATGTAAATGCTAATGATGAATGTAGAAAAATTATTTTAGCTTTGCCTGATCAGCCTCCAACAGTTACACAGATGCTAACAGCTTGCAGCAGACTTATGAGTTCACAAAATGCTGCAAATTCACAGGTCAATGCTTTGGAAAAAACACTGGAACACAATTTGACACAACAAATAGATAAAATTGGAAAGCTTTTGGAAAAATATGAAAAACGTTGGGAAAACTCTGTTAATGCTGTGCAAGTAGATCCTAATAAAAGGCCTGTCTGTTTTGCTTGTGGTAAATTAGGCCACCTCAAAAAGGATTGTCGTGGAACAGCAAATCAAATTTCTATTTGCCCTCGATGCCGAAAAGGAAGGCATCTTGCTAAATACTGTCACTCACTATTTGATATTAATGGGAACCCACTGTCGTTAAACTTCAAAAACAGCGCGTTCCACCGCGCTCAGACACAAATAGTGGCACCCACTGGCAACCAGATTTCGGAACAAATGATGATGGCACGTCAGCCATTTGTCTCTCAAACAGCCCACCCCGAATGATGCCAGCTCAGCAATTCCAAACACAAGGGTTGAATTGAGTTCCTCAAAACTAATTCATCTTTTAACTAATTTTTGCTGGGTGAATATTCCTACTGGGCTGATCAACTCTTGTCAAGAAGGACAAGATTTCTTAATTATGGGTAAAGCAAACAACAAATTTCTGGGACTGTCAATCTTCCCTACTGTTGTTTCAGTAAATTATAATGAAGAGCTGATGATTTTAGCTCTTGCATTTGATGTTCCGACGGTAATTCCACCCAACACACCTATTGCTATAGCATTTCTGGCATCTGAAAATGTGTCTCCTAATACCTCAGGTGCAGAAGTTTTCTGGGTGCAAAATTTGAACAGTGACCGTCCACAACTAACTTGTAGCTTGACTCACTGTGGTCAAACAATTTATGTTACAGGAATGCCTGATACTGGTGCAGATGTTACTGTGATTTCTCACATGTTTTGGCCCAATGACTGGGATTTAGTAGCTCCTTCAGGTTCTCTTTCAGGAATTGGAGGTGCTACTGTTTGTATGCAAAGTGCATCCATGATTGACATTACAGGTCCTGAAGGAAAGACTGCAACAGTGCGTCCTTTTGTTGTTCAGAAGCCTCTCACCGTCTGGGGGAGAGACGTCCTGTCCCAATGGGGAACAAGACTGGAAGTGGGCCTGTAATGAAAAATTCGTCAAAACCTGCAACTTTAAAGCTCATCTGGAAAACCAACCATCCTGTGTGGGTCGACCAATGGCCTTTGACAGAAGAAAAGTTGAACATTCTTAATAAACTGGTAGAAGAACAATTACAGAAAGGCCACATCACTCCCACGAACAGTCCCTGGAATTCTCCAGTTTTCGTCATCCACAAGAAGACATCTAATTCCTGGAGGTTGCTACATGACCTGAGGAAAATCAATGAAGTGATTGAAGACATGGGTTCTCTTCAACCTGGACTTCCTTCGTTGCCCATGATCCCGAAGCATTGGCCTCTCGTTATAATTGATTTAAAAGACTGTTTCTTCCATATTCCACTTCACCCTGATGACGCTCCAAGATTTGCCTTTTCAGTTCCCGTCATCAACCGAAGTGAACCCGTTCGAAGATACCATTGGAAATCGCCTGTAATTTGTCAACATTTTGTTGCCAAAGCCTTGCATCCTGCCCGGCAGAAGTTTCCAAGATCCATGATTCTACACTACATGGATGATCTTCTCATCACAGCCTCTACACAGGAAGAGATGGAAGAAACTCGAGACTGTGTTGTTGCTGAAATTCAAAAAGCTGGGCTTGAAATCTCTACAACAAAAATTCAAGAAGTTTCACCTTGGAAGTACCTGGGATGGAAGATGACTGAGACGACAATAACACCACAAAAAATTCAGATCCGAACCAGAGTCAACAACCTACAAGAGTTACAACAACTTCTAGGAGAAATAAACTGGGTCAGACCGATGTTGGGAATCACCAATGATGAACTGAGTCCACTCTTCAATTTACTGAGAGGAAGTAACGACCTTACTTCACCAAGAACTTTAGCCCCTGAAGCTTGTGCTGCTCTCGACAAGATCACAGAGGCTCTTCAACAAAGACAAGCTCATCGCTGCGTTCCTGAAAACCCTTTTTTTCTTGCAATTTTAGGAGAGAAGATGCAGCTTTGTGGTCTCATTTTCCAGTGGGACGCCACAGAGCAAGATCCTTTGTTAATAATGGAATGGGTTTTCCTCCCTACAGGTTTCCAAAGACCATTCTCACAGTTCTAGAAATGATTGCATACATAATAATCAAAGCTAGAACCAGATTGTTAACTTTAGCAGGTCAGGAATTTTCAGTTATCTTTTTGCCATTGAAAAAGGATTACTTCAATTGGGCAATGCAAAATTCTGATGATCTACAATATGCATTTTTGGGTTTCCCAGGTGTGTGTTCCATACACTATCCAGCTCACAAGCTACTGCAAGCAAAATTGAGTTTCAGAGAAAAACCTAAATTAAGTGAAGAACCTTTAAATGCTGTGACTCTCTTCACTGATGGCTCTGGCAAAAGCCACAAGTCTGTTGTAACTTGGTTTAATCAAAAAACTAACATTTGGGAATCTGATATACAAACAGTAGAGGGATCCCCTCAAATCGTTGAGCTTGCCGCAGTAGTTCGAGCATTTCAACTTTTTCCTCAGCCTTTTAATTTGGTCACAGATTCTGCTTATGTTGCTAATGTAGTTAGAAGAATAGAAGGTTCAATTTTAAAGGATGTTAGCAATGAAACTTTACATCGTTGGCTTTCATGTCTTTTTACAACTTTGCAATATAGAACTAACCCATATTTTGTTTCTCATATTAGGGCACATTCTTCACTTCCTGGATTTTTAGTGGAAGGAAACGCAAGAGCGGACAAGCTGACAATGGTCATTTCTAACACATTGCCAAACATTTTTGAACAAGCAAAATTGAGTCATGCCTTTTTCCACCAAAATGCCCAAGCACTTGTGAGAATGTTCCAAATTACTAAAGGTCAAGCTAAAGCTATCATTCATACTTGCCCTGACTGTCAATTGGTACAACCTCCTGTTTCTACAGGAGCAATCAACCCCCGAGGCTTACAAAGCCTACAGTTGTGGCAAACGGATGTTACTAAATATCCTTCTTTTGGTAAATTTAAAAATATTCATGTTTCCGTAGATACATTCTCTGGTGCAGTTTTTGCTTCCCTTCACACAGGTGAAACCGGCAATCATGCCTGTCATCATTTCCTGCAAGCTTTTGCTTCATTGGGTGTACCCCAAGAAGTAAAAACTGACAATGGTCCCGCATACATATCTCAAAAATTGGCCACATTTTTAAATGAATGGGGTGTTCGGCACATTTTTGGTATTCCCCACTCTCCCACAAGCCAAGCAGTCATTGAAAGAACACATCAAACCCTAAAACGCATATTAGATCAACAGAGAGGGGGAACGGAGGTCACCCCACAGGTGAGACTGAACAAGGCTTTGATTCATAATTGGGGATTTTGATTAATAATTTGGGGAAAGGGTATGCTTTTGTCTCCACAGATGCTGGAATTAAGTGGATTCCTGCCAAAAACGTCAAACCATATCGTACTTCAGAACCTGCAGTCGAGCCCAGAACCGAGGAAGCAAGTACGCAGACGTGAACCGAATCGAAAGATCCCGGGTCTCACCTGACATCTCTTGTGCCTGACGTTCTTTATACATCGGTGGAACCCATGAACTCTGAATTTGTGTCAATGTTGTTTATGAGTATACTAATTGAATGCTGAATGTTTGTTCAACAGTCTTAATTTTTGGCGAAGGTTTAAGTTAGAGATTTTGTGTAGAAAAAATTCTGCCAAGACTTAGTTCATGAAAGAGATGGAGCAAGTTCAAATAGTATATTTGTCTTGCTTGATTTTAATTGTTTTTTGTCGTGCAGATCTTCCTGTGGATCAACCGAAAACAAATGTTTGGGTGACCTTAGCCAAGGCTGCCGGATCAGATACTATATGTCTATCAAATTCAGAACCAGAAAAGCCTTTTTCAACCTGTTTGGTTGGTGTGCCAGTGAAAGAGTTACCTTTGGTCAAAAAACAATCCAATGGTAGGCCAGATGGAATTGACAATAGAAACAATCCTTCTTTCAATTGGAACATTTGGTCCAAAAAACTCCTCAGGGCAACATCTGAACCTCAAGAATTGGAAATCCTTGGTTCTTTGACCATGGATTTTTGTTTTACTTTTATGGCTCGTGCCTGGCGAAAAGGTGATCCCCCAAAGTTTAGTGTTACTCCTCATTATTTTGCATATAAAAATTTGAGTTTTTGGTGTAATGTTTCAAATAGTTGGGATGTGTTTCCGGAGACGGATCAATATCCACGGCAATTGCCGAAAGGGTATTGGTTCATTTGCGGAGACAGGGCTTGGCAAGGTATTCCAGCTCACCTTGAAGGTGGTCCTTGTAGCATTGGTATGCTCACCATAATTGCCCCCACTGCCAAAGCAGTGATGAAAAAGAAACAAAGGAGAACAAGAGCTGTTCCTCATTATGATGAGAACTGTCAGAGTGATTTTATGCCTTGGAATGCCGCCAGAAGGGTTTCAGCGGGTATATTTTTACCCCAATTGGCCTCAGCAGTGGCATTGAGACAATTAGATAGAGTTGGATGTTGGCTGAGCAAACAAGCTAATGCCACATCCTCTGCAATCAGTGATATGTTGACCGATGTTGATAGTATTAGACATGCTACTCTTCAAAACAGAGCAGCCATTGATTTTCTTTTACTGGCACAAGGGCATGGTTGTGAGGAATTCGAAGGATTGTGTTGTATGAATTTGTCTGACCATTCTGAATCCATTCACAAAAGCATTCAAAAATTGAAGGATCTGACAGCCCAAATTAAAAAAGATGGAAGTTCCTGGTTGGATGATTTGTTTCAAAAATGGAGCTTCGCACCTTGGCTAAGGCAACTTTGCAAGATAGGTCTTTATGTACTAGGCGTTCTAATACTGATATGTATAGTGGTACCTTGTGTACTTTGTTGTGTTCGGCGAATGATGAACCGAACAGTCCGTGAAGTTTTCGTCATACAAGCAGGAGATTTAGGAAATAGAAGCACAGAGAGTGTTCGGAATCTCACGAAAGCAGTACATGAAGGTAAAGACATGAACGAAGGTTTTGAATTAAGGCCTTGGAATCGACCAGAGTTTTTTGAATAATGACTTGTAACTGTTACCAAACGTGATTCATATCTCTTTCAAGGATGAGACCATCACAGCATCAAGTTGCTGTGCCGTAATGTAGCAGTGCTTTAGTGCAGATAGGTCTCCAAGAGATGATAAGCAGAAATTTTACAGTAGAGCTATGAAACGCAAGTAGTAAGCGACAAGAAAATGAAAGATTCTGGGTCAAACAGAGAGGGGGAAATGTGGGAATCCATAAAGTTAGAGGGTTTTTAGGAAATGGTCAAAAAAGAGTATTTAGGCCTCAGGATGTGGCCCTAAGATTCTGTTACAGCAGAAAAAGTTTCCCAAGCAAGCAGAAAAGTTTCCCAAGCAGTAGACGTGACAAATAACAATAGGACTCTGTAGATGTGGCTTTAGGATGGCAACAAGTTTATTTAATGTATATCTTTAGAAGGTTACTGTGAATAGAGCTCTGTTCTTTGTCTTTTATGAACCAGTCTTTGTTTTGACTACTCTTACGTATGTTTTATAAGATTGGATGGAAAGCTTGTCAATATGTCTTGTTTTGGTGTGATTGGTTGAAATCTAAACTGAGATGGTTTTATGTCATTCCGTTTTACCCCACCTTCGGGGACATTTTCCTTTAGGCCAGCATGCTGTTAACATCTAACAATGTTCTGAGGCTGATGTACTAATAAACAAAAAAGGCTGGTCTGAATTTGTCCAGTGTGGTCCATATTTGGACTTTTTGCCGCGGCAAGTGGGTTCCTCTCTTAAGACGTGGGTTCCTGAAACCATTGGATCTATAGCTACCCTGGTGCCCCGGCACCGGGGCCCCTCCCTTACTTTGTATTTATTGGTTACCAATGTATGTCAGTTATGTTCAGCACCTCCCTTTGAGTTTCCCTATTGGTTAGCTGGGCTCCCCTCCCTTCTCTTCCCCTTCCCTTTAAAACCCTGTTTCTCCCCCTGTTCGGGGCCATTTGGCTGTGGGTGTCTCCACCATCCGTTGGTCACCTCCATCAATAAACCGACGTTTTCACCCCCAGCGAGTGGTCGCCTCCTATCTCGTCCACAGTGCGCAATTCCGAGCTTGCATCCAGCCCAGCCTGAGGCCGAGACACTGAGGGGAGCTGGCATTTCTATGCGTAGGGGCGTCGGCCTTCTCACCCCTGCTGCTAGCCTGACCTAGGGCCGCGTACGCCCTCGCGCACAAATCTAGGTATTTGAGTGAGCGTTCAGATTCCGTTGACAACTGAGGGAAATTAACAATGGCTTCCAGTTGGCTGGAGATCACGGCCCATGATTTTGAATTAATATCAAGGGTACATCCTAATTTCTCATTTGATGTAAGAGCTCCTAGATTGATTTCACCGCTAAACCATTCCAATTACTTCTTGCACTTCTAAGATTTCTCTCTTTCTTTTTTTTTTTTTTGTCTTTAATCCCAGCTATAAATTTCCTGTGACCACCTTAATTTTTTCCCTATTTTTCCAATCTTTATTTATCATTATTTCTAAAATCTTCCTTCACTTTAATTTCTCTGGGCATTGTAGTATTGCTTTGCTAACCCTACTAATCTGCGATCCTTCGCACATTTGAAGTCTGCTATTCTAAAGGGCATTCTCTCTCTCTCTCTCCCTCTCCCTATTGTTATATGGTGCTTTATGTGATAATATATCTAAGGTAAGACAGCATTATAACAGAATATAATGCTGTTACAATGAATATGAAACAGAAAAGACAGATTTAAAGTTAGTGATAGGTTTGGTTTAGACAAATGTGATCAAAACAGAAAGGAGAAGGGGGAAAACATTCTGAATTCAGAGGTAATGAGCAGTTCAAACAACTACGCATGGTATTAGGAAGAAATATAATTTAGAACAATTTTGAAGAAGAAGGGGGAAGAAGCCCCACCTCACCCCTCTAAACAGTTATGGGTATACATCTGGCCAAGAAACTAGGAAGGCGGAGGCAGATAATAATGTGATTACTGTGGTAATTGATATCTAGTATATACATTATGGGAAAAAATCCATACTTAACACAGCCAATCCACTTATTGATTTTTCTTAATGGTAAAAACACTGCTTCAAAACCAAAACCAGATATCCTTTTTATATTCTTCCTCATTTATTAGCCCCATCTCCAAAGTCCCTTGATTAAGAGCAGTAGACAGAGATAACAGAGTAATAGATATCAAATCTCTCACTTACTGGACCAGGTTTGGGTTTCATATAAAAGTTGCCCAGGTCACCGTTGCTATTGAAAACAAATGTTTGAATAGCAAAAGATGACAATACCAAGTATTATTTTTGCTTGACAAATGAATTTTATTTTGCTTCATTTATTTTCTTTCATCATACTTCCTAAGGACATATAGCATATACTTGCAATGAATTCATCTGACTGCCAATCTAGGTGAACTTCACTGACAGGGTTTCAAAGTCTCAACATTCGTATCTTTCTCTCTTCAACTCACATTTAATGTGACTAGACTTTGAACAACCCTGTGAAGTACAGATTAACCAAAACTTCATCTTCTATGCTGCCATAGTCCGTTTTTAGCAATTAGAAAGGTGTCTGGCACACAGAATCAAATCCAGTTCTGCAGCAAGCTAAAGTTTTGGTCTTGACTCATTTTTTACAATGACAAAGAAGACACTGAATAGATAAAAAAAAAGATCAGAGCTAAGTCAAAAGTCACTTGTATGATTGATCTGATCCTTTGGTAAAATCAAAGAATTTGTAACAAACATTTTTATTATTTTCATTCCTAGTCACTTCAGGTCCCATTTTCTGAGTGCAGAGAGAATAAGGAGCCCTGAATTGTGCTGTTATTCCATGAACAAACTGATTTAATCCTTTACAGACTTCTGGATTTGTCCAAGATGAGATAGAGATCAACAAGAGAGCGTAGGTGATTCAGCATCTTCATTTACAAAGAAAAAAGTGAGTGGATACAGAACCATCAGGAAAGATGGAGACACCAGCCCAGCTGTCTGAACTGGTCAATAGTGTTATGTAAAAGGGAGAAACCAGCAGGGCTGCCCGTGAAGTGAAGGAAAAGGCGTTAATGGTGAGGACTGTCAAAACCAGTTAAACTGATGACTGCGAGTGGAGGAGGAAAGTTCTGGCAATGCAGGAAACAGGGAGCAAGAAAAAAGGTTGAAAAGGTTAAAAAGGTTGAAAACCTGCATACCATTTTAAAAGGTGGAGAAAAGAGAAGGTAGATAAAGGATAACTAAATGCAAAAAAAGTCAACAAAATTTGGCAACAAAAATTGTAAACAGCAAATAGAAATATTTTTTTGCAGGAAAAAACCCCACCAGTAGAAAGGTGGGGAAGGTGGCCCTTAAGCTTTATATTTTACCAGTTTTCTCCCTGGACTGCAGCTTGTATATTCTTTTAAGCAATGTTTTTATTTTCTGCTTGCAACCTAGGTAAATTTAATATTTTGAAATTATTTTGCTTCTGTAACCAGACAAATATGAGGCACTGTAGGAATGTGGAGATCTCTCAGTGAATGTTAACTGACAGATCTCCACAAAACATTAAGAATTTTTATACTGAATTAAAAAAACAAATTATTTCAAAAAGACAATTTTTGTTTTTCTCCCATTTTTAATTTACATGAGAGATCTACAATGAAACCAAACCAAATTCCAACACCAAACAACAAGAATAAACTTGTCTTGATCTCTCACATCTCAGTTTTGTTATCAGCCTTTCAGCTTTAGCCTTTGAAGAAACCATAGAGGAAGGAAACCAGCGCATCAGAAAGGCCAATAAGTTTACATGTGTCTTCCATCTCCATCCTGGATTCAATGGAAATGACGATATAGATATAGAGCTTTTTTCAGCTATGCTAATCATTCACTTAAACAACTTCAACCACTATATTTGATACTCAACAGCCCTGCAAACCTATTCCAGTGCGCAGGTGTAAAACCTGAAGAATTAAGCTCTTCAGACTTGAAAATATTGAGGATGAGGATTGAGCAACCTTCGTACCTGATCTCTAGTTCTGATCAAATTTCTCTGAACAAAATCAATTTACGACAATCCTAAGACAGCCACACATTCTAAAATAAACTGGGTTTTGTGTATTCTTGTGTAATTTTTGTATAAAGACAACTAGAAGACTTTCCACATCACAGGCTGTAGTTTCATCAACCTCCAAAATGATTGTTCTCTATGTTCCTGCAATTTGATTCAAAATCTTTTCCTAAATGATTAATGAATGAGAATATTTTATTGAACACGTAAGAAAATCTTTCTCTGTTTTATAATCTGTTCATTTTCACTGTCATTAAAATGAAAAGACAGGCCATCTCCATTGCAATATGACAGTTCTGCTAGGAAGAAGCAAAAATATATTGCACAGGCAATAAAAGGAAAAAACCTTGGCAATTTTTTTTTAAATTTTACATCTACAAATTCAAACCTTTTAGGAGATAAGGTTAATAAGTCAGGGAAACATTAAAAAAAAGGAAGAACTGACTTTTAAGGATTAAAAAGTAAGAATAATAAGTAAACCTACAATTAAATCATTGCTTAGAAATCTAACTATTTTTTTCATTTTAAACATTAAAAGGAGGTACCACTATTAAACAGTATGATATTAGATTATGTTTTCATTAATCTTTGTTTGGAACTTTCCCCATATTTAAAAGTACTTCTAGTTTAGAGAGAGATCGTTCCTCAAAGACGAAATGTTGTCCTTAACCAATTGTATTCCAAACATGGATAGAGAACTTTAATAAAAATTTTTATCATTCTCACATCTTCCACACCTAGAAATACCCAGAAATCTTTGATTCTACATTTTCTTCAATCCATCTGTACACTGTACGCATTCAAATTGGAGTTGATACTTTTATTTTTAAATACACAATGGAAATACAAGTGTTGATGTTGGTTCTCCTGCAAAAAAGCCTTTCTGTTGAATGAAAGAAATTAATTAGAAATCTTAGGTGGATTTTTACAATATCTTTAAAGTATCCGATAACATTGTCATTTCCCTTCTGCCCCTCTCATTCCCCTACTTTCTCATATCCTTCCTTAAAATGACATTGTGGATATTTAAAACTAATCAATTCCAGCAAGCAATGGAACTATAAAGAATAAATAGATTCCATGTGATTAAAAAGCAGGAAAAATTATAAAATTATTAAGCACCCTACCCACCTGCTTAGCTGACATTACTAATATCAAAATATTTTAAAAAGCATTGAAAACACATCAAGTCACATATCCTTAAATATAAGAAAACATTATTTGTTGCCACTGGGCCTTCCAGGTTAATATATATTCTAAATATACAACTTTGATCACACAAAACTAAAAAATTCACTTTTCTTCTATTTTAATGCAAGCATGATTTTGTCAGAATATGACTTTTCTGCAAAAATAACCAAGATGCAAATCAAATTTGAGGATGAAAGATGAAAAATCTATGCATCAAGGACAATAATGCAATCCATCCCACTCACATCTATGACTCCTACAAAAGTAAAAAACTACCAAATTAACTTAGCTACATATGCCATGTTTAATTTGCTAAGTAACAATGCCTCAATGAAAGCAAAAAAACTTAAAGAACTGTTTAAGGAATCAGTGATTCTTGATATATAATTTTTTTATCAGCATTTTTTCCATTTTTTTATCTTAACACCATATGCTACTTTTTAAAAAAGCAGTTAATTTGGAAAGTATAAATTTTCATACCTTTCTTAGCACTCCTCTTTCTTTCCACTGTTTTATATTATTATTATTATTATTATTATTATTATTATTATTATTATTATTATTATTATTATTTATTATTACTATTATTATGTGAATTTCCCCTTGCAGAGCACTTTACATTTGCAGCAACTCTACAAGATTGCAGGGCTCGTTTTATATATGGAGAAATATTAAAAAAATGTTATTATTTCCACAAAAGAAATAACCAGCTTTAGTACTGTCCAGCATCCGCTGCCTGAAACCTGCTCTCACTGGTAAAAACGAAAACCCTCTGCCGTCCTTCACATGGAGTTTGGCTTTGATATTTTGGCTGGTGGTGCTGAATTACTCCTCCTTCTGCAGGATAACCAGCTGAAGTAAAGGAAAAAAAGTGAAATTTAGCTAAAGAGATTGGTGCTTCGACTTCCCCCGGCCCGCTATGCAGCTGGAAACCCGGGGGTGGTTTAGCTGCTATCGTATCTTATCTATTAGTCTTATCGTGTCTATCGTGTCTTATCGCTGTCATCTTTTTCACAGTGTGGCTGTACAACCCCACCGAGGTGCCCTTACAGTATTCCAGAGGAGGTCGAGCGCTAATTTTCCCCACAAAGTCAGCCTGCGTGTGGAGGAGCAGGGCCGAGGAGGAGCAGGCCCCAGCGCCGGCGGCAGAGCTCCCTGCGCCCATTCCGCCCCTGCCGCAGGGAAGCGGCGCTGAATGAAGCTCCTTTTGTGTCTCTGGAAGAGGAGCTGAATGAAACTCCTTCTGGTGTCTCGAGAAGCGGCTCCGTGTCCTTCTGCCTGTGCTGGGAGCTGGGCAGAGCAGCCCTCATTTACTGCGACACTTCCCACAGGGCGTGCAAATGTCTGCCGTGCCTTTACAGCCCGGTGCAGCACCGTACAGCGGCGGAGGTGAAGCGCTGCAGCCTAGTGAAATGCTTTAAAATCTATTTCTCTGGAAGCAAAAGAGGAAAAAAAGAAAAAAAAAAGATTGCTTGCAAAGAAAGCAGAGGCTATGAGAACGCATGAGAATCCCAAAGCTGAATTTTTTTATTAATAGAAGAGATAAAGTCTCCTATTTGGTAAAAATAGGGTTGTACTTCTGATTTCAGTAGTAAAAGGCTGGCATAGGAATATGCTCTAAGAATGATGAAAATAAAATAGTTCACTACCAAGTTAAACGTTTTCATGACAATACATTCAGATTTGTTTAAAGATCTATATGTATACGAGCTGTGCTTTAATTCAATTTTGGGGGACAGATGCTCATTAATTTTGTGTTTCACATAGAGGATCTATACATCGGTTGCTACTGCTGCAGTAAAAATCTTAGTTTAAAAGATAAAAAAAAAATTTAAAAGTTTATCTGAAGCACTAAGAGAGTAAAATGAAATATTACGGACTTTTCTCTAACTGGTAATCAGCAGAGACTAATAAAGGAAAAATTGTGTGCAAGGGAACTAACTGTTGGATTATTATGGCTACTGTAAAAATCTTATACAACTACCTGAAAATGGATCTACACATATCCCACCTTTTTTTCCTTAGACACAAAATGCTGATTCACTTGAGAAAAGTTCATTGAATAAATCTTAGAGAGAAATTCAGATTAAGTAATGAAATATGTTTCTCATTCTCTTGCATGCCTGTATGAAAAATGCAAGACTCTGAAACACTTGTTTTGCATCCTGCAGATTTCTCCAATGCCAAAGAAAAGGCAATGTGAACAAATCACACAGTGCCCTGGAAAACACCCTAAAAAATTTGCATGCTTTTCTACTAAGACATATGATAAGGAAGAATCAGTGAAATGCTAATAGAAAAGAGATAATTTTCCCATAAGAGGGCAAAGTAAGCATTAAAGGGAACCCAATTATATCTTCAGGGTAAGAGATCTGCTGGCAGCAGTTAAGAAAATTTGATTGAAGGCAGTTAAAATTCCCAAGTGTAGAAATATTAGACTGCTTGTACTGAGAGAAATTATATTTCACTTTGATGATCTAATTCTTGAAATGTATAGCAGAAATGCAGAACCAACAAAAAGGGTCGAAGCCAACTCCAGGCAGGAACTCAGCTAGCAAGACACTGACTTCCAATAATTCTTTACACATTCTTCATATTTCAAAAGACAAGCAAATACTGGCAATTCTGAAAACTGTACACCACAAACCTGAATATAAGTTGAACTACAGTTGGTGAAAATACACCATTTCTGTAGACGTGCGATGGTTTGTGAAAGAATGTGTTATATGCTCTAAAATACAGAACCGACATGGCAGCTTGATTTATCCAGTGATATTCAAAGTGCTAGAATTAGTAGGGCTTTACAAACCTAATAATGTTTGTCTCCCCTTCTTCACTGGAACTCTTGAGCTCCTCCTGCATTTTCACTCAAGCAATGAAGCTTAAAAGTTTTCATGATCAATTAAATGAGGTTACACATTGGTCTTCAACATGAGTAAAGGAAAGACATCAGAGTACCTACTTCTGTGTATGCCCCATGCCCCTTAAAAAAGAAAAAAATTTCATAGTGTTGAAAATTTTATGTACATTGTGCAGCCACAGCTAGCTGTGACAGCATCTGGAGGCCATGGAAACACTTTTCAGCTTCTCAAGTAGAATTTCCACTTAGACTCCTGGCTGTGCTAATAAATTAAGATAAAATATTATTGTTCAAAACAAGATTTAAAAACTTGCATTGCTAAATGACTTACGGTAATAATTTATTAATGAAAGGCATTCTCATGTGGCTGTACCAGCTGCTGACTGAAAGACCCTGTCTTTACCAGTACTAATACCAAGCGTACTTATTCCACAAAAGCCAGCAGGATTAATAGTGAGGACAGATTTCAATCTTTTAGGGAGGAAAAGAAAGGTCTTTTATATATTTAATTTTTAAGAAGATTTTAAGCTATATTTTCACATCTAGATGATCAAAATAAGTCAAATCTTTTAAAAAATGCTTTACACAAATTATTTAAATTTATACAAATGTATATAAATTATATAAATATAACAAAAATTATCTACAAATTATATCAATTAAACCACTTACAAATTATTATGAAAGAGATATTTCTGAAGTTTAGTTTAGTTTATAAATTTAGGAAATGCTATCCTCAATTTCAATATAGGGAAACAGACACAGTAATAAGTTCAAAATCAAACAGAAGAGGATCCAAGCACACCAAGAACATAACTCCCTTCGATACCCTCCTGAAACTCAAGCCAGTAATATAGCCCTTAGTTTGTTGTAAAACCTGCAGTCCTTATTCCACTTCAATCCTTTTCCTTAACTTCATTATCTAGTAACGCTTGGTATATACTAATACTGATAGGATTGTGGAATGGTTTGGGTTAGAAGTGATGGCAAAGGCTCCTGTAGTCAAACTCCCTTACAGTGAGCAGACATCTTCAACTAGATCATTTTGTCACAATGCTCTTCCTTTCCATGTCTCCAAAAGAGACAGATTTATGATACTGCTGCTTTTATTTGCCTAAGCTCTTGGATAACTTTCATCATTGACTTTTCTGCATTCAAGCATTTGGCTGGATAATCAGGATTCCTGAATAAATATTCAAGCTAAGCATGCTATGTTTAAAACTTTGCGCCCATAGTGCCTGTATGTAAGAAAACAGAAGGAAAAAAATAACAAGGTCCAATTCCCTAATGTGATGTTATTTTTTTTAAGGGACCATTAATAAAAAAATAAAATGTGATTTATTTGAAGCTGGCAGAAATACTTCAGTGTGTTAGCAGACAAAATGAGTTGGTATGTTTTTTTAATAGCTTTAGAAATGAAAATAATGTTGCTTCTTTCTGACTGGACATTTTGATGCAATATCCCATAAAAGCATTAGCTTCTGTTGGTTGAAGAACATATAATGGCAGTAGAAAATGATAAAATGAAACATGGCAGTGGATTGTTCTGTAAATTGATCCATGGGACTTGAGCCATGTCAGGATTAAAGTTCTTTAGTGTTTTGCCATGGCAGTCATCTTATTTTTGTTAACAATAATTTCATTCTTTATTTTTGCACAAATCCATGTCTGCACAAAGATGACTTGCAAATCTGGGAGGTCCTGTAAATGTAGGGAAGGATCAGGGCACAGTAAAGGAAAAAAAAGATAAAGAAACAAACTGAAATGCAGAGATGGGGTGGGATGAAGGCTTGGGATGGATGTAAAAATGTATTTTCTTTCTTTCTTTCTTTCTTTCTTTCTTTCTTTCTTTCTTTCTTTCTTTCTTTCTTTCTTTCTTTCTTTCTTTCTTTCTTTCTTTCTTTCTTTCTTTCTTTCTTTCTTTTTTTTTTCTTTCTTTTCTTTCTTTCTTTCTTTTTTCTTTCTTTCTTTTTCTTTTTCTTTTTCTTTTTCTTTTTCTTTTTCTTTCTTTTCTTCTTCTTCTGTCTAGAGATAGGAATAAGTAGCAACATGAGTGGTCATGACTTGAAAGTAACTCCAAAAATGAAAGAATTGTTTTCATCAGATACAGGCTGAATGAGGAGAAGAACAGCCATGAGTAAGCAAATTAATTTCTTCAGGAGGGTTTAAAAGAGATTAAGAGCCACTCTACAAAGCAAAAGTAAAGCTACTTTTTTGAATATCCATCTCCAAAAAAAGAGAGGAATGCAGGGTAAAGCACAGGCTATACAGAAAACCAAGAGAAACGTATCTCTAGAAAAAGGTTATTGAATAGTTTCATTCATTTAATTCATAAATACCAAACTAGATCACTGTCAAGCAGTGCCTGAACCTGAAAGCTACAGTGCTGGTTTACTTGCAAGTTTAAACAGAACAGTTAAGGTAAATCAGAATTAAAAACTTCTCATTTTCAGCTTTTAGGGTCCACAAAATCTCTTTCACCAAGGGACTCTTTTTGAAGAGAGGGTGTGAAGCTGCACAGGAGAAGGAACAATAGGCAGTGGGAAATGTAATAGCATACAAAAAATGATTATGCAACACCAGTTTGAGGCTGGACTTGCTATTCCAAAGTCTTTCCTATTCCTGTCTTTCTCCTTTTATCTGTTCCTAATTAGCCCTTGAGACTTGATTGTGACATAGATACTCATTTTTCTTCCTGTCCAGCTTAAACAGAAATATAAGCAAGTAAGTTTGCGTTTCTTTTTGCTGAAAAGTTCTATTAGGCTCTCTAATATATAGGTACATTCTCATGTATCAAAATATAATCACTGGAACCTGCAAGGAGTACACTTGTCACTAATGGAATTTGACTTCTGCAGACAAAGTATAAAATGGAGAGGAAGAAAAAGGAAATCAAGCAATAGCTTGGTATATTCGTTATTCATCAGCTAATCACCAGACATAAAAAGGTCAAATGTAATTACTATCTTGTCTGCATCAACTTTTTTAATGTTATTGGAAATAAAACAAATGACAAATAAAATCTCAAAAGTAAAAGGAAAATAAAAAAAGAAGGAAGAAGAAGAAAAAAGAAAAAGAAAAAGAAAAATAAAAAGAAAAAGAAAAAGAAAAAGAAAAAGAAAAAGAAAAAGAAAAAGAAAAAGAAAAATAAAAAGAAAAAGAAAAAGAGAAAATAAGAAGGGTTGCACTTACAGAGTAAGTTTGAATTTCACACTTCTGTTTCTGTCCCACCACCTCCCTTTTACTCAGTGATTGATTCTAAATTGGTCACTTGGTGTACATGAATAAATCTGATTTTGCACAGAATCCTCTTCTGTAGATTTATCAACTTTAGAGCTCTCACATTCCAGCAAGAAATTGCTTTGAAATGAGATCAAAATACCTAAACAAATTTCAGTGATGATGTTTGCCACTAAATTTTTAAGTCAAAACAGCAAGAGCTCTTAAATTAAGCATATGAATGAATACAAACAGTAATCAGAGACAGAGCACAAACATTTGGTTACCTTTGGAAACCTTCAAAACTGCTTGATTTTACATTTGCGGATTTTCTTTCTCATACCTGCATTTTCTGATCAACATTATCCTTGGAGATACTAAAAACATGTGTCTTTCCAACAGGTTTTTAGCTGATTTATTTTTGTATTCAGTGGAGATGCCTTGACTCTCTCATGGTGAAGGACAACAGTTTGGAGTCTGGGGTCTGGCCTGCCATCAGAGCTTTGGGGCTCAGGATGCTACACTGCCATTGGCACCACAGGTGCTCTGTGAGAATGTGTCAATGGCAGGAAGATCCTGCAGAACTGGGTGTTGAACAGATAACAGGGTTATAGCTAGGCAGTTGCTAATTGGTGCAAATTATCTTCTTTCTTAAAATGTTGTTTTATTTTCCTGGTCGCAGCTGACCACTGAAAGCAAGGACAGAATGTTTTTGCAGACACAAAATGGCCTGATAGATATCTCTCTGGCAGTTCTCTCTAGTTTTCTAAGCAGAAAAATGTTGTGCATTCTTTTGGGAAGCATCATGCTTTCTTGTCTGCATGATCTGGTGGTGAGCTGTGGGAGTTGTCCAGGTTAGAGAGACTTTCCAGACCCTACATTTGAATTGTCAAACAAGAAACATTCTAAATGCATGGCCACATAGATCTTAATTGTTAATTATTAAACATAAATGTCAAAAGGGACTCATGCACATAACACACTAAGTTTGGAACTGCATGGACTTCTCCCTCCCTGAGCTGTGATGTATTTGCCCCATTTCTGCAAGGCACTCTGTGAAAACAACTTATGAACAGTCAGCAGTAGAAAAAATGAAATTTATCAGATTCACACATATGACGCATAGTTTTGCATTACACATTTTTGTTAAATGCACCTTTAAAGTACTAAATTTAGAATGTGTGACTACTCAGAAGTTTAGAACTTGGATGAACATTAAAAACAGTATAAAAATATATGCAATGCAAGAGAAGGAAATTGCATTTTCTTAAAAGACAAACCAGCTGTGACATTTTTATTATTATTTTTGTTGTCACCTTTTTCCTTCTCTATAATTCAACCCACAAAACACCACAGCAGCTGCCTTAGTGGCAAGCTGCTGTGAAAGGCAGAGACCAAACCAGCCTACTATTTAATTACTATCCTTAGTTATGAATCAGTGAACAGGCACTACACAGTGTTTTTGCCTTCCTGATTGAATTTCCCCCTTTGTAATAATTGCTTTTAGCACCAAGAACATTATGTTCCAACAAACAGTCACACCAAGAGACAAAGTCCCCAGCTGGGATGTGAACTTGCTGTGCTGAAGTGCAAGGGAAGAAGTGCATTGAAGCAGTGACAGAGCTTTGTCTCGCTAAAATGAGAGCTGAAGCTCTTCTGTAATTAACTCAGTGCTGTCTTACTCCCCACGCTTGCTCTCAGCAGAAGGAGATGTACACTATCTTGAGAAACGCAAGGCTTCTCATTAGCCACGGAAAGCTTTTCCCCGCTGGAGTTCGCGGGGCAGCGCTGGGGCAGCCGGGGCTGGGGCCTGCTCTGCTCCCTCCCATGGCACCCCAGCACTCTGCCCATTGTGGGGCAGCCATGGGCCCTCGGCCACACCACATTCCTGTTTCACCCTACTTTGGGATGTTCTTCAATAAGGATTGTTTGAAATAATTTTTCACTGAGTGTCCAGTCTGAGAGCTGGGGGCTGAGACTGGCTGAGAGGCAGAAGATGCAGCTGGTTTAGGTACTGCAGGGCTCATCTCAGAAAAATGTCACTTTTATTTGCCTGAGTTCTCTTCTAGGGAACAAGGTCTTCTGTGCAGTGTTGCTGTGTAAAAATATTCATACCAACATAACAAGCTGTGATTTTCCCAAGCTGACCAGAGCTAAATTAGATCAATAATGTGAAACATAGACAGACCATGCTTTGAAATGTTTTCCTCATTTACTTTCACTCTAGACATGTGTGTTATCTCAGAAAAAAAAAAAAAAAAACCAAAAACCTGAAGATAGTTATAATTACAATTGCAAAAGCATTTTTTTTTTCAGATATATAAATTGGAATTACACTACTGTTGCTGAATTGCACCCATCTAATAGATTTTTCTCCTATACCTCTAGGAAAGAAAGTAGATTCAAAGAGAATGTCTATACTACCTCCAGCTGGTGTAAAAACATGCTTCAGAGGAGATCAAACAGTGTCACCAAAAGAATATTTACTTTTCTTTATGTGATTCAATTATTAGAATCATGAGGCTAATTCCTTATAAAGATACCTAATTTTCTCCCCAGAAAACATATATAAAACTGTCTTCAAGATCATAAAAATACAAAAAAAAATAGAGAAAGCAATATTTTTTTTCTGAAATTCTTTTTAGAAGTCCCTTACAAAGCTTATTTTCCAATAATTTTATCCTGTCCTTTTCTCCTTTTATAAAACTTGTTGGGTTTTTTCCAAGAAAACGTATTTTCCCTTTTTTCTGTCTTGGTGCTTTTTAAACAATGTATTAAGCCCTTCTACTCTGTGAACGAGGGGTGGACGAGTCTTCTCTTTATTTATTTGCAGGACTTCTATCTCAAAGCAGGGTAAGGGCATGATCTGAAAGGAATAAGCAATACAAAACAGAACTAAACCAACTGAAATATTGGTCAAAATGGAACATTTGCCACAAACTTACCACTGTGCAAAAACTGAGATAGCAATTAGATGTATTCTAATTTAAGATACTCCATTAATAAAGTACAGATAGGGCAATATCTGTAGGCAGTATCTTTGGCCATATCTTCCTTTTCAAAGGAAACATTTTCCTTTACAAGCATTTTTATGACCTCTTAGAAATATACTGCAGAATTACTTCAATTTGCAGCATGACTTTGACATTTGTCCAGGCAGTAGTCCTCAAGTTTGCTGAGTTTCAGTTTAGGAATGAATTGTTTCAAAGCAGAAGATTTGCACTTCAGTTCACGTTTTCTCACTGTCGCTATGGTCAATTAAGGCAGAATACATAAAGTTATTTAAAATTCTAAAGATACTAAGGGTGTCTCAGGAACCTAACACTTAGTATTCAGTACCTTTTGTTGTGCTTTTTTTTTCTTTTTGTTTGGGTGGGGTTTTTTTGTTTTTTGTTTACAATGGTCTGAGTGTTTCCATTCTATTTGTCATGTTTATTTGCGTCAATACAGGAAGTCTTGAAATGTCATATGTTCATAATCAGCTTGGATGTTAGACAACAGCAATCAGCAACCTTATCTACTTAAATGATTTGGTGAAAGAGCTTATGAACAAGCACAGGGCACTCCTCATGTGGGCCTTCAGTTCCTGTCAGATGGGACTTCTGCAAATTCTACAAAACAGGCATTTTGAATTTGGAAAAAGCTAGACTCTGAAGGTGTATTTCCAATCTTGTGTTTATGCAAGTCCAACAGCTCATCTTATTCACAGAAACAAAGACAGAAAAGAAAAAGATCCTAAACGCTGTGCAGAGGTACTGTGATTTAGGACCAGCAGTTGCATCATGCCTGATTTAGCATAATCTTTGGACAACATCTCAAATATTAACACACCTACAAATTTTTTTTTAAAAAAATTGTTCCTATTCCTTGATGAAGAGCAGATCATGTTGCAGTTAAGTGTTCCTGGCATTGAGCCAATGATCTCCCTCAATATCAAAGGGAAGATCTGCATTCTTTCAGTTGGCCTGGGCTCCAGTTGAGAAGTCCTTGTCTTGTTTTCAGGCTGAGTGTTTGCACCATGAATCTGGAAAACTTCAAACTTTTTGGAACTTTGTGAACCAGAAGGGCATGATATACCCCGCTTATTCTCACATGCCAACAAGTAATACTGTTTGACTGTATTTAAAGATCTCTACTTTAAACACAAGCTACAACTTTCTCTGTACTTCAGACAATTTCAAGCAGCTGAGTTACTAGGAAAGATTATTAATTTTACAGAATTTTCTATGGTAGTATTTTTTAATATCTGTTGGCAGGGGTTGACTGAAGAATGTACTTGTTTTCCATAATTGAACTAAATGTAATTTGAAGTGTTTTTTCAGTAAAATGTATAAGTTTTGCAATAATTAGGGAGTCAAAATAACTGAAAACTCTGGGTAGTTACTGTCATTTACTTAATATTGTCACTTGCCACAAGAACATGAAGTTGTCCTGACTGGATCAACTGTTAATAAGTTGTCCTCATAGCTGAAGTTATGGCTTCCCCTCTACACCATATATAGGATAAGGTGCTATGGTATGTTCCCTGTATTTAGCAGCCATAAATGGATCTCCTTAGGTCATGTCAAGCTAAATAAAACTCAGACACCTAAAATCCACCACATCTAAGCAAAAACTTCTGCAGATTGGTAACTCAATGCACAAGATATCATTGTTTTCCTGTTTCCTGAACCTGGATTCATTAGTTTCCCTCTGTTCCCATACCAGAAGTGAGATGACCACTCAAGTTCTTCAAAGTCTCTTAGACTTCTGTGTTATTCCCTTCAACTGTTTCTTCTCCAGATCAGAGCCCTACCTTACCCACTAGTCCCTCTTTTGGAAAGTATGTAATGTCTTTGATCAATATTACTGTGTTTCTCTGAACATCATTGGGTTCAACAGGTATTAAACTTTGGAAAGGCTAAACAATCCTTTATGAGTTGCAAAATGTAGTGGTACTTCAGGGAGCTTGAGAAATAATGTTAAGGAAGAGGAAGATAATTGTATAGAATTTAGGTGTAATCAAAACAGACAGTAAATATGCAAATTAAAAAGTACATCCCAACTAATTTACAGATCCAGGAATCTATTCCATAATTTTACATGATCTAATGGAGGATAAAATGCTTGAAAAAAAAGTCCTCTTGGCTTCATGGTCCATAACTTTCTGTTTTGCTTGGTGCTATCACATCTGAGAAGCAATCAAAAATTCTTTCTTGGCTATTGGTGGATTTTCATACAGTATACAGAAAGGAGGAAGGTTTGGCCTGCTGCTGGCTGAGAGTTGAAAGGAGTGGATGGGCTCATTTGGAGTCTCAGCAGCAGAGACACAGGGATCTCCCTGTCTCCTACTCTTGTTTTCAGTCCCTTCATACAGTAGCATTCACTTCTTTTCCCTTGGTGTGCTGAAAGAGTGAGAGGGAGAGGATGGAGCAGAAGGGAGTCCAGCAGGAGGAGGAAAGGGTAGAGGAAGAAGAATGGAAATGAAGCAGAGAGTGATACTCAGGGCTTTCTTGCTGAAGGTAAAATAGAGAACATTGTATGCAGAAGGAATTGGTGGCTAGGAAAGCAGGCACTGCTCCAGCTGTCAGCCTGCTCCTCTGCCGGCATAAGCTTTGCAGATTGTTTGCACCCTGCCTGCTCTGCCAGCACTTAAAGCCAGCCCTCCTTGGACTGTGGCTGACCCTGACACAAAGCTTTAACTGCATGGGGAAAAGCCTGAGTAGTGCACACTCCTACTCCACATAGGATGGAATGAGTAGTGCACACTCCTGCTCCACATAGGATGGAATGAGTAATGCACACTCCTACTCAACATAGGATGGAATGAGTAGTGCACACTCCTGCTCCACATAGGTTGGAATGAGTAGTGCACACTCCTGCTCCACATAGGATGGAATGAGTAGTGCACACTCCTACTCCACATCGGATGGAATGAGTAGTGCACACTCCTGCTCCACATAGGTTGGAATGAGTAGTGCACACTCCTGCTCCACATAGGATGGAATGAGTAGTGCACACTCCTACTCCACATCGGATGGAATGAGTAGTGCACACTCCTGCTCCACATAGGTTGGAATGAGTAGTGCACACTCCTACTCCACATAGGATGGAATGAGTAGTGCACACTCCTGCTCCACATAGGAAATATGATGCTTTTACTGCGTAAACTGAAGCATAAATTTCCTCCGCATTTACTCTGTTCATCATGCTTATACTGCTTTCTATCCCTAGATTTCAACATAAATGTATTCATGTGGCAGCAAAATGACTACAACATTCCAGTTAGCTGCTAAATATTTTTAGGTGTGTAGTAATCAGCAATCTCATGAATGTTGCACACTGACTCAGCCCATTGCCCATGGACATTTCTTAGAAAAAAGTGAGGTTTTTGATTAAGGCTCTCAAAAATGACACTCCTACCATACATCTAAAAGATCCTGTCAATGACAAATGGTACCAAAAGGCATAATTTTGTAAAAGCTTTAAAAATATGACATAAAAAGGTGAAACAAAATCCTAGGAGAGAAATAGTGTGTTTCCTGATGTAAGAACAGCACTGATGGCACTGGTGCCAAGCAATGGACCAAAAATTATGAAACACTCTCACTAGCACATGAATTTCTCATCTCAACTTTTGCCAGGATTATTCATTTTTAATCTTAGTTTATATACAAAGAATTATTCTAAATCAGAATATTCTTTTTCCATTGAAAGTTACAAAGTAGAGTAGAAAGACCACACTAAAGGATCTTCAGGAGTTTATAACCTAAGTGAAAAACAAAGAAATAATTTAGAAACATTAATTGAGAAGAAGCACTAAGATTTTTCAAAAATCATTATTATTGATTGAAAAAAACGTGGTTATATTTTATTGTTACTTCGGACAAGTACTGAAGGAAAGGAAAAACATTTACTTGCAGATGTAAATTTTTTAACTAGATAAAAGTTAAAAAAATTTAATTTTCTGTGTGAAAGATTTCAACACATTATTTTTGAAATTATTCTTTGAATCTGATAAATCAATGATTGCTTTTCATTAATTCTGCACAACTAGATCAAACAAATCAGGAACACACACCCTTCCAAGTAACCATAATTGCAAAGAATTATTTAGTCCTTTTAGGTATAGGTACAATTTACTTAGGGAAAGCCCTTACTTCAAGGAGAATTTATAATAAAAAGTGAGAGGTCTAGAAAACATGTGAAATTATTGTCTCAATCCCTTACTTGCTCTTTATTTTAACAAAGTGGTTTGTACTAAAATCATTTGGTGACAGTAGTACACATGTGCATCTCAGAGTCTTTCTGTGCAGCAGATAACATTTATGTCTTCTGAATTTATCATTGCTGAGACTGTGCAGCCTCTGCTTATTCTCACCACATCAGTCTTGCTTCATTTCTACACAGGTCATTTTCTAAATCCCCAGTCTGTTTGTTGAGATTTTCTGTTTAGATTTTTCATGCCTTTACATCCCGGATACAGAGATCTGATTTTAAGAAAGAAAAATGGGTTATCAGCTGCTTGTACTCCTCCTTATCCATCACTTACCCCACAGCCTTCCCTCTATCTTCTTTTTATCATATACTGACTCATTTTTTGTATATATATAAAAGCAAAATGAAAAAGTTCCTGACAAAATTCTTCTGTGATGCAAAATGACGTGTACTCCCTTCACAACAGTGCAATACCTACAGGATTTCTTTGTCACTGTGGATGGATTGCAGAACTAGAGCAAGATCAAGCAGAGAAAGATAGGGAAGAAATGGGTAAGAACTGAAGTATACTAAGGTAAAAAAATGCAGTGAGAAAAGGGACAAAAAGGTGGGTGTTAATTTCATTAACCCTGTAGATAAAGGAAGTCATTAGGAAGCATGCATGTTCCACCTGTAAGGATAAGGAAAAAGATTGCTTGTCTGCTTCATTTCTGCTCACTCTTACTCCCCGCATTTTTATTTTTTTTCTCAAAAGGGGCAAAGAGACTGACTGACTACATGAGTTTCAGGGAAACATTCTACACAAGAATTACTTGAGCCTGAGGCATAAGAAGAAAGTTATACAAATTGTGCAAAACATGAAAATTGAACTTCATGGCAAATCACTTTAACCAGTTATCACTGACATTACCACTTTGGATTTTACTGCCTAAAATATAGGCATTAGGCTAAAAAGTTTTGTCCCTTTTCCCTTGCTTTGGCTACAGAAAAAAGCAGTATTGCCCTACACAAAATCAGCAAAACACTGAGCAAATGAGCAAAACACTGACTGTTATTTCTAACCAGATTTTTACATGCAAGAAATGCTTTGGCATGATTAAATTAATATGCAAATAGAATATCTGACTTAATAATTCTGGTTTTATTACTTTTGTGTATCATATTTCTCCTTATGATAATCCAACATTTATTACAATATCAAACTTATTACGTCCTGTGCTTTCTCAGTTCTTGAGCTTAAGTGGAGATGTAACCTTTTGTACCTAATTGTTCTTTTGTTTTTGTTTATCTTCACTGTGTTGTATATTCATTGTTTATCCTCTAGACAGGAACAAATGGTTCTGCCAAAAGAAGAAGCTCTAAACTTTAATGAAGTTTCTGGATGGTATCCGTGATTGATTTTAAACTAATCCAATTTCTTGTAGAGAGTACGTATCTCTTATAACATCGCAGCATTTGACATCACAACCAGTCAAAATCATCCCACACATGAGGGATGAACAGCCTCAGAAATACTACTGACAGCGTGCAGAGACTCAGTTCTTTCCAGAGGAATGTCAGGAAAGAAAGGCTTTGTCTCCTATATAGGAAATCTCTTTGTGGATAGTGTCTGTTCTTTCAAAAATTAGAAATATCTCAACAGTGGGTTTTGCAGACAGATTTTTTTTCAGTTATCTACTTCATATGCAAAACAAACTTAAGGTTAACGTGAGCTAGCAGGGCTCATGATTTCAAGCCCTGCTTTTTATATTCTGCATCTGCTTCTGGGCAAATGTAAATGTAGGGAGTTACAATGGGCTTCAGTTATGCCAATTGTGTCTTTATATCCAAAGGTAAAGACCTCTAACCTCTGTGATTGCATTTTCTCTATTCACTCTGACAAAAAAAAAAAAAGAAGAAAAATCCAGTGTGAATATTTCTAGGAACTTCAACAGAAACTGACTCCAGCTTGAAAATTACTCACATAAAGGGACATGAGGGCAATAAATATTTAATACTAAGTTTTGAAATAAAATCATAAAATTTCATCAGTATTTTCATTTCTTCCCTCTTCACTTAAGCATCTTTCTCCTTACCTCTAAAAAGCCCATTATTATTGAGATATTTTTTAACAGTGACTATATCAAAGCTAGTCCCCTAAAGTTCCAGGGCTATGGCTTTGAGTTAAATATTTAAAATGTTTCCAAAAGTGTGGTCCACAGCTCACTCTTTTTCATTATCCATCCAACACTCACAGTATACTTATTTATAAAAATTTTCATTTAATGTTTAAGCTCTAAGTGTAAGTATAAATTAACACAGTGTGAACTACTAGAACAAGTAGTAGCAATAAGGGAACAATCCATTAAATCAGCTGTACCCAAGGTACTTTCAAGGGAAAATACTGTTCTTAACACTGATGCCTTCACAACTCATATCTCCTAAGGGTTTACAGAACATGTCTGCAAAACATGAGGTTAAAAGTCATACTACTAGATAACAGTGAATTGAGAAAATCTCCCTGTTCTCATTCTTGGAATTAAAATTATAGAAAAATAGGACTGGAAAAGACCCAAGGAAAAGCATATTGTTTTCACTGTTTAAAACATATGATGTATTGAATAATTTGTTCATTACTCAGACTCCCCAGCCTTTTAAGCAATTATTTGTATTGTTTTGTTACCTTTATGAAGCGAAATAAAAGTAAAGAGAAAATTCCTATGTGATTTTTTTGTGCTGCATTTTAAGACAATGTATTCTTTCTGATCTTTGCGAAAGCCTTGGTACACCTGATTTCTGCTTTTTTTCATCTGTGTTCTTTTATTATCTTTAGAATTAAATGTCCCAAGGTCTTTTATTTGCTTGCTGAAGTGATTTATTTTATAGCCCTAATCTGTCTCATCCAGCTCTTTCAGATCCCTTTTAATGATCCATATGTTCTTCAAAATGTAGTACATTATTCTCAAGCTGCACAAAACAAGAAAAAAACCCTACCAACACAATCCATTACTAGTGGTAAGTATTTTCTTAAAGCAAACAATTCTTAAACATTTCTAAAACCTCTGTTCACATTTCAACCTAGTATGCAACCTAGTCTCTTTTACCTTGATCATTACTAAATTCTTTGCCACCGTCATCTGAAAAAATCTTTTTTTCAAGTTTTTTTCTAAACATCTAATATTATCCTGAATTTCTTACAATAGCAAAATATTAAGGGATTGGAATGTAGTGGTAGGATGGGGAGGAATGGGTACAAACTGAAAAAAGGGAAAAGCAGGTTAGATATTCTGAAGGAATTTTTTTTCTGTGAGGGTAGTTAAACACAGATTGTCCAGCAAGGTTGGGGATGCCCCAATTCTCACTGTGTTCAAGGCCAGGTTGGGTTGGAGTGTTCCCATAAGGGCAGATGGACTGTCAAGGTCCCTCTGGATAGTATCCCTTCCCTCCAGTGTATAGACTGTTGTCTATTTTTACCACAGAAATAAAGTTCTTATTTATCTTTTTATATTGTATCCTATTTCCCATATAATATCTCTAATTTTTCAGGGTGATTTTGAATTTCAAACCCTTTCTCCAATGCAATTCTTAATCCAGCTTTGTTTTTTGCAGCATTTTTATTACATAAACTTTTCATTCCCTCATCCAAGCATTTAAAACTCAAGAAGGATCTCTGCAGATGATCACATTCTTCTATTTGTTACACCACCAATTCCCACTCTGTGTGGGTTGTACAAAACAGTTTCTTTTTTTATCTTCATATTTTATTTATTTTAGAATGACTGATGTGAAAGACAAATTTTGGCCTATGATTTACTTTATTTCTAGTGCATGATCACACATGAATTGACATGGATTCCAAATGCAAGATACTGATTGAACTGCTTTTTCTGCCACTCATGATCTAATCTGTTAGGTCACTTGTGGGTGGTCCATACACTGTGAAGATCTCAGGTCATAAGGAGGAAGGAGCAGATTGACATAACCCCTCATGACCTCAAAAAAACTAAAACTAATGAAAGAACAAAGAATTGGCAAGCGCAAACTTCTTTCCCCTGAAACAAGGGAATCCAGAAAGCTTTTTTCCAATATATGTCCTCATTCCTTTATCTTCTGTTTTAAGAAACAAAGTAATAATGAATTTTGTGCTTCTTTTACTTTAAACAAGGGTGAAAGAAATGGGTTGCTGCCAGCACTTCCCTACAACATTCTAGACTGATTCACATGAAATATTATCTATCAGTTTCTGTGAGACTGCACTCAAAATAAAGTATTATTCAATGTAACGGTGGCAGAATCTATTCCTGAGGTAATGCAACCTCCTATGTGTTCAAAGAAAGAAGATATACATATACAAGGACAATAAAAGAAAGCAGAGACACATAAGTCCTGGTGCAAATTTAAATTTCTCTGTACTGTTTTGAACTAAACCAATTTCTTTACTGTCACAGGCAAAATTCAGCTCAGATAAGTGCAGAGAAAAAACTGTTATGAGCATTCAAAAGAAAGACTGCTTGATTCTGAGCTGCCGCCTAATACTCTGCATTTGATGGCAGAAAAGTTAAGTATACACTAGTCACTGACTTCAAATTAAGTGGTAATAAATGCAGATTTCCATGAAGATACCACAAGTTAGTAATTACAGTTTTATTGAAGTTGGAAATGGTGAAATAAACTCAGTCTCCATTGCCCCATACGTGTAATTGATAAGTTAATTTGTCCTCAGCATGCACACAGTTTTAATATTTATTCATCAGTGTCATGAAAATGAATAGGATACAAAATGTATAAAATATTATTCCCTGCCAAACCGCTGTTCACTACCAGTGAAGCATATTTATTTCATTTGCCCTTAGTGTGGGTTCAATATTTTTTCTTTTTTTCTTATTCTCTTTTTCATCTCTTTTTTTCTTTTTCTCTTTTTCTTTTCTCTTCTTCTTATGTTCTTTTTCTTTCTCTTTTTTCCTTTTTTTCCTTTTTATCTTTTCCTTTTTTTTAATTTTCTTTTTCTTTTTCTTTTTCTTTTTCTTTTTCTTTTTCTTTTTCTTTTTCTTTTTCTTTTTTTCTTTTACCTTCTTATTCTGTTTCTTTTTCTTACTTAAGTGACATCTTTTAGCCTTGGCATTTTGTGACATTTTCTATTTCATATTGATAACACTCTGTCTGCAGAATTAAAAGTAGATCCAGAGGAAAATTACATTCAGGCACATCATCTGAGGGTTATATGGGCTCTTTTTCTAATAAATATTTACAAAGAGACCACATTCGTATGAAAAGGCTAAGCTGATTTTTCATTTTGCTTTTGTCTTAGCTGAGATTTCTGTCAAGATTCACATAATTTTGCAAAACTTTGACTCCATTACACTCCTCTGGGATTCAATCAAGCAATAATAAACCAGAATAAAAGAAAGTCATACTTTGTGGTAGACTATGTTTGCACCGTTTGAGACTTCACTTAATGGGGGAGAAATAATCCTCCTGGAATAATTTATCTAAGTCTCTGTTCTGCACACCTGTGGAGGAATGACCAGTATTACTGCTTTTCAGCAAGAGTATGTCATCTGAAGTTCTGCAAAGGATTACTAAAGTTCCACTACCTGCTGTGCAGACAATGGGGCTCATCCATAGCCAAACACAGCATTTTGGAGATTTTGGGTGAACTGATTTTAATTGATATATAGTGAGAAATGTTTCATCACTAAACCTTCAGAAAAGTGAGAAAAATAGGTTTTGTTTATGAGAAGAGAAGAGTCAGGACTGTTTGCACTTGCTACCACTAATTTTATTCAAAGAAATTTTTCTCAATAATTTGTCTAATATCAATGGTAAAAAGACAAGATATTCATCTGTCTGACCTGCAGGGATATTTTTTCCAAGGTCTGAATGTTGAAATCCATATAAACCTGTAGGATAAGTTTAAATTTAAATGCCATAAATAGATACATTCTTCCCATATTATTTCCCTTTTTTTTCCCTGACTGCTTATTGGAATGAAGTTATTCTTATATCTGCATTCTTTGTTCTGTATTCTTTGCCTTCCTCCTCATCCTTTCTCACAACAAGAAATGAGTTAGTATATTCTAGTGAGTGCCCTGGCATTTAGCCAACACTGAACTCACCACATTAATTAGTGCATTAGCCAAAAAATCTCAAATTAAGAAACCAAAACCCTTAGAGAAGGCCATGCTCCAGGCTGACTGAAGTATTTGTCCTACTTGCGTGTCCCCAGCACAGCTTACAACCCCAGATCAGATTTCACTGAGAGACAGCACCCATGAATTGGTGCTCTTATGATGCAAGTAATGAAAGGGATTTATCAGTTTCTCAGATGGTATGTATGAATTGATACAACTTCAGCATCCCAACAAATACCCAAACCACATAAAAAAATTATAAAAAGGACAGCAACACCCCAAACCCTAACAATTATAGTCAGTTGGGATGATGTTTTATGGCTGAGACATCTGACTGTTAGGAACTGAACTGAAAGCATACCTTTCTGTGTGGAACAAAAATCATCTATAATGACTTTTGGTGATCTTTTTCTCACTGTTGAGTTAAACCAACAGTTTAGAGATTAAAAGAATTAAATGCCCTCAGCAATTCTCCAAGCTGGAGCAGAAGGAACTCAATCCCCTGAGTTCCAAAAGTAGTTCTACTGAAGTATGTCAGAGTATCCATATCTTTCGAGTGAAAAAAAAATTGTTACCTAATGGAAAACAAACAAGCAAAGAAGAAAGCCTAATGTGAGAATGAAAACAAAAGTTGCTAGATATATTTTATTTTCTTAAAAGTTGAATGTTACACTTGAATAAATAATTAAAGTAAAATATAGGGTTTATTTCTAGGAATCTAAAATATTTGAACAGTTAAAATTTTCATTTAGTTCTTCTTTTATGTCTTTATTTTTATAAAAATATATTTAGTTCCATATATTATGTGTGTGTTACTGTATAAACTTGCAATTTTATTCCAAAAAGAGCCTGTATAGCAGCAGCCATTTTGTTAAATTGTATGCACCATAGAAACTGTTGCTGTCAATATTTTAATATCAGTTAGACTGAATGAGACTAAGAAAACCCCAAACATGTCATTCTAAGCAGATGGTTGTCATGGACTGCATACAAAAACAAGGAGTTACGATGCAAGTTTATGCAGCTTGATACCCTATTAAAAATTTCTGTGAATAAGTGCTGATTGAAATAAGCTTGGGTAACAATTTGGCAAAATAATTAATTATTTTCCTGCTTCTCAAGAAGGGCTTAACATTTCATTAAACATACATGACGAATGGCATGCCAAAGACTGTGTTCCCATCTTTACAGCAAGAGTTAAAAAACGTCATCCCCTCCACAATGCGACTTCTGCAAACATTCCTTCAGACCTGCCAACTGAAATTATAGGATTGAAAATAAAATTATAAAGAAGTGCAAGGAGAAGTAAACAGCGTTCTGAAATTTGACATAAGTCATTGGCACTTTGCTTCACCTCTTACTTTGCTTCACCTCTTACTTTCTGCATAGTAGGAGTAATTGCAGACACAGCTCTATAAAGGCAACAGAGGTAACAAACATGGCCATTCATAGAGACAGTCCGAGTCTTCCGGATAGATGCATTAACTTTCAGGGGATTTAAGTAATTGTTTCACTCATATGGAGGCAGGGGAATTTAGGTGAAAAGCCATGTATTAGTAACAAAGAGTTTAGAAGCCTTTGTTCAAATACTTAACTATATAAACATTGATTTGGCTATAAAATATTCTATCATTTTCTCAACTGCTGCCAGCTCCATGCCTTCCAGAGTCTCTTGGATTAACTACAGCTTGCTGTGCTACTTTTCCAAGAGATGCAAGTGTGCAGCTGGAGCCAGAAGGACTCGTCAATAATCTCCCCTTGATCAGGGGCCTGCAGGGACGCCGGCCACAGAGGTCCCTTTGTTGCCCTGGTCTTTGATTCTTACCCATAACCTTTTGATCTGCTCACGGCTGTTTTTCAGAGACAACTCTTCACAAGCTCTGCCAATTCTGATGTAGACAGTAGCTCCTCCACCCTTTCTTCCTCTTGCATCCTCTTGGAACAGCCTTTAGCCATCAACATCTACATTCCAGTTATGGGATTTTTGCCACTAATTCTTGTTAATGGCAACAGGTCACAGCTGTTCAGCAGCACGGTGGCTTCCACTTCCTCCTGTTTGTGACACATGTTGCAGGCAATGAATTAAAAAATTAAATGCTTCTCTTAAGGCTTTCCTCAACCTTCTCTGCCTTCCAATTTGTTTTTTAGGCTCATTCATGGTGTGAGCATGGAATGAATTTATGTAACATCAAAAGATACAAGACAGAACTTCTCATGCTCAGTAGCCCTCATAGTGCTGGGATGGATGATTGAATAAAGTTCTTAAACAGAATTAATGCAATTTCTAGAGCCAGTACTATTTAGACAGGTAGAGTTCAGGAATGCATTCACTACATTCTCTGCACACATTCTGCATCCAGCACATTCTCTGCTCTGCACACTTGTGTACTCTTCACCTAATGCAATCCTTCTACTCCAGTATCTGTGCTCATCTTGTGTAGGCACACAATAAATTCAAGTAGCAAAATTATAGAAAAATAAATGGTGAAAGGCATACTGCAGAACAAAAATGCTAGGAAATTCAGAGCAAATCCTCTTTATTTTTGTGCCTTTGTTTTGGTTTTAAATATTTTATACTTGGTAAAAGCAATAATCTAAACATGAAGGATCTGTCTACTTTCCTTATGGAATATTTCCAGAAAAGCAAATTGGTCTGGTATTGGTCTGGTTATTTTGTGTATGCCATAGTTTCCTTGACTGCCTTGAGCTGTTTTAATAGATGAATAATCGTGGGAATACCAGCTCCAATGAGTATTAACATTTTCTTTTGTATTGATTCTCTCCTATTTTACCAAAGATATCAACTTTATAACAAGGATATGAAAGTATTGCTCAGTCATAAGTAACTATTAAAAAAACCACCACTTCTCTTCATAGTATCTGGAATAAACATGTTCTCCATAAATCCTGTTGAAAAAAGCTGGGGACACTGAGCACCTTGTAGAACAGGATTCAGCATGTGCAGTGGTTCAGAAATGGCCTTTAAAATTCTGCTGTTGTCATTGCTGCAAGGCATCTAACATACAAGAAGAATGTCCCAATTCTGGGTCTCAGGCAGGCTTTACACAAAGTGCAACTACAATTTTCTGCCCTATTTCCTCTCAAATTGTATCATAAATCATAAATAGCTATAAACTGATGCTCATCAGTCCCTGTTTCCTCTGAAGCTAAAAGTGTTCATCTCTGCTGTATGAAGCTGTGTATCAAAGGTATAGAAAAGAGTAAGGAGTGGAATAGGAAATACCAAATATTTTGTGAATGTCCTGGTTCTGGCAGTTGCCAGGAGAGACATGGCCAGGACCCAGAGTCTGCTTTGTACCACCTCATGCCACTTCTGGGTTTGGGGAGAGGGAGTCCCTTGCAGGTCAGGTCACCTGGCAGGGTCAGATGCTCTCGGGCATCCCACGTGGTATAAGGGCAAGCACTTGCATGTGACTCACTCACCTCTTGCACACTTTTGCCCTCAATATTGATGCTCTATGCTGTTTCCAGTAAATTATTCTTACAGCAGCCTGTGAGATGTTTTGTCTTTCCGATTATCCTCTCCAGCTCACCACCAGGGAGGGGAGGAAATGAGGAATGAGCAACCAGTGAACTGTTTGGGGTATTTCAGTGGGAACACTGAGTGGGAAATGCCATTCCTAAACCATGGCAGTGAACCATGTGTGTAGAATACAGATTAGCAAAATGGTCCATTTTCTCATGTGCACTGCATAGTCTACCAACTGATTTACCCAAGCTGTCAATATGACTACAATATTTGTTGTGCAGTTCTGCTCAAAAGCCTGTCATTTAAAAACCTACAAGTAGGCAAGCTGCTAGAAAATGAGACTATCAGAGTTGGAGCTAACTTTCTGAACTGAGCAGAGTACACACAGCATACAATTTAAATACATTTTCCCATATGGGTGCAGAAAATTTATGTTATATTTTCTGGATTATTTTTTTCAACCATTTAAAGTACCCATGTGGCTGAAGAAGAGCATAATTTATGTAGGCTTTTAAAACATCAGGTCATGAAATTTTTTCTCCGGAGAATGTCTGTGTTTAAGTATTGTGCAAAGCATTTGCTTTTTTCTGTAGTTCTCAAGTCTTCAGAATAAAGGAACTGCCATATACGTCCATGTATTTGTTGAAATAACTTCACTATTATAATGCCATAACTAGATATAAACAGTTTAGGCATAGTGAGATAAAGATATTATTGCTTTGATTCCTCTTAGGTCAGAACCTCTAAATTTTGCTCTTGATAACTAGAAGGTGAAGTGAGTAATGACCTGAGTTTGGAGATCCACAAGTAGATTCAGATAAGTACAAATGATCTAAAGGTCTAATGTTTTTTAGATCTTTTAAAGGATCTTACAAATTTTTTGCCTTTTCAAGGCTGAGATGAAAATCGAAACAAAAAATTTTCTTAGTGGCATTTCATTATTTTACCTAAATTTCTTCATAGATCCTTTTTACACAAAGTAAAGACGAAGGTTTTGCATCTAAGCAAAAAGACATTTCTGAGGAATAGGTCTTACAAGTAGAACACTCAGTCTAAAAAGTTTGTGGAGTTGAAAAAAGGAAGGAAAAGTAATCACAGTACCTCATATCCCCTCATTTTCTTGCTTCCATTTAGTAGGAAAGATTTTTCAAGTAATTTATCTTTACAGATGGACTGCATCATCCTGCTGATGATGCTCTTTCTCGTGTGCATATTTCTGCTTTCTCATGTGACTATTCTGCCTTCTTTCCATGGTGTTTCCTATTTCTGTTTTTTGATCTCTGTTACCCTCATTGCAGCATCATCCAAAATGCTTGCAAAGTTGAAAAAAATACAGATGCTGTAGCAAAATTTTGGCATTTATTACTTTTCCTCCTTGGCCTATTGATCCCATTGCCTTTTGCATTTCCTGCAGCTCTAAATTGTCTGCTGGAAAGGCAAAGGGCATTTGGAAGCATCAGCAATGTTGGGGTTTATATCAATATGTCTGTATGCAAATTGCCTATGCACATTATATATGCATAAATATCCACCAAGTTCATTAGATCCATGTTTTCAGCTTTGACACTTTCTTCTGCAGCCTGTAGTCTTTCTAGATAACTTCTTTGCACATTCTTTAAGGCTGCAAAGTGAGGATAGTTTTGCAATTTGATACCGTTCAGAACACAACACTGATTCTGACACTGGTATTTCAATGCCATTGGTATGACCAGAGTGTACAAAAATAAAATAATTGCCTCAATAGAAACATTTTACAGCCTTTCTGAATGATATACACATAAAGGTCTGAGCACAGTTGAGTACTAAAACTTAATTTTCACTAAGTTCAGCCAAACCAAAAGAGATAATTCCAGTATTTTTTTCTTATTTTTCAGTTTAGTACTATCAATGCTAAACTTTTAGTTTCTTAGAACATGTATTAATTCCCCAGGATCCTGTGTACTATGATATTTCACCCCAGTCTCAGAGGCTGTGATGTGGTAGAGTTAGGTAGACTTACCTGCAAATGAGTTCTGCAAGGAACAAGAGCTCCTAGTGCAACCATGCTTGGAAAACTTTTATCCTCTGATCTCAGCTAAAGATAGCTCAGGCAGATTGAAGACACAGCTTAGGTGATGGTTTTATTAACAGCCTGATGGATTAAGAGATTTTTCAGGCAGATGCCACCGGAGGCCTGTGAGAAGTCTCTTGAGTCCTCAGCTCCTCCCACACTGATGAGGGCTGCTGAGTCACTTTCCTTCATGGTTCTTCCATACGACAGTGCAACCAGGGAAAAATCCCTCACAAAGACAGCACACATTTTTTCAATGCTTATTCTTTGTCTAAAGGTATATTAACTTTATTTTTCTGAAAAACACCCTTCTCTTGTTTGATTCAAGCCCTTTTTCTCAAATGAGACAACTTTCTACGTCAAGGTTTCTCAGAAAATTCATGAAGGCATTTTGTTTTGTCTTTAATAGAGAGAATTCCTGATAGGCTTCAACAAAGTCTGATTGATAAAGGTAGCACTGTCAAAACATAGTCGTAGACTGATGGTATTATTACATTTTTAGATAATTTCTACATGTCATAAAATTAATGGTTGGCTAGGCAAGAATCTAATTCTTGCAGAATGGCCATAAATATATGTAAAGAAAAATTTTAGAAATTCAGAACATAGAGAGACACTTAATGTCCACTAGTGAAAACTGTCATAGGTGGATAGATAGTAATCCTTATCCTTCAGTTAAATTAAGAGGAACCTAATTAATAGTTATTTCATATCCGTAATTACTGAAAATCTGTTTTATGAACAGTGAAAATTATGGAGAAGAGTCATAAAAATGACATTTAAACTAAAAATGGCACACTATCCCGTCTCTGATGAATACGAGAAAGACAGGAAAATAATTGGCAATGTTGATAATGTTTTTAATGCAAGTTTACTTTTTGGAAGGATGGATAATGCTAATTACCTGAGCCTGCTAGTTCTTACACTTTACATATTGATGATCCTACTGTAGACTTGGAGATCTGTATTTTCCAATCACTGACCAGTTAAAGCTTCTTGGTACTGTAGTGAATGAGATGAGGAAGAGGATAATGTCTGCTGTTCTGAACATAAAATTCTGTATTAGCAATCCACAGTACAGGTTATCTGCAATATAGAATACATGTATCAACTACCGTCTAATGAAAGAATATTGAAGGTTTTTTCCCTTTGCACCAAAAAGTCTAATCCAGGAAGAAGGATCAGAAGAGACATCTTGCTTGTTCTCTCACCTGCTAATTTTTTAGCTTTTTATTTTTCAGAGAGTGTCAATACACATATTTTTAAAAAAAACCCCACAGCAGATTAATTTTTAATATATATTAATCCTACATATTAGGTAAGAAGATCTTTTTGGAAGCACTAATTTGGCTTTTACTCTTAGATGCCAGTGTCTAAGTTTAATCACTTCATAGATTAAATTAAGTCTTAGATCATGGTATGATCTGCAATCTGTGTAACATCATGACATGAACTAAGCCTGCTTGCTACAGACTAATACTAGGATTTTCTCAGATAAATTCTTTATTTAATGTTCAGCTAAAAGGCAGTGCTAAAACCAATTATGTTATTGCACCTTATTTTAAAAAGGCTGAAAAAATATCAACTATGAGGAAGTACAACTAAACATGAGTAGATTTGCTCTGTGCATATTTTAAAGTCACAATGTACAAAGCTTGCTTCTGATTTTCAATCTGCTCCACATTCCTTGTGTGCCCATACTAACTTAACCAATGATCAGGGTGTGTAAGCAGTGAATAATGGGGCCCTTTAAATCTAATCTCCCCCAGCTGAACACTGATGGCAGAAGGAGAAACAGGAGGCTCATACTGCAGATGAACCAGAAATCAGCATTCTTCAGCAAATTTGCACCAGGGATAAATAACTTGTCTGCTGTAATTAAAAAACATAAATATCAAAATGTGCAAATGACAGTAAAAACTTTGTGTATGCACAGAGAATGGAAAATTATTATTTATGTGGTTAGTATATTAATCACAGATACTACATAGCCTGTATATAAGTTCATCTCTGATGTTTACAAAAAAAAAAAAAGAAATGCAAATATCTATAAAGAAGAGAACATAGAGAGATAAAAAATATTAATATCTATATGAATATGGAATATCTAAATGAAATTATTCTAGATGCTGGAGAATCTTTAAAGTTTCCTTCCTTCACTGTAACATGTGTTGCCAAATTTTGGAACTGACTGTCCCTGCAAGTGGTGGAGTCACCATCCCCAGAGAGGTATACAAGGAAAAATTGTGTGGTATGTGCTATAGTCCACTTAACAAGGTGGTGATCTGCCAAAGCTTGGACTCAATGATCTTGGACATCTATTCCAACCTAAATGATTCTGTGTCTTTGCTTATATTTAGCAGGAAACAGGGAGATCATAGTTTGCAATCATATTAGAATTTACAAATTCTTTTCTTTAAAAGATTCTTCACTACATAAAGTAGTAAAATTTTGACTGACCAAGAGAGGAAAAGTTTTTCTCCATAATGAAATAATAGTCCAGAGACTAATTCCAGAATTTGAAAATAATTTTAAGACCACAGGACATTTCAGGTCATTAGGGAACACAACAGGTCTCCAGTTCAACGCTCTGCTTGTCGACCTGGTTGCTGGAGTGTTTTATCCCCCAGGAACTGATAACCCTCCAAGGAGGGACTGGACCAACTGACCCACCATTATCACTGGGGAAAATCTTCTTGTTTTCAGCTTCTCTGTCCCTGCTCACCTTTGTGCTGAGCAGAGCACAGGACCTTCTCCCAGAGCCTTCCCCACGAGGGGCTCTGCCTGCCTGGGACACGGCTGTGCAGCGCTCCTGCCCCAAGTGCAGCGGGGCCCTCAGCTCTTGCACCTGCCAGCCCTGGTCTCACTCAAAGACAAATTCTATCCTCACACTTATTGACAAAGGACAAGGATTTATTATTTTTTTCTGACTGACTGAATGAGTTGCGAATGGACCCCTAAATATTTAGCAATCTTTCATGGTCTGTAATGCGCAAAAAAAGCTGGAATTAATTATTTGCACATGAATTAAAAAAATAAAGTCTCATAAGTAAACGGTGTTTGGCAATCTGCTCTGACAGCTAGCAAGCATGACTGCCTTTCCCAGAAGAGCAGCTCCTGATACATGTGGTACTACACACACCAAGCCTGGCAGTGTGATGTTATTCCAAGGAGAGACACACACACCAGGAAGATGGCAGAGTGCTGGCCGGTGTGCATGAAGCCATACATACAGTTATTCTATTTATTTCAGTAGCTGACTGCTCTGCAGGAGGCTGCAAGCATTCAGAAAAATTTCCAGGTTCTCTCTCTGAACTCTTCAACCTGCTGAAAATGCCCACAGCATACATAGTGTCACTCCCTCTGGTTTCCAGGAGTAGTGCAGAAATTCAGAAAGTACAGGTGGAAATTAGAGATAGAGGAGCAGGGAGGTGAGAGGGAGCAAGCTGTTTTTCTTTCTCTTTTCTATTTTTTTCCTTTTTATTTTTTCTCTTTTTCTTTTTATTTTTCTTTCTTTTTATTTTTTTCCTTTTTTTTTCCTCTTGTTCTTTTCCTTTAGTATTATTACTAATAAATTAACAGAACAGTAATATTTACAAATGCAGAGGGTAGTTATTTTCCATGAGCATAATAATTAATATTAGTAGCAGTAGGTCTTATCCATAGCCACTGTTTCTGTGTAACTAACTCCAAACACAGTAAGCCTTGAAATCTGACTGTCTCATTAAACAGGCTCTATTAAGAAACTATAAAACAGTTTGCATTACTTAATCTTTTGAATCCAGATGATATTTTAAACAACAATATCCTTTAACACTGAGTGCATAATATAATGAGAAACTTGACACGTTCAATTAAGAGTCAGGTAGGTCAATATACCTTTTCTATTTAAAAATATTATAAATATAGGTAAACAAGCTATATAGCACATGAAGCAAACAGTTTATTGTTCTAGAAAAAATATCATTTCGTTATGTGCTAGCCAGTGACATGAAAGAACCTCAGAAAACCCTATCTCAGATTAAGGCATGGGGAATTGGGCTATAGCTTAGGCTGCAAATTTATAAAAAACATGAGGGAAATTCAGTGCAAATTCTTCATCCCATGGGAAAATATCCAAATAATGTGTCACATATTTGCACCAATAAAATGAACAACATTTTTCCTCTTACCACTTCTTCAATTAGGGATGCATTTTATGAGCTTCATTTCCAGTGAAAATAAGATAATTAGAAGTTTGAAAAGAACAATTACACAATAAAATATAGACACACAAAATGTTCCTGGATGGAGAGGTCATTAAACTGCCAGTATTTCAATAAAGAGTCTCTATCACATTTTGAAAGAGCACCCTACATTTTGAAAGGTGTGCTCATTGAGTATTCTATCCATCTGGAAACACAAGGTTTTCTTGAATTAATTCACAGAATCAGGTAAATGGAGACACACAAAAAGAGATAGAAATAGATATTTCTGAAATTTTTCATACTTTAGAAATAAAATAAAAAAATAAATGTAGGGAGGGCGAAGCATAAAACTGTTTTATGCTCAAATTATGCAAGACAATACTTTTCCAATTGATTCCAATTTGTGATTCCTGAAAACTACCAGCTGAAAACTACAAATGACTACCAGCACAAGTATAAAAAACTTTTTTCATTTGTTCTTTGCCACTTGCTTTTGAGGAAAACAAGGAGAACTAAAGTACAATGAAGCATTACATGTAGAAAAATGAGTTTTCTTCATTAGGGGAAAACTGAGATTAAATTTTAAACAGTGAAAATATTATTATGACAGTTAAATCATAAATAGAAATTAACCAGCTGGTAAACCACTAAATTGTGATTTTATGAACTGTGAATTCGATGCACAGGCAGTTTAAATAAATAATATTTGAAATCAAATGCATGTTTCTTAATTCAAAAGCACATAGAAACATTCTTACTTTTTTTATTTGTTCTATTTAATCAAATTTAGGGAGAAGTTCTTCGCAGAAAGGATGGCTAGATATTGGAATGTGCTCCCTAAGGAGGTGCAGGAGTCACTGTCCCTGGAGTTGTTTAAGGAAGTACTGGATGTGGCACTGAGTGCCCCAGATTTATTGAGGTGATGGTGTTCAGTCATAATCTGGATTTGAGGTCTTTTCCTACCTCATTGATTCTGTGAGATGTTACTCGGTTTTCATCTAAGATACATCCCAAGCTAGAACAACAAGCACAGCAACATTTTCAGAATTGGAGACTAATAAATATAAATATAAATATAAATATAAATATAAATATAAATATAAACATAAATATAAATATATGGGAATATAATTTTTCAGGAGATAAACGCAGCTGAAGGAGTACTGATTCCTACTTTATGGATTTAATTTAGTTTTATAATGCTTTTATTAGTAAGGTGCACATTCAAGTTAAAGTAATTTAAAAGTTTAGAATTTATGGTGAAAGCTTGCACAACAAAAAAAGGCTTCAATAAAGCTGACAGTACAGTAGATTCGAGATGGGCCAGAGCACTGTGAAATTATACTGTACCAATTTTGTGTTCCAAGTTGTAGAAATTTATTACTCTATTAAATGTCATAAATTTGTCAATATAACTTTAACTAATATTTGAGTAGTACAGCTACCTTCAAGAAAAAAAACAATGCTTTTGAGACTAACAGCTACTGTGAATGGCAGGTCAATATTTGGTTATGGCCAGCAAGTCTAAAGAGAAAGGTGTCAGAGGGCAGTTAACTTTAGATGTGATTTCTGGCATTGCCAAGGTAAGGGCTACTGCTGTGGCCTCACTCTTCCATTCACATCCACCTGCTTGTTCTTTTCTACACCACAATCTCCTGGCCTCATTTTCTCAGTCCACCTTTCATGTGTATGTATCTACTTGCTTTTTACATGTTCATCTGTGAAGAACACCAGGAAAGAAAATGTGATAAAAGTGAAAGATTCAGTGCCACTGATCTATTGCAGACACCTGCTATGAACAGTGTTTGATTTACTTGAGTCTTGAATTGGTGTCCCTTGGGAATATTGTGAACAGCTATTTTTAGTGTCAAATTTGACAAAATGCAGCTGCAACTCCTCTTCATAAATGCAATTGATCATCCACTTCAAAATTTTAAGCATGTGAAGAATAGAAAATTCAGAAATTATAATAAAAATGCACACAGTACAACTCTTTTCCCACAGTACACAGCTCTGATTCAAACTTTTCCGCAACAGAATGCCTTCGAGGTGAAAAAAAAAATCCAAATAAGGATTTATATTTCCAATAAGATAAGTAACCAGAATGGAGGTTAATGAAGGAAAAAGTCTCTCTGCTAATAAATCTGGAACTGACCACTGTCAGAGATGATATCAGACAAGTAAATCCTGCGTTACACGATATGGCTCATGACTTACATCTCTTACTATTCTCTGAACTGCCATAAAGGGACAAGTACTCTGTCAGCAGGTTGTCATCTCTGTTATTGCTGGGCTGTTCATGCTCCTTGTAAAATGCTAGCAGGATCTGGAATGCCACAACACTCTTAGGTTTGAGAGATTCTTAATGACAACATATAGAAATCAGAAATGGTGTTAAAAGTGTTAGGACAATAAAGATCTCTCAGATGCATTGTAGAGGCCATAAAGTATCCTGCTTGGTATTACAAAACCAACTTGTAGCCATCATGCTCCAACCTGCCCTGTTTGACTCCTGTTGGAAATGCTGATAGCAAGCCTGGAAGCAGATGAAGGTGATAGTTGTCATATCAGAGTTTTTCACCTCAGTGCATAGAATGGCACACACTGGTGAAAAAGTCTGGGCATTTATCTGGGATATGGGAATTACCTGCTTCTGCTATCCCAGAGTAGGTATTGGATCCAGTTTTAGCAATCCTTTGCAGAGTTTCACAACCACACATGCAGAAAGTTATTCCTGTTTTTCTGTTCTCTGGTTCAATGAAAGGTTAGTTTTATTTTCCAGTTCAACAGGTGATATAAAGCAAAGATTATCCAAAGACTATTCCAAAATCAAGTGGACTCCTGAATTTGAACCCTAAATTATACTTCATTAGGCCCTAAGGAATGATCAAGGGAGGAGGATTTTTTCCCTCATTTTTAGCTTTTTTATAATTCAAAGATTCTCTTCATAATGTATATTTCAATTTTATCTTCCAGCAGATAGGTCTTTTAAGTTATATGAAACCACGGTCTCAATTACCAAGGCATTTTGGTTTTTACCTTGATGCTTCATATACAATATTTTTGGGGGAGTAGAATGCTGCTTTGTTTCTTTTTCCATTACTGTTTTTAAATGTTTGGTTTTTTTGTCTCCAAATAACAAGACAATGTCAGGTGAATTTTAAAGATGTTAAATGTTAAAAACCACATTTTCATGCTAATTTATTTAATGCAAAATCTGACTTCACATCATAGAATAGCTGTGTTAGTTTCTGTTTTACCTGGCAGTCCAATGAAAAAGTAATTCATACAAATCAGTTACTGTTTAAAACTTCTGAATAAAACATGCCAACCTTGTCATACTAAGTGACAGATAGAAATGTCATCATTGCTTGCCTTGGACAAATAATCCATGTACTTTATGTATAATTCATCTGATCTTTAAGAATGTTTAACCATATTGGATTTAGATACAATTCAATACTATGGTGCATCAAATCCCTTTATCAATTTACATCTGCACCTCATCAATTTAAGTCTGTGTCTCTATCACTCTAGCCCCATGTTAACCCTCATAGGTTCAGAGGTTGGGTTTTTTATAGCAGAGAGACGCTGACATTACCCAAGGTGTACAATTCTGTATCCTCCTTGTGGCTTTCTTGCTAGCACTCTGAATTTGAGAACCCACAGCAAACCAAGGCTATACATCCATTGCAGTGGCATTAGCTGCAGGGACACCTGTCTAGAAATGTTTTTTCTCAGAGCCATCTTTTTCTAAAAAGGGATTGAAACACCAGTATAGATAAGATTTAAATCCCCAGGCCAAAATAGGATTCCAATCCCCTCCTAAAACTTCCTTCACATCAAACCTCAAGAAAAAAAACAAATCTGAAAACAAAGTCTCCTGAGTTGCAGGGAGAGGGAATGTTCCGTAGTGAAATTCACATATGCACACAGATACAAACACACACAGATGCTTGCAGAGCCCTGCTGGTGCTCCTCAGACTCAGAAAGGAAAACATGTTGGCCTAGTAGCTTTAAGATATCATTTTTGTGAAAAGTATGAGCCCTTTACTCTCCATTTGTGTCAACCCAGAGCCAACACTCTGAATATTTTTCCCTGAATAGCTTTTGAACTTGACAAAAACTTTCGACCTCATAATGTTTCTATTTTCCTGATGGCAAAACCAAAGTAACAAAAGAATACAGATCTGCAAAGAAGCATTGCCCAGTGTCTTCAGAGATTTTTATAGATGTCTCTTGGATGGAGAAAATAGAGTCCAAATGGGTTGTACCTCCAGGTACGAGTCTTTTAGACAACAGGGACCTGGCATATGAATTAAGTTTTTAATTTCTACTACCAAACTTTTCAAAGTAGAATGAATTGTGTTGTATTTTACTAAAGTGCATTCTACTTCTATGTAAAAAAAAGAAAGAAACTAAAAAATGAAGAAAAGGTTTCTTGTTTGGAGGTTTTATTTTCCTCGCTCGCACACAAAAAGGTTACTGGCTTCTTTCTGTGAAACTTTACTTAGGTTTGACACTAATTTCATCTAGGAGTAGCTCTGCACCAGAAAATCTCAGTAGGTCTTCATGTTTTCCAAAGTCAATCGCCCACTTTTTGAAACACTTTTCCTCAGTCTTGTTGTTATACATTTGCCAGTACCAGCAGATGAGGGGAAATTGATGTTTACAAGTGCAGATGAAGAAGCAATATCTGTATTTACTACCTCCATGAAAGGAAAACAAAGAAGCAAATAAAAATATTTAAAAATCCTTTTTTTAAAATGAAATTTTATCAAACTAGTTAAGCAAGTGTTGCAACACATCTAATAGGGTGACAAAGAGGGAGAGATAATAACTAAGGATTATTTTCATATGTCTCTTCCCTGCACATTTGTTTCAATCTTCAATCCAGAAGTGAATTTGAAAGACAGATATGAGTGGTTGAAAGATTTCTTACACTTACATATCTAAGAATATCAAACAGTAAGAAGAGCATTTATAATTGAAAATCAAGGTTCTTGATGTATCAAGGAACCCACTACATGTATTCCTAAACACAAACTGGATAACAAAATAATCCAACATGGTTCTGAAATCTTAAATATATAAAGATCAGTAAGATTTCATTTCTCTCTTCCTCTTTCAAAAAAATGGTTTTGATTTGCAGCCAGGATACATGGATGCTGCCAGCAATCCTAAAACGTCTGAATTATGGAGCTGGTGTTTGCTGATCTGGGCAAACTCAAAACCAGAAGGTGAAGGTGAAGGAGAGAGACTGTTTCTGAATATAGATTTAGATGTGACTGCAAGTCTGTATGGGTCATCTGCAAGATGGAAAATGACTCCTACATTTCCTACAAAATTTGATCTTGAGTGATCTTGGATTTCCACTACCCCCCAGACTTCAAAAATTTTTAATTAAAGACTCTACATAGTAAGTACAGAACAAAAATTAATTTTTCCACCTGAGATCATCTTACCTGTCTGAACATAAGGATATGAAATAATGTAACTCTGAGCTGAGTGAGCTATTACACTTTCTCACTTAGCAGTCACATCCATGTTGAAAGATAAAAAATAGTCAAAATGCAGCAAACTCTGTGACAACAAATGTTTGTCTTTATTTTACAATAAAGAACTAACATTCAGAAAACTAAATCAGGCAGCTTTATTAGTTTTTTCACATTAATTTCTATGTCTTTCCTATCATAAATTGCCTCACATGTGGACTGCATTATTTTTGTCAGTGGCAACACATTTTTTTCCACAGTAGACCAACAGCAGATAAAGAAGGTCAGCTCAATAAAAAATGCCAAAACCATTGTCAGCATTTCTATTCAGGAGATGTTTTGGATGGGATAGCTTTCCTTCATAAAGAGATCATACCATAGTTCTCTGTCAGGAGAAATCTCAGACATTCAGCAGATTTCCTTTAGCAATTTAGTAGGGAAAGCAATCAATATGAGTAACTGTATTAATAAATTTTGATTGGAACCTCAAAATGTAATTATTATTCCTTGAAACTAGAGTGATATTCTTATTTTATCTTCAAAAATAAAACATCAGAACAGATAGAATTTTTAAAAATTAATTTTAATTGTTTAGGTATTAAGTTCCTGCTAATAATATACTGTAATCACTGCATCCATGAAAATTAACTCTGCCTCTACAGAAGCATCAAGTAAAACTTTTACTTATAGAAACTTAGCATCTATAATACTAATAACAAAAGCACCAATGGGTGTCTGAATCAAATTTAATAATTGTAGAATACTAACTAAAATGCAACTGAGTTCTCACCATGAGTTTTATAAAGGGCTATAATGTAGGACCTAGTATTTCTGTTCATTTCTTGAAATTTTTATCAAAACTTCTGCTGAGATTGGCTGAAACAAATCTGAAAATGGAAGATATTTTCCAAGTATAGCGTATAGTTAGCAATATATACACATATGGTACAAAGGAAAATTAAGGCCTGAATATTCTCAGAAAATAATGCTACCTTATATTAAAGAAAATAACCTTATTCTAGGAAGAAGGTTACTCATAAGGTACTCATAACACTTTACCATCACCATCTGCACCAGTACAGAACAGATCTGTGTATATCCAGGTAGGAATGTGCTTTCTGAGTCATGGGAGAAACACTGTGACACTGGTCCTTTTGTTCGGTTGGGGTTTTTGTGTTTTTTGGGGTTTTTTTGACTTCTTTGTCTCATTCACATTACTCAGCAGTATGCTTGGATAAAAGCACAAACAAATTGGTAAGAATTCCCTCCAAAAAATTAATAAGAAAGGCAAAGAGAAACCAGGAGAGAATAATTATGTTTCTGCATTCACCTTTTCAGACAGAACTCAGTGACCCCAAAATTCTCTAGTCTATCAGGATGAATATGAGCAATTAATCTGAAGAAACCACTTTGTTTTCTCTTTCTCCTGCAGAGAAATTGGAAATTTGTATAGGAAATCATTGCCTTAGACATCATTGAAAAGGAGAAAAAGGACCTGAAATTTAAAACACATAGCAAAGAACAATTTCAGAAATAGGGGCTAAGTCCCAAGTCTGATCGTGAGATGGTGGGCCTTCAGCTAAGGCCATGCTTGGTGTCACAACCATCCTAGAAAATTAAAAAAATGCTACTCTACAAAACATAGTTGACTGTTCACATGTACACTCTCTTTAAAAATATAGAATGTTTTACTGAGAGGCAATTCTATTTTTATTACTCATGTAAATATTATTTTCTTTTTCTCTAAGGGTTGTCCAGGTTTTGAGCCCATTACCCAAGTATCTATGTTTGGACATTCCTGGCAAGATTTAGCTTTTCATCTCAAGGCACTATCAAAACATTGAATCTAGTTTCTCAGTACAGGAGGGGAACAGGTCAGGGAGAACTATTGCCCTTTACTAGGTGAAATGATAACTCAAAATTCCTCACTACAGTTGTGATTCTCAGTCAGATTAATTTTTAATTCTTTAATTTTGTAAAGGGCAAATCTTTAAAGTATTTTTCCATCTTCTACAATATATAAAATTTAAAAAAAAAATGCCATGACCATCAATCAAACAGCCATAATTACACAGGGGTATGACTTCTGCTCTTGGTTGAAATTCAAATAGCTCAGTGCTGAGTAAGTAATGGTTCTATAAAGAATGGCTGATATGTACTCTTTCAGTATCTCATTAAAATAGCAATAGTCGTGATAAATTTCTTTTAAAAGGTGCCAAATTATTCACATATAAAAAGCATATATTTATGCAATATATACTTTACATACTCCCAAATACAGCAAAAAAACAAATGCACAGACAGGTCTTACATATTTTCAACATATGTAACATATGTTTTTAACAAATGTCATTAACATTTAAGAGTCAATGAAGTTATTTCACACAAACATACAGACAGAGTTTAGGCATGGGTTTTTAAAACTGGGAATGATTTCTGATTAATTTCTTCATATCACCTCTAAAAAATACACAGCACAAACAGAAGAGTGAGAGGCAATTTATTTTCAGCACAGCTGTGGCTGCCTCTATGGGGAACAAATACTTGATCCTGGTTCTGCAAGAGACCTCCTCAGAGCACTATGAAGCCATGATTTATGCTGTCAGAGAACATTGTTTTGGCCTTCCATGGAACTTCTTTCCTATTGTTTGCCAAGTGCTGCAGTCCAGCTCAAATTTTAGTGTTTCTGACTCTTGTTACCTGTCAGGCTGCTCGCCACCCTGTCCCAGACAGCTATAGATGGAGGAAACAGATGTCCCAAAGCAGAGACTGTGCCTTTTTGGAGTGAGACAAGGCATCCTTAAAAGACAGCCCTAGAAGCAGCTCTGGTCCATGCACAGTGGTGAGAGCACTGGGCATGGAAGGAAGATGTCACAAGCGGCAAAAGGACTTTTCCGGGCGGTGCCGAGTGACATGGAGGCACACGAGGTTTCAGCGTGTTTCCACAGGAAGCCTATGGTGCAAGAAGGACTCCTCTCCTCTTCATGGACTGAAGTTTGAGTATTCTAAAGGGTGGTGCCAGGCTGGGCAGTTGGTGATTTGGGGGAATGTATCGGATTGGGAAATTCTGCGGGTGGGCAGGAGGAAAGTGCTTTTTGTAAGGTTTTCAATTTTTTCCCTCATAGTTTTTTTCCTATTTTCTTGCAATTTAGGTAATAACTTTATTATTATAACTAGTTTTATATATTATAACTAGTTTTCATTTCTAAGGTGGAGCCTGCTTTGTTTATTCCTGGTCACATCCCACAGCAGACACCAGCGAGAGGGTATTCTCATGGGGGCACTGGCTCTGTGCCAGGCCCAAACCATGACATAATTGTACTGCATAGTGAAGGGATTTGGATCCCTGCATCTTACTGGTAAGTCTTTCTGTAAGAGGCATCTTAGTCGTGCTTTTAGCTTGATGTTAAAAGCTATTGATGTTCACATAGAGGATACATTGATTGGAAATCAGGAATCTTAGAGGATTTTTTTTGAATTGTGTAATTTTATAAAGTATATTCCTGAGGGGGAAATAGATTGAAATCAATAGAAAAAACCACAAAAATTAGTTTAATTTAAGAATTTGGTGAAAAGATGCAAAGGAAATTTAGAGTCAGTTGCTACAGTTCTAATAGAAATTACCTTTTTTGCATTATAAGAGTTATAGCAAGAAAGGAGAAACTTACAGATCCAATCTGATGGACTCTGTTTCACTTCAGTCTGGCTAAGCTAGCTATAAAGCTTGAGAACTTGAGTTTCAGGAAATTTTATCAGCATCCTGAATTATTCGTCTGGTCTTCTCTAAAATTTGTGGAAACAGGGCACTGGGGGAGGCCTTAGAGAGAAAAATCTGACAATTAAAAATAAAAATGTCTTTAGTTTTAAATATAGAGACTTCTCTAAACAAAAAGTAATGAGGGGCATTGAATACTAAATAATGCTTGATTTTTGTCAAAATCCTTGGAAATAACACAGCTAAGTTTGCCACTCTTCCCTATATTCATGGTAAGCATATTTTCTGAGATAAATATATCCTGCTACCTCCCTTCTGTGACCAGTCGCTGTATGATAAATCCTCAAATTCTTTTGTCCTCTGTAGTTTTTGAGACTGAAACTAGACCTGTTGTTTCTCTTAAATACCTTAAGTCATCCATTCTATTCTATTCTTTTTTTTTGCCCCCAATTCAGCACTTATAAAAAGCAAGGAAATTGTCTTTTATTTTTCTTAAATAATAACATAAAATTATTATATATTCAGTTCTCAATCCAGAATTCTTCACAAGGCTGAGATTTCCTTGGATGACATTTTTAAAATTTCCATTTATAAAACTTGCCTGCATGTTCTTTTATATTAAAAATCCATCAAAGCACATAAAAATCAACACAGTACCAACATTTTGTTTTCTGCAAAATAATACTTACATGTAAAATGATTAATCTGCTGAAATTTGTTTATTATATAATGCAAACAGAATAAAAGGCACTCATAAAAATAGCATTAACAGGAGAAAAAAGACCTTGAAATTAAGTGGTAAATTAACTTGAGATTCTTCTTCTTGTCTCAAATGCATCATTGATGAAAAATAAAATTATGTTATTGTCACAGAGGAGTAAAGCAGAGAGCTTGCTTTGATTGAAATCTGTATTTAATTTACTACCTCATTAATTAATATTGTGCAGTTTGATACTGAATCTTGACACAAAATCTGCAGCATTCTTCAAATTCTCTTTGAGCATCTCTGGGTATTTTCTACTACTAGGTACTCTTCAAAAGTTATGCCTGTTATTGACAGACTACTTGAAGTCTGAACAGAAGCACCAGTATGCAAAAAATATATAAGGAAAAAGCCTCCCTCATGAGCTCCAACTTTGATGTTTGACTGCTTATACCAACAGCATTCTTCCTTGAAATCAGAAACTGGTCCTGTAGCAAAAATAATTGTTCTCCTCAAGCTAAAACATGACGAAGTAGTGCATTCCTTCCCGAAATGGCCTCTCAGTTTCTTTTGTACTTTAAAATGGCCACTGAAAAGGATTCAGGTACAAGTGAAAAACAAACAAACAAATAAATACACACATGCACAGACACATCTACTCTGTCCTTCAGGTCATAGTAGTCAAAGATCAGGAAATAGTTCATTATGCATTGTTTCTTCTCAAGGAGACAGCTCTTAAGACAGGAGCAATAATTCAAATATACACTTATGTCTGTAAAGGTTTGGAATCTGCAGTAAATCTGAGTTCACTTGAAGTCTAAGTTTCTATACTTTCCATGGATAAAGTGCAAAACTTGATTACAAATATTCCAAGTGTTTTTCTCTGTACCATGTGTATCAAGATGTAAAAACACCTATTTAAAAAAATGTACTTATATCAAGCTCTGAAACTTTATTCCTCAAAAAATCTATCCTAAACTTTATTCCTCAAAAAATTTATCATCATTACATATATTAACAAAATATTCTTCTATAACACTCCAGTAGTAAGATTTTCTCCTGAAGAAAACCTTCATTTATTTGTGAAAAAAAAGTCAGAAGCGGGAAAAACAGACTTTGCAGATAGATCAGTTTCTCAAGGGCTCATTATAGTCCTAGGTACTTCCTGAAAATAGATTAATGACAGAAATAGCAGCTAATTTGGTATCATTTGGACAATGTAATATATATGCGTGATTGTCTGAGAAATATAGTAAGACTCAAGTGGCATTTTTAAAGATCACATATGTTATGTAGAAGATTTGTGATCATAATGCATTTATTTGGTTTTTTTTTTCACACAAGGCTGCCAAGGAGATCTTTTTTTTAACTTTTGTCTACATATACTTCTCATCTTCACAGCTAATTTTCAGTGCCCTACAAAAATATACTGTTCAATCCATTTAAAATGCACAAATATCATAAACCATAAGGAAAAAAAAAAGCCAACACTCTTGGATCTACTGTTTAGTAACATTCAGTATTACAGCAGATAACATGAACAAGCACCAAAGCAAACATGAAAACTGACCCATTTGCTGCTGACTTCTGCTGTGAGATTACCACTTTTTGTCCCTTATGACTCTCTATCTTGTCCCTATGTACTTTCATACATGTTTGCCACTACTCAAGAATTTTCTTATTCATCCTCTGACTTGGCTTTTTTGAGTGACTCTGATTTAGTTCAAAGCATTTTATTTTGGTTGAATGAGTGCTCTACACAGCCAGGTGAAACGACAAAGAGGTGACCAACAAAATAACAAAAACAAGGCTGAAAATTTTGAGCACTGGAGAACTATGACCTCTGAATCCAGACTCTACTCAGTAAAAGTTTCCTGGGAAACTGAATAATATACCAAGATATCATATTTGCTTAATGTCCTCAACACACCTTTCAAAAGTAGGCTCCTTTTGTTTCCTCAAAAATAAACAAACAAGGTAATTTTTTTAGGACTGCTTGTCGCAAAAATTCCATTCTGCAAAAATGAAGTTCAGAATTTAATTCATATTACTGCCTTTCAGGAATTGTAAGATTAGAATTTTAGCCACAGAGAAGCTAAACTTTTCATAAAATTCTGATTTACCACTGCAGTGAAATCTTCATGGTTAACAAGATCATAAACCTTCCATGTCTAAGAATTTTTCCACAGCCTATGGCTTTGTCAGCATTCCACCCATTCTACTTCTTCCACATCAAGATTTATGTGACTGAGAGAAGATTCATAAGACAGCACAAAAATGATGCTGCACAAAGCCCACTCTTTTTCTTTTTTAAAATATTTTTTATCTGCATGAAGCTGACTACATACAAAAAAAAAAAAAAAAAAAAAAAAAAAATCACCCAAAATGTGAATTTAGAATCTTAAATGTAGGCCATAGAATTTTTTAAGTTCTCAGTGAAAAAAAATTACTATTGCACTCAAAGAATAAAGTCCATGCTTGTAATAAACTTCAATTTTGCATTACAATTTTTTTGGATAAATTTACTTCTAAAAGCTACACAAAAATATTATACATAACACTCCAGACATGGATATGTAATTTTCTACATACAAATACATAGTTTGTATGTTTTAATATTGTATTTAGTGTTAGTAATAGGAAAGTGTTTAGAAAAATCATACAGGCCATCAAGTGCAGTTTGTGATATAACTTCCTCAGCACTGGACATTTAGAAGATAGAAAATTAGATGCTTGAACAATCACAGATTTACTATTTCTAACTCCAGAATTTTTTTTTTTAGCTCTTAAATAAGATATTTTGTAGTGCTAATCTAGTTCATTTTCTAATTAGAGAAGTGAGGTAGTGTTCAAAATCGACATAATCAGGCTCAGCCTTGTAAGATTCGTTTTTAGCAACTATACATCTCTATCTCCATCTGTTAATGCTAATCTGGTAGCTGGAAGTGAAAGTGTTTACAAAAATTCAAAACGTCACCATGACATTATATCTATCCCCCACTGCTTGGTGATGGTGTGGTTTTAAGCCTAATTTGAATCTGGAAAACAACATTATAAAAAGAGTTCTCAATAATATCCCAGACCTGGTACCTCACATGCAGGTACTGAAAACCACAAAAGTTATCACGTGAAAATTCACATTTAACTGATAAACTTTTTGCAAATAATATTTCCATGAAGGCCAGCTGAATAACCAAAGCACAATCACTGTAATTCTGAGATGTCTGCTTGGCTCAGCAGTTTTATTACACAGATCAATTTTGCATTACCTCCTTCTGGCTGTGAGTGCCTGCAAGTGCTCATAGAGGGAGGTCATAAAACATTTATCGGCCTAAGAATGTAAATTGCAGGAAAGAGTGAATCCTCAATCTGTGGACTGACATTTGAAAGAGATTTTTCTGAGAAGTTTGTGGTAATCATTCACCTCATTCCACGCGGCATAAAATTTCCATTTTAATTTTCTTTACCTAATTTTTCTTTCTAATCAAAGAGTTTATCTTTGATTAGTATAATATGCAACTGTTAAAATGCTAAAATGTAACTTTAAATTATAATATATTGTAAATTACATATACTGAAAATAATATGCAAAAATTTGCTTATTAATAATGTCCCATGTAGCAAAAAAGGTGGAAAAATAGACAAGGTTTCAGTTCTTCTCTTAGTGATAAAGCCAACAGTTAATTAAAGAAGAAAAAATAGAAAGAATAGACTGACAAAATAGTTTACAGCAGAACTGCAACACAATGATTGGTGTATTTCAGATTAAATAAGAATAAAAAAATTGTTTCAATGTTATCTCACATTGCAAAGTTCATATTGAGAGCTAAAAATGCCCAACTTCTCTCCCAACATTTTGTCATTACAATAAAAAATCTTTTTAGTTAAACATGCTACAATCATTGATCTCCTAATTAAGTAGTCCATTTGAGGCCTTTGACCTCACAGCATGAACACTCAATCCTTTCGGAAAGTCTGCAGTATAAAAATAGAACAAAGATTTCAAGTCCTGAAACATACAGTAATTGAGTAATAAGAAACCCATAGAATTCTCAGAGTCTTTTGTGTATAGACATCTTGTGTGAATTGCGGAATGGTTTACTAATAAAATAAAAGGGATAAACTTGGCCAGATAGAGAGGATCATTCCTCCTGCAATCATTAATAATGGGTGTCACAATCTGTCACTAATCAATGCTGAAACTATTCTATTAGGAAATGAGAACCAAGGAGAAAATAAACCATGAAATAATTACACAGATCTTATGTCTAACCATAATGACCCAGGAGGTTGCAGGTACTGTCTACAAGACACAATTCTGTTAGGAAGAAACTATGAAATAAGGAAGGTAAAAAAGTCAACAATGCTGAAAAATGAAATCAGGAGAACACCAAATGCAATATACATCTTTATTCGTGGCAGAGCACTGATACACATATATATGAGAAAGCTGTCCCACTGAACCCATGCTTAGACCTTCTCTCCCATAAATGTTAAAAAAGCCAAGCTATTAATTCAAAAAGTAGAAAGTGCTAGTTTTGAATCTGATTATAATCAAATGACTAAGCAGCAGGCAGGTGTTCTATGCATATATACATGTTTTAAGGCATATGTACATATTTTTAGACGTACATGGGGATGTTTTTTAGAAAGCTTTGGTGCTACAGAATCACACAAGGGACCTTTTGAGATCTTTTTATACAATTCATATACCTCTTTTCACACACCCAGTTGCAACTGAATTTCTTTCTTCATCAATACCTAAACTGTTCTTTTCAATCCAGGCAAAGCAAACAGTACACTCCTATAATCAAGTGCACGGAAAAAAAATCAGCAATTTGCTGAGTTCAGCTGGAGTGACATTTATTAAGCTCTGAAAGTCTCATCTGAGTGTCAGTGAATGTCATATGCTGATTTTATAACATTTACTTCTTATATACTTCTAGGTTGAAATCACATTTATATATCTTCCCTTTCTATGACACAGAAAATTGAAATCTAATATCTGAAACACATTGCTATTTTTTTCCACAACTTGCCAATAAAATTCAGGACCTTTAACCACAGTTTGCATTTGGCCTTAGAAATTAGAAATGAAACCTTGAATATCTGTGCAGGGCAGGTACTGGAAATATATGCAAATGCATAAAGGCAGGAGACAGAACATACAGTTTCTTTCTATCAATACCAGGGATTTTTGTTTTCTTTCAAATTTGGAAGCCATTAAATCTTATCTGCATAACAGGCATAAAAGCTACTTGACGGGGTGCTCAATAACAGATTCCATTCTTCAGTCCCTGGTGATGCAAATAAGAGTTACACACCCTTCCTCCTCTGTCGCCTCCAGCCTTCTTCATGAGTTACCACCTCTAGCTCACCCCCTTACCTCCCATCCCATCCCATCCCATCCCATCCCATCCCATCCCATCCCATCCCATCCCATCCCATCCCATCCCATCCCATTCCCATCTGCTTCTCTCTTTTGCTCAGTGCTACATTGTACACACAGCCTTTCCTTGCTGCCAAACTTTTCATTTCAGTACCTGGTCTTGCTAAGCTCTTTCCAAGGACTCATCAGTTATTTGCCTTTGTGAACTCTGTTATCTCCTATGGCAGTAAAACAAACATAACACCAAATGCAAAAGTTTTCCTCAACCCTTTTCAATCCCAAGATTAAATATTTACTGAACAATGCATCTTTCACATCATAAAATTAAATGGTACATTCTAAAATTAAAATCTTCATGAACCACATGGAAACTGTGGATTTGGGTTTTTTTGGGTTGGTTGGTTGGTTGGTTGGTTTGTTGAGACAAACACACCATCTAAACTAAATATCCACAAAATTACACAAAGCTTAAAATGGGTAGTTCAGAAGTTAAATCTGCTATTTGAGGCAATGTGGCTATCTGAACGTCCTTAACAATATTGGGTAGTATATGACAGATCAGAATTTTCCACAGGGAGAGAGATACACTCACCAAAAGTTTAGGAATTGACTTCTAGAACTTTTTAAGTTTTTTTGGGTTTTTTTTTCTGATGAAGTCAGAAAGGTATGAGTCGGTAAATAATACAGTAATTTTTGCAGAAAAATCTGGAGCAAATAAATGGGTACAGTTTTCATACTTCTACATGCTGATCCTGAACACCAGCTTCTACATAAAAAAAATGCATATATTCCCTTAGTGTTGGAATGGTACTGTCTGCAAGTGCTGATTTTTGTGCATTAAAGCACATCATTCAGATTCTGTACTCATGTTTGTCTTTTAAACCTAGAGTCAATGTCAAACTACAACTTAATGTCAAGCATTAAAGATTTTCATTTTTTCCTATAACCAAAACCAAGGGATTGTTCCACATCCAAGTGCATCCCCCACTTCTCTTCACTGAGAAGTGTAGGCAGGGTTTTTTGATCCCTCCAGATTATTTCCAGACTATGTCAAAAATTAGACTGTGGAAGCAAGGCAATGTCTGCTTATAACTAACAGGACAAGAACATCATATTTCAGTGCTTAGAGATGAATCATGAAGTTCCTGTAACTGTGAGAACCTGAGTAGAATATTTCAGAAAAGCTGTACGAAGTCCAGAGGTGTGACAATTTTAGTTTCAGTTTTGTTCCAATTAATGGTAATTTATAACACTATTTTTAGGATTACTTTGGTCTAGGCAAGTCTTATGCTAGTATTTCTTAATTCTTGGTGCCACTTATGATATTCCAGCAAAGATGGAGTTGGAATATTCTATATTTGTAGCCTTTGACGCAGGGAGCGTCTTACATGGGACTAAAGTAGAAAATATATGCACAGGTCTAGGAACAGAAGTCAATTTTTTAAAATTTTAATTTTTCAGATGAACTTTCTGAGAACCCTGGCAGCTTCACAGGTATTGTCTGTTTATTTGTCTTACATATACAGGCATATTAGCATTAACTGTGCTGTAATTCACACAACGAAGATATGTCATGTTACTGTGGAATTTCACATGATAATATACAAATAACTTTTGGGTTTGAATTACAAGTGCATGCCCACAGTCTTTGGTAATTCAGGGGGAAAGAAAGGTAGAAAGGATGAGTGATGACTCATGAAGCTACTGTTTTAATAATTGGAACAAACTGATAGGAGTATTTTGATAGGGGAGGAGGCATGAAGATGTGGTAGAGGAATAGAAGTATCTTCCCACAGAATTCACCCTTTTATCTTTGCTAAACAAAGCTGAATTAACCTAGTCTTACTCCCTTTAGAAGTTACCAGACAACTCAAGTCAAATAGGACGTTTTCTGGGGAGAAAGAAAAGACATTGAAGAAATATTTTATAAACAGCAGCAATGAATTGGTAAATAAGTTGAAACCTGAATGAGGCTTCATTTTCATTGTTTACATTATATTTTAATTTGCTCATAGTTACTGCAGAATGAACATTTAATTCCACAGGATTTTTACGAACCCTATATTACATTTTTCCCTTCCTTTGTTTTTTTCATGTTTTAATTTTAATATTTCTGAAAAACTCTTACCTGATTTGAGTTAATCTCCATTTTGCCTTGTAGGTCCATGTTCACTATGTAGAAGGGTTTCTGGTAGTTCTCATCCTGTTGTTTTGGGTTTTTTGTCAACCGAAATACATGTTAATAATGCAATATCAAACACCTGTTTTCAGCAAATCTACAAATAGAACTAAATGGAAGAGCAGTTTTTGCTTTTTCTTTAACTATCCACAAGTAAATGGGATCTCTGTCTTCCTTTTAGTCTGACATTTCCTTATTTTGTACTGTGCTCTTTTTTGTGTATTAATCTTTCCTTATACCTCATGTGTGCATTTTTTTTGATTCTCTGGCTGAGTCTTTGTCTTTTTCAGTATTTTTGACATAAATTGTTAGTTTATAGAAGCAAATATAATGAGATACCATGGAGACAACAACAACAAAAGTTACTTAAACAGATAATAAGAAAACCCCAAACTCTAATTTGTGTTTCATTTAAATGTATTCCCTAGACGTTAAACAAGATAATTATAAATTCTATTTTTGAAGGCTCTTTCACAGCTTTCTATTTTCAAATTTCTTGCTTACTCTTCTGAACCCGGGAATGCATGAAGTGAGCAGTAAAATCATATGTTCTGTGGATTTCTCTAACATGGCTTCCCTAAGCTTCCCCCCTATTTCTAGGTAAAATAAAAGTATCCTTAACATTCTATAAACAGGATATTTATACATGCATGCTATACTAATTTTCTTTCTGAGGCAATGGCACTGATAACAGGGATATTCTCACACCTAAGTAATAACTGTTAGGATGAAAGGACGGCCATATGTGTTCCAAGCAATTCTGACTCTGTAGCCTATATGCACTATTTTCCTGTGCTTCAAGGACAGGAGGAATTAGCTTCCCTAGTCATTCACTGCAGTTTCATCCAGAAACACTACTGAATTGACAATGGTTATACAATTCTTGAGTTATTTATTCTGTGGGGGATGCACACTGCACAACAGCCAGCAAGCATAAAGCTATCCCTGTATGCTAGAAAATACATTAATTCTCTCAAGTTGTGCAGGCATGGAAACTTTAAACACAAAAGGTGAGGGAAGCAGGATCTAGTCCTTAATGATTATAACTAGTGATTGCAACAGTACTTTAGTGAAAAGGTCAAAAATCTATTTAGCATATAAAGGAATAAAACCCACTCAGTGTATTGCAATTATTTTCTCACTTAGACTTGTATATGCAGTTTGGTATCCCTTGCAAGCATGCCACTTTTTCACCGGTAACGGATTCCATTCTGCCTTCCTCACATCTCATAGCAGGTCTTGTCAGTAGTCCAAGCAAAGAAAAAACCCAAGGCACATCTGACACTGCACACCTGGGATGCTGTTACTTGGGATTCATAAAATATTATCCTGGAGCAGATCCTCTTACCCTTTAAAAAAGGCTATATACATCTGATTATAGCTTCTGCATCTTGTTCTGTAATGCACCATAAAAGAAAATAAGCCGATTTCTTTAGTCTTTCCAACTTCATTTCTAGGAACGTGAGCTACAGTGATAGTGTCTTCTATCATTTTTATCATTTAGCATGACTGTACATGAAAAGTTTATGCCACTTAAGGCAAGTCTATACCAATTATCAAATAGCTTTACATTGTGCTATACTAAAATATATTAAAAAGTTATTAATAAACACATAAAAATCAGAGAAAATTAACAATGTAAGTGAGCCATCCTGTGTTTCATATACATGAAAAATCTCATGTCGTCTATTTAAGTAAATGTAGCATTTTACTAGACAAGCTGGAGAATTATACCTGGATACATGTTAAGCTAGTGTGACTAGTGTACATATTTCTCTGTGTGAAATTTAGAGTGTTAATTTAGTAGTTTTGTTTTTGTTTAAAGGCTTCTTGTGTTACTTTGCAATTGCATTTCTTTTTCTTCTTGCTTTCGTTGGGTTTTATATTTTTGATGATTTTGAAGGTTCACATATTTAATCTGGTTGGATTTTATGATATGTTATTTTAGTTATTAATGTTTACAGTGAGACTTTCTTCTTTTAAAGTCATGAGAATTTTTTTTCACTCACAGGCTAGTGGTGGCAAAGTGTTGTGACCCATGTGTTTGTGCAAGGTGCTGTCACTATTCAATCTCCCTCCTCAGGTAATACAATTCAGTCTTATTCAAAGTCAGTCTGTGTGAGAAAAAGTTGTTTCGTATTTAAAAATCTGAGAGTTTTTCCGTGAGAGAGCTAAATTTTGAGCAGAGACTAGAAGTTGCAGCTCTACTTTGAAAGATTATTTCTTTTTCAGAAAGGGAAAATGGAAATTTCTTTTAAAATTTGTTAATGCAAAGATACAAAACTTCCTTTCCCTTTTGGTACATGTGGTAGCTTCAGACAGAGACTTACAATAAGGAAAGCTGTCAGTTTTACTCTCAGTGTATCATGTTAGACATAGGCAGATTGAAAGAAAGAGAACAGATCAATTAGAATAAAAAGCAAAGAAAGGAGGCGGCTCTGGAAAGACTAAAAAGTTATTAGGAACCTAGGAACTCCAGGGAGAAACGCTGTCCAAAGAAATGGATAACAGCTCACAACAGTGGAAAAAGAGGCCTGATTTGGTGAGGCTATAAGGAAAGGAAGCAGGGAAGAAGTGATTTCAGCAAGCTCTCTATACAAGTTTTGGTACCACACCGACTCTGGCTGGTGCCCCTTTCCTAACATAATTCCTTACAGAAACAAGAAAAATGCAGATGAAGCAGAGTGAAATAAGATATATAAGTTCTTGCTTCTAATTCCACTAAAACAATGAAGGAGATTTAGGCAGATGACATTGTATCCAGGCTTCTGCAATCTTGTGATTCCAAGCAAATCACTACATCTCTACTGTAGAAATGGATTTGAGACTAATTGGGAATAAGGAAGAAACAATTGCAAAATCCAATTAAAAATATCCCTCTTTCATCCACTCTATGCTACAAACAACCTCTTAAGGTTTGTTTTGTTGGTGACATCTCCTAACTTGTGCTACCTAGCATCTAAGAGCCCTGTTGAGAACTGATTCAAAGAAGCAACACACAATAACTCCGACAATATGCATTCATTGGTAAAGGAATCAGCAAAGGGGAATGCAGGAATAATAAAAAGTCATTATAGGCTGTTAGTACCTGTTCCAGTTAGAGATTGGGCTTTCTCCATTGTCACTGACTTCAACCTCAACTTGTTGCTGGATTAAAAGGTGAAAATGCCAACAGCAGATGTAGTGTAGATTCACCTGGGCAGCAACACTGAAGCTGTTGGGGAAGGGAAGGAAGAAATTATAAAACTCAATCTGTCACATCTAGGTTTTGATTAAATATCTAATTTACAAAACCAAGGTTTACATTCTCCAGATTTATAAAATCATACACTCATAAAAACACTAAGGCTGGAAATGATCAGGTCCAGTCATGAACCCAGCACATCCATGGTCACCACAACACCATATCCCCAAATGTCACAACCACATTCCTTTTGAACACTTCCAGGGAGGTGTGATTTCACCACTTATCCAGGCAACCTATTGCAATGCCTGACCACTGCATTCAGTGCAGAAATAATTTCCAATACCCAATCTACCTCTTTCCCAATGCAACTTGACAGCATTTTCCTTTGCTCTGTCTCCTTTCAGGTAGGTGTAGAGAATGACAAGGTCTCCCCTGAGACTTTTTTGCATGCTTAACAACCTGAATTTCCCTAACTGGTCCTCAACACACTTGTGCTCCAGACCCTTCACCAGCTCTGTTACCCTTCCTGGACATATTTCAGCACGTCAATATTCCCTTGCAATGAGGGGGGCAGAACTGAACACAGAAACTGAGCTGTAACCTTACCAATATTGACCACAGCATTTCTGATAGAGGCCAGGATACCACTGACCTGCTTGGCCACCTGGTAGCCAGCACAACTGAAGACATGGTGTGTGGCTTTTTTTTCCTTTTCATATTCTGAAAATATTTGATACCATCATGTGATATGGTATTTTGAAAAAAAACCCAAAAAAACTATAAACCCTGAAGATGCTCCATATCCTGAAGTCATGTAGAAGTATGATATACTGTCCAGAAATGAAATAGGGCCTAGAAAGCATATTTTAAAGTGCAAAATGGACAATCCTTCTTTTAATCTTAATCAAACCTTCAGATTTCAGTATTCATATTTATTTATTTATTTTGTTTCAGATTTATTTCAGATTTGAAATAAAAACTTACTTTTGCCTATTTTATGTTTTTTCTTGCAAGCCTTTAATTTCTATCCTTTCTACTTTCTAGTGTCAAAGAGTTCCCCAGCACAATGTGGGGATCTGTGGTTCTGGTGTATGCCATACAAGTACCAAAAACTTTTGAAGTTATTTTGGTCCAAATCTGGTACATTTTTCTGTAGTCTAGTCTGACAAAATTTAAAAAATGTAATCAGTGCAGTCACATTCAAGAATCTGGAACTTCAGCAGCTATGGAGATTTGCTTCAATATTTCTCTTCTGTCGTCTCACCTTTTTCTAGTCTGTCAAGTCTTCACCTCTGTCTTCGATTTTTCTTCATGTATCAGCTTTCTAGGTTAATGCTGTACTCTAGTTTACACATGATTTTCCTTAAACAAGGAAAGTTTAAGGAAACCCTCAGAAGCTGCAGTTATGTTGCACAGCTCCTGAGAGGCCTTAGTGCCCAGGGCCAGCAGCACAGCTCTGTGAACATGAACCAGGCTGCTGTTGGCAAGTGCATCTCTGTTTTTCCACATTTCTTTCCATGAAAAGCAGATGCCATTCATCCCTTTAATCCATTTAATAAATAAACAGGCAATATTTAATTCTAGAGGCTGGGCCAGCATACCCTGTACTTTTATCATTAAAAGTTTGAGAGATGCTGTTTTCTGCTACAAGAGCTTGATGGTGTATCAGTCAATAATTTGTATACCTTGAAGCAAAGGGCAGTGTTTGTAACACATCTATGGTTTCAATGAATTTTGCACAAACTCAGCCAGAACTGAGCCAGAGCATGGACTGGAACACTTCTCAAATATTTTGCAAACCAATGTAATTGTCAGCTCTAAACAGAAAAGAAGCACCAAGAGTCCTGATGGGCTTTTTTCATCTTCTAATACATTTAAGGAAGTACAGAAAATTGATATAAGTGAGAAACACAGGTAGGAATCAGAAATGGCTGCAGAAGCTTTTTGATATATAGGACTGATATTTCTCCAGAAGCTTGTCTCCTTGAATTCATTTTATTTGCAAGCAAAAAGGGATGCACCCATGACATTCTTCCTGTGGTTTATCCACATAAATTTTTCTGCTGAAACTTTTAGTCCTTAAATATATATTGACAGTCTTTGCCACTAGTCTTCCCTTCTTTTGATGCAGTACTCAGGAACTGTTGGCTGCTCACCACAGCTCCACAGCCACCTCCTTAGTTCATCTCCTGGCTGAGTTGCAGCAAAGGCAGAGAGTCAAAGCTTACGAATCACTGATTGATTTCCACTCTCACCTCTATCACTTTTTCTTCATCCTTTTTTTTAATAAAATGCTCAACAAATTACTTTTGAAGTAATTTTTGGTTGTTTCTTTTTTAAAAACTGCAATTGCTCTTTGCAGCAAAAATTATAATTATTAGCTATGCACATAGTGCTTTTTACTGCTCCGCAGAAAAAGCAAGATTTATTCAAATTATAAGACACATGCAAGTGGTTCAGGTCAGTATGAAACCTCCAAATGCACAGTTAATTTCAGCTGGTCCTACTGAGCTCTCAGTACATCTTATCTCAAATGGAAGACATTTATCCCACTGTGCTCCTGGTAGGACACATGCATTCCTCAGATGCTTCATTCCTTGCTTCTTTAAAAGGCAACTGTCATCATAAATAGTATGATGACATTTGAGCAACCGCAGGTCTTCTGGGAGATGGGTTTTATTGACCAGGAAGGTTCAGTAAAGATAAAATTTCTTTTCACATTTAGTGCATGAAAGCATTTCACTTTTCACATATAGTGCATGAAAAAAGGAAAGTTTCCCCCCTGCAAATAAACCATGTGGACTGTCTCAGTGTTGTCAGAGTGAAATTGGTCGGACTCGGCATGTGGGAGCAGGGTAAAGCAACACTTCATGGTTTTGGTAACTTCATCATGGTTCTATTTTTGCATTATAATACAGTTACTTTAAAGTGACAAATTAGGAAAAAGCCAAACAAACAAACAAGCAAACAAAAAGCAACAACAACCACAACTCAACAAAACAAACAAACAATAATAAAAAAAATCCCACAAAAACCCCAATAAAAAACCCAAAACCAACCAAACAACCAACCAAAACAAAAAACTCAAACAACTAAGAAACTCCCCCTGACAGGGAAAGCTCTTATTTTGAATTGTGGGAGGGCCCAGGCTTAATAGCAGTAGTTTCTTTGTACTGATGAATATATGAATTTTTATATTCCTGATTTTTCTATGTGTTTATCTAGTAGAAAAATCAGCACAAGTATTTACAGAGGCTAGAAATGAATAAATCTAATGTCTATTTCTAAAATATGTTTGCTTGGATTTAGTCCACATGAATAATAAGGAAATCAGCGCAGTCAGGTCAAAACTAAAGGACCCACTGTTTCCACCACAAGCATCATAAACTGAATGATGAGTATTTGGGAACTTTTTAGATGGGACAAACTGGAAGCAAATCCTTGAAAAAATCAGTCAGAAAATTAAATTCACCTAAGTTTCTACAAGAGGTAATGGGAGTCAGAACTGAAAAATTAGGAAGATCAAACTGTCAGATAAAGCCTTCAAGACTAATTATCAGGCAGAACATGAAGGTGTAGAGAATCTCATATATAATGCCTGTAGGCAAACATGAATATTGTCAGCAACTTTTCATTTATGGATACAGTTAAGAAGCATACATTATGGCAATGTGTTTTATTTTTGAGTGTTTTCTGTGACATTTCAGATAAACATAGCTTTGAATTAGGAGAGGTTGCTAATTGTATATTGCCTTCCTTGAACTGATACAATTTATGCTTTATACATTATAGGGCAGAAAGCAGACAATTTCATATCATTTTTTTCTTATAAAAATAATATCGTTCATTTTCCCCTTATATTTTCCCTTACAATTTCTGCATTGTGACTCTTAGAATTTCTCTGTTATCCCACTTTTTCAGGCTAAAACATAGTCATCACGCATCCATCTTTCTATCTCCTCTTCTTTTACCTGTCTTGAAGCTCTAGCCTCCAGTATCTCTTATCCTTCTTCACATATCCTGCACTCCCACCAACCGAGCTGCTACTGAAGGCAGTGTTCATTTCTCTCCTATTTGGATTTTCCTGGAGGGAGAAGAAAAGTGTGTGAGGAAATATATTTATTTCTCCTTTCTCTTGTCCCCTGGGAAGAATCACTATAAATCCTTTCTTTGCTTCCATATTGAAATAAAAGTTAACAATTTTAATATCCCTGCAGCACAGAGAGGGGATTGTTCCAGACTACACAGGGACCCCTTCCACTTTTTGCCTGTCATGCTCTTGCTCTCAATTTTCAGTGATCTACTCCCTGAAATTGGACCTAATGCAGCAAATGATAAAATACAACAGGAAAAATACAAAAATCTTTGGATCCTTTCCATATCTCTTCTTAGACCAATTTCAGGGCAAAAATTTTCAGTCAGCAAATAGGACACCTTAAATGCCCTACTGCAGGTATAATCCCTTGAATAAAATCAAACATAGCTTTGTGGAATGCAGAATCTTCCAAAGACCTCTTATAGGAGATGAGCAACCTTTACTCTGACAGGACCCAGAGACATTGGAAAGTAACTAATGCCTATATTATTATGCTCAAGCAAATGAGCATATGCCAATTAGAAGGCAGTCCAGCTGAATAACAAAAATGCTCCATAAATATAGAGCATAACCTTGAGTAGGAACACAAGAAGAGCTTTTGTTAGAGAATTAATAATAAGGCAGATGGTCCTTTGGCTTACAGAGGTCATTTGATGCATAATAGCATTGTCTAAACTGGATTTCACTGCAAATATGGGGGAAACTGACATATTTGTAGAAGAGCAGAAAGGAAAGTTTTTCTTCCTTCTGTGAAATTCCACCTTGTTAAATTCTGAGGATTCCTTTTTTTGTACTTTGCAGCACAGAATGTTATTAGAATATCAATTCTGATTTCTCTGTTAAATCATATTCACCAGGTATCCCTGTAACATCAGCTGGAATTCAAACTATCTTCACATTAGCCTTTTAGGACTAAACTGTTGAAACAGAAAGACAAGAGAATTTACAAATTAATGTTAATTAAGGTTATGTTCTTTCTTGTGCTAGACATTTAGAGAATTTTCTGTAAGAAGCACGGCCGCTCTCTCTGCTGTACTCTGCTGCTTCCATGAGAGGGCTAGAACTTCACTACCTTTCACTTCATTGCCACCGTGATAACATCTTGTGTTCAACACAGATTTAGAAATCCACGTTCTGTATTTAAGACAGTTTGGCTGTCGTTTCTGTCTTCCTCTAGTCTTGGTGAAACACATATTAAAATAAACAAATCTTTTCCGTAACCAGGCAATACATATTGCACTATATCTCAAGCATCTGCTGAATAATCTTTTCAGATTTAATCTTTTCTTCTTATAATAGTATTTAATTTGGCAACAAAAAAATTAGATCCCTCTTGCTTGAATTTTTATTCCTCAGCCTCTTTATGATTTTCACCCATTTATCTGAGTTGCACTTATTTCTTACCCTTGCCAACACAAATATCCTGATAATTTTCCAATTGTTTTTACTTTTCGAGTAAGGTCAGATAAGAATTACCCATAAGCCAAACTTTCTGACATTCCCCACATCTGATTATTTTACTCTCACTTGTGCTTCTGAGGGCACAACAAGTTTCAGAAATTGTACCATGCTTTCACTAGAATGGAGGAGCAGCCTAAAAGGGCAGCTATCTGAAATTATAATCAAAGCTACAAAACCGAAAGTAAATTTCAGGTTTAGGTTACCTATTCAAATATATTTTAAAAATATTGTTTCAGCAGTCAGTGTAAGGCTTTTAGGAGTAACATTTTAAGTTCATTAACATTTAATTTCTGCTAATAAGTTACTTTAGAGAATTCAGTTTCAAAAGGTCTGTCCCTTGGAAAAATTATAATTTTTCAATTAAAAATATTGAGGATGACCAATTTTTCACAACAGAAAAATTGGACAGTAGAAAAAATTGTCCAGGAGAAAGATACATTGAAATTAACAGAATGATAAAAAAAAAATCATAATCATATACAACAAAAAAAGCCAGTCTTCTACCCTCATAACCTGTCTTCAAAGTTGATCAGTATTCGTTACTTCAGAGGGAAGCAGATTTCATATAACAAGTATATTTTTAATTTGGAAATTTTACTGTAATGCCCAAAAACAAATACTTTATTATGTTACAAAGACCAAAGACAGCTCTAAAGCCACCCTTCTTTCCTTAAGTCAAGAATTTTTAACAGAGGAGGACATGAAGTCCCTTTATTTGAGTACAAGGCCCATTTTTTTTTTTTATTTTAGCTATTAGAACTCAGTTTCTAACAAGCATCTCTTGAAAGATTATCTTGATTTTCCTTTCTTCCCCTTAAATTTTATTTTCTGTAACTGTTGACATAACACATAACATAATTTTAGGACAACATATCACACTTGAATGCGTTTGAACTGTGGGCAGAACCACCACCTGCCATTTCCCATTATCTCTCACTCCATTGTCTATTTTCCCCATATTTTGCTGTACTTTTCACTGAAAACCTCTGTAAATACAAAAATTTATTATGGCCTCTCTGAGGTCAAAAGCCTATAAAGCTAAACATTTGGTAAAAAAGAAACTAATCATATTGCTTGGATTTACCACCTCTTGTGTTCTAGTATTAAAAACATGCAAGCCAACAACAACAACAACAAAAATTAAAAAAAAATAGTATAAAAGCAAAGTCCACATTTTGAACACTGTGATGCAGTAGTTTTTACATTCATTCAAAATACTGTTGAACCAAAGGCTTAGGAAAGTTAAAAGTAAATAATTATACATCTGCACCTACTATGAAAACAACAAAATACTGAAAAAACCCCTCTAAAAGTGCAGAAAGCACAAGCCCCATGTTTCAAAAGATGTGGCTGGAAAGGGTGTTTCTCAAAGGAGTTTCTGGTATTTCTGGCACTGTCAAGGAGATAATACCAGTGCAGGTAAATCAGTGGTCTAATTCACTACAGCAATTTTTACATCTATAGCAGATTTTTTCATGTCTAAGGCAAGAGGTAATAAAAAGACAGTACGTAAAACACAAAACAGTACAGAAAAATTATCAGGCGTATCAGGAAAAAAATCACAACAGAACGCAAAGAACCCTGTGCTCATAGCATAAATCACGGAGAGCTGAAGTAAGAAGAGGGTGGGTGAGCAGAGAGAAGAAAATCAGATAGCTCGTTATTAAGTCAAAAGATTAATAAAAGCAGACTGTATTTTATCAAAGCTTCTCAGTTTATCAATCAATTTAAATGAGACTCTTTCCATTAAAATGAGAACAGTCAGCCTAAAATTATGACCACAGATTGATGGATTGAACGTGGATTAATTTTAGGGTGGTAAGAAAAGCATAAAATGACTACTCCTCTTTATGTTATTAATCTCTTGAAAAGCTGACAGATCTACCACAGTAAAATTTTAAAAAGCAAAGAGATTTGGGACAAGATTTCTTTTCTGAAGGGTCAAAATATGTATGCTTCTAGAAAATACAGTTTAATGGTTTTTTCTTCCAGATTAACTCTCTCACCAGTATGTATCACAAATTTCTGTGAACCACAATACCACAGGGTTGTACACTTTATTCCATACTAGTCAGTGATGTACACACTAGTAATGCTCTGACAAATAAGCAGATCTAAGATAAACCCCCATTATTTCTGTTTCCTGATATTGATTTGCCTTAGGGAAAACAAAAAATTGATACTAATTAAAAGAAAAATTAGTAATATTAATTATTATTAAATAACGTGTATTTCTGACAAGATTGACTGATAGCTAATGCTATATCAGTGTTATGGAGACTGGAGATGCACTGAAACTCTGAAAATGAACATGACCTTACATAGAATTTCACACATCTACATACATGCATATACACATGTTTTGGACTGTCTGCATGGTGTCAAAATGTGAAACTGGGCATCAAACTTGGCATTCCAAGTTGGGACTTTGGGCTTCAATAAAAATGCTGGCTGCTTATTGACCATGTAATGGTCTTTTGACAGAAAGACCAAAATGCTTTAAGTGGCAGATTATGCTCAGAAGTCAGCTGCTCGTGTGTTTCAGTAGACAGCAGGAAATCTTCGGAAAAATCACAGGTAAAAAACAGAGAGTGTGCTGGTATTTTCAGGCAGTTTTCAGTTTTAACTGTTCTCATTTACAGGGTAATTATGGCTGTTCACAGGGCACCAGAAAAATGACCGCACCTATACACTTTGCAAAAAAGACATCATACTGTGACCAATCAAATCATCTGATCTGCCAGAGAATATTTCCTTTACATAAGTGCTGCTATGTATTCATGATATACAAAGTCTTTTCCACTTTAGATTAATATTCAAATTCAGCCTTACTAGAACTTTTTGAATATATACAAATAGGTAGCTTAAAAATATAACCTGTAATTTGTTTATAAATTTATTAAAGCATGATTTCTCTGTTTATTACTTTTTCAAATGCAATAGGAGAAATCAAAACCAAATACAACAGATGAAGCATAATAGATTAATTGTGTGATATTATGGTTAAATATGTTTTTCAAAGAATTTAATTTTAATTATAAGAAATGTGTCAAAAGATTTAATTTTTAAAAATAATTTTTTCACCAAATGAAAACAAAAAACCTAGCTGTATTTAGACTGCTTTTATTTTCACTTTCAGAAAATATTCTGGGTAATTTGGTTTCTGAGATTGAATAATATAAAATAATCACATATATTTTACAGGTTAGAGATAGAAATACTCCTTGTACATCTTGGTTTTTTTTCAGGTACATGTTTAAAATTGAAGTGTTTATTCAAGTCACTCACAAATAACCTTCAGGATGAACTCCTTTTGTCAGGAAAGTCCCTGTGGCTTGGCAAATTGTTCTGAGCAAGGTCAAGAACTTGCTGCTTGTATATCTCTAAGGATCTGACAAAATTAGGGTCTGATTAGGAAAATGAATGCCTTTAGAAACTAGACTAATGTGTGACTCTTAACATCTCTAACTGTACTGTCAGGTCTCTCAATTTTATTCTGAGGACAATAAAATTCCCCTCAAGTTCTGACTGCAGAAGTACTTGTATTCCAAATGTACTTTGTTTAATGTGCAATCTTATATTTCTCAATAATGAAAGCTAAATATAGTACTAGTTACATTTTTATTCATCTTCTGGTTGTTTAAATTTGAAATATATATTATAAAAGGCTCCTAACCTCTGAGACACAACACACTGAATTTATGAGATGATGCTTCTCATCCTAAAGAGGCTAACATTTAAAACTTCACTAGCTGATTATCTTGTAAATCTAAACCACACATAGGCAGTGTGATTGAAAATATTATTTCCCATTCAGTAGTGAGTATTAAGGCTTCTGTCATATCCTCTTGGCTAACTCTGATGTAAAATTACCTTTTACCAATCAGACAAGGATTAAGAATGGAGTACAGTGGCACACACCTATAGGAAGAAAAGAGTTACATTTGATGACAGTATTAGTTTCTTGTGTTGAAGGGTGCAGAAGGAGCAGCCAGTCACACTCACACATTAACAGAAGGCAAAAGTGCAGTGCTACAAAGTCTGACAGAAATGTAGATGCATGGGTGCATTTTCAAAAAATTGGAAAGCTTATACAATTAGCTTTGTTATCAAGGCTCCTTTCTTGATCAAGTTAGTCCTGCTAAGGTGGTCCTGGCACTTGAGAGAGAAAAAGCTCTTGCAGATACACAGTGACTTCTTACACTACCACTGATATAGTAGTAGAATTATGCTTATTTAGGACTCAGAGGCAAATCTCAGAGAGTAATTAGTTTTAATTGCTAACTTATGCTGGTAGTATTAAATTACCTCATTTTAAGTTCTGATCCATTGTGTTTCTAATTTTACCCCAAGTATCTTGCCTGATAGTATTCATTTGGGAACCACAGATATGCTAAGAAAACCTGAGAAAACAATGACATGTAGACAAAACACTGGATTGTCTAATATCTCACTGAGAGTACAAGATATTTTAAAACTCAGAAGTCGCGAAAAAACAGCCTCGTATTGAGTGTTTGGGCAAAGTTCCCTATGGACATAGGGGAAAAAAAGTAGTCTGAAGAGAGCAGTAGCCCTTACATAAACCACTAATAAAACGCATAGTTCATGTCCTTTTCATGTTTTTCACCACCAGAATCTATTCATGCTATTCATGCTGGAGATGTTTCAGGCAGTAATAACACATGGCAGAAATAATTAGAAATATGTTGCTTCCTATTGGCATTCTTTGTTCTTATTCTTTTATCTAGTGGACGTCTTGCAACATAACATTGAAAGAAGGTTTTTATTTCCTTTTTTTCAATAGTAATCTGTACACATTTGACATTCAGGTATACATTTTGTCAGATCTCCTGTAAGTAAATATCGTTTAACTGGTGGTGGAAGGGTGGTGTTTCATTTTTGCAACATTACTTTTAGGTGGTGTGTTTTAAACTTCCTTTTAAAAAATAAGCAAATATGCCTACCTGGATTACATTCTATTTTAACTGAGGGGAAACTGAATGAAAAAAAACATACTGACTTTCCAGAAGCAACAGAGCACATGCTCTGGAGTTCATCATTTAACTGAGAAAAGATCAGAGCAAGATGAACAGAACCCAGATTCACAATCTGTGGCACAGGCTCTAGTTGGAGGCCTGTCCCTGCTGGTGTCTCCCACCAATAGTGGGCCCAGTCTTGTTTAATTTACCATCAATGAGTTGGATGAAGGGCAGAGGCCTCCTCAGCAATTTCACTGACAACACAAAGCTGGGAGCAGTGGCCAATAGCCCAGAGGGCTGTGCAGTCCTTCAGAGGGACCTCAGCAGCCTGGAGAGATGGGCACAGAGGAACCTGCTGACATTCAGCCAAGGCAAGTGCAGGGTCCTGCAGCTGGGGAGGAACAGCCCCAGGCACCAGCACAGCCTGGAGGTGACCTGCTGGGAAGCAGCTCTGTGGAGAAGGAGCTGGCGGTCCCGGTGGGCAACAAGCTCTTTTGGTGACCAAGGCACGTGGCATCCTGGGCTAAATTCCAAAGAGCATTGCCTGCAGTCCAAGGAGAGTGATCCTGCCCCTCTCCTTGGCCCTGGTGAGGCATATCTGGAAGACAGACAAGGAGCTCCTGAAGCAGGTCCAGTGTAGGGCACTGGAGACAAAAAGACCAAAGAGAATAAAAGCTAAGTATTTATATTGGTGTAAAATATGTCCTGGAAATAAGATAAAAGATAAGATAGAAGCCAGACAGTCATCATAAACAGCTGACAGATTATTTCAAGTTTCGGGAGAGGAGAAAAAAGCCACTGCTAAACAATAAATCTAATTCTGGTGGTTTGATGCTTCGCATGTCTAAATAGCTCTCTTGGTCTCTTTGCTGGTAATTATGTAAGAAACAACTGGGACATGATGTTTATTGTTATTTTTGTTCTATTCATAATCCATTGTAAAGGCAGCCTAAACAAATCAACATTCCAACTAAGTTAAGAGGAAAAATAGTACAAGGATTGATATTCAGAAAAATATGCCTTCTTCTATGAAACTGCTTTGAAAATAAATTCATTCTAAGATCAGTGCCAATGAATGAGGCAAATCTTACTTCAAACCATTATGTTCTGTTGATATAAATATGGTGACTAGCAGATGCTGGGACAAGTGAAGGAAGGAGAACCCGAAAAACCTGATAGAAACAGGACAAATATTGTGACAAATCTGTCAAGTGCAGATACTATTACAATGAACTAAAGCATAATTAAATTAGAAATGGAAATGAGACACTATTTAAGCCAAATTGCAAGCGGAAGGGAAAAAGAGAAAACCTGGTATGATGCCATATGCAGCTTTCAGTTTTAGGAGGAACATTAATCAGATTCAGTAAGGACAGGGTCAAATACATACAGCAGTTTCCAAACCTACGAAAAGAATTTTATATAGTAGTAAGTGTTAACATCAGTTTCAACTATATCATTAGCTCTGTGGATACATGTATATTATAGTCTTATGGCAAGAGAGTAACATTTCATTTAAGGTTGTACTGGAGTTTTCATTTTACCAGGTTAATGAATAATTATAGACTGAAATTATTTTAATATGTGTGTACGTACAAACATATATAAAACTACAGCTCATACTCATATTCATACTGAAATTTTTTGAGGCATCTCTGCAAAATGTTCTTTATTTGCCTGTTCCATTGCACAAAATGGCATTGATTAATACAACTACAGCTAAAATAGGGGGAGAGGGAAGGAAGATCAGAGAATGAAAATACAGCTGAAAAAATGGAAGTTAGAACAGGGCTACCATGCTGTCATAAGACTGGAAACACTGCAAAGCAGCAACAGTCTGGGCAAACTGTGAGATAAAAACCACAAAGTGTTGTTATGGTTATTATTTTTATGGCAGAATGTAAAAGCTTCTGAACGTAAGCAGAAGGGCATGAGAGCTGGGGAGAAGACCTGACAGTAGTACTAAGATACGGTGGAAAAAAAAAATGTCCTCAATGAGCTGTAGGAGGAGTAATAAATTTCCCTCATTAAGGAGGCTTTGTTACTTTTGCTCAGCTTACTCATCTATTCCAGACAGCATTAAGTACTCATCATAAAAGAAAACATGAACATTTGGGCTGGCTGCAGCACAAAAATATCTCCAGATACATGATAAGGTTCTCCTAGAACAAATTTTGCATCTTTTAAACTATCTAAAACATAATGCAAAGTCCAGACAGCAGTCTTTCGAATCACAACATCACCAATGAACAGCTGGGCCAGGAATTCTTCCAGTTTTCTCTGCTTTGATTTGTAAAACTGTTTGGAAGGTACATACATCAGGGACCTGGACAAGGGACAATTCTTAGCCTCAAAAAAACCCCAACCCTATACAACGCAACAAAAACAAACAAAACAAAACAAAACCAAAAAAAACAAAAGTCTCTTTCCCAAAAAATCCAACCCTATACAATGCAACAAAGGCAAACCAAACCAAACCAAACCAAACAAAATAAAAACCAAACCAATGAGGAACAAAAACCAAACCCCACACACACAAACCAAAAAACTCCCTGTCAAAATAACTAATTTGAAAAATATTTCAGCAAGTTGCTGCATTTTCCTCCATTCCAGGACCTCCTAGTGTTTCCCATGAAGGGTTGCCTGCACACATGGCTTTTTTCCTTTGAAGGTAACAAATACAGTCAAAATGTTTCTAGCATTTTAGTTTCAACCTGGACTCACACTTATAAAATACTTTAAGTACACACTTGTCAGACTTAAAAAATAGAAATAGTACATATTCTTTCTAGCAAATCAAAGGACAACCTTTGTAATTACACAATCAGAAACAAGACTACAGAAAGAAACGAGAAAAAACAAAATATGTCCTCAGATTACCCCTCAAATTTCTAAATAATTTCTTTGAGATACTTGAAAAAGGAAAGAGATATTAATTTTATAGAAGCCAATTAAATGGGATTCTGGTGTCCTTACAGCAAACCTGGCAGGAATCAGACATCCCAATTCATATCCTCTTCTCAATCAGCACCTCAAGACAAAATCCTTTTCTTTTCACCCCTTTTAATTTCAAACTTTATTTCTGGTTCTTTCACTAGTGGACTGGTATTTAGTTGGCAAAAATTATTCTGAACATCTCTTCAATTCCCTCACTTCTCAGTAAACAAATGCAGTGCAGGAAAACCACAGCCCTTCCCAGAGCTTTTCAAGATGGCCTTCTTAGTTTGACTTTCTTTAATTGGGTTTCTCTTCTATTTCAAATAGCTTTCTTGCTTGTCAAAACATTTTCAATGCTGTCATAATGTTTTTGTAAGTGTTATGTCACAAAGAATACTGCCTGTATGTACAGCTTTATCAAAACTGCAGATTTTGATTTGGACAGATGCCCTGAATATTTAGAGATTTTAGAGTTACATGCCATTTCAGTGGAGAGCATCCCTCACACACCCCCCAGCCCAGATGTGAAAACACAAACACACATATGCTGATGGAATTTTATGGCCCTATAGGGTCATGCTGTGGAATAAAAGTGCTGGTTTTGCAGATACCCAAGGAAAAACTTTGTGACAAAAAACCAAACAACCTCTTTCTCAAATATGGCAGAACAGTGAAGAAAAAAAAAATAGAGAGCAAGAGAGAAAGAAAATTGTGTTTGGAAGTTGTCAAGCTTCTGTAATACAAAAACAGCAGAAGAGTAAAGGGATATGACTGTTTTCTTTCCCGTATATAGGGAGCTATGCAGCTTAGGATGTTCACATGAGTCTGTAGGAATCTTCATATCTGTGTGTACATATAAATAGGCATGCAAATATATAATAAATGTAAGTTAGAAATAAGGAAGTTAGACAAAATATAAAATCATTTTCTGCAGTTTAGGGTTCTGTAATTTTTTTTCCTTATGGTTAATTTCATGAATTCATGGAGGCAAAACCTGCTTTGCAGTTTGCAAATACTTCTAGCTGCTACCTGTACTAGGAAATACAACATCTCTGTAGTATAAGAAAACATCATTATCTTAATTGCCTGAATGCTGGGGGAAAAGTACTGACAGCAGAAATAACATATGAACAACATGTGAACAACAGCTGCCCAATGAAGAATTTGAGAGCAGCTTTTTTGCTTGACTGGTGGGAGTGTCAAAGGCATTGTTCAGCATGGAGCAATTCATGCCACTTTTTCTGATCACTCCTTTATTGCAGGAAAAAACTAAACTGGGTAGTATATGAACCCTTGATGAATGCAACATGGAATGAAATTTTATGTATCAAACCTACATGCAGAATGGGAAAATAAATTTAAAATTATATTCAGGGCCATGAGGAGAACTAAGACGACAATTGCCAAAAGGAGAACAATCTAAAATAAATTCTTTTTTATCCTTAAAGTCCTTTATCTATTTTAAAGGAAGCTATTTTTTTCTTACTGATGTAAGAATGCAATGGTTGATAAGCCATTGCATCCAAACACTTAGTTATCACTTCAGTAGTTCATTTTCTAAAAAAACATCAATTTTCTCAGTGTAATGCCATTTCCCAGTAAATTTTTTTTTCTGCTTGTTGAAAAGAAAAAAGTACAGAACTATTGATGGGCATTCTTCTGTGTATTGCAAAAAACCCAAACCATTCTTTCTCTAGATTAATATTCATTTTAGAAAGTTGATTCATATGCCATGCTGACAAAATCCTATCTTCCTGCAGTATGATAACAACAATGTGATAAAACAATTTCTCCATAGATCTCCAGGTGCTTCACAGAACACCATGAACTGGAGACACACTGAAGAGAATTACATAAGGTCATGAGGTCATAGTGAAAAATTCAGAAAGAAAAGTTGGATCACCTGTACTCCAAGTGTGAGGTCAGACTATATGTTTACCTCCTCTTCACAAGTAACTGTAAACCCGTTCTGTTCCCATCATTTAGTCAGAGTGTAAGAGATGAAAAAGATTCCCATGTAACCAGAGATGTCCATCTCTTCCATACAGCAGGAATAACCTGACCCAAGATAGGGAGTAGCAATTTTTCATTAATTTTGTCATTGTAGTCACTCCAGTACAGGTTCTTCACAGCAATATAGTGCTATCAAGAGAACCATAATGAAAGAATTAAGTTGGCAACACAGAGACACTCAAAATGTGTCATAAACTATAAAACCATACCTGAAAAAGATAATTATTATGACATTTACTTTCTCCACTGCATGTAACAGGAAGAGTTACCTGCCCCTTACACATCCAAGAAGGAATTAACAGAGCAGTAAAACTTAGGTATAGATAAAACAGTTATGAGCTCATACAGCTTCTTATTCCCAGGAAATATTTATATAGAAAAAACAACTAACCTTGTAGCAATTACCTACTGAAAATTAAGGAGCAAATTTACTTTCTTGAACAAGTCTCCCAAATACCACTGCCAGGACAGAGAAACGGAGCTAGGGATGTCTCCACACTGATCCCATTTGGGCAAAAGTGCTAAGTCAAAGGTGTTGTATAGAATTCAACTCTTGATATTCACTTACCATATGTTCAGAGAAAATATCACATTTTCAGTTAGTAAATATTCTGTATTTGAGAAGCACATGCAAAAAGATTCTGCAGATTAGTTCAGTGGACAAAAATATTATATTCTCTTCCCTTTTTGTTGTCAGAATTGTATGAGCAAAATTACATTCTATTGACAAAAGTTTTACGGAACTTAGTTGTAGAATACTTTGTAAAATGAATATATAAATAAAGCATTCATAGAAGAAGGGGAGTGGCAGTTACTGAAAGCCACTTTTGCAAGTAAGATACTTTACCTCATGGATGATTTCCACTAAACTCACTAACTCCCTTGATTCAGAATATATTTTGGGTAAGAAGCAGTCTTTGTAGTGGTTAAGAAGAAAGTAAATTTAAGCCTGGCCATGGCAATACAATTTTAGGCTTTGGCAATGAAATTTCAAAGTATAGTCAGGCTTCCATTTCTAAGTTCAAATATGTGTAGGGAGGAGGGTGGAAATAGGAAATTTCAGTTATTTCCATCTTAAACCAAAGGAAAAGCTTTGGCTCTAGCCCCTTGCAAATGCCATTGTAGCACATAGAAGTAGCTGGACCCAGGCATCTGAAACTTCTGTCTTTAATTTTTAAGGTTATTCAGTGACACTGGGAATGGGACATATTGGCACCCTATTCTAAAGCCCACCAGTTTAATCCTCTGTGGTAGAATTAGCTATTATGTCAAATACATTTCCACTATTACTTTCAGTGCTGGTGCAAGTCTGTTCCACTTTGCTCACTTAGCAAGTTTTACACACAAAATTCAAGGTACAGAACAAATAAAAAATTAGTAATATTTCTTTGAAATTGAGCCCCAGTTCTGTAGCATCCCCTCAGACTTCTGAAATAATAGATATTTTGCCTGATTGAAAAGTGCCAAATGAAGGCCTTGCAAAATGAACATGAATTGAATAAACTATCTAGGTGTTTTTGTAGACACAGTATGAGGTTCTAACTAAAGAGGATACAAGAAAACTGGGGGAGGGAAAGGAAAATGAAACATCTCTTTAAAAGCCTCCACATAAACAGAAAATGGTTGCAGCTTCTGGTAGAAAATCTGCAGCCAGGTAACATTTTTGATCATAAGCTGCTATATTCATTGTGACCACCTGAAACACTGTGACACACCTATTGACCAAAGCAATTTTTGTGTGACTCCAGTGGTCCCCTCCTAGAACCATCCCAGACTAACTCTGTTTACCCTAAGCAGCCATGCCAGTTTTATAGCCACATGTTGTGACATATGCTCACATTCTTTATTATACGTGATATCAAAATCCATTTTAAAAACAGGAAATTTAGCCTTTTCCTCTGGTAAAACCAACACAATGTTCTATCTTGGTGCACTTTTAGGGGTTTGTTATTAGATCATTTCATAATATTCTTTGGAAATCATATATATGCATAAGTTTGGCCAATGGCTCACTGTGTATGAAACTTTGAATTTGTAACATTCATGAATAGAATGGACTCAGGAAACTGTTTAAATTAAATATGGCAATTAGATATAATATATACAAGAACAGACATGCACTGCACATTTTCCACAACTACGTGGGCAAAAAAAGAAGTGTGTATATGTATGTGTATACACGTGGTTTTATATTCATACAACAGTATGTCGTCAAGTTAGAATTCAAAAGAATAAAAAATGAAATTATTAATATGTACCAAGTAATACTGCATCTGAGATTTTTCAATGTTTTTCTCTCACAGTGTAAATATATATATACACAATGCAGGTTGTTCATACTTTCATAGAAAAGAGTTGCTCAGCCTTCATGAGTTAACTGAAACCTTCTCTTTACACCTTTTCTCTCTTCCAGAGATATTGTACCTATTGTCTAAATTACTCCCTAGTCTCATCTGACTGTTATGAGGTTATTATTCAGTGAAGATCTGCAGTGAAGCCCAAAGGGGTGCACACTGTTCAGGAGGGACAGATCAGGAGGGCACAGTAGTGGAATTGTTATCTGTGTCAGGCAACACTTGATAAGTGTCAAGCTCTGTTGCGGAGTGCATTATGAGCAAGTCAAGAGCTTATGGAGCAGGATCAAAGGGCAAACTAGTTAAGGGTGACTCCTGTCATGCTTCCTCCAGGAGGAGGAAGTGGACAAAATCATCTAGAAGCTGCTTGAAGCAGTCTCAAAGTCAGAGGCACTAGGTCTTTTAGGTGACTTTAACTAGCCAGACTTCTGGAGAGGCAATGCAGGGAAGCACAAGCAGTTCAGGGTGTTCCTGGAAATCCTGGGTCACAACTTCCTGCTGCAGGTCATAGAGGATCCCACAAAGAATGGTTTGCTGCTCAACCTCATACAGAAAAATAGGGAAGGCCTTGCTGCAGATATGATGGTTGGGAGCAGCTTGGCTGTAGCTACCATGACTTTGTAGAGTTCAGTTTTAGGTGAAGACAAAGCAGGAGGACAGAAATTAAGATTGTAACAGGTATCTTCTTGGAAGAACCCCATGGAAACAAGCCCTACAGAGAAGGGTACTCCAAGGGTAGTACAAGAAAGCTGAGTTATATATAAGGATCACTTCCTTCAGGCTCAAAAACAATGCATCCCAATGAGCAAAATATCAGGAAAAGCAGGCAAGAGAACTGCATGGATGAAGAAAGAGTCAGACCTAAGAATGAAAAGGATGGGAGATGGAAAGAGAGCCAGGTCTTTGCATGACTTTAAGGGGTTGTGAGATTAAGTAGAAATAATTCCAGGCCATCTAGAATTAAATCTGGATACAGGTGTCCAGAAGAACAAGATGAGCTTCTTAAATACACAAAAGCAAAATGAAGGATAATGTGGGCCCTTTAGCAAATGGAGGGGGGACTGGGCCAGCTGAAGGTGCAGAAAGGCAGAGTTATGGAACACCACATTTGCATTGGCCTTCATTGAAGACTTTCTTTCAACTGGGTTGGAAAAAATTAAAGACAACACAGATACATTAAACAGTTATGATAAAATAATACTATTTTTGTGATAGTTTCAGACACCCTTGAGCTGACTGAATGATCGTTCAAAGAAGTTTTACTTTATAGTATCCCTGATGTGCTTTGGTGACACAAAGGTTATGCTTAGCCTTATGTTGTTTTGGGGTTTTTTGTGAGAAGTAAATATAAGGCTTGTGTAAATTACAAATACATACGCACTTTCTAAAAACAGTTGTGATTTTGTTACTGTCATAAAAGTGCAGTTTAGAAATAACTTGAAAAAATTCAATAAATAAGTGACCACTGTTGGTAACTGGATAAACAGAGAGAAAAAATAAATGAAAGAGCAACAAGAATCAATGCTTTAAAGAGACTGCATAAAAGATTAAAATGAGGGAATAAATGAAAAGGATTGAGAATACTGTGATTAAAATGAATGAAAAATAAAACATAAGGTGAAATGATGAATAATAAATTATTTTATAAACATAAAAATTTAGAAGTTGGCAAGGGACTCTGTGGATTCCTTGTGGGAAGGTGAAAAAATAAAATATCAGAAAATGTAAATATTGTAATGCTAGAATGAGAGAAAGATTGTCAGGGTGAAATGAACAACAACTAAAAATAGAGATAAGAAGAGTATCAAAAAACCAACAAAACATGAAATCAAGAGAGGTATTGTATTAGATTATGTAAAATTTAGAATAGAATAGAAATATTTGGTGAAACTGAAAATGCAACCTGCCTCAGTAACCATGAGATCATCCCAAAAATTCAAAGCAAAGACTAGGTAGGGAAAAAATCTCTCCAAACTGCTCAAGACAGAAATTCCTGACTTTGTGCTTATTTACTCCCATAAAAGGTAATGTCCTATTCCATAGCTATGAATGGATCAGCAGTGATTTAAATAATACGTGTAGTCATATTAAAGATGATTCAAAGGACATAAAACAAGAAATCAGGAGATTGAATTTGATTAGTTTAAACTGGAGCAACTGACCTTCTGCTACTTTATTCTAATTTATTTAAAGTCTGAAGTTCTTCCTGATATTTTAAGAATTTGGGTTTAAGAATCTGCATTGTTCCTCTGATTTTCTGCATTCCTGAAACTTAATATCTCACCTTCAAATTTAAAAATCAAAATAAAAATAATAGAAATCATGACCAAAGGTCCTCTGTTGTTTCTAACCTCCCACAAAGCCTAATGCATGATGAGGATTTCTATTTTGATGAGAGTTGACAAGAAACACCAACTAAGCATTGTTTCAGACAGCTGATCTGCGATTAGCTGAAGGAGTCTTACAAAATTTTTTCTACCATTTGGAGTATAGATTGTCTCCCTCAGATGTATGCAGATCTTCATAGAGTTCCTTCACCTGAAACACCTTAATTAACTGTTCTGATGCCACTAATCAAATTTGCATTATGACTGCAACCTTCTGATTGGGAGTCCTTAGTTTTGGCCCTCATAAGAGCCTTAGTGAACAGTATTTTCAGAAATAAGATTTGTTCTATCACCAGAACCTTCAGTAGTGACACACCCAATTGTTTCTTCTGTAGTTCTCATTGAGTATTAAACCTACCTCTTACTTTGAAAAGAGGGTATGAAGTAATCTCAAGGACTCCATGCTACTGATTTTACTTCCAGGTACACCTAGAATTGTTGTAGTTATAGAAAACTACAGACATAGTAAACTACAACAGAGACAAACATTTTGCATTTTGGCAGCAAAATTGAACCACTATTTTGAAGCCAGGTGACCTAGTTTCTTATTAGTCAACATATTATTCTAGGAAATAAACAAAGAGAGGTGACTGCCTAGAAGAAATTAATGTTGCACTATTTATTACACCATTTATCACTATAGAAGAGGCATCAATTCTGTAATTCTTACAGGTGTATTTTGAGTTCTCTTGAGAGGTGTTTTCTTCCTTTCACTAACAGGAGAGTAAGCATAGGAAGTAATCATCTTATAAGGATCTCATAGCTTTTTAGCACTAATATATGAAAAGATACAGGTTTTATAACAGTGCATGGTCACATTTTGACTTCTAGCATAGAAAACTTCCACAAACCTGTAAATGACCTTCTTACACTCACTGGCATCAATTGTAGTCCCATGTAAATTGTGTGCAGATATTTAGCATTTTTCTCTTAAAATAATTGAATCTGGATGTAAAAACTGCACTATTGCTGTCCATTGGATGGTCTACCAGCAGTCTGAGCAGGTTACAAGTCTTTTTCATTTTATGCTATTACCTTTCAACTGCAAAACTTGAAGATAAGTATCTCACCTCATGGAATAATAAAAGAGATTTAAATCAATCAATCAATCAATCAATCGATCTACCTACCTACCTATCAAGCTAGAGTCACAGTACTTGAGCTAAATTCCCCCACCTCGTTTTAAAAGTAAGATAGTTGGCATTTTCAGAAAATTCAAAACAAATTTGGAGAAAATTTTTCAAATATTTTTACTTTCCTTAAAAATTTCATTTCCAAGATTCAGTTATAAATTCTACCCAACTTTCAAGGAAGTGGAAAAGGTTGAAGATTACAACACAAGGAGAGAGGGAAAGAAATATCTTTGCTATTTAAGAGTCTCATGCAATCTCTTAATGCAATTAATTAATTAATCAAATTAATCAATTAGTTTGATTAGGAAGTGTAACAGTCTTCTATATGTGTCCACTACTTTAGAGAGATTCCTTTTAAAAAGCTAGGAAAACATTACATGAGCAGTATCCCACTACATTATCCCATTCCCAAAGTTATATAGTGATAGATCTGTTCAACCAGAGAGCAGCTGAAAAAATAATTTCTTTCAGAAGGAAATGAGACTTCTCACAAGGTGCATCAGATTTCACAGCCATCTAGGAATTTTTTAAAAACCTAAATTGTATGATTTATTCAGCATGTTGGGGGATAAACAGCAGGGGCTGAAGGAGATTTTTAAAGTACTTGTACAACACATTTTTTCAAAATTATGGTCTCCTAGAGGAACTGACTCAGATAACTACTCATATTGTGGAAAAAATACAATTAAATAATTATTAATCAATTATCGCAGTGCTGAAGATATGTGCTGTAGTAGCACAGCCTTTTCTTTTTGAGACTATAATGTATTAAGTGAATTTCAATTTAGAATTAAAAAGGTTTATTTTCTTTAAAAAAATCCTTTCATTTTCAGGTTTAAATTAGACTCTTTTGTCACACCATACATTCTTTTTGTGTTGTTTTGTGTTTAGTTGGTTTTTGTGGGTGTGTGTGTTAAAATGGAATTTTAACCTAAATCAGATCAGGGTTTTAAAGTATTCACATTAATTCAGGTCCAATCATTCTTTGCAGTGGCAAAGAAATTTTACAGTACACCAGTGTGCCACTGTACGTAAGGTGGTGTAATAACTTAGTTCCTTTCATTTTGGAAGGCTATAACACCTACAGGAGGTTCTTTGTTGGGGTTTTTTAATGCCTTGTGACTGGGAAAGTCCAGCGCAAATGTCTTTCCATCAGTGTTTAGTCCATATATATTTTATATGTGTCTACCCATGTTTTAATCTGGGATGACAGGTTGAAAATTCAGGTGTTTGAAGGGCAAGAGAAGGAACATTTCTGTTGCAGAGACAGTCAGAAGTGTGACGAACACAGAGCCTCCAAGGTTCATGGGCTCAAGAACCTTCATACTTCACATGTCCTCTTCTAGAGTTCTTCACATTTAAGAGAACAAAGAGTTCGAGAAAATTTGTTTCTTTTTTCAAGAACATAGGGTATTTTCACTTAGCTGTAAATTTGCCTGTTCTTATAGTACTGACTTTCACTACAGTTTTCTGCCATTGTTTTTCCCATGAAAATATCTTTCACTTCCCTTCCCTGCTCCTCTTCCAAGAGTGTTACAGCACTCCGGTCTTCATGTTTATTGTAACATGAAGTATTTTAGCAAGGAGCTGGAATGCTCAGAAATGCTACAAGTGAAGCTGGCTGTGATCTTTTAAACTGGTCCTGTTGTGAGACATTTCTTGCTGCACTCTTTGGTGGAATTATTCAAAGAATCAGCTTGAAAGAGCAATGATGTAAGCTAGGAATTAAACTAGAGGGCTGCATTTATATCTGTGTGGAGTAGAAATTATAGATATGCTCAGTGAAATGCAGAGAGTCAAAGGCATTGTCTTCTAATGTTTTTAAGATTTGTGATAATAGACTCTTAGTAAAGACAGAGTAGGAAGATGCCCTGGCAAATGTTGGGTTTAGAAGCTTTTGACTTTAAGTTATTCTGAGCTTAATGTAATACTGTGGGGATTTTATCCTTTACTTTTATTTTTCTATGTGAATAGATGCCAAAATACAGGTGTAATCCAGGAAGCCAGGAACAGAAGACCTTGTCTCAGTCCATTCATAGGCTTCTTCCAGTTGCTGCTCACCTCTGCTCACCCTGAAATTTCTAATTTTTTTCAGACAAAGGAGAGGTGCACACTAGCAATGCCTGTTATGGTTTCTATGTCTGACCTGTGCTATGGCCTTTGAGATAGTAACACTTCAAAATTATCAATTCCACCTGGTGTGATTACTCAGTTTCTGATTTAAATACTAAATTTAAAGCCTATCACATTCATACTCTGGTATTTCTATTCTGCTTTTGAATGGATCTAAAGTTTCTAATGAAAAAATAATTACTAATTTAATTAAAAATTAAATCACAGTGTTCAGGAAGGAAATATGACAGGTGGTAAGGGAGCAGATATGCTTCTACAAGAAAATTCAACCTTCATTTCTCCAGCTTATAAAACTGAATTATTTAACCTTACGGTTCTTTTTCTAAAAGCTTATATATAATATTTCATAACCAGATACATACCAAATTGAGTTACTCCAAATTTTCATAGATAACATAGAAATACAGAGTTTGAAGGAATCCAAAAAATACATACTTCTGTTCTGAGACAGAATTAGACATGACTAAAATAATCTCTCACAATCAGTTCTGCCATCTGAGTCATTTTCTCTTTAAGAATGCCTCATATTTGCTTTTCCTTTTTGGGCTTTAAAAATAAATAAATAAGTGAAGAGAGACAGAAGCCATAGGAAGAAAAATATTTTCCAATTTATGATAGAGATGGAGAGAAGACAGTAGATATTTGATGTGAATATTCCCTGCCTATTTTCTTTTCCCTAAAAAACCCAGACTGTGTGAAATCCAAATTACCTACATGAGAAGAATTCTCTAGAGAGTCAATCAGCTGTAACAATCTTTGGAATTTAAAAGAAATACAACTAGAATAGCATAAATGGCTTACATAGCAAATGTACAATTTTCTCTTAAAACTGTCCATGTATAGTTATTCTTTATATCCATATAATCAAATATAGTAGAATCCATTTTAAAAGCTTATTCATGGAAGAAAGGTGGATATTTAAAGAAGGATAACTACAGGAAAATCAATCAATTTTATTAATAAATTTTTGAAGGAATATTTGGCTGAAAAAGGTACAACTTTAGAAGAAAAAAAATCAGGATATTATTTAAAATGTAGCTACTATTCTTTAACAATAATAAAACAGAAGGGAAAAAAAGCATAAATATAGGCCTTGCTTCAGAAGACTGTAATGTAAGTTAAGCTACATCTAGTGACATTATATGGAAGGAAAAAGAGAGGGAAGAAATCTATAAAACTGAAATATAGAACATTTGATTTGTATATATATATATGTATGGGGATATACAAACACATCTACATATACACATGTGCATAAAATTTAAACATACAGATAACATAAAGACTGGAGAAGAATCCACTTACTTTAAAAGAGAGGACTATATAGCAGAACATACTAGAATTTACAGCTGGGGTAATTTCAAGCAAAAATTTACTTTGTTAAATGAATCTTTAAAGAAGCTCTGTCTGAACCACCATTTTTGTTAGAGCCACTGCAAGTTGTGTAGAACAGCTGCATGCAGACTTTCTTTGTAATTTAGAATTTTTTACTTATTCTTGTTTCTATCTTCTCAGCCATTCTGTAGATTCTCAGTGTGAAAAAGCAAAATCCAAGGCACCGCATCCTTCATCTATCCCTACTCTTTACCTACAAATCCCCTCTCCCAGCTGTCTGCTGACAACCTCACCACAATTGGAAACAACCACAGGTGCAAGGGCAATTCCAGGTCCTGGCCACATCAGAGAGGCACTGGGCTCAACAGGTGTTCCTAATATTCTCCAGTCCCCAGGTGGAAATGCATATCCTAGTTTTCTTTGCTGAAAATAAAGTGTGTTTCAAATTAAAGGTCAGTGAATTAGGTTAGCACAATGAGCAAAGCAGTAATAAATGCTAAGTTATGTCTGAGTTGTCCAAGTCACTGGCTAATTACTGGACATTCTGCTCCTCTGAGCTCCACATTTACCAAAGTGTTAATGAGGTTTAGTACCTCACTGTGGACAAAACTAATTACAAAAGACAATTCCATGCATGGACATCACTGATGTTACCTTCCCCGCCCAGAATTTAGATGAGAACTGCCATTTTTCTCAGCCTTCTCAAATGCAGGGTAATAAATGAACAAAAGGGTTTAGCTCCACTTTACAGGAATTGTGTTATTTTGTGGCTTTTTCTTCAAGAGTAATGCAGAGAGATAATCACAGAATGGCTAACCAAGTACTTTAGAACTGTGGTGATGCTTAAGTATTGGAGTACAAAATGATTAGGAAGGAATACAATTGTGTAAAAAGGTAAACAAGGGAGTAACACGTCACTTTAGTAAAACAACATTAAAGTACAGTGAGAATTTTTACATTTCAGTGACTTTTACATCTTCTGTGACTCAGATGCTGCAAAGAATAAAATCTTTCCACAAACATGCTTAATGAAGTAATCAAAGCATAAAACATAGTAATAATCATAATGGGAGGGTTAGCAGGCCATAACCATGCAGATGCTACTTTTCTTTCTGCCTCCTTCTTAAAAAAACGTGTTAGATACCATCATCTTTATTTCCATTATCTAGCTCTAGTATAAATGGAGGGAGAAGCTGAAAGGCAAAGACTATATACAGAGGTATTCTAATCTTTACCAGAAATTAGAATTTGGATCAGAGGGTTGGGCAGGTTTGTTATATGCACAAAAACCTAATCTAAAATTAAGATATACCAACACCCATATAGAACTGACAACATACCTTTGCTTCTACCTCATTCATGGCTGATCAATAAAAGGTGTTCCATTATATACAGACCATGTATGTAAGTACTCTACAGTGTGTGGCTGTAAATGCTGATTAATACAGTTTTCCATTTCTTTGATGCTGAAAGAATATATGTATACCATTAATTTCCATTTAAACATTCAGCATCACATTCAATGATTAGAACAGATGTAATTATTTAAATTGAAAACTCACAGGTAAGAATTTTAACCACAACAAAAATGGCCACCAAAATTTGTTTAAACACAGTCATGAATCCAATGCATAAGTTAAATAATATCCCATTTATTTATTTATTTTTATATATTATATATATATAATATATTTTAATATATTTATATATATTTATATCTATAATATATTATATTTTATACATATTTTATATATATTTTTATATATATTATTATTTATACTTTGCAACACCTCGAAGCCTTAGCAGGTACATAGTCTCAAAAGCTAACCTTAATGTTTAAGAACTTTAGAATAATTTTTAACAGAGGCTGAACCAAACATGAGAACAAAGATGCCACTGTACATAATGTCCCACCAGTGGTGTCTTTCCCTGTGAATCAACACTATTTAAGTCCTTTTCATTTCCAAGCATTATCTCAAACTCTTACCAGATATCTGCCAGTAGATGATACAATAGATCAAATGGAGTGTTATCCTTACTGATGCATCCTTACAGATACACTAAAGAAAGTGAGTCGTGTGTTTACCACCAGCTTTCACTTCTGTATGAACTTGGGGCTCTGGCTCAGAGAGCACATTCAGGGTAATTTGCTTTTGAGTAAGAAAATGTTGTACCTACTACTGAAGCAGAGACAGCCAAATAGTTGACCTTGCTGCTAAAATAATACAGTAACGTAAATGACAGAGATGATCTCAAGCTACTTCTAAATTCTAGACTGAGCAACTATGTAAGTCATTGAACACCTTCATCCTCGTATTCAGCTGTGTTTTGCAGACGACAGGTAAACCCTAAGCCAGTACCAAAAGAGCATTTAGCTCTATTCATCACTTAAGTCTTTTGTCTATAACATTTGATTTACGTAAAGCAGCCTTGAACTGGGATATCATTTACATGCTGGACATATTGTACTGTCTTGAACTTATTCAGTTTCAACAGGAAGGGAAACATGATGCAATGTTGTGATATCAGGCCTTTATAAGGCTGCTGGGAGTAGTAGCGAAACAGTATTTGGAGGAACCAGTTATGCTGTACTGCTGAAAGAGTAAAGGGCTGTCTTGCCTGCACAAACCAAGAACTGAATGGGCATTGGATACTAAATAATTATCCATTGTCTTCAAAGTGATCCTGCCACAAGTATTTTGTAGGCATGACTTATTTATATTTTCATTGCCTCAGATAAGCTTGATTTTGTATTTATGGGAATTCAGTTCCCAGAGAATCAAACAAAGGATGTTGTTAAAATAAACAAGCAAGAAAATGTTCAATTCACTCAAACCAGCTTCTTAATAGTAGAACAATGAAATCTAAACAAGATTTAGTCCACAAACTAGTCCCTTTCCCTACGGTTGCTGGAGGCTTCCAGTTCTCAAATAGTAATGAAAGGTGAGTTCTCTAAAAGTGCCAATCATTCATGAAAACATGTAAACCCATAAATATTCAGGGTACTCAAGTGCTGCTGTCAGCAATTTCTTTCAAACTATCTACTGAGCAGGATGATGCATGTGGAGAGTTGAGGGTTGTAGTGCTGTGCAGGTGCCAACCCCCTAAGACTGGGATATGTAAGTGAAATATTCAAAACACTTCAGGTGCATACAGGAACTAGTACAGTGCTCTCAGAGGGTGAGAAACTAGCAAATAATTTCATACTTTCCGTTTTGTACCTCTAAGAGTCATAACCAGATAAAGAAACTGACAGATCAATATAGAGTGAGATTGATAGAACTCAAATTGCATATGGTAACTGCCTAGACTAACTTAATTTTTCTTATCATTATTAGAGAAAACTTGAAGGTTATCTATCTATCTATACACACTATCTATGCAGAATTCTAAGGCATGTATTTTGGTACTTCAGGCACCAAAACAAGAAAATAGCTCCACTCAATTCCATTTGATTGTGCCAGGCCCTTCCTCCACAATACACACAGATCTCACCTGTATTAAGAAGCCCAGCAGAGTTCATTAAATCAGCTGTCAAACATTAATGTATCATCAAATGACTAAAGGTTATGTAAAGGTGCTGTTTACCAGCTGAGTAGCTCAGAGAAGCCCTCCTGCTGACTGCTATTGGCAGAAATCCATGCTAACAGAGCATTGCCTGCTAGAGACTATTGTTGTCTTAGTTTTTGGCTGCTGTGAAGGCATAGATTGCACAGGCAAAAGGCAGGAACACAAAAGAGTTTCTGGAAAAGAGAAGATGGACCATGCAAAGAATTTGACTGAGGCATGATATTTCAACTTTGTTCTTCCTCTAGCCTTGGCCATTTTCTTCTCTCCTTCTCTGTCTCCTCCACCAAGCTATGTCTTGCCTCCCTGTGGGTGTCTTTTCCTTGAAACATAGGACAGTGTACACAGGATTCACCAGCAGGAAAACTGTTATCAGTAAATTCCAACGCTAGCAGAAGTGCCCTCTTGCTTGGAAAAAAAATAATCTCAAAAGTTTCACTAAAAACCAGGTGATTTCCAAAAGGAAAGACATCAAGCCTTTATTCTGGGATGCCACAATCGCCTGTGCTTCCAGGAAGCAGTTTTCATCCTACAAATTGTCCCAGAGACCACCTGTACCTACCCATGGCACAACTGGCAGGGCAAAATGGTCACAGGCATCTGGGTCCTTAGCATCACACCATCTAATTTACTGATAATGGTAATCTGAAAACTGAGGCAAATGCAGAGATCTCTGGATAGTTTCAATCTGATCCAACATTCATAGAGACCAGTGGTCTCCATGTCTGAAGTTCAAAAGCTACATTTCCTCACATATAATTAAAACCTCACAACCTAATTCACAATGTTTTTACAATTATCATATTTTGTTTCATCATGCAACTCTTGTCAGTGACAATAGCCCTCATAATTATTCAGCTGGCTACCAGCAAGATCCTAAGCATAATGATGTAATTTGCACTCAAGTCAGGTGAAGAGAGATAAACACACTCAAATATGATGAAGTCCATTCCACTAATTTGGTACATGGAGTAAGGAAATCTAAAAGAAAGCAATAAAGGCTTTGGAATAAAATATAAGGAACAAGTGCAATGGATCAAACAAGTAATATCAGGAAAGCAAATAATGACTGTTTAACAGGACACATTAAAAACTGTAAATCATGGTGTTCTGCAATTCAGGATGATTCACAATTCTCCCCTGACAGATTATACACAGACAAAGCTGTCCAGTTAATAGGTTTCACAAGAACATTACCACCAGAGCACTGCCTTATCATTTAATCTGGATACAGGGATGCAGATGGATCCTTCCAATTCTCTCATATTTATTGACTGGGATTTCTAATTCAGAACTAAACATGACACATGATGCTCCAGTAAACATCACAGGAATCACAGTATGATTAGTTAAATATTTTGCCTGATTAATCTGCAGCCTGGCTTCACATTTTCTATGATTTACAATGCATATTAAAAATCATAAGATTTGCCTCAGGTTACGTTAAACAGATATTACAAATGCTGCTTCTCTGTCTGCCTTGTCAAACGGTTTTCAGCAGACAGGAAGCTTTAGACAAGAGAAATTAGAGAGGTGTCAGGTATAGAATTTCAGTGACTGCATGTCTGCAAATAGCTAAAGGGGGAAGGCTTTCACTTCAAATTTTTCTGTTCCAGAGAATTCTCAAGAGTCCTCTTTGCTCCTGATAATTTTGAAATGGCTCAAAACCAGTAGTTCATAGTTTTCTTTCACTTTTGTTTTGAAAAGAGAATAAACTTTTCCTTTAGAGCAGCAGGTTGTGTAATGCCTTGTAAGCAGACCCATTAGAAAGGATCTGAGCGAGAAATAGCATGCAAATTTTTACACCACATTTGTATTTCTGCATTTGCTGGGACTTTCACCAGGGGCTACTGGAGAGTACACAGAAGATATCTGACAATTGGCTGGCAATGATGTGTGTCCATCTATGAGGCAACATGGTAATATATTTCTGGATGGGAGGGTACTGCTGACTGCTGAAGGAGGACTACAGTAACACAAAGACAGGATGGAAGCCAAGACTGAAATGCTGCTTTGGCAGACCTGCATATTTATAGAGCTTCAACAATTTTTTTAAATTTATTTATTAATGTTACACCAGAGACTGGTAAGGTATTTAAGGACCGGATTCAACAAGCCAGTTAAACTAGACCAGGTGTTGCGTCCTGCACTCTGGTCACAAAAATCCCATGCAGCACAATACGTTTGACTAAGAGTGGCTGCAGAGCTGCCCAGCAGAAAAGGACCTGGGGCTGCTGGTTGGCATCAGCTGAACATGAGCTAGGAATCTGCTCAGGTGGCCAAGAAGAACACTGGCATCCTGGCCTGTATCAGCAATAGTGGGGCCAGCAGGACCAGGGCAGTGATTGTCCCCTTCTGCTCTGCCTTGATGAGGCCACACCACAAATCCTGTGCCCAGTTCTGAGCCCCCCTGTTCAAGAAAGACATTGAGTTGCTGGAGAGTGTCCAGAGAAGGGCAGTGGGGCTGGGGAAGGGCAGCAGAAGCTGATGAGAAGCCACTGAAGAAGCTGGGGATGTTAGCCAGCAGAAAAGAAGGTTCATTGAAGACCTTACAACTTTCTACAAGCACCAGAAAGGGGATTGTAGCCAGGTAGGGGTCAGACTCTTTCCCAGGTAACAAGTGAGAGGAACGGGAAATGGCCTCAATCTGCGCCAGAGGACACTCAGGTTAAACATCAGGAGGAATTTCTTCCCTGAAAGGGTTGTCAAGCCCTGGAATAGGCTGTCCAGGAAGGTATGGAGGCACCATCCCCTGGGGCTGCTCAGGAAGTGACTTTGTGTGACATTTAGCACCATGGTGTACTTGACGAGGTGCTGATAACTCAAAATTTGGGCTCAGTGATCTTGGAGGTCTTCTCTAACTAAATAATTATATGATTCTATGATTTATTTCTTCCTTACCATTTTTTGCAGGCTTAATGCTATGCTCCTTAGACTGCTTTCTCTGATTTCTAGACTACTACTTGTAGACAGACAGTGTTGGTACTTTCTGACATGACATCTTTTGATTATACCTGCTAGAAAACCCTGTTTTCAGACAAGATCAGATTTAACTTGAAAATAACAGAAGATGAAGCAGTCAGCACCCAAAATATAATTCCATATGCAACTCTGCAAAAAGCAGGTCTTCATTTATATAATGTGAAAAAAAAATAAAAAGAGAAAACTACGTATATTTTTATTGCAAATAGGTCATTTAACTGTGAGTTTTACTGCTACCTGATGGCTAAAGTATGAACAGAAGGAAAATCCAGCTGCAGAAATGCTTTAAATCTTATTTTCATTTCAGAGATCAGAACATCAAATCTTCTGCCAACAATATCTGGTAGAGTTTCAGATGCGTGCAAGGTTTTAGATAGACATGTCCCTTTATTTGTTGTGAAGGGAGCTCTGTATATAAATTTCTATGTACCAGGCAGAAAATAGATCCCTTCTGTTTCACAAACCATATCACTTACTTCTAAGAAGAAGTCACTGCCCCAAATACTCATATACTCTGTAAATCTATCTCAATCAGTTAGTCACAACACCTGACTATATGCCTTTTCAAATGTTCATTTTAGCTATTCCCCTGTAAGTAAAAGATGTCTTGAAGGTCAGTAAAGGATTAATAGAGGAAAACACAGAAAGGCTGGGAGAGCTTATGTTCAGAGATGCATAAAGTATTACAACCAGTTTTCTCAAAGAGTGTACCATTTAACTCAAAGGTGAAGATTTTAGCCCTCTTTAAACATAAGGATTCATTAAGAATACAAATTCAGAGGTCCTTGCAGGGTGGTTCTCCCAGTCCTTCCATTAGTTGTACCAGAGAATGGCAAATGATCTTCTAACTGAATCAGTGGCAATTAGATTTGACATTTTCCATTTTCCTAAAGCTAAAATGCATGCAGTAAAATACTCTATGGACACAAATAGGCAAATGAAAATAAGCATGTTTCCTTCATGTATTTGTTATAAAAAGAAAAAAAAAAAAGACTCTATGTGACTGTCTTTTCAGTAAAATTTACTGAAAATTTTATAAGAATTTTTTTATTTTTACTAATATCTAGCATATTATCAATTGGCAAACTTATTTGAAAGAGAAAAGAGTTATAACAGTAGTTACCTGTTTCTTCTGTAGCAAACATCTCATCTTCATCTCTTGCCCTTAAGCACTTATTAAATGATTCCCTCTGGCCATAAAGGTAATTTTTTCTCACTCTACTGAAAAAGAACATTTGTCAATCACAGCAGAAGAAAATCTTTCATAAAGTGTACTACTTTTCAAAAGGCTGGAAAACATGTAAATTCTTGTTCAGTCTCTGCACTAATTCTTCACATTTTGATTAATAATTTAAATGTGCCCATTTTTCCTCCTCCCAGTAAACCCATATACCTTAATATGAGCCTTATCAGGACTGGCCTACATAAACACAGAAAAAACCCCCCTATTTTGTCCATCATTACCTACAAGACTTCCCTCAGCCCTACGACAAGAAGCATAACCTTTTTTCAAAGAAGAAATGCAGTGACTCATTCTAGCCGCCTATGCAATGTGGCTGAGATAGAACCAAGTGTTTATGCCAAGATACCCTGATTACATATGAATAATTTATTTACATGGCAAACATCCATCTCACATCCTGTCTGAACCTCCAAAAATTGCAAGAACTGCTTATTGGAACCTTAATCAAAATTGTCTTTAGCAATATTTTTGCCAATTTCTATATCATTTTTGGATGTTTAAAATTTAAATTTTTGCAGTTTAAAATTTAGTTTTTGAAAGGTTCCTGGTCCATTTTAGCATGTCCTCAATCCACGTCTCTTTTTTGGTCCTATTTGGTCCATTTTTGTACCGTAAATTGGAGCATTGCTCTCCCTTTACAAACTCCTTTACCAAATACTCATATTTTTTTTCCACTCAGAGTCTCATTTTAAATGTTAAAAGGGAACAGATTTTCTCTATTCATTCACCCTTACTTATTTTGTTAAAAAGTGGAAGATAAATATATTTATTGTTTAACCCTTGCAAAAGTTAATCCTGGAAAATACACACACGCACACAAGCATGGCTTTCTGTAAGCCATAAGAAAAAGACTATTTGCTTTACTATTGTGAATGCAATTAAAAAAATCCAGAACTACTTCCAACTCAAGTACTTTTTAAAGTGAACAATGAGTCTGAAAATGAAGCAAAGGACTTAGAAGAGTGCTATAGACCTAATTTTTTTCTCCCTATGTAATTGACATATCATGTGACTGTGGGTAATTCATCTTTTCTGGATTCTTGCAGGATGGCATTCCCTCCCTGCACATGTCCAACAAAATAAAATCATTCAAAAAGAGTTCATTGTTAAATAGCTGGCTTTGTTTCTAAAATGAAGGAAAATTACTTCCAGTTACAACTAGTTATAAAAACTGTAATCACACTGACCTTGTATGACCTTTTCATTTCAAAGGTCAAAGTAAATCCAGGAATATTTTAGGAAAAGAGAAATTTGTTCGATTTTTACTGAAAAAAATATATTTGGAGGTTATGTTTATGTTCCATAGAAATCATTAAAAACTCTGAAGCCACTACAAGTGCAGATGAACACATTATCAAAACAATATATACAAAGAGAAAAATGGTGTATGTAATGACCTTATTATTTCTAATCAAAACAGGGAATTTCATGCAATTTTACAGAGATATGTTTTGCAACTTAGGTCTACTTTTTTTCAAAAGTGTAGTTCATATTTACAATGCTTGAATACTTTCTGTTATTGAAATAATTGCATAACTTCGCAGATTTTGAGAGAAAATATGAAAAAATATCATGCATTTTGTACTTCAGAAAGGATTACTGTTGTCTAGGAAATAGTAGTTTCTTGACAAGCATTAAAGTTCCGAGATTCCCATGTTCAGAGGTTATATTCCTAAAAGTACAAGCAAAGTTTTTTCTATAAGAGAGTAAATTTTAAATCCTGCCTTTTCTTGAAACATTGCCTCCCTCATTAGAAAGATATAAAATTGAATGACAGGTGTAGTCTGGCCTTAGACCAAACTATAAACTGAATTAGTTCATTAGCATGAGGAAATCTTGTCCTCTTTGGTCATTAATCTAGATTTCATTAATCAGATTTGAAGTTGCAATTTTGTTTGTCTGTATCTGGATGGTCAAAAATCAGCAATAAAGATGACAGTAAGCAGATTTTTGAGCTGAAAACTATGGAGTCATTATATGGAGTCACCCTAATAAGGATGTCTTTAATTAATTCTGGTTTTCTGCAGGAAACTAAGAATGATATAATGTTATAATCTTACTAAAAATATGATGTGTATAAATGGGCACTGCTTCTTCCAGCAAATACTGGTAAAGCAAAATCTCAAAGTGTAGGAAGTTTTATGTTTTCATTTTTCTAACACAGTTTAAAAAGTATAATTAGGCAGCAACCCAGTAAATTGATGTAAAAAGAATTTCTGTTAACACAGAATTTTGTAATTTTGAGATTGCCATAACATCCTTACATGATTTTTTTTCCTACTCTAGTTACAGTGCAATATCAATATTAGGGCATGTGTCCATATGCTATAAGAATAACAAATGATGCACTCAACTCTCATATTTTTACAGAACTTATTTGTATTCATTTTATGCAAAACACATAAAAGAGTTAATGCTATTTTGCACAAATCCATTCACTTAAAATACAGCAAGTCAAACTAGTTTCATTCAGGATGAGTAAACACACCACATAATATTGTCAGACGCTGCTATTGTTAACAATGTGTAAAATGGCAAGGAGTGGAGAAAGGCTAACTTCCTGACATCATCTTTTTTGTAGCAATGAGATAAGGACAATAATGGTTTTGCACTGTAAAGTGCTGTAAAACAGTCACTGAATGTAACAGAAATTCTTTATCAAAGGAGTAATTAAACAGAGATGGTGATGGCTAAGTTAACTCAAAGTGCATTTCTACCCTACAAGAGACTGCAAAAAATAACATCATAGCATTTTCATTATTTACCTTGCCTTTTTGAATTCTCTAGTAATGGTTTTTTTCTGCTGTTGTGTTCTCCTGCTACCAGTTCATAGCATGCAAAAAATTAATTAGAAAATTTTGTTCTTTTTCAGTTTTGGTTTTGTTTCTTTGGGTGGGATTTTGGGGGGTGTTTTTTTGTTTGTTGTTTGTCTGGTTGGTTGGTTTTGTTTTTTAGGTTGGTTGGTTGGTTGGCTGGGGTTTTTTTGTTTTGTTTTGTTTACAGAGGTTGTTTCCATCATCTTAGGATTGGATCTTAGCATCTTAGCACTGGCATCTAGGGACCAATCTACATTCTCAAGAGTTTCATATGAGTGTTAATCTGCCTGTAAAAACTGCAGCAAAGTAAAAGAATCAACAAATCCAATGCACATGATCTTATGTACACAGAGCTACATATGTGTGCACAGCTATCTCATTCATGTACACCGAGTTCAATTCTCCTCACGGCTGAAGACAAGGCCCTGAGATGTTGGATGTGACTGCAGCATGGCAGAGAGCTGTCTGAGAAAGCAGACAAATGTCATTGTGCTTTCCAGTTCAGCAGGGTGCCAGGACAGTGACTGACAAAAAGGATGTAAGTTCCTCTGCCTAACTTAATCGCTTTTTCTTTCCATTGGTCAGTTCCATAACTTTTGAAAGGCTCATCTGGTCCTTTTGCTGTCTTGGGTATTATCCTGAACATAAATGCCAGACACTGAATAACTGTTGATCAACCTGTTTGTTGCTCTTGTGTTAATCTCTCAAAAGAAGCTGAAGTCTTAGATTTCTACAGCCAACAGCTTTCTATTCTGCCCTGTAACATTACCTTCTCTGATCCTTATATTTTTATATATAAATATGTATATTTACATATTCTTAATTTACAAGGAAGATTAATTGCTTATTTTGCTCCGTATCACATTCTGAGGATGTCAAGGGTATGTTAAAGAATTGCTGGACATGGGAATCTGAGAAAAAAGACTGTTGGAAACTTGCATTTTTGAACATCTGCACAAGTAAATATAACAAAGTCTTACTTTTCTTATCCCTACAAGCAGAAAACATGAATGCCACTTTTTTCTGCCTTGCAACACTGCTCTTTAAGTTTCAGCTTAGACAGGTAGGGAGACTGTATAGATGGCTGTCACTGTCTCCAGTGTGGTTCCATGTCAGGCTTAATTATCCAAGTTTTTACTACATAGGTGTCTAGATTAATGAGCCTAACAAATCACACCTAATTTGTAAGTTAAATAAAAAGAAAAATCACCAATACCTGAAGACATTCATTTCTCTGTGGACAATTTGGTAATAATAAATTTCTAAAAAGTAAGTTGTGATTAAAGTAACCATGGATATGCCACCAGGTAAAAACTGAAAGCTAATGGAAACAGTAATAAGATTTAGAGACAAAAAATAATTGCTTTTTTCATTCCCTCCTGTGGTCTTGTATAAATTGGACTTCTTAATGGCTATTACTACTGTGATGAAGAACAGTCTTGCTTGTGGTAAGAGAAGGCAACTGAGGAAGGAATGAGATATTTTTGGCCTTGGTGTTACTGGAAGGTGCAGTGCGCTTGAGAAATCCAGGTTACAGAGGTAAAAAAACTAAAAAAAAACAGCTCTTCCTAGTAGAGCATAGAAGAAAACAAATAAAATTAAATTATTTTAGTTTTCAATGTCATTAATCAGGATATTGAAATCCTGACCTTGAGAAGTCAAGCTTTCCTTTATAATAGTTATATTTGAATTCATAGGAACCACCATCTCCGCACCAGACAAGCCATTTTATTTTATTTCTTAATGTTCTAAATAATTCCTCTGTAGTCCTGACACCCGTTACCAAAGAAAAGCTCTGTTTCATGATCTCTGAAAAGGCCATGAGCTACATATTTTTTGCAAAACAGTGTGACGGTTGAGGCATCAATTCAGCAGGTACTAGATTTGATCACATTTTGCTTTCTTTCAAGGGACTTGGCAGTGAGTGTGTAATTTAGTAATACTACCTAGCAAATAGGTAGGTAGTATTCCTAAATTACTAAATTCCTAAATTCCTAAATTTTCAAATATTTCCACAGTTTAGATGAACCTTTATAGATTCAATCTTATTTTCATTAAAAAAATTAAAAAAAAAAAAAAAAAAAAAAAAAAACTGCACTTCTAATTTAATTAGTGTTTGTATATTAGAACAAAATTTGTGGAAATCTTAATCCTTGGCCAATACCTTTTAGCAGGACCATTTCAGTGCCTAGACCTAAACAGCTGTTTTGATCATGCTGAAGCACATCTCTAAACTCATGCCTTCTGTATTCAAAAGGTTACAAGCTGAAAATCCAAATTGTGAAATCTGAAGGAAGGAAAAACCTTGAAGCAAGACAATTGATTTAAATATAGATCTCTGAATTATTGTCTGAATATGCCTCCGTGTTCTGGTGTAGATCATTTGATCATCAGATCAAATAAGTTTTCCTGTAGAATAAATGAAGGAGCACCAAAGAAAGACATCAGAAGGATGTCTTGTATCTGGATCACATCTTTCCCTGCACACTTAGATCACTTGCTGTCTGTAGATGTAGCAATGCCATTGAATAATCACTGGATAGAATCCACTTCTATCAGTGCCAGAAAATGGTAGCATTCGCTCAGAAACGCCCAGAAATCCAAAGTTGCATGGTGATGCAATACTTTAGGAACCTCTTAATAATACATGTCAATGACTTACTTAAAGTTCATTTCTCAATAAGAAAGAGAGAAAAAAACCCTAAAACAATAGTGATTAATACATACGTCTTCAGTCTCTTCAAAATTTTCCAGCCAATCTGTAGAAGAAAATGGTATTCATACTACAGGATTTTACAGGCAAGCAAAAAATTAAATGATGAATAATTCTGTATAAAACTATTAAGGATTTCACAGAAATTGCTCTAAAACTCATTATATTTCTCTAAAACCTTTCTTTTTGCTTCCCATTCAATTCTAGAGAATCTTCCAGAAAGAAACACTGTTTTTACAGTTATACAGGCAATGAAAAAACTTCCTGAGAAAGAGCTCCTCTGGGGCCACAGACAGAAAAAAAAATATTCATCTGAATACAAAGAATCAGAACACTGTTTTAAATGTTCAAAATTACTTTTCCCTTTTCTTCACTGCTAGAATGGAAGAGTGAGCTATTTCCATGAACTTGCCAGCACCTTTATTATCTAAAAAGTTATTTTTTAATTTATTTCTCACATAAGAAGACCTACATCTTCCAGTCTAAAATTAGACTCTGAGATTGTCTTATCCTGCAGCCAATCGTGTGCAATAGGTACTCAAATAAAAATGAAAAATCTGAGATTTCTAAAAGTAATAGAAGTAGGTCACAGTGAGCCTTACATATGGTTAAGAGAAAGTTTCAGTAATAAAGGTATTCTTGTTAATGAGCTGTAATTTAATCAGCTTTCTCATGAGGAAAAATTGTCTCCACATAAGGTGTAAATTGCCCCATACAGAGCCAATTAATGAAGATAGAAGGTTTTTTATGTGCCCTATCCAATGTACTTAAAGGAAAAATCCTTTCAGTGGAGCAGTTCTCAGGTGCATATTAGATAGTCACATATTGCTGGCTCTACTTAGTTGCATTAGATTTAAAGCAAGGGGCTCCACTTTCACGAGATTGGTAGAGAATCACTTGCCCACTGAATCACCCACTTCAGTCATTTAGAAAAGGTAAAGAATCAGTAACTGGAGTCTTAATTGCACAAATTTCATTTCTAAAAATCTGAGCCTGGGGACTGTAGCAGCCCTGCATCTGTTAACATTTATTTATTTAAATTTTTTTTTATGGTAATATTGTGTCTATTTTAAAATTAAAATTACCAACAGTGGCAGACGAGGAGAATGCCCTGCTGGTTTGCAGTAACAGCACAAAAGAGTGTAACGTCTTTGCTTGTTTGGTATCTTCTCTTTTCTAGGTTTGAAGTAACAAAAGCTGCTTGCAGGAACTGAAGAAGGAACTGTTGCACACTCTTGGTCTCCTCAGCTGAATTTCAGGGGTTAATCTGGAGCTCATATTCTAAAAATATCTGCCAGGATCTCAGGTGCATTTTCAAGGACCTTGGTGTGATTTCATTAGTTGGTTGTCAATAGCAGGAGATGACGTCTGATTATATTTAGACTAAAAGTCATGCAGGAATTACAATGTGCTTTTGCACAGTAGTTAAGAGTTTTGGAGAAATTATGAGCTACAGACATCCTTTCTAAATCATGCACAACTAAATAAAGGAAGTGCTTATTTTCAAAAAATTACATTTCCTAAAATTTTATAGATACAATTGAGGCATTAATTTTCTTCAGCAATTCCAAACCACTTACCTAAACCATTCCATTAAACTTCTCCATTCTTTGACGTATTTAGTAACATTTCTTTCAGCCTAATTTAAAATTAGCTATCCTTTTCCAATCTATATTAACTCCTAATTAGATATTAAGTGTGCCTGTGTCTAATTTGTTATGTATTTTGACACATTATTTGAAGAACAACACCCATATAATCTATAAGAAGCTTCTAATATAATGATTGGTAATTTAATTATCACATTCTAAAAAGACATTTTTGTAGTTTCTATTTAGCACTTGGCCTAGGGAAATAAAGAACCTAGTGCAACTCTATGCATCTAGCAAAGACCAGTATGTATCCAACATTCAACTGCACTTGCATATGATTTAAAATTTTTGGTTGGATACCCATATGGGTAAAGGAGAAACAGTATGATTAAACAGGAGTGTTTCTCATAGGATACTTAGGAATGCAAGGGAAATTCTAGCTATTTTTAAGACTAATGACATACCTGCATTTTCAGTTTCAGGAACCACTAAGTAAAATTGTGATTTCTAACTGCCCTTGGCTCTTGCATTTCCGTATAAAAACATTTCTTTATTTCTCTTCTAATTCCTGTTACTTTTACACAGGGGAGGCATTGAGCTACATATCTGCCTTTCATTTAAAATTTATTGGCTAATTATAGCACATTTAATACATAGATGTGTTTACTAGGCCTTTATAAACCATTCAGAATATCAGCTCAGAATAATTCCATTCACCTGTCATTCTTAGACATAATTCTACTTGGGAAATTCCCATGCACCCATTCTTTAGTAATTTCGTTTAATGGCCATTTTCAACCAAAAAATATACAATAAATAAAATATTACTATTTCTTGAGAGTCTTAAACACTGAAATTCGGAAGAAAATTTCAAAAATACATCTCCTGTAGCTGACGTCTAGGATACCTCTCATGAGAATAAGTATGGTGAACACACCACTGTAACTATCATATCTATATTAATAAATTATTAGTACTATTATAACACATTCAGATACTAATGGGGTCAACAACTTAGCCATTTTCTTTTAGGAAATATTGAAACTATATCTATTTTATAAATAAGTAATAGCAGTTCTCAAAGCTACACATATCAGCACTGATAATTTAGACTTTCTGCTATAATAACCTTTGAGAAGGAGAACATTAGGAGAACACTTATCATTTTTGCAACTGCCTGGAAAAAAAAAAAAAGCCCATAGAAATGCAAAAGGACAGAGGACAGTATTTCCACCTCAAGCTAGGAACTTTTAAGATCCTACAACAACCCTGTCTGTTTGAGGTTCTAATCCCATTACCACATGTCAGTTCCATGAATTTTACAACACTTTTTCTTGATCCTATGTTATTTCTATTAAATTTAGAATATTTTTGGAAGATTTTTTTCCAAAAAAAAATCTTTGCCTCTTCAAATACTGCTCCATTAAAGTTGATTAGCTGATGAAAACATATATATGTTTTCATATATAGAGGAGAGTATATAGACTCATTCCTGTGTTTGCTTTGCTCACTTTTTATATAACAACTGAGGATCTCCTCTTCCCATCAACTAGAACAATGGAAATTTTCATACAGAGGTACATGTCTCATACTTGACACTGGACTTTGGATTGTGGAAGAAATGGTGAAATACATATCTGTACAGGACATTTCTGGTTTTGCTTTTTTTGCAGCATTTATGGAGCTGTTGAATTTTTGTGTCTTCATTTGTTTTTTGTGGCTTTATCTTCAAAAACATAAAGCACCGATCTTCAGAGAAGGAGCTTAACTATTGGGACTGTCAAACAAATATTCTGTGAATAGTTAATTATCTAAATGTATCCACAGATACTAGATGGCGCAAGGAAAAAAATATCAATATCTTCTTCAAAGATAAGGGTTTATCTTTTTGTTACTTCAATATGTTTACATTCACTTACAGCCAACTCAATTCAAACTGTTTTGAAGTGAAATGTTATAGAAATGAAAAAAATCTGAGGTGGGTATATAATGAAGAATTCCTCTTAAGCAGACAGAACATTCCCTCTGCGTTATACGTGTAGCACTTACAGCTATTTTGTAGGGGTAAGAACCATGTGAAAAATTGCACAATCAGGTGATGAATTACCTTGTGACAAGTTAATTTTATATGTGCCTTACCTGCCTTCTACTCATGAATCCATCACTTGGGACTCTCTTTAGCATCCACAGCCTGAACAACCTTTAAGTTCCAGCTAGACAGTAAAAAAAAAGTCTTGCTATGTCTATCCAGAAAAATGAAATAAATCAACCATGACTCCCTGAGTATGATGTTATCTTCTGTAGCTGCAACATTTGGAAAGAAAAACATAGGTATGACTGTCCAGGTATACATATATACATTAAATTAATTTTCCAATTTTATAAACTTCTAAAATAGTTCATTCAAATAGGCTTTTTATGATATACTGAGGGTCCTCATAGGTATGTAATCAGTATTAAGACTTTCAGAAGCAGAGACCTGCAAGTCATGAGCACAGCACACCCCTAACATGTCATTCATTCATCTATTCCATAGACCCGTGTGCCTGGTCTCAAGCTCACAATATTTCAGGGATGAACAGCTTCTGGTGAGATTGCCCTGCACCCAGGAGAAATGCTGCTGCAAAACAACTACTTCTGCCTTCATTGAGATCTCTGTGATCAGCTGCCAGACTTTGCAAATGACCACTCAGGCTTTGAAAGATAAGATCTTATCTGGAACATTCCCAGGTAAATATGTAGCCTCCCACTACACTGTGATTAATCCAAATCAAATTCTGTTCATCTCCTGTCTTTGCAGCACTCAGTAAAAACCCAAATGAAGAGCAATGCTGAGATTTTCCTTAGTGACTCTGGAGAGGAACTTTCACAATAACACAACTGCCTTAAGGGTTTTTTTACCACAGATATCTTATCATGTGCATATGCCACAAGAAGAATAAAATATCCTCTAAGGTCCTCTGAGGTCAGATTTCCTTCTCCTACATAATAGATCCATCAACAAGTGCTATTGGATTTTTTGACTAGGAGGTTGAGCCGGCACAAACAGCTACCCACACACCTAGCTGGGATTGAGCCTCTCCCAGAACGTCTGTTCTTTTCCAGCATTGCCTTTCCTATAAAACCTTTTATGGAAAAATAGATATGGATAATTTTCAGCACGGCAGCATAAATTCTGAATGAATTGTTGCACCACACAATTCCTGAGGGCCTTGCTTTCAGCACCTTCACAGTCAGTTCACCAATAACAGCTCTCTGAATTGACTAATGAACACTAGCAAAATGTTTCAACAGTGGCAGGGGAATGACCAGAATGCAAGACCTCTGACATTTAATTCAGCTTTTGTTGCATTGCAGAAAGAATGAAATGCAGGAAAACAGCCCATGACATTGAGATTTTGTATGAAATATGATTTGCTGATACCACTTGCCTTGTGGGGTAACTTCTCTAGACTGGAAAAATGCCGAAAATAAAGAAATTAAAATCCACAAGTGAAAGTTCACCCCAAAAAAATTTAGAAGTATTGCATCAACTGTTGCTTGTCTTCATTATCTGGCCTTGCTTTAAGGTTGCTGCTTATGTGTCAGTTACTTATAGATAACTGGTCATGAATATTAATTCTCTCTTTACCCCAGATCTGGCATTTCGGAAGATACAGTTCACTGAAAAATGCAGTAGTGTAACAGCAACTAGTTAATTTTTTTTAAAATAAGATGTTTTCCAAGTTTTCTTTGCTTAATTTCAGAGGAGACAGTTTAGCTGAGGAACATGCAATAAATAGCCTTACATTCCTTACAAGGAATCTCTGTTATAGAACCTCCAGTTTATGATATTGAAACACTTTTTTAGATATTTTATAGAAGTCTGGCAGATTAAGCCTTCCTGAACAATTTAACTATTAGGCATTTCTACATAGTAATATGGAAGTAAAGGAAGAGCATTTTAAGGCTTTCCTAAAGATCGCACAAAAAGTCTCTAGCACGAACCATTGATGCCAAATCTCTTAAATCCCATGTGAATTTTGGTTTTGGGATTTTGTGGATTGTTTTTGTCCTGTTTTCTATTTTTGAAAATAATATGACAACCAAAACAGCAGGTAATATGTTCATTGCCAGCATTATTTCAGTAGTGATTTTGTCCAGTCTTCTAATAAGGCAAAGAACAAGAATCTTGTAAGCAATCCCTCTAATTTAAGGACTTAGAAACAACGTATTTGGCTTAATTTCCAGGGAATAAGTAATGTTGTGCACCAGTCAAGTCTGCAATGGAATGCAGTCTGCACTCTGAAGCAGTCTGGACTGTCAGAAAAATATGAAACAATTATGTTATTTCATAAACCTTAAAAACTAATTACTAATAAAAACAACTAACTAATCAGAGAAACATTGGCACTGTATTCGCGCATCTCACCTTTTGCTTTGATATAAGGAGGAAACTGGAATTTTTGATGGAAAATGAAGTATCATTTGTGTCTGTGAAAGCTTCCTTATTTGACAGAGGTAAAATAAAATCTGCAAGCAAACGATTTGGGATGACAACCAAACTATCAAAACTTATGTTATAGAGAGAAGAGCAATTTTGAGAACCTGTTCTGTCCTATTCTAATCTGCTGCTTTTTTCCTAACCACACAGTGCTAGCATGTCCAATTGGTTTTCAAATCACAGGAAGATTTTTGAACATTTGCAATAGCAATAAGGTGAAGGGCCTCACAACTACATCCCCAAACATGCTTTCAAATATAAAGTTCTTTATCAGTTTATTAGGAAGCTAATTGTGAGGATCCTATCAAAAAACATAAAGTCTATTCAGTCAGTCACCTCCTTCCGTGTATTCATTCTGTCACCATTCTTGATGACAAGTCAACCTGCTACATCCCCTAATTTCAATGGTTACAACAGCAGTTATTTTCAAAGAAGCATAGGTTTTTAAAATCATAAAACATACTATAAGAAAAAGAATATACTTTCTATTCCTTAATCTCCGGTGGCACCTTCATTCTGCCACTATGTAGCATTATTTATATGCGAATAATGTCTAAAAATCAACTGGCCAAAAAACCCACAAATCATTTCCTAGCCAAAGCATCTGATTCTTGCTTCATTTGCAATGTATTTGTGTACATGGAATACAATATGAAATTCCATGTTTATGCTTTAAAATGTAGTTGATTCTGTTTAAAGTGAATTTAAAGACAATTTACAATGAGTTAAAACTAAAGATAGACAAATTAAGAAAAACAACTTTTTAGCAAAGCTGAGTAGGCTCAAAATAAATAAAGTACTTAGTGAAGTGAGTGGGAAAATTACACTAAATGATTAAGTGTTGAATCACCATCCTATTTATCTCACACTGCCATTTTTAAAAATAGCTTTCAGCGTGCATGTTTGCCATTTTTCTTACTGCAGGAACACTGTCATATATTTTTTTGAAACACGTTTATTCTATTCAGCAGACAAGAAATGTCACTGTTGATCATAGCTTTGATCCATCTCTGAAATTGCAGTTCCCTTCCACACAAGGGCCAATAGTTGCTGTAGTCTCACAACAACTGAAATATTTCATAGGGTTCCTAACAAAGGAAACTACTAGCTGAGTAGTGTGAACTCTCTTATTATCTGTGCTGTGCATGTCTTAAAACATGGATCAGAAAAGTTTCCCTTGACCATCTATGATCCAAAATAAACACAAAGCAGTGAATCACCTCATATGGTACAAAAATATTTTTTTAGAAAGAGCAATAATTCTCTTTTTTTATATGTTTTAACCTGATGGGTTTTCCTATATGTCACCATCATGTATAGAAATATAATAATGTAGCCTGATACCACTGGCCCTAAAAGGAAATTGCAAATGCTAAATTATCTTCACTGTATACTTTTCAACACACCTACAGCAGTAATACTTTGTGTGAGTATTGTTGTAGATTGAAGTCTATAGATAAATATGGCTAGTTTTCTGGTCCTTTCCCCAGCCCCTAAATGGAGGCAATGATCCATGTATCCTGCATGCAAGTTCCTGAGGCCAGTTAGTTCACTTCAGACATAATCCATCCAGAAAGATCTACCACTCTGGATCATGTTTGGGTCACACAAATGCTTCTCGCTTCATGTATTTCACATCCACTCCCATTTTTGGAAGAGAAATGTTGCAGTCTTACCTAAGAAGTGTTTAACATTCCTGACCTCAGGGGAATGGACTACAGAGAAATTGCAAACTAGAATAAAGTCCACTGTGGATAGTTATTGAATTTCTTGTGTTATCTGTGGCTCTATCAGGATTATAGAACATTTGCTACCATTTGCCTAAGAAAAAAAGTTGTGTTGAATGAACTAGACAGTTTTTAATCTGTAAAGAAAAATTACATAAAATCAGACATTCAAACAAAGTAATTAAGAGAGTGGGTTTAGGAAAAAAATTTCCATTTTAGTCAAGCACTTAAAAAAGTTTAATGGGAGGCAATAGGAATGGAGAGCTCTATAAGTGTTATAGAGGTTAGTAAGAAATCAACAAAATTTGAGCTATGTTTATGCTATACAAAACAAGAACAGTGTCCTATCACAGATGCTGACATTAGTTATGGAAAAACATCACCTCCCCTGCTACTTCTGCCAAGGAAAGGAATTTATGAGAAGCTGTTTGTGTGCAAAGATGAATGTCTCCCAAGAAATAAAAATTATTATTCGTAGTACATCAGGAAAAACAGTTTGGTCTGAATTCATCCTGGGGGTACTTCTATCACCTACTAAAGACTCATACCAACAATGTGTAAAGCCGAGTCATTGTGAATACCTTTTATGTATACACTATTTTTCATATAAAATATTTAATTAAATTTATTTAAATTAAATTTAAATTAATGATTAAATTTATATAAATTTATTATATTAAATTTATATAAAATTATATTATTATATATTATATATGAATTATATTATTTTATATTATTATATTATTATATTATTATATTATTATATTAAATTTATATAAGTTTAAATAAAAAATAATGTAAATAAAACATAATAATTAAAAATGCATGATCTGTGTGAAGAGACAAAGTGCTTTATTAACTTCTGATTTGAGGTTTACCATACCTTTATTAAAGAGCAGGAATTAATCTCTTTTGAAACAATAAAAATCTGAACTGATCTAAGCTGTTCCTGATATATGTTCTTTGTGAAAACATTTGTACTTAACAGCTGACCATGAAATTTCCTTTTGTATAAGACTGCAAATCAGATACAACCTCACACCTTCACCAGCCTAAGCTTGGTCTTGTATGAACCTGCTGTTCCAGTATTTTCCTTTGCATAAACTACTCCTTCACAGTATCTGAAAACAAATGTAAAACAGCCCTTAAAATTTTGCAAAAGTAGAAGAAAGAACAAAGTGTCATCCTTATGACGTGATCTGTCATTTCAGTTGCCACTATCTAGGCATTTTTCAATTTCATTTAATTTCCAGAAATCTTGTATAATTATATGTCCATGTGTTCAGTTAACATGTTTATGTGTTAATGGAAAAAAAACAACCAAACAGTACAAAATACAGAGTGTAAAGGGCTACAAAGTACACCAAAGGCAAGTTTTCTGCTATAATATAGTGCTTTTTTCCCCTTACAAATGTACATTTTGCCTTCTTTTATGTTTAGCCCATTATAATGCATGGCCATAACAACTTGTGAAAGAAATTGAAAATAAAAAAGCATCATGCTCAGGAATTATTTAATTTAAAGTAAATGCTGTCTATAAACTGCAGTGACCCAGATTTGAATCTGTAAAGACTAGCATGGGGCTTTGATTTAGCAGCATGGATTGCACAGGGATAATTTTGAAAAAGGTACTGAGAGGCCTGTGTGCATTCTGCTGGATAGAACAGTAATACCAGCTTTCACATTATCTCTAAAATCATTCTATCTCAAGAGCACAGAATGCTTCCAGTTTACTACTTGGTGCCTGATATATGAAATAGAGCCATGACCTCACAGAACTGAAGGAACATTTTTATTCAGTGGGAAGGGTGGGGGAAACCAGATAATATAAAAAATAATAATTTAATATTAATGAAAACAGCTCATTTCAAACTCCTAGGGGAAAAAAGAAGGAGGAACCAAGCAGAGTTCTGAGCTTCTGTAACATTATTCCCTAAAAAATTAAATTTTTATTTTTCAATGGAAAATTAAACCAGCATTTTTCTAGCCATTGAAAAAGAAAAGAAAAATATGTTAAGCCTGTTTCTGTTTAAATCTCTCTTTGAATAAAATAAACACCAGGATACATACCCTGGCTCAGTCTAGGATTCAGTTCCAGGAGCACTGGATCAGATGCTCAACAGGGAGCACCTGAATGGCCCCACTGAACCAAATGCAAGTATTCACGAGCTTTAGGATGTTTGTTTCAGTACTTTGTAGGTAGAATCTAAAGTCCTGCTTCTGTGTTAGACACTGTGTAGGAGAGGAGTACTGAGGGACAAATTTTGGATTATGAAACCACTCTTGTGCTACTTGATGACCTTGATTGATGGGCAGACTCTGTTGACTCTACTGAGGACAGTATGGTTTCGCCTGCCAAAAAAACTGATTGTTGCCTAAACACTCTCCAAATGTCAGAGCCATTTTTATGCTAATAAATGGTAATAATGGTAATGTTCTGTTTTCCAAAAAGCAGAACTGAATGAATTTAAGTACAGAAGTAAAATAAAGGTTAAAAAACAATCAACTAGAAATCAACTAGAAAAAAACAAATCGAAGTTTTTTTATGTAGAAAATATATATGCAAAACTGAGTTCAAATCTCAGGTATTGCCATCTGCATTCAAACTCCACAATAAATGATATATAACACCTTATAGAGTTCATAGTTTCTCCATTTTCACATGCATTTAGTGTCATATAACTAGAAAAGGTATTGCAATTGTTGTGTCTGCAGATAGATCTATGGGATGAAGGTATTAAGTATCCCATATTTTCTGTTGAATAAATGAGAAAAGCAATGATATGTGCCCACCAAAGCAGCCAAAAATTCTGAAAGTGTTAGGGAACAGCCTAATGAATTAGTGTTCACAAAGGCAAAAGATGAAGCCTGGGAAGGGCATCCCAAGGGATTTAATATTTTCGTGCAAGAGTTCTGGCAGAGTGACTGCAGAGGGGTGGGCAGTGGTCATGGAAACAATCACTCTGTCATTCCTCATTTGCATAGAAACACGAAAGTCTTTCTGCTTTATGCTCTGCCTCTCCATCCTCCCCCAAAAGGAGATCTGACACCTGAGCTGAGTGACAGGAAGGTTATGCTGTCATATTTCTTTATGTGTCACATTTCTTTAATAGGTTAATAATCTCATACAGCCCCCTTTTCTTCATGGAATGTCTCAAGCCCTATTGATATGTGTTCATTTTTTTCTGGATATTATCGTGACTAACTCCCAAAGCAATGCTGTTATTCCTTCAAAGCTGCAATACTGAGCTGTAATTAGAGGCAAAAGTATATTTTTTACATGTATCTAAAAATATTCAGCAAGTTAGCATAGACAGTGCCAGGTACAGTATTCTACTTGCTGCTCAACCTATTACACACCACAAATATAAAGAACAGCTGACAGAAAATCTATGACTTAAAATACAACATAGAATACATTAATGTAAACAGGTAGTACTCAAACAACCTGGAATTTATTATACTTTATACTGGAAGCATAAGTTTATGCAAGATCATTGCAGAGGGATTACTTTTTCTCTCATGCTCAGGTAGAAGTTTATCATACCTCAAATAATCATTTTTAAATATAGAGAAATTTTAATTAATAGTAAAATAACAATCTGCCACTTCCTTTTGCACTGTACATTTCCATTACATATCACAACTACATATCACAAGTTAAGAATAAACCAAAAACCAATGCCAGTCTTTTTGTAAAGTCAAAAATGTAGAATTGTTAACCACAGCAGAGATGCTGCAACTATTTCATTTTTATTAGAATATCTATTTCCTATTAGTTGCAAGTTATAAAATTTTCACTCAGGAAGTCTGCAATTAATGCTGTTTTCAGGTCACAGATGTGAGAAGACATTTGCTGCCCACAGAAAACTGTTAAGTGTTTGAATCATGTCATGGCCAGAAACAGTATCCAATAGTCAGGACTTTTGGTATCCATATTTGTCACTGTTCTTGCTCTCCCCCGCTCCCATGTTACCTAATTATAATAAAGATACAGCACATGGGTGTACTAGGTTAATGTCCTCAAACTGTCAATATAAAGTGTCCTAGAATTAAAGGTCTCTAGAAGAATAAGATGTAACACATATTCTTCTGACAAATAGCACTATTTTACTTGTTTAGGCATAAATCAATCATTTAAATCATTGATAGTAACAAAACTCAGCACAGTCAACCTTTAACCTACTGTAAAAAGACTAGATGCACGAATACCATATTCAGGGAAAAAGTAAACTCAGAATAGGAGAGCAAGTAGGCTCCAATTATTGCCTACTTACGATTTTCATTTTCTGCAGAATTATTTTGTGAGTCCCTAGGAATTATTTAATAACCAGTGGTGAATGATGTCACTCCATTTATGTGTCATCTTCTGTATCAGTATCAGGTCACCTGTGCTGAAGGTGTACAACATCTCCCATAGGGTCAGATGAAAAAAAATATTATCTTGTATTATACCTTAGAATGATGTAAAGCAGGTCATGCTCTTCAAATATGTCTTCTGTATAATTCAAAGGAAGAGTTCAAATTGGATTTTTGACAGAAACTTCTTTTTAAAAAGCCCCCTTGTCTGAAAAGAGCTATTCACAACACTTTCCAACATATTTTGATGTCATCTCACATCAGTATTGACAGTGTTTTGACTGCTGCAGAAAAAAAAGAGAACAATTCACAGTACTTCAGCTAGATTTTATTGACACATTTCACTGTGCTTGGAGTATTAACAAGAAAGAAATGTGCTGAAGACTCGTAAGCCTTTCCTGTATGCACCCTGCTGGCCAACAGCCTTTCTTGTGGTAGCATCATTTTTTTTGAAAAAGCGGCGATATCCACAATGGGAATCAAAGTGGCTGCAACACAAATAATTGCGGAACAATACAAAAGGAGACTTGTGTTAAAATTTGGTTTACAGCTTCTGATTTCTTCTAGTCTGTGGGTTCTTAGTGGGGGTTGAATTCTTAGTAAAGCAGCGTGGAAGTCAGCGGTCACCTCCCCGTGGAAGGAACTCAGCTCGGTATCCCCTCAGCACGGTCCTGCTCCCAGAAAGGATGAGGTGACGCAGACAGGGGTCTCACAAAAGCAGGCAGCTGTCAGGTGTCAGGCTGCAGGGAGGGCCTGAGTTTGGCACTGGTATTAGAGGGCAGCGGAGAAAACAGCTGTGTGAGGCGCAACCAGAGCAGGTGGATGATCTGCTCAGCCTAGTGGCAGAGCTAAGAGGAGACAGAAGGGTTAAGAGCTATCAGGGACTCAGAGTAGGAGACTCAATGGTGGGGCCATTTCCTACCATCCCAGAGAACAGGCATCAGCCAGCTGCATCACCAGAGGGGAGAAATCCCCTACCATCTTTACCACTAGCCTGGAGGAGGGGGCCCAAAGGGCAGGTCAGCAAGGGGAGTTTAGGGGTGACAAGGACACAAGGGGTCTTATCTGCCAGTTATGGGGAATGACAGGGTTAGAACAAAGAAAAATGCACATATTCATACCTGACTCTGAGCTTGGCTACCAGCTGAATTTTGGAGATTTTGATAATGGATTGGTTTTGATAATGGACCGGCTTAACACAGCACCCGGCCTGTTGACAACAGATGGGGCACACCTGACTCAAAGAGGGAAAAGGTTGTAGGGCTCACTGAGAGAGCTTTCAGCTAGAATTAAAGGGGAAAGAGGATAAAATCAGGGTCATTGGAGATAAGACAAGGGATGCCATTTCATTTTTTGAAAGACAGTGTGTTAGACAGGTCCTTCAGTCGTCTGTCTTGGTAGAAGTAGGGGATGAAGATCCACGTGGCAACAAGAAATTAGGGGTTAATAATGTGCTGGAAACTGTGAAACCATCAGAGCGAGGTCATGCAGGAATCAGAGTTTTTCCACTGAAAAACAGCAGGATCAAAAACCCACCTAAGTTCATCTACACCAATGCATGTAGCATGGGCAACAAACAGAAGAAAATGTAAGCCATGGTGGAACTGAAAAACTGTGACATAGTTGTCATGACAGAGTCTCTTGATGTGGTAAGTCACACAACTGGAGTGCTGCATTGGATGTCTACAAGCTGTTTAGGAGGGAAAAGAGGCAGCAGAGTAGTTGTGTATTATAGGCAGTATTTCAATTGTCTAGATGATGATAAGCTTGAGTGTTTGTGGGCAAGAATTAGGAGACAGTCAACAAGACAGACATCCTGAGGGGACTCTGTAATAGACCAGCCAACCAGGATGAAGAGGCTGAAGAAATATTCTGGAACCAGCTGGGAGAAGTCTCACTGTCATTAAGCCTTGTTCTCATGGGGGACTTCAACTTTATCAGATGTTTGCTAGAAACACAACACAGTGTTCCATGGTTTCCACAGAGAGGAAGCAGTATAGAAAGTTCCAGGAGTGTGTGGTAGAGAACTTACAGACACAGCTCATGAGAGACCTATCTGGGGGACACATCTGCTGAACCTTTTGCTTGTGATCTGAGAAGGACTGGTGGATGATGAGATAGTTGGAGGTCATATTGTGCCCAGGGAACAAGAACTGATGCAGTTTCTGGTTCTTGAGGAAGTAAGGTCAGCAAAACTGCCACCTTGAACATCCAGAGGGCAGACTTTTTTCTGTTTGGGAGGCTGAAAGGCAGTCTGAAGAGCAACAGTGTCTAGGAATTTTAGAAATGTTTTAAAAGGAAATCTTGAAGATGCAGAAGCAGGCTGTCCCTATGTGCCAAAAGATGAGAGGGCAAGGAAGACTGGTCTGGATATAGAGAGAGCTTTGGCTGAAAATCCAGGGGAAAATAAGAATGTATCACCTTTGGAAGAAGGAACAGGCATATAAAATCTACTATAGAGGTGTTATGAGGTTAGGCAGGGTGAAAGTTAGAAAGGTGAGAATCCAAACTTCATCTGGCTACTGCTGAAAAGACAATGAAAAATATTTTTACCAATACATCAGCAGCAAGAAGTCCAAGGAGAATCTTTGTCCTTTACTGGATGTGGAAGGAAACATACTAACAAAGGACAGGGAAAAGGCTGAGCTACTGGAATGTCTACTTTGCCCCAGTCTTTAACAGCAAGACCAGCTGTCCTCAGCAGCTCCAGATGGAACAAGGAGATAGAAAGCAGAATTAAGACCCCATAACACAGTAGGAAGGCTTTGCAGAGGGATCTGGACAGGCTGGATTGATGGGCCAAAGTCAATTGTTTGAGGCGCAAAGACACCAAGAGTTGGGCCCTGCCCTTGGATGGCAATATCCTCCTGGAGTGCTGCAGTCTGGGGGCAGAGGGGCTGGAAAGTGGCCCAGTGAAAAGGACCTGGGGAGCTGGTCAGCATCCAGCTGAACGAGAGCCACAGGCATTCCCAGGTGGCCAAGGCAGCCAGCGGCATCCTGGGCTGTATGAGAAATGGTGGGACCAGCAGAACACAGAATCTATGGTCTGCCCCATCCTCGGCACTTCGGAGGCCACACCTTGAGCTCTGTGTCCATTCCTGAGCCCCTCACTACAAGGAAGACACTGAGGTGCTGGAGTGTGTCCAGAGAAAGGCCACAGAGCTGCAGAAGGATCTGGAGCACAAGTCTTGTGTGGAGCAGCTAAGGGAGCTGGGAGTGTTCATCCTGGAGGAAAGGAAGATACAGAGGGACCTCATCAGCCTCTGCATCTGCCTGAAGGGAGGTTTTAGTGAAGCGGGGTTGAGTCTCTCTTCCCAAGTAACAAGTGACAGGATAGGAAATGGCCTCAAGTTGTGCCAGAGGAGCTTTAAGCTGGGTATTAGGAGAGTAACTCTTCAAGGAAAGTGTGGTCAGGGACTGCAATAGCTTGCCCAGGGAGGTGGTGAAATCCCCACCCCTGGAAGTGTTCAGATGGAGTGGGAATGTAGCACTTGTCAACATGGTTTAGGTGTGAACACTGTGGTGATATATTAATGACTGAACTGAATAATGTCAAAAGTAATTTCCAGCCTTAATGATTCTATGATTCTAATTCTGCAGCACTGAGCAAAGAATGTTCTCTGTTTCCTGCTGGCACTTCATTTTTCACTCAGAATGAACAATAGGTAGGTACTGTTTGAAAGCAGTGTCTGATGCAATATCACACAGAGACTGCCTTGATCTGAAGTTGTGTCAATCAGATAAGAAAGCTTGAGAAAATATAAAACAGAATTATACTGTCTTCAAAAGCAGGATACCTTTATGTATAAATGGTAGAAGAAAATAAATAAATTGGAATATATATATTTTCTGAACACTTGTTTGTAAAATTTCCAAGTTTAACCATAGAATTTTTTACCTAATCTGACTTACCCTGTACAGTCAACTTGTCAGATCTTGAGTGGTCTGAAAACCTCTCTGCAGAAATCTTGGAGATACCAACAGTCATCAGCAACATGAAAATGTATGGACATCACATGTATTTGTATGTATGCATACAGACGTACATACAGACTAAATATATATATATATTTATATATATATATATAAATATATATATATTTATAAACATAAATATATATGCCCATATGCAGATAGACACACAGTACTTTATGCACACTAGTTACTGAAATTATATGTGCTCAAGAACACTATTTTGCTCTTTCCTGTGGAAAATCATCAAATGTGGTTAAGTAATAAATGCTGATATAGTACAGCTATCTAAAAGAAGACAGTACCAGTGCCAACTTCTGGTAATCAAAAAAAAAAAACAACATTGCAGAGAATTTTTAAAGTATTTATCTAGTTTTAAATGTGAGAACTTTTCTAACGTTTAATAACAAGTCCCAATTATATGGACAGATGTGCATTTTCTATCAGTTTATGAGAAAACAGACATGCAGAGGGTTTTTGTTTTTAAACATGGATAAAATTAATTGGAAACAGTAGACATAGACTAGGCATTCAACCATGAAATGAGCAGCCCAGTAAAAACTGCCACCAGAACAAAAGGTAGAAGCAACTGCTGCTTTCATTGTGGGGAAGAAGAAAATTTGTGTGTACTCAAAGCCATTAGGAGTAAACACTGTTATTACAGTTCACCTAAGGAAAATCTTACAGAGGAATTCTTGCAGTAATATTGCCATGCCATATACCACTTCTTAATGTTGTGCACATCCTCTCAGAACTTCAGTTTCACACAAGACCTGTCCTTTGGGCCCAATATTGGTCCACAACAGCCGCCCATAGCACCATATGCTGAAGGAAAAGATGCCATAGCCCTGTAGCAGGCAGATGTAGGATAATCTGTTTCCCCAGATACTAAGTTATAGACTCAGAAAGGTGAACACTACAGCAATATCTTATATGGGTAATCAACACAAAATTCAGAAGTTGGAAGACTGGCAGCTTGGCATTTGAATTCTTGATCTCTGCTTCACTTCTTGTAAGATTGCTAGAAAGGACATTGCTATATTTTGCAGTATTACTAAATGTGATTGGATAAAGCATAGCAAGGCAACTATGTCACATATTTCTTGTGGGCTTGCCTTGACAATCCCTGAAGATCACAGAGAGAAATAATTTAAGGTGACTTGTACACTAATATTTACTGTGAGTTTTTAGCCCGTTCCCCTTGTTCCATTACTAACATCTTTTTAGAATGCAAAAGCCCTTCCTAATCAAGTGAAAATAGTAATCTGAAGCTACATAATTTGATACTTTGCAGATTTTTTCATGAAGACTCAACAGCATTATGCAATGCTGGGCTGCAAAAGAGCACATGTAAGACCCAGATTCACATGAAAACTAATAATATTATCAATTTTTGTTAGAATAAAAATAACCCAATTAAATAAACCCCAAGACAAACTTTTTCCAATGACAAATCTCATTAATTCAAGCTACTCTAAAAATTAATTCTATGTCATTGTTAAGATGACATCATTGAGAGTATACATACCCAAATTTAGTATGACCAAGGTGAGTTAAAATTAAATCCTCTGCTCTTGTAATAATCCTCACAATAAGCAATAAGCATAGCAAACTCTGGGGTGATAGCTGCATCCCTTACATAAATTATAAAAATAACGTGCATCATCTGGTGACTTAGAGTGGTCATGGCAAGAAGTGACAGGGTAGTCCCAGACCAGTTGCCTCTCAGCCATACTGCTGTCAAAGTTCTCTGGGAAAAGGGATCCCAAATTCTGTGGCCTAAGCATGCATCTTTGACCAAATTTAGTGAAGGAAACAAGTTATAAACCCCATTCAACAACAAGCTCCAAAAAATGCACAAAAAACCACCAAACCAATGACCAGGAGATTGTAGTAGATCTTGACCAGAAAGGACATTAAAAGAGAGGTAAGGAAAAGCAAATGGCTTTGCATAGACAGACAACTTAAACTCCTGTGTAGGTGATACACATGGCTGTAGTCATGCTATCAAGAGATTATTGCATATTACTAAAACCTCTGTAGATTATTATCAATTTATAACCCTGTGATTTCAAAGTGAACTTGAAATAATACTTTTCACAAACTTTTAGGATGGCACGTAATTCTTTTTTTCAAAAAATTTGCTGTGTAGGTTCCATGAAAAAAATCACTTGAAGAATTCAATGAAAACTGAGAAAATAACAGTATCAACAAAGCAAAATAAAACAAATAGTATGATGTCATAGACATTTTGTATAAAAGAGACAAAGACAAATATTATAGTAGAAACTGCTGTATTGCTTATGCCTAGGGAAAAAAACATATTTCAGCAAAATGGGTGACCTCTGAGGAGGCAGAAAAATAAAATGTTATTATTAAAAGTGAATTTGCGTAAAAGAATGAGTCATGAAAAATCTCCCATGAAATTAAAATCCACTATGCAGAATTTGCCCAATACACTCTACAATTTCCACAGGAAATTGAACAATTCTACCTGACAATTGTGTTTTGTCCTTACTAGCACAATTATGAGTGAGGATTCTGGCCCTTTGTTAGAGCTGTATTGTGTTAGTATTATGAATAAAACTTGTACTGAGTTTGTAAAGAATTTTGCTAGTTCTCAGGAAATCTTCAGGAAGAAAATAGACAAAAGCTAAAAGAAATTTTGGGAAAAAATTTAGAAAAGGAAAGTACCTTTTCTACTAATCAAGTCCATTTTTTCCTTTTCGTCCTTCTTTCCACTCATATTTGACTACTTAAGTTTTTCAGGATTATTAACATATTTGCTCATCTTTACCCCTTGCCCAGACTCCAGGCACCTTTAACTTCCTGTTTCTTACTTAGAAGGAGTAAGTTGGGAGGGAAAGAAATTAATTTCTCAAGTCATGTGATTCTGTAACAGAATAAATGTTACACTGCTAAGTTACAAAATAACAAATCTAATAATGCAAATTCTGAAAATACAGTGTTGCTATAAGAAACCCTTTCATTAGATTGAAGTTACAGATATAGATATAGACAAATATCGATAGATTATACAGATATACATATAGATAGCTATTGATATATAGATAGATTTTTATAGAGAGATAGATATAGATATAGATATAGATATAGATATAGATATAGATATAGATTAGATATAGATATAGATATAGATATAGATATATGCATATATCAGCTACTGGCATTTATTGAATTTGGGATAGCCTAAAGGATTAAGACCTACAAAAATAATTATTTTCTTTTTGTACTTTAATTTCAGGGCAAGTTATGCAAGGATTTTCCAAGAAGAAAGAAAACAAAAGTGATATTTATTTGCTTTCTCCCAACAGAAAGACATATTCCTCTTCTGGGGAAACCAATAACTGGTAAGGTTCCTTAACATACACCAGGATTTTTTTAATCATATAATTGCAGAATACCTGGAAGTGCAAGGGAACATACAAATCATGGAATCCAACTGTTATGGTTTAGGAATGTTTTTCCCCAGTTTAGTGTTCACACCATGACACTCCAAAACACAGTCAGCTCACTCACCTCCCCTTTACCCTCCCCCTCCGCACCAGCAGGATGGAGAGGAGATTTGGAAGCACAAGAGGTAAGGATTATGGACTGGGATAAGAACTGGTTACACGCATGGGCATCTGTTACACAGGGGCAATGGAAAAGTTTGGGGGTTTCCCTGTGGCTCACTGGTACTGAGTCTGAGGAGTGGCTTTGCTGGCAGACCCTCTGCTCCCTGCCCTTGAAGTATAAGCAAGACAAACTTTTGTTTGCAAGCTGCTTTTTGTACAGCAGGAACTGAAAATCCATGATCCAGTTAAAGGGTCTGGGTTTGTAGGAAGGTTTACAGCCTCATGCAGATCTAGTTGTTCTACTAAATAATTTTCTTCTGGGAAGAATAAAAAGACCCATTTACACTGCCTTCATCACAGCACAAGATAGAATTTAATACATTCTCTCGTGCAGAGAAACCTCATTGCCCTTTTTCACCCCATATAGAATCATTTTAATTTCAGCTGGTGAGAAGGATGAATTGCCTTATATAGAAACATGTCACTGGACCAGGTTACTCAGAGCTTCATCCAGCTTGGTCTTGAACCACTCCAAGAAAGGGAGACCACAATCTCTCTTTGGTGGTCTCTGTTGCTGTACCTTGCTGCCCTCACACGGAAGAATTTCTTCCTAAGAACTAGTGCAACTCTGCCCTTTTTTAGCTTAAGGCCATTTCCCCTTGTCCTGTCCCTACACACCATTGTGAAAGGTCCCTCTGCAGCCTTCTTGTCCCTCTAGGTACTGGAGGGACTCCTCGGGAGTCTCCTTTCCTCCAGGGTGAGCAGTCCCAACTCTCTCAGCCTGTCCTCACAGGGGAGGTGCTCAAGCCCTGGGAAAATCTTCGAGGCTCTTCTCCTGATTTGGTCCAATAGGTCCACATCTTTCCTGTGCTGGGTGTAGTGCTGCTGGTGGGGCATCTCAAGAGCAGATATTTCTAAAAACAAAAAAAAAGTGTGTCCACAAGTGAGAAAAGAAAATACCACCAAATAATGAGAGAAGGCTTGAAGTAGTTCTGTACAACTGAGCATGATTATTCTTAGGCATAACTTGAAGACTGCTGTCATACATTAATTCTGACACAGCAGTGCATTGAAAATACTCCATCTCCTTACCATACATAGATTCTGTTCTGCTTCTCAAAATTAATAAATTAAAGGGGACAGGCAATCAAAAATGGGAAGAAAATGTAAGCTTTCCAAATTCTAATAAAAAATGTGCTGTGTCTTTTGCATATGTTTGTTATATTCTATGGAGTGATCATTCCAGCTTAAAATTATTCACTCCTGATAATAATTTGGCTTTAGGCCTCTAAGATAAATAAACCACCTATGTATAGGAATCCTGAGACCAACAAAAAATTACAAGCATGTTGTTTTACGAGCACACTGCTCCATCTTCAGAAAAAGTATGAGCTTCAGAAAAACTATTCTATTACATCCAGTGTAATGGTCATTTACAATGAGCATTAATGACCCAAAATGCGTCAGTCATTTACAGTATACTGAATAATCTCTGTAAAAACTTTGTCTCTAAAAATTCTCAATATTAACTCAGCTTTAAGCTGCCACTCTTTTTTTCTTTACTTCAGAGAAAGATTTAGACTTTCAGAAATCATGGCCAACCCACTATTTGGATTGAATTACCTATGATAAAAAAGCATTCTGATATGAAACATTAGAGATACACTATTTTCTTTTATTCTTATTAAAGTTAATATACATTTAATTATAATATCATTAATAACATAAACCACATTCAGAGGATAAGTCATATAAGAAAAGGCACTACAAGAAGATTTAGGGATAATGCATGCATTTTGGGACAGGGTTTTGAGGTAACATGCTGGGTTAATGGTTAGACTTGATGACCTTAAAGGTCTTTTCCAACCTTAATAATTCCATAATTCTATGAATTTTTAATGAGAGGATGCATTACTCAGTAAGCCAAGACCTAAATATACTGAGAAGTTTTAGTAACTACATAAACAAGTTGGAAGACTTCGAGAATATTACCAGCATAGCAGCATTCATCAATTTTTTTCACTTGATGAATTTTTCTTATAACTTCATTCATGTCATTATTAGTGTCTTTCAAAGTGTAGTTTCATTTTATAGTTTAGCTATTATAATTTTCCTGTCAGTATCAAGTCCAGTGACAAAGCAAAAAGGAATGACACACATAAAGAATATGTCAGACAAGGTTTAAATAGATTAAGCTTAAAAATTTTGTGGTCCCAATGGGAAAAATATTTTCAGATTAATTACTAATTTAGCAATTTTAAAGAACCCATGGAGGACAAGATTTCAAAGGATTGGAAAAGGGCAGATAGAATGCTTATCATTACTAATAGGTATAAGAGAAAAACAAGCCAGGGAATTTCAGTTCTACTTGTCTTCTTGAAAAAATTTTTGAGGAAAAAAAAACCCAAACATGAATTGACTTCAAAAGAACAGTTAGAGGGAAACAAAAATATGAATAACTTTCAGCGTGCATTGATGAAAACAGATTTTCTTTTCTATTATTGTAGAGGAGTATGCCTCACAGATAGAGGAGAAAATACAGGTGTTTGTTATTACCTTCATATCCTGGTTTCAGCTAAAATGGAGTTAATTTCTTCTCAGTAGCTGTACAGAGCTGTGTTTTGGATTCAGAATGAGAATGGTGTTGACATATTGATGATTTATTTCTGCTGTTGTGTTTATCCTAAGTCAAGGACTCTATGGATTTTTTTTTGTCTCGTGCTCTGCCAGTGAGGAGAAGTGTAAAACAAAATGTATCTGGGACAGATGAGTCAAATTGACCAAAGAGATGCTTCACACCACAGAATGTCGTGCCCAGTACATAAACTAAGGGGAATTATCCAGAAACACAGCCAGTCTCAGTTTGGGAAGGGGAATCTGGCATCACTCAGCAGTTTTATTGTACTTGCTTGTTTTTTATCTTTCCATTTTAGTTATCATTGTTATTATAATTTACCATTATTACTGTATTTTTTTGGTTTTGGAAACCAAACCGTTCTTATCTCAACCTATGGATTTAACTTTTGGTTCTCCTCCCCCTCCCAGTGAGGGGGGGAAGAAGAGGAGGACTAAGTGAGCAGCTGAATGGTGCTTAATTTTCATCTGTTCTTAAACCTCAACACTTCAAGAACATGAGACATTTCTAGGAAACTCTATTAACACGAAGTCTTTCTAGGAACAAGTAAGAAAATCATGGTTATTATGAAACAGGACCAAGTAAAACATTCAAACACACAAACCACATAACTGGAGTTATGTGGTTATCAATGGTGGACTATAAAATGTGAAGGAACAATTGAATATCCTGTGGGTGTGGGTCTGTGATATTTGTCATTTTTTCAATTAATGATGTACTTATTAAATTAATGGATCTCAGAAGAGCTACATACACATTGAAAAGCACAGAACTGAAAAAATATGAAAAATTGGAAAACAGATCTGACGGACTAGGACTGATGTGAAGTTTACACCTGGACAAGAATAATCAATCCTGCAGCTAACCGGTAGGGAAGATTTGATTAAGCAGATTTGCTGAAGAAGATATGGAAGTTATAGTAAATCACAAATTGAAAGCAGGTTAACAATGATGTGCTGCTTCCAAAAAAGGGGCAAATATCAAAGAAAGATATATAGAAAGATTAAGAAAATTGGTAGCAAGATGTTTAAAATAATATTTCCACTCCAATAAGAAATGCAGGGTCTCAACAAGAATCCATAGAACACATTTATCAAAGGCAGAGGATCTAGAGAAAACTTAATGGCAGTTATAGAAACTTGAGAGAAGGAGGAAGGGAGGAAGGGGAGGGAGGGAGGGAGGGAGGAAGGAAGGGAGAAAGGAAGGGATGGAGGGAAGGATATCTGGTTTAAAGAAGCAAAAAGAGATACATATTTCTTAATGAAAATACACAAAAAGAAACAGTAAAAGAAGAAAGGGAGACACATCTCTTGTCTACTCTAAGTAACAGATTTGTACTGCAGTGGATGATTGAAGCCTGGCATCAGGGAAATATTTAGGGATAAGAGATATTAGAGCACTTGACTAGGTGGTTTGGAGGATCTGGAGTCTTTATCAGTGACATTGCAGAATCCTGCCTTGGATCTGTCTTGCAGAAAGAGACGAATGACAGCACCTTTAAGCGTCTTTTCCAAGAGGGCTTTTTCTGATTCTATAACAAAATACACGTGACAGCCGCGTTAGGAGATATAGCTTCTAAACAAATGTGTCACTGGAGTTCATCCACTGAAAAGGTACAACGTGCTTTTGTGCACATAGAGAAAATGGTGATATGAGGAGCCACTGATGAATTTTGGCTGTGAGCCAAAATAGATACTTTAGAGCCATATTCTTTGCCATGACAAAAAGAGTGGCAAGGACCTGATAACCATTCTTACAAAGATGGACAAACATGCCTCATACCATCCATAAAAAAAGCTTATAGTGCACAAAAAAAAAAAGGACATATCTTACTCACTGTGATTACCTTCATCTGTAGGTGTCTGTACATGTTCCTGAAGGGAATAATAAATAGGCAGTGATAAATCTTCATTCTGCTGGACTTGCCAGCCCCCTTAAATGCTATTACTTTTGACATACCATTGATTTAGTTGAAAACCCTGCTACAGATTATCATAACTGTTTTTCAGTGACTTTATTCTTGTCTCTCCACAGTCTTTTGTCCAAATTTTTTTCACTGTGAGTTCATTTATGTGAGGATTTTCAGGCTATAACCCTGTCCATATCTGAACAGAGTAACAATATTTTCAATTTTAAAAATCCCATCCAAAACAAGACAAACAACCCAAACATCCAAAAGTGAAGTGAGAAGAAGCAGAGAAAAATCTCCTGTTCATGGAAATACCCATTTGTCTGGGACAGAGGAGGGTTCCCATTGCCTTGCCTATTCTTTGTTGTCTACTATTAGCCTGAGCAGAAGATCCTTAACAAGGATCTTCTTAAAGGAAGAAAGATTTTTTTAGTAACTAAGTTGCTGTGATATAACAGAAATTTAAGTATCACTGCTTAACTGGTATAGTGCCGTAAGATCACCAGTGCCTGCATCAGGACCCAATCTATTAAGCACATTAAAAAAATTCCCTGGTTTCATTATTCTGTACACTTTCATTAGCTTTTTAACACTTTCTACTCAGTGAAATATGAAGTGAGCATGCAATTTAAAAATAAAGCTGGAATTAAAAGAAAATAAATAATCTATACACTCTATGAAGAGATGAATAAGGAATATAATTTCCCCAAGTCTCTGACTTCCATGTTTGTGAAAGAAAATCTGAAAACAACCAGTTAGTCCAGCTTTCACCAGGACTTGGGCAGCATTAAAACACATTCCAGCCTTTTCTTTTACATTAAAGGTCATGATTTGTGCAAGTCGTAGTGCCAAAATAAAGTCAGATGGGAAACATAAAGCACAGATTAGGAGCATTTGCAGAAGTAAAAGCCAGCAGAGAACCAGTCAAGCTTGGGATAGCACCAAAATGTGAATTCTTCATCTTCTTTTTCTGCCCTAGCAATTCGAATCCCCTGATGTCCCCAGTGAGTAAAACTGAAGCATATTGCTCCCTCCTCTCTCCTCTTCTTCCAACCAAAACAGCAACAGCAGTGCACCATGTAGAGCTATACTGATCAATTCTGTACTTCTAAAGATGATATGCTGCTGGAAAAGTGCCAAAAAATTTATCATCTCTGCTCAAACATGACTAGTATAAAAAAGGCAGGTGCACTGTGCAACTCCTGCCAGCAACCTGTATGGTTGACAGTGCATAGAGAGACAGGTCTCTGATCCCATCTCTTCTCTCTCTGTATTTCAAAGAGGTCAATAAGAACAAGAAAATAAAATGGCTTTAGCTGCGCTCTTCATTTCTGTGATATGGTTATATATAAAGCACAAGGAATAAAATTGCTATTTCTAAACATACCACAGTTGTTGACCCAACCGTTTCAGGGAGGTATCACAACTTGGCAAGTGTTGAGCTATCATGCATCACACAACAATTTAGAGGGTCAAACGCCCAAAATATTAACTTTATGGCACATGAACAGTACCTAAATAAACCTATGCTAACAATATGTGCAGATCAAATAGCAGTTTCCAGTCATGCAAGATCAGTCCTACAACTTTCAGATTTCTAGAAGAACCACGGGGTACCATTATTTAAAATACTGCTTTGCAAGTGTTAAGAACCAGAATTTATTCAAACTCTGCTAGGAGGAAAAAATGCAGATAGCTCATTTGTGGATATTATTTTACCAGCTCTACTTCTAAGCAACTTTTCATTATTAAAATGTCTGTAGAGCATACAGCTTCTATTAATTGTTCATAAATAGACACTGAACTGAAGCCACAAATTCTGCAAATAAACTTTATCCAAATATAGCTCAATATACAGTAAAAAAGGGATTTATTCATTATATTTGGCTGCTTAAAAGTACTGAGACACACAGAAGTCATGTTTCTATTTAGCTAACATCCATTGTACTCTAGGAGCATTGAGCACTCCCTAGTCACAGCCATTTGTGTCAATTTCATCCAAATGTTTTAAGACACAGAGCTATTATGGCATATCAATTATTAATATTGTTATGACAATTTCATCATTAATTTTAGGTATGAGGATTGGTTGAGTAATTTGGGCACCTCTCCCATGAGGAAAACATTTGTGCTTCCAAACACCTTATTTTAGCTTGATTAGTGTTTTCTGCAATATTGAAAAATACCCATGATGGTTCTATTTTTATCAGGATTTTTATTTCCAAATGTATTTGGTTTCATATATTCTTATGAGATTCACTTCTAGGAGGATGATAGTGTCTAGCCCTGGGATAGCAATATCAATGCTGTCATAGCAATTTTTTTTAATAGTTTTTATTGTAATATTTAAAGAAAATCATATTCCTGATCGCCCCAATCAATCGAACACAATATCCTCTGTCCTCCCTTTAAACCTTGCTACCCACATGCACTCTATCCCTCACTGCTGTTCAGATTTCCCACTCCCACACCTTCCAACATCTCACAGAGAAAAGCTCAGAGGTCCTGCCCTGCTAAGCAAGAGCATCTCAATGGTTTCAGAGTTCTTGCCTGGAGAACTGGATTCTCATCATCTGTGCAGGCCAGCCCACTGCTCCATCAGCATAGGTGTCCTTAAAATAAGCAAGGAGAGGTACAGTTCATCCGGCAGCAGCCCCCTGAAGATACCCTCAGTGCAGATACCCTGAGGAATTCCCTCATCTCATCCTAACCTGCACCACTCAGATTTGCTTTTAAATGACCCAGAACCACCGGCCAGCCACTACTGAGTTCCATTTCTCCATGTCCATGTAAGAACTAAAAGGAAATGGAGATTCATCAGCAGACCACTTACATTTCAAGAGGAAATGCAGCACTGGAATGTTTTGTACACTGATGCTTAGACCTGTTGTAGCTAATGGAGCAATAAATTCCTAATAATAGATTTGGACTGGTGGCCAAGTAACCAGAAATACTGTGTAGCAAAGGCTAAATGAGAAGTTTTATATCCAATAAAACAAAAAGTTGTATAGTAATGTGCATTTTCATTTGCTCACAAAAAGAATATTTTAAAAATGCAGCACCAAGTAGACTTTCTGAGAAAGGGTAGATGTAAATTGGCAATAGGAGAAACTTTCATCCTTCACAGTAAAATACTCATGCTGGAAGACCTTTGCTTTAGTATCATTATTCCACACACTGCCAAAAGGTCACTTCTTCACATTCCATTTAGCTTCTCTCAGGTCAGATGGCACAGTGAGGGCTGGTCACTGCTGACTGACTGCAGTAACTTACATGTCTTCCTGTCTCCAGAAAAAGCATGGCTGGCTTGCCATGAAGGATTAATGAATCTGGAGTTCCTGACTCTGGAGTCAGTGCTGTGGCATGGCCCCAGTGCTCCTCTCTCCAAGCTCCACTCATGCCAGCAGGCTTTACTGTTCTAGTTTTCATATAAAGTTTGGGTGTTGGAGTACTGGCAGTGTTACATTTATATTTCAAGTCCCATGATAACTGATGCTGTTAGGTTTTTTGTTTTTTTTCAAAAATGCAAGCTTCTAACCTTTCTAATTGTGAGGAAAACTTGAAAGCATATTTCAAGTGCATCTTAAAAGCTCAGAAGCAGGAAGGCTGCATTATGCAATCAATTAAGAAAAGATGCTGACTGCAGTTTCAGGGCTTATGTACAGAATATGGAGCAGAAAGCACTCTTCCAAATGCACTTCCATGTTCTTTTAACAGAACTAAACCAAGAAATGCCAACATATGGAGGGTGTTTAGTGCATATGGAAAGTTTGAAGACATTACTGCCAGTGGTCTTTTGCTTACTTTTTCAATCTTGCCAGTGAAGTTATTTTTTGAAACAATATGTTTGCGGCCCAGACCCTCAGGAGTGTTTAATGACATTGTTTCAGAGAAAAGAGATGAACTACAAGTAGGTAGATAGATTAGCTGTAGGACAAGGTGCTCTGATCTTGTCACATTCACAGCTATCTCTGGGACAAAGATAGTTGGTAGAAGTGAGACAGTTTAAAATTACTGAACAAGGCATCAGGATAAAAGATGGCATCAGGAGGCCCAAAATGAACAGTGCATGAACCAGGGGTAGCAGTCTATGGCCAGGTACGAGAAAGGCAGTCTGAACCCTTCTGTCTTCCCCTTCTTCCCTGGGGCTTTTCGGGGCAGGCATTTAGGAGCAGAGAAGCTGAGGTGCTAAAAGGCTTGCGGTTTGGCCTTGGGAATGCTGTTCCTCTCTGCACACTCCTGCCTCACTGCCTGGAAAGAAAAAGAAAAATCAATGGCTGCTTACCTGTGTACTGTCAAGTTCTTTGGGGCTGACAAGAAAAAAATGTTTCAGAGAAATAGCTATAAAGGCTGCATTCAAAGCATGTCTTGAGCTTCATTCATGGGTCAGGCTGTCCATAATATTTCAAACAAGAAGATGCTGCAGCAAGGTGTATTTTAAGGCAGCTGTTTCTACAGCTAGGTAACCTAAATCATCACTTGTACCTGGAATGAATGCCCCTCTGGCCCAGTCTGAATGCAGCATTGGTCATCCAAATAGTGATAAACACCCAGGATTTGAAATTCAACTGCAAACAGGAAGCAGTCTGGAGAGAACTCAGCCTCCCCTTTGGGATAAAACTGAAAAGTTTAACAAACTGAACTCACCTTGCCCACCACAAACCACAGCAAGAGCAAAGCTGCTGGGATGACAATTAATGGATGTCAGGGAGGTCTCTTCTGTTGGTAGAAGTAACATCTCCTCCTAAGGCTGCTTTCTAGCAGGGGCTGGGGAGTGCATCATAAAATGTGTTGGTCTCCTCCTTCCATGTCAGATAGGCTAACTGGAGGTGGCTCTCACTCCTTGGACTCTGCTCCTCTTGTTCTGTGCATTATTCTTTTCTGCGGTGCCTATGACTGTGACGTGATCACTTGCAGCAGGCAATGGCACAACATAGGTGTCCCCTCATTTCAACTTTTTACTTCTGTGCAAGGAAGAGTGACAGGTTCAGTAGCAGCAGCAGCAACTGTCTTTTGACAGTGCCCCTGTGGAGGGAGAGTGATGTGGGAAATATTGCAGGGGTCACTGAAAGATTTAAGCACCAGATTTTAATGCTCATTTCCAAATACAAGCCCGCCTCCACTGCTCTGCCTAAAATCTCATTCCATCTGTCTGTCTTTCCTAATGATCACTCATATTTTTATTTGTTTTTCCTACTAATGTAACTGGTGGTACAGAAAACAAAATATGTAACAGGAGAGTTGGTTTGGGGATTTTTTGCTCATTTTTTTCTCCTTCTCCCTTTCACTCTAGCTGTGAACTTGCTCTAAGGCATTTCTTGAAATTGTTGCTTTTACGTCTGCTTTGTGAAGAAGGATTTCATGACTCTTGGCCCCCAGAGAATTGTTCCTTACCCTACCACTTTCTCTGCCATCTGGCATGTTTACTTGAGTAAACATGCAGGGTCAGAGGCCAACATGGACATGTGGAGGGACAGCTTTGTCATAAAAGCTGTAAAGAATGAGTGGGTGCTTCTGAATATAGCAGTGTGCATTTTGCTCAGCTGCTGAACACAAACAGATGAGGTTAGTCACACTGTTGAAAGAAAATAAAGAAAACCAAATAGACAAGGGGAATGGCAGACTGTACAACACAGGTCACTGAGTTCATTTTATTTGGTTGTTTGCATTTTTTTTTTCCTCTAAGCCTTTATGGAAATATTTCTAAAAATTATATCAGAGAGGACACAAAATCTCCCTCTCCCCATTCTTTCAGATACTTGGTTTATAGAAGTTCAGTAGTGACCTGGAGGCCTCAAACCACTGCAGGTACAGGTAGGTAGCTGCAAGAAGCCAATACCTATGCTCCAGCAATCAAGCCACCATCCATTTAAGTGCCAAATTCTGATTTTGGTAATTAAGGACAGGAATTAATTTGATACAACTTAGAGGAAGGAAAGAACAAAGTACCTTGGTCATATGAATGCAGTCATTTAAATAAGAGTGACCTAGTGCCACATAGAGGTTTCTAGGTAGGAGGGATAGGCCTGAGTATGCCAGATGCCTTTGCTTTTCCACTGCTAGCTTTGTTCAGAGTAGATCAAGTCTGTTATTCCCATGTGACCACTGCCATGATAACCTCAAAGTTCACTCCCTCAAGGTTTTCTGCTTTCATGCACACTTCCACCCTGTATGAGCCATTCACTTAAGAGTTGGATTCCATAATGCTTCTGGTTCTCTTCCAGCTCAGAGTAACCTGTGATTCTGTGATTCCCTTTCAAAGCTCACTGCATCTCTACTGCACAATTCAGAGCTTTGTTGTTGTCAAGAGAGTGCCAGTATCCCCAAGAAATACAACTGGTTTAGTTTGGGATATTTTTGTGGGGTATCTTCAGTCCTAAGAGAAAGAAGTCTACTCATAAGTGGCCCCTGCTAAGATGTGAACTCTTCTCTGTGGCTTCAAAGTGGGTTGGTGGCAGAGATGGGATGCCCCAAACCCTCAGTGGCAGAATGGCACTGGGGTTGGATCACAAAACTGGCCCCTTATAACCCATTCCTGGGCCCATCCTTCATAGCATGGGACAAGCTTGCCACAAGATCTGGCTTCTTTCATCATGGGATAGGTGCCAGACAAGCAAATCAAAGAGCCACAGGATCGTTTATTCCCTTTCATTAACAAGGAGAGCAGAGCCTGTCTGTGGTGACCTCTCTGCACAGAGCCTATCAACTAAAAAAAAGAGAGGAGACAATTTGTAACCATGGAAAGAATGGCAAAAATTATTGCTGTCTGAGAGCAAAGGGGAGCAGGAAAGGACACTGCTCAACAGGGCAGCCATGAGCCCTGCCCTTTGTTGATATTCTGTGTGAAGAAAAATTCATCCTACAGAATTCATTGCACAGCATTACTACGTACCAAAAATGGCCTTCAAAACAGCAAAACTGTCTGTCTAATATTTCTCCAACTCATTTCAGGTGACATCTAAATATGACCATATAGGAAATAACACACAGGTTAATACTGACATCTTATTAATGGATCCTTTTTTGAAGCTATATATGTAATAATGTATACATGAAAATAGTGTAATCTGTGAATCAACTGTACTGCACGAAGTTATTTTCGTCCTCATTTAATACATGAACTCTAGTAGAAGTTTATTAAGACCAGACAATGAAAAATGGAAAATTCCATCTCACATCCTATCAAATTATCCTTGGAAGCAGAACAACCAAATAAATAACAAATCCAAAAACGCCTAAGCACTCTATATTTCATATTTATCTGCCTGAATTTTGATTTCATTGATGAAGTACTAGTTTTTCTTTTTGCTCCTGCTCAAAACTCACCACAGGGCTCAGGCCACTCATCTCACTGTAATACCAGCATGGATTGGTAACCATTAAAAAAACCACTAAATACTGTTTTCTTTGAGGTGTGATGGAATTAGAAAATCTGCGTAATTATTATAAAACAGAAAGACACCAATACAATTATACAATTATATTGAGGTACCACTATACTAAGAAAGTACTAAAGAACTGCTCTATTGATGACTAAAAATAAAAGACTGATTTCAGAAAAATTGCTTTAAAAACTCAATTACCAACAATTCAATCTCTTTGAGTATTCTCATAAAAGTAATTGTTATAGAATCAATGTAAGTAGAAAAAAATGGAAATATTGGTATTTTTCATAAGCTAGTCTCAAATAAATTGCAGGGACAGCCTGAACTCCTTTGAGGAGATGTCCTCCTGCTTTCAGGTGGTATAGAGTTAATTTTCTAGTCAGTAGCAGGAACAATGCCATGTTTCAGACTCAGTGTGAGAGTGTTGATAACTCACTGCTGGTTTGATTGTTGCTGAGCTCTGCTTACCCTGAGCCAAGGACTGCTCAGTGTCTCACGCTCTGCCAGTGAGGAGGTGCACAAGGGTCTGGGTGGCAGCGTGGCCAGGAGAGGGGACCCAAACTGGCCAAAGGGATGTTCCACACCATAGAATGTGTTGGAGGAGGTCAGCTGCTTTTTGGGGATGGTTGAGCACTGGTCACCAGATGGTCAATAACTATATTGTGCATCATTTCTTTCTCTGCCCCTCCTTTTCTTTATTATTATTATTGGTGTTGGAGTTGTTAGTATTATTACATTTTATTTTGTTTCAGTTATTAAGCTGTTCTTATCTCAAACCATGGGGTTTTCCTGATGCTCCTCCCCACTGGGTGCAGGTGAACTCTGTGGAGCTGCTGGCTGGACTTAAATGAGAACAGGAGTTGAGTTCACAGGCTCTCCCTACCCAGGAATTGCATAACAGGCCCACCCAATTCTGATGCAAACAATAAGGCATACTTGGACAAAGTAAAACCTGTCAGCCTTATACAGTTGTATTTGGGAATTTGAAGGACAATCCTAAAACAGAAGAACTGTTCACAGCTTCTGCAGCAGGGACTTAGAGAGAAGTTGGTACATCAAATCTTGCATTACTATCTCATTTTTTTTTTATCCTGGCATTCCTTCTATAACCTTTTTCAAAAACTATCCACAAATATTCTCATCTTAAAAGCTGATATTGGGAAATCAGCCCAATATCAGGACTAGGTCTAACCTTGCTTTACAGTGGTACTCTTAGTATATGACCACAAGATACAAAAAAACCTTATAAAGAAGGAATATCCTATAAAAGCTTTGGATCCTATCGAAGCTTTAACCTCTGTCACTATGTCAGTGGCAGCAATTATTCAGTACCATGTGCAACTTCAGACAAGTGTATAACTCTTGGAACATTTATTCCATTTGCTACTCTGTGATGAATGGAAGGCAGGTGCTTCCTAACTCTATTTAGAACTCTAATTGAGTTGCATTGGCCAGGGGTTTCAGTGACCAAACTTGCACATGCGGGGATAAAAAAAAGCAGAAGGAATCAAGTTTACTTGTCTGAATGAGTCTCAAGTACAAGACTGTCACAATAGCATTCTATATTAACAGTTAATGTTTCTGCTATTGGTGCATACTAATCCAAATGAATTTTGCCAGAACAAATGTTCAACATATGTAAATATTATAAGTACTTTCTCAGGATATCCACAGAAACTGAATGCATTTTCCATAAGCATTCATATCAACAATCTCATTTTAAGATTTTAGCATTTGCAGTCAATGGTGGAAACAGTAGCACAAAATAAGTTTTCCTTAGTGTTTTGAATTTTCTGTACCAACAGACTGTTAGAAATATGTGCCATTTGTTAATGAACATGAGCATAAAAATTCCACATAGCTCTCTGCAATAATTTATTGCAAATTGTTTGCTTAGGTCTATAAAAATACTCATGTGCACACAAAACATCAACACTGTCTCACAAACATACTTCTACAGAAGCAAACAGAAACTTGCCCAGCGATTCATAGCAATATTCCAGAAATTGAAATACGTAGCTTAGTTACTTAGTTCTGGCTTTGAAATGTTCCCTTTATTATTATTAGACAGTAACAATATTTTAATTACAGTAATTTTTATGTCTTGCTTACTCTTCAGTGTCTATTGCAATTTGTGAAGAAATGGGGCTGTCATAGTGTTTACATGTGGTATGAAAGAAAAGATAGTTGAGGAAACTGTGATGATGAAGATTATACCACTATGATAGACAAAATGTTGGGTCTGAACACAATAAGCTAGTTCACCCTATTATGCTGATACCTTGGGCTATGCATGAGAGTCAAGATCTTCCTAACCTGAACTTCATTAAATATAACATCTCTGTGAATGCAAAATAAATATGTAACAAGCATGGCCTTAGTCAATTGTCATAATTAATACACACCAGAAATTATCTGTATTACGATCAGGTGGAAATCCAGGGGGCAGGCAAAAGGTCCAGGACTAAATTTCTGCTGATAATGGTGTTTGCTTACAGTCTTCATATGTGTTTATGAAATAAGCCTCATCTTGTAATATTAATTTTATACTGCCTGGGATAGAAAGTATAAAAGATGTGAAGGATATAGGTATCACAGGGTGAGAGTTTCCATTACAGATTTCTTGTTTGCTTTTTCTTTAACTTCAGTTGAGGTAGTTGGACAATTCTGATCAATTATCCTCCATGAGTTTTGCTAACAAACAGATGATTGAACCACTTAAATGCTGGCTGTTTTTCTAGCAAAATTAAATAAAGGGAGACTAGCTTGTTAGCAAAATTTAATGAATGGACACAAGCTTCTTGGTAAACATTCATAAAAAATAGGACTACATCCATTTATCTTAATCATAACATATTTCCATTAAAAAATAATAATAAGCTTGATTTCAGCCAGGTAATTCAGCTCTATTTATTAATTAAGAACATTGTATAACTATCTAGACAATGATACATTAGAGGTTCAGAGGTTTTCTATAAAAAATAAAAACGCAGGGCAAAGAGAAATTGACACAATGCATACCAAAGAAGTAGTTCCCATTCTTTGGAATCAACAGAAATGTTTGACAAAGACAAATAAAGGTTATCAAAGATAGAATTTTGAAGTAAAAATGAAAGGCAGGCTTACAGGCAACAGAAGAATATAAATCACTGCAAAGGCATACATCTAAATGATTATTACTGATCCTCCCTCTGTCCACTGCAATTTTATGTTCAGTCAGCTAAATGTGTCACAAAATAACACAATTTTGAGGCTAAAAGACACAATTAGATCCTGTATGTCTGGCTTGCTCATACCTTTAAATGCCAAATACCACAAGGTAGCACAAGCAACCTCGGGTCTTCACAAGTGCTTTCACAATGAGCAACACATGTGCATGAGGTCAGTATGACCCAATAAGAGTGGTTGGAGATAGATTTGGTTCTTAAAGGGCTGTGCATGTGACTTTTCCATGAATACTGAGGCAGGGAATCACAGTTGCTGAACCAAACACCACATTGCAGAGCTGATAGACGGCTTTTGTCAGTATATATTATTGTGATGAATGTTAATGACTTGAACCACTAAAGTAACTCATTGCTGTTGTATTTACATGAACAACAAACTTTTCAGTAAATACTCTTCCCTAAACACTTTCACAACATTTACACATTTCTATAAAGAACTTTTTCATAAAAAGAAAAAAGACATAAAAAAAAGTGCCATTCAAAAATATAATGGGCCTCTTCCAGCTAAAAGAATCAAGATAGAGATTTTTTTTTTTTAAGTATTATTACCGAGCAACAGAAGGGCTCAATCTTTTTGTAAGGGAATTACTAAAATTACTGGACTTTGCAATGCATTGCACTTTTCTTAGAGAAAATAATCAATTTTCCAGTAATTAAACCAGGGATAGACAAGAAACAAGAATCTTCAACATCAATTTCTAATAAAAAGTGGTGACATGCTAATCTTTACTTTTTTGCATTTCCAGTTATAGCATATTGCCATTTGCTAATTCTTGGGGACCTGAGCAATTCATATGCTACTCATGGATTACCAAACACAATGGTTTACCAAATAAACACCAATAAAAAACCTCCTGTGTCAAAACTTGGTCTTCAACTTTTCTCATATATATTTTTCACAAGTCTGAAAAGCCTGTAATGTGACATCTGACATGGTTACCTAAATATCATATTCTGATAGTTCCATCTCTAGGAACAAGAGACATTCCTCACTCTCCCAAGGATGCCATATGACTTGCACGCTTGTTTAATGAGAATAGAGAAAGCTGTACTTTTTATGTTGCCTTAGTCTGCAAGCAGCTCAAGACTAAACAGGATCCCTGTGTCTGGAAGTAAACAAAAAGAAGAGAGAAAAGTTCTTCAATTCAAACAGTAACCATCAGGTCTAATCACAAGTTAAAATGCTGTTCCACTCACTAGCATAATTTCTATTTTTTCAGGATCCTGTTTTAGTTCTCTGACTTTCAGCTCAAAAAAAAGGTTGGCATGGTCCAGACATTGGAAAAGTAAACAAAAACCTTACTAAGGTTCAAAATAATAAAGAACCAAATATTTTGAAGGTGCCACAGTCTAAAACAACTCAGTTTCTTCCTCACCTCAATACATGTGTTGAGTAAACACATATGACAACAGAACCCTGACACAACTTAGACAAGAGAGTACTTCAGAAAGCTACCTGTCACTGTATGTGGTGATCTTCCAGGTTAAAAAGCTTAGCATCACACAAATAATTCCATCTCCTTTTGTGAAGGCATTAAGGTTCCAAAAGATATGAAAAGAACTGCGCCCTGCAGAATTGGTCATATGGCCAGATCCATCCAGATGGGCTCTGGTTCTCACCCAGACCCAAGAGCACATGTTAGGGCTTAAAAGTATGATTGCCATATTTTGCGCACAGTCACATCTCATTAATTCTGTCATGTGTCATACCCATTTCTAGCTTAAAATGGATAAATATATTCATAGAGGTGTCTTACAAATCTAGCTTGGAAATGTTTCTGCATTTCACAAAGCTCATAATGATGTGTATATTTGAAAAGACCTTTAAGATGATCCAGCTAAATCGTCAACCTCCCACTGCAAAGACCATCACTAAATCTTGTCTCTGAACTCCACATCTACACATATCTTTTGAATCAGTGGATGGTGATCCACTTCCCTATGCAGTCTGTTCCAACATCTGAGAACCTTATTGGTGAAGAAATTTTTTCTAATATCCAACCTAAAACTCCCCTGGCACAACTCAAGGCTATTTCCTCTCTTTCTATGACTTGCTGCCCTAGATGGCTGCACTCCCCTTTCAGGCAGTTGTAAAGGAGTGGTAAGGTCACCCCTGAGCCTCCTTTTCTTCAAGCTAAACATCCCCAGCTCCCTCAGTCACTCCTCATCAGACCCTTCACCATCTCCATTGCCCTTCTCTGGACATTCTCCAGCATATCAAGATTGTTCCTGAATTGAGGCACTCGGAACTGGACATAAGATTCAACATGGGGCCTCACCAGTGCCCAGTATAGGGGGACAATCACTGCCGTGGTCCTGCAGGCCACACTATTGCTGGTACAGGCCAGGACACCACTGGCCTTCTTGGCACACTGCTGGCTCCTGTTCAGCCGCTGTCGATCAGCACTCCTAGATCCTCCACCTCTTGGCTGATTTCCAGTCCCTCCCTCCCCAGCCTGCAGCTGTGCTCGGGGTTGTTGTCACTCAAGGGCTGGACCCATCTCTTGGCCTTGTTTAACCTCACAAACTGGCCTTGGCCAATCAATCCAGCCTGTCCAGATCCCTCTGCAGAGCCTTCCTGCCTACCAGCAGATCCACAATCCCACCCAACACAGTGTCAACTGTGAACTGACTGAGGGTGCACTCAAGCTCCTTGCCTGCACCATCACTGAAGATACTAAACAGGACTTGATCCAGCACTGATCCCAGGGGAGCACCATTAGTGACTGTGCATCAATTGGATTTAACCTCATTCCCCATCACTCTCTCGGTACAGCCATCCAGCAAGATCTTAACCCAGCAAAGAGTGCTCCTGTCCAAGCTGTAGAGAGCCACTTTCTCCAGGAGAATACCACAGGAAATGGTGTCAAATGGATTTATTGAAGTCTAAAGAGGCAACACCCACAGCCTTTTCCTCATCCAGCAAGTTGGTCACCCATGTCATAGAAGAAGGTCGCATTGGTCAAGCAGGACCTACCTTTCCCAAATCCATGCTAGGTGGGCCTGATCCCTTGGTTGTGCCACCTGATATCCCCATGACATTTCCCCTCTTGCAGATGGGTGTCCCATTCACCAAGCTCCAGCTGGGACCTCCATGGTTAGCCAGGACTTTGTTAAATGATTGAAAGAGGCACAATGAGCACTTCTGCCTGCTCAACCAGTACCCTTCAGTGGTTCTTGTCAGGCCCCATAAACTTGCTGGCTCTGTATGGTGTAGCAGGTCACTGATCATTTGCTACTGGATTATGGGAGCTACATATTCCTCACCATACCCCTCTTGCACTTCCAGTATCCCCCGAATAACTAGCTTTGCTATCAAAGACAGGCAATGAAGGCATTAAGTACCTCAGCATTTTCCTCATCCTTTGTTGTTTCCTTCTGTATCCAGTAAAGGATGGGGATTTTTCTTGGCCATCCTTTTGCTGATCATGCATTCATATAAACTTTTTCTCATTTTCTTTTATGACAGTATCAAGATGAAATTCTGGTTAAACTTTGGACCTTTTGCTTTTGTCCTTGCATGACCTCAAAACATCCTTGTAGACCTCTTGAGTTGCTTGCTCTTTAAGATCTTATCTAGAAATTACAGGTATTATAAACTAGGACATTTTTTTTAAACTTTAATGGCACCTAACCATATTGTATGTAAAAATTCAGCCTACTAAAGAATCAACCTCAAACTAATAATGATCCTCTCTGAAGGCAGAACTGGAATTTTCAATGGTCTTAGGTGATATAATACTGAGAGATTTAAGTAAATTATTGTTTTATTTAGTCACAGGATTTTATTAACAGCTATTTAAAAAGTAAGGTGATACCTAAAGTAAGCATCAGAAATATGTTATAAAGGTTAGACCTTTGTGTTCCTACAGCTCCACTTTTCAATAATTCTTTCTTTCCAGTATTAGGATAAACACACACAATTTCCTCTCCCCCTTCCCCTTATAATTTACTTTATAACATCAGGGTATACATCAGAGACCTGTATTTCTGTTTTGATTCCCCTGTCACACAGGTAAACATTGTACTTTTATTCAATATGTCATTAAAGTCAGTAAACAGCAAACATGAATAAAACGTATTTTTAACACCTCTGAGTTAAAAACACTTTGCAATAGAGAAGAAGAACAGATGCTCATTTCTAAATGCTAAAGCCACCAACTGGGAATATGCCAGTTGTAACTGCTGCCATCTGTTTTCAACTGTTCTTTTTACCTAGCTCTCTGAGATTCATATCCAAATTCATGGCTGTATGTTTCCACTAGGAGAGGGGCAGTGGGAATTGTGTAAGCAGGATTTTTCCCACATGGTCACACCTTCATTAAAAAATAGCATTCAGTAATTACTGGTCTGCTCTGTGAGAGGAGCTCTGTGAAATGATAACTCAGGGGCAGTTTTTTCAAGGATTATATGGTGGCAGCAGTTGTTTATTGATCTCTTTTCATCAGTACTTTCTCACAACTGGTTTAACATGTTTACTCTCCCACTGCTGCTCTTCCTCTTCCTACCCTCTCCATGGTCAGGTCAAAGTTGACTATATAGCTCTAGGCTTCTGTAGGGATAACTCAGCTCATGAGGGAAACAAAGCACCTTGTGCATAACCAAGTGTCTGCTACAGAACTGAGTTACATCATGCAGTTAATGCCTACTTTTGTGTAAGCACATTCAGATATCCCTTTTACTCATGTATTCATAGTTTTTGCAATGTCTGAGACAGAGTGTGCAAGATGGCAGCGCTGGACTGACATAAGTACAACTAACATAGTAATTAAAAACCAAAACCTTCTCATTTTCCCCAGCAAAACCCCTTTGAATTGCCCAAATCCACTTTTGTTAGTTTAGAAATAAACTCATATTTAAATCTTATATTGACTTCCACACACATACAAGAAAAAGCAAAAGAAAAATTCTTCATCCCTTCCACCCTCAATATCATTACTGGATGATTATTTGACATGTTTTACATTATTATCTGGGTTCTTTATTGCTGACCTAGAGTGTATCACTACTGGATATTTTATATATGATGGCTCGCAACAAGTCTACAAGAGATGTGTGTCTGCAACAGCTCCAGACTGGAGTTGTTTTTCAGGCAGGTGCTCTCCTAGCCAACATAGGTACTGAATCAGGCATCCAAAGAATAAACCACAGGAGATGCTAATATTTGAGTTAAAAAGCCAACACCTGCAGCTGGCCTTTGTTAAAGATCACACCCCATAGTTCAGACAACATTCCTGGGATGTTCTGAGACAAGCTGCCCTGGGTTGCTGGCAGCAGCCTCACTTCTGAATAAAGAATGCTGTTATAAAACTTTATCAATGTCTACTGGCCTATGTGTCATTAAAAGGTGGGGATCTCTTTTAGAGACATGTGAGCAGTTTTTAGCAGTATAACTGGCATGGGCAATACTGAATACTTAACTGCAAATGTCCTCATTTTCAGATCATTGTCCTCTGTTTTCTCTCTTCATCACCAATTTATTGCAGTCTTGCTGATCACTTTCATAAGTAAGCTTCAGACTACAACAAAAACAGAACACCACGTGAAGATCTGTAATCCCATTTCTCTCTTTCCAGTTGTCGTGGTTTGAGAGGAAGTGTTTTTTGGGATGCTGTGGACAAACCAATAGGTGCTCAGATTTGAATATTGGCCCCTGGTGTGGCCACTGGGGATATGGATACGCCTCTGACCACACAGGGGTTAAAAGCGGAGAACTCCTAGGAAAACTTTCTCTTGGTTCCGGCCAGGGAAAGGTTCAGAGCTCTGCCCTGCCCGGCTGTGGGCTGGCCGGGGGTGAAGCCATGCGGCCGGGTGAGGTAGGCCTGGGCCCGGAGGATGGAAGGGTGGAGGAGCTCCAGGAGGCATCGGGCAGCCACCCCCTCCCCAGGGCAGAGAGAGAGACAGAGCGAGAGCCGTGTCTGTGCCTGGGCCACCTTGAAATTTGATAGCAGGGCTGGCCGAGAAGGAGAAGGGGAGGGACGCAGCGAGGAGAAGGTGCCCAGCAAGGCAGCCGTGGGAGCTTTGGACAGACAGAGACTGAGATTTTTAACCCTTTTCTTGGATGATGGAAACCTTACAAATGCTGATCCTACTCCTGAATGAGAAGAGAGATAGGGATGAATAACAGGAAATGGGCAAGTGTGATGCAAGTTTGTGCAAGTGAAAGATATCCGACAGAAGTTGAGAAGAATTCTAGGTGGCAGGAAATGACGGAGTGGCCTTTGGCTGGACTTTTCTTGTATAGCCATGGGCAGAACCATGTCTCCTGTGACACAGAGACTGCATCCAGGGGGAGGCTCAGAGCCAAGAGGGTTCAGTGTTGAGACCCCTCGGCCCCAGGGGGTGAACTTTGAGGGGGACAGGTGTCCCAAAAGTGAGAGACTGTGCTCTTTTTGGAACGGGACAAAGCATCCTTAAAATGAAAACACTAGAAGCAGGTCTGGTCCATGTGCAGTGGTGAGAGCTTTGGACATGGAAGGAAGAGGTCACGATGGCAGATGTTCTCTGGGCAGTGCCACGAGTGACATGGAAACACACGAGGTTTCAACGGTGTTTCCTGGGGAAGCCTATGGCACAAGAGGGATTCCTCTCCTCTTGATGAACTGAGAATTGATTGTCTGAAGGGTGGTGATGGACCGAGAGTTGGTGATCTGAGGGGTGGCAACTGAATTGAGAGTCCAAGGTTTTGTCTTACTGTGATGCATTGGGAACTTGGTTGGGGGGAGGAGGAATGTTTGGAAGGTTTTCATCCTCAGTTCTGTGTGTTACTTTCATATATTGGAAGTTAATAAAGTTTTTTTCCTTCTATTCCTAAGCTGGAGCCTGCTTTGCTCTATTGCTGGTCACATCTCCCAGTAGCAGCAGAGAGAAGGTATTTGCATGGGGGCACTGGCATTGTGCCAGCATTAAACCATGACACCAGTGAAGAGAAAGGAATAGAAAGGAGTAAAACTTTGTAAAATCAATGTGTCAAAGCAAGGCATTATGCTAAACAACCTGTATATGAAGAATGCCATCCAATTTTTCACCATAATTTTTTCCTTCCATGTAAAAGATAATTCAGAAAACGGCACATTTTCCTCTCGTTATCAGAGTATCAGCTAAAATCAATAAAATTTAACATTATCAGAAGTACAATTTCACATTATCAGAAGTACAACAGAGCTCTTGAGTTCTGCTGTTATATTTAGTGCTTTTGCCAGAAGTTAGTTCTTCAGTAATCAGTGCCTTGTATTGGTAATGGTATCAAAAGAGAATGCAACATCAAAAGAGAATGTAAAATTTTTCCCTCTACCTTCTTATTTTTAAATATCACATTGAGCAGCTAAAGAGGCAAGGGCAAGTTTCACTTATATTGACCTAAATTAGAACTAATAAAAGTCTGAGAACCATTTGAAAATGAAAAAAAAAAGCAGCTGAAATCCTGCAAAGAGATATAAAAAGCAAATTCTTGCCATTTTACCAAGACACACTGTCATGTTCATGTTTGTGAACAGTATGATAGAATGTCTTAAAAAATAACTACATGGAAAGCAATGCTGATGTTGATATAAGTTTCTGAGATATAGAGATTTTGTGGGGTCTAGAAGCACCTGAAACAGTTCCACAGCTTAGCATAAAGAAGTCCATTTTTTTTAATGCTTCTGGCCTTGTAAAAAGGTTGTACTCTGCATCTTCTGCTATCACATTTATTACCAAATGGGCCATAGACAATAGGTGTGTGTGGCATCCCAAAATTTTCTATAGCTTCCAGACAAGCTGTACAATACAAACAACAGTGAATTCCTGCTCCTTTACCTCATTAGTCTTTTAGGAGCCATCCTTGTACTAAAGAAGATGAAACAGTGAAATCTTTCTCCATCATCTGGACAAAATCAAAGTCCAACATTCTGTGAGAGTCTCACCAGCAACGTGGAACTGGTCAGTGTGAGTCTATCACTAGCCTGGCATGCTGAAGGAGTGGTCTTCTCAGGGTGCCTCTGACAGAATACATACTGCAAGGCTTGATTTCCCTTCTGAATATTCCAGGACAAAGAGGGAAAAGAAGCACGTGAGGGAGGTGGGGAAACAGACAATGACACAGAGAAAAAAGGAAAGCAAAAGGAATAAAATTAATTTTTGTAATTACACGAGTAAGTTGGGAGGGAGTTTAAATGCCATTCTGTGCCATTGCTTCTGGCTCCTGTGAGAAACATTTGAAAAATCATATTAAAGTGTTTAAAGGTTAAGCACTACAGACAAATATGCATCATGATAATTGAAAAATCAAGGAAAAGAATTTATTAAATGAGGAGAAATGTCCCTCTGTAGCCAAAGTAGTACTACTGAACATATCCTAAAGACTCTGAATATCTTTCTTTCCCTTTTTACACTGTCTTTAAAAAATCAAAGAAAGAGAAGCCATGAAAGGGGCAGAATGTACCACACCAAAAGCCAATAATAATTGCCAATCAATAGTTCTCTTGAAAAGAAGTCAGTGATTATCAAAAGCTAGGTATTAGACAACATATTCACTAACTACAAAAACTTTATATAAAAAATATGCAGGCTTCTCTATTGGTCCGAATGAATTATTTCTAAAATAGTATGTTCTTTAAGATTCAACTTCTTTTTTTTTTTTTTTTCATCAAAAGGGAAGACTGAAAAATTTTGCATGGCAGTACAATAGAGGACATATCACTTCAAAAATCCATTTCTGAAATGGAACTGCTCTGTAATTAGTGTTTGAAAGAACCAAAACAAAAAGAAAAGTTGAGCAGAACTTAGGAGTTCAAAGATGTACCACAATCAGGAAAGAGCCCCTGCCATGTGCTAAAAAAGGCCTAAAGGCTAGGTAGCCAATGAAGCTACACAGAGCAATTTAGGCAGGGCATCCTAAGCATTTCTATTGGCATCTTAAGGCACAGACACCAATCTGTGCATAGACCAAAAAATTTCTGCCAATTCCCCAGCTAAGAGGCAGAGGCTCTTCCTGCTTTTTTTTTCCCAAGAGAACAGCTGGCAGGTGGAGCAACTGCACAGGAGTAGCCATACCACCAGCTCCTGCTGCCACTGCCACCATTGCATGGCACACTTTTCTTCTGATGGTAACAGCACCTGAGCAAACTGAGCCATAGAAATATTTAATGAAAAGCAGCTGACAACAGGAATCCCTCTCAAAAAAATTATTTCTTCTTTCTCTCACTTTTTTGTAGGTGGTGGTCGTAAGTAGGGTCTTTCCAAATTTGTGGAGGGTTAGAGATTAAGACTAGAGAACAGTAGAGAAAGTGTGATTAAAATCAAGAGCAGAGCCCAGGAAATGCTTAAATGGACCTTGCAATGCAAACTAACTCAAGTAAATCTGAATCTAGGTTTTGAGATTTGATTAATTCACCTGTATTGTGAATGATCTGTCTGAAGAATGATCTACAAAGCTTTCAATGCATGTTCTCACTGGGTAGGAATTGTCTCCTCCCCACAAGCAGCTATTACAGTTTCTCCTTCTTCTGTTTTTGGTTCAGAATATCCCTGATTTTTTTTTTTATCCTCAGCATCTGTTTGTTCAATATATAAAAATGCCCTTTTTTTCCTCTTCTCTGCATTTGACCGCAAATATTGTTTTCACATGCCTATCTCTTGTCGCCACATTTTTCTTCAAAGAGAAAAGTAAGGCACATTTTTTCCCAAGAATATTTCTTGGTTTCACATTCTCTGAACCTTAGAGAAGAGAAGGACAATTCTTATGTTATTTGCTGTGCCTGTGTTGTGCCAAAGTAGAATGCAATATGGAGATTGTTTACCCAAAGTGAGGGTGTTTTGTTTCCTTGGCCTATCAGGGCCAAGTGTGTGTGTGTGTGCTGGGACTGTGGGCTGACAGCCACAAGATTCTGTGCAGTTGTGTGCAGAGTTGAGTGCTTGGCAGATTCAGCTTAGATGTAATGTAATAGAGTGTAATATAGTATAGAATAGTATAGTATAAGAAAGTAATTAATTAACCTTCTGGTAAGATGGAGTCAGATGCACCATTCTCTCCCCTCATCAGGGATGAAAATATTATCTATAATCTCTAGTTCCACAGGAGAGAAAAAAACCTCAGTAAAAAAAAAAAAAGAATTAAAATTTAATTAAAGAGCGTGAGATTGAGATTCTATTTCTGTAGATTTAGCTTGACAGCTGTTGTTTAACTCCCCTTTTTAATTCTCCTTTTCAGAAAAATATTTTTTTATTGTCTTCACAAGCCCTTAAATGCCAAATGGTAGCAAGCCACCAGCCTTAGGGTAATCTAGAGTTGAATAATGTCACCAATGCTTCAGAATTTATGACAGGTATAGAATGTATGGCTGAGGTTTTCAAAACTTAATAGTTAAATGTAGGGTCTTTCGTTCATATTTTATTATTTTAATAAATTATTAGTTATGGATTACTGCTAAGCAGTCAGAATTTCTGCTTTGATCAAGATACTAAGTAGTGAATATTACAAACTTACTCCAAGTATTAAAATAAATGTGTCATTTCAAATTCCCAGTTTTTCTTTTTCTTTTTTGTAAAAATGGAAACAGATCCTGCTAAAATTGCCCTGAATTACACCAGGACTCCTCTACCCTAACATTTCATGCTTGTGTGTTTCATGGATTATTTACCCGTATCCAGTACAAAAGTGAATAATTCTCTCTTTAATTGCCAATATGTCACTGTTAAGCATACACATGCAGCTGACAGACTGGCCCACCATTTGCTGCAAGGGGAGAGTGTTGAGAAGGCAGCTGTCAGGGTGATATCAGTGCTCTGGTCAGGCAGAGCAAGCAGACCAGGCATGCACAAATTCCATTATTTTAGCCTTATTCTTAATCTGCCACCCTACAGAGAAGGCTTGTTACAGGCTCAGCAAGAAAGGGCCCCAGCTGCAGTGTCCTGTTACCTACCATCAGCTGCTGGCCATAGTTGCCTCCCTGGGGAACTTCTAGTCCATCACTTTCATCTACAGATGCTAACTCAAATGTTTTTCAAATCGTTGGTGTGCATTCCCCAGGCGCCCACCCGACTTGGTTTTATCATGCTTTTAAAGATTCCTTTTCAGAACATGTTTGACTGCACTTCTTTTCTGCAGTTAGCTGAAATTCAGGGTAGTCCATAGGGTCTGTGTGGTCAGCATTGTGGTGGGAAGAAGGGTATTTGATAACATTTACTGAATATTTTTCATGAGAGAGCCTAGCAGCTTGAGGGATTGCAGGACAATTGGATCGGAGAGAGAGATGTACTTATTTGGTACATTTAAAAATCCCCTTAGGCTGTGGAGTCAACGCATCTAAAGTATAGTTGCAGTTTTCTAGCAGTTACAGATAAAGGAGATGTGTAGCCTCATTTAATCTCTTTACTTCTGAGATTTGCATACTTTTATCAACTGCATTACTTTAGGGGCTGTCATTGCATTTAACTTCCAGCACATGAAATTAGTGTCAGCTGTCATTCTTTGTATACATTTGTTAAATTCAATCTTGTCTATAGGGGTTTATGAGGTGGAGACATATAAGTGTATTAAAGTTTCTCACAGAAATACTGAAGGACTTTTGATTTGGAATGATTGTTCAGATTAAGGAAAATAAGTTCATGCTTTTACTGCAGTCCTTTTAAAGGCTGATATAATTAATATCAGCCTCTAAAACCTGCCCCTCTGAGTGCTAGGTATGGAACTTTCTCATTATGAACTCACGCCTTTTCTTCCCTCTCTGCTCACCACTCCCCTGCTTCAATATAATATCAGTGAGTTTATGGGTAATGTTGGATTAGCATCTCTGGAAAATTATCTCCTTTGGCTATGAAATAGGCATAGCAAGGACAGACAGAGGAAACTGCAGAATAGATTCTGCTGTTGACAACTTTTTCCAGAGCTTTTTCTTTTTTTTTGCCAAGAGAAGATCAGGTCCACGTATTGTTGACTTCCCTTGAGAGAGTGGGAATCCCAGCAAGGATTTCCACCCTGCTACTGAACTCTTAAAGGTCTTTGCCTGCTAACAAGTGACCAAAGGTCATAATAATTTATCTTTGTTTGTTTTATTTTATTACATCTTCAGTAATAAGAAAATTGCTGTGTTTTTAGATAATGAATATGCCAGATAAAACATTTTTTCTGACAAACATTCCCGAAATTCTTCTAATGCACATACATAAATCTTCCAGCACTGTTTGTCACCCTTTTCTGTTCTTAGATGAGCTTTCTCCTATCCTGCGCTTCTCACTGAGCAATTACAAAAATCATAAGCCCAGTCACATCTGGTAGGCCTTCAAGAGAGACTGGCGGTATTGAAAAAGAAGTGAAGAACTCCCTTATGTCCTGTGGGGAATTAGAGAGATTGAACATTATCTTACTCTGGCATAATTAATAGGAATGACTGAAATGTGGTGGGACAATTCACATGACTGAAAGATCACAGTGGATCGCTACAGGCTGTTTTGTAAAGACAGTGAGGAAGAGAAGGAAAAGTTGCACTCTACGTTATTAAGTAGAACTTTGAATGGATAGAATATAACTATGTTGATTATGGAAACCTTGTCAAGTGCCCCTAGCTCAAGGGGGAGATCTCACAATTGGCATCTGCTACTAAGCTTAAAACCAGGATGATAAAGCCAGCAAATCAACATTTAGCTCGCTTAAATAAAACACAATCTGATTATTATAGGCAACTTCAATTACACAGATATTTCTTGGTAGAACAATGCAGCAGCTTTCATGCCATCAAGTTCCTGAAATGTACAGAGGCCCACTTCCTCATTAAAAATCCAGGAATGAGGCAGTGTTGGACTTGTTCCTCACAAACCAAGAAAACCTGCTTTGTGATACCTTGGTTAATGATAGCTGTGGCTGCAATGATCACCGTATTACAGAACTTGGGATCCCATTGAATATGCTGAAGACCTTAAAGAGCAAATTTGAGCTATGTCAGAGCTAATTTGCAGGAATTTTGTGGCAAGACGCTATGGAGGATCAAGGAGCTACTGAGTATTTCAAGGAAATCCTATTGAAAGGATGGTAATCATTCACGCCCTTTAAATTTAAGGGAAATAGATGGAGCTGGAGACCCAGTTGAATGAACTGCAAACTTCTGTTTTGCTCAAAACCAACAGAGGCATACAAGAGATGGAAAAGTAGACAAATATCTGTGGAGAACTAGGCAAGTATTATCAGGGCGTCCAGAGATGCAGATAGAAATGCAAGAGTTCCACTCAAATTGAAAACAGCCAAATAGGTTAAAAACTACAAGTATTCTTTGGTAATATAAATAACAATAAGCTGAAATAGAAGGAAATAATGAACTGGTGTTTTGCAAAGAGGTGAATTACCCAGTTACCAACAACATTGAAAAGACAGAGGTTCCCAACACTTTCTTCACGTCTGTCTTTACAACACTTCTCATGTCTGTTGGGCCTCAAGCCTTGGGAGCAAATATCCAGTTTGATTCAATCACAGGGCCAGTGAAGAAAGAGAGGGTATGTGAATTATCACAGGAGCTGAAAATATGCACCCAAGGGTGCTAAAAGAGCTGATGTAATTGGGAAGAGGATGCTGTCCATAATCTTTAGGAAGCCATGGGGAGACATCCCAGAAGACTTTAGGAAGGCTAATGTTACCCCGTCTGCAAGAAGATTTAAGAACTCAGTTCTTAAGATCCAGGTAATTATAGGCACATCAGTCTTATTTTAGGCCCTGGGAGAGTTATGGAACAAACCCTCCTGAAGACTGCCACAAATAAGAAGTACAAGACAGATTCAACAAGAGCAAATCACATCATAGCATCACAATTGTCTTCTAAAATGAAGTAACATTCTCAATTCATGTGGGAAGAGCAGTGGACACTGTCTACCTGGATTTTTTCAAGGTTTTCTGCACAGTTTCCTCCCAGAGAAACTGATGTATGATGGTCTGGATAAGAGGTCTGGCTCTTGGGCCCCCAGATGGGGATGCTCCACAGCTCCTTTACAGGCTGGCAGCCTCTCACAAGGGGTTGCCCCAGGGATCAGCTTTGGGCCCAAATCTGTTGATTATCTTCCTAAGCGATCTGGACAATGGGATCAAGTGTACTGTGATGACGCCCGTGGTGATACCACAGAGAGTGGGAAATGTGTTCTTGGGAAGGGAAAGTATCCTGCAGGAAGGCCTGGATAGGCTGGAAGAGTGGCTGGCAAGAACCTTACCAAGTCCAGCAAAGACAAGTGCAAGCTCTTGTACCATGGAAAACATAATCCAGGAGGGCAGCACAGGCTGTGTCTTCCCAGAAGGGGAACAGCCCTGTGGAAAGGGACCCAAGGGTCCTGGTAGACATCAAACTCACACTGGGTGTACAGAGCATGCTGTGGAAAAGAGAGCCAGTGCTGGGCTGCATCAAAAAGTGCATCACCTACAGAGACAAAGGCACCACCATCCCACTCTGATGCTTGGGAGGCCACTCCTGGAATACTGTGCTTGGCTTTAGTGCCTAAAGGAGGAGGCTGGAGAGGGTCCAGAGAAGGGCCATAAAGATGGTCCAGGGGCTGGGAAGCCTGCTGAGTGAGGAAAGGCTGAGAGATACGGTTTGTATAGCTTCAAAAAGGGAAGTCTTAGGGGAGATCCTATCACCATGTGCAATGTTTTGTTGCATTTAGTCTGAGCTCGAGTCCATTTCCCTCACAGCAGCCCTCACCTTGCTGCACTTTGCACTGATAACTGGAAAGGTGCTGATAACACACTGCTGTTTTGGCTATTGCTGAGCAGCACTGGCACAGCACCAGCGCTGTCTCTCCAACATTCCTCCCTCCATCAAGAGGGCTGGGGGTGGGCAAGATCCTGGGAGGTGACACAACCAGGCCAGCTGACCCAAACTGACCAAAGCCATATCCCATGGCACATGATATCAACTCAGATATAAAAGCTGAGGGAGGGCAGGAGGAGGAATGGGAGGCATTAGTTATTTTACAGTGTTTGCCTTCAGCATGTGAAGCAGCAGTTCCACATGCTGAAGCCCTGCTTCCCAGGAAGTGGCTGAGCATCATTCACTGATGGGAAGTAGAGATTAATTTATTTTTCACTCTTCTTAAGTGCATGCAAACTTTTGCTTTTTTGTCTTGCTTTTTTCTTGCTTTAAACTGCTTTGTCTCAACCTACTAGTTGTTTTCTATTTTATTTTCTCTCCCCTGTCCCCCTGGAGTAGTAGAATGATTTGATGGGCATGGGTCTCCCAAAGTTAACTCATTATGCCATGTTCCAGGTTGGCTACAAAGAAGGTGGAAGCTTCCTTTTTGTAAGAAGTCACATGGAAAAGACAAGGGATAATAGATAAAAATTATTCCTGCTGAGGTTCCAATTGGACACAAGGAGAAAGTTTCTCATAAAAAGACCAACTAACCATGGTAATGATCTCCTCTCTAGGGGAGTGGTGAATTCCAAAACACTGGACACTTATAAGATCCAGCTTGAGAAGGTGCTTGTCTAGAGTGTGCTTTTGCTAGGAAAGGTGGGTCCAGATGATCCTTGAGGCTCCTTCCAAACTGTTGTTCTATGATTAAGTACATTTTCTAACCTTTGAGATCCATCTTAAAAATGTAGCAGTCCAGAGAAATGTTTTAACTAGTAAGATCTACTAAGTTCTGAGATCCATGCAATAGAACTCAATGTTTATTGTAAAACTAAAACTAAACATTTGTATTCTCCAGCAGATCTGATTTGTTTTGATTTTAAAATGGAGATTTATAAAGGACATGTTGGGTTGAAAGAGGTGCCTGGAAAGTCGGACTACAAAGTTTGCAGACAGCAAGAAAAGCTTTACACAACGTACTAGAGCCTGGCGACCAGCAACAACAGCAGCAAATGAAATAAAATGTTGAGAAATATGGGGCAGTACATACCAGAAGTAACTTAAACTACACACCTATATCATAAAATAGGAAATTAATTTTTTGGTTTTTAGGAAGATGTACAGGGCAAGAATTATATGGAGGGCACAACACTTCCAGGTATATCATGAAAGTATGGAAATGTTTACCAATTACAGCCTGCAATTGAGGGATTGTTTAATGTTTATTTTATCCGTTTAATTGACAAAGGAAGAGATCTCAGGGTTTTCCCCAAAACAAATTCTTTCCCTCTTCTACCCTTTTCTTATGCTGGCTGACCTGTTCAGGATTGGCAGAACAAGGAACCCGGGGAAGACCCCCTTGTCTGGCTTATGTGGTGTAACCCTTGTTTCAGTCTGCAGAGACCACAATGGTATTTTTACACACCCAGATCTCAAGGTGGACTCCAGCACATGGATCACACACCCATTGAAATGGCTAGCTCAGCTCATCCTAGCTGCAGAAACAACCCTAAGGTATTTTTATTAGTACTATTTTTCTGGCTCAGGATATGGGCAACATTATGTATCATATTTATATTCTCCCCACATTAATACAGAAAATATTTAGATTACTTTTTGAACATTTTTTTCATAACAATGTCATGAAACTTCTGTCGTACCACAAACGTATTTGCAATTTTATTTTTTTTTGGCACATGTAAGATAATATATCTGAGATACCAGCAAGCATAGTTTGCTTTTGAAGCTGTGAGGTGAGCTGAAAAAGGATACATTTTTTTCTTTTTACTCAAAAGAGTAAATTGAATTTTAGAACATTTGTTCCAGTGTTTTGGTCTAAAATGGTGAAAGTGGAGATATTCTCACTCAAAAATAAATGTAGAAGGTAAAAAGGTTTGTATTCGAAGTTTATAATACACCATCTGATGCACTTTTAGATCTAATGCACCAGAACCCTTTTTCAGTCCTGCAGTACTTCTCCATTTTGAGGTGCATCAGTGCAAGTACTACAAAATATTGAAAAATACTTTATTATTCAAGATGGAAGAGAAGATTCCTAGTTATCTCCTTAGCTGGTACTATATTGATGAATAGGTTAGGGTTACTAATCTTATGAAGGATCCCAGCAATGAGACTGATGAGATCCAAGGAGGGTGGTTTCACAGGAAGAATCATCTTTTCTGAGCCTTGTTAAGATGACTGAGTGAAGAAGGGGAGGAGAAAAAATAGCTCATTTCTGGAACATGAATACTTTCATAAGTTACTTGTTCTCCCAGTGGTGTTACTAATGGTCTTGTTCTGAAACAGCTCAAACATTGCTTGCAGTGTGAGAAGAGATATTCTATTGTTTGATCTTTTAAACTTCACAGTCCTGTCCTCAGAGACAGCAGTGCCAAAATATCTTCTTTCTTTGGATTTTTTTTAATCTAATGCTTTTGTAAGCTTTTCAAGATGAGAGCTTTGTAATAAAGAGAGCAGCAGTGTCTTCTCTAGAGAGAATGGAAGCCAGATCTCTCTAACCTGCATTGTGAATCGTTTTAGTTTAAACTGGCCTGTGGGCTTAAATAAATAGCTGTATTGATTCGCCGCCTTTCAAAACGAGCTCCATTGTTTCACAATAAGGCATGCCCCACTCTTGTTCTCTTATCTCCTGTCAAAGCTTTAAAGTACATTGCTGCAGAACAGAGTGTTCAGAATACTGCAGAAGAAAAAACTGGTTATTGATGATATCTTGGGCTTGTTTTGTGCCATCAAATGAAAGAGAACCACGGTTGAAATCAGCACCTTTGTGCAACTTTAGGTAGATGAAAGAAAATCGTGCTTCAGGTACTTCAGGATAAGTATTAACCTTTGGACAGTAAAACAAGGTCAAACCAATTTGGAAGAAATAGCTAACAATAATAAGAAATATTGAAAGGTCAGTTACCTCACCTTTTCATTATTGTGTGAGGTACTAATAACAATAGCAGTACCAATGTGCTGTTGAAAGGGTTTTATTTGTACCAAAATAAAAGAGGTTTCTGTTGTTTTGACTTACAGCATTATGGACAAAAAAAAAAATCAGATCTATTGGGCTAGAGCTCTGAAAGCCTTTGTCCACGTATTTTCTATGAAAGCACTTCTAAAGCATAAATTAAGTCACTAAAGACTTTTTGAAACCTGCAGTTTTAGAAAAAAAAAACAAAAAGGAAAAGAAAGCACAAAGTCAAACAACCACCAAAATTGGTTTCCTCATGATCCTTCTGCAGTTCTGTATACCTTCCATGTTCATATTTTCAAAGTTCTTAAATCTTAAAAAAAATGCACTTTAATACTATTTCCTTTAAATAAAATCTGTGCATTTTGTACCTTAAAAATTTTAGAAATATCAAGAAATACAGAAAGTTTCCAATACAGTTGATTTCAGTTCCACTGCAGCTAACTGGAAGAAATTACTAAGTGAATCACATGACAGTATGATACAGGTACCATTATTAAAGGTAAAAGATCAGACATGTTTCTAAGGTTTTAAACCACTAAAACTTTGTCACTATTGCTATTAAATCTCCTCTGAATATTCACAACATAAGTTTTCTGGACAGTAAAGCATTCGCTGCTTTAGAAGAATAGTATGCACAGGTCCACTTTATGTATACCTGCTTTTTCTTATTGTTTCTCACTTAATCACAAGCACATCATCATAGCAGAGGTGAGATACCATATGGCAGGTTATGGACTAATACACAATAGGGCTAGAAGCAGTGGGAATATGTCGTTGGCAGGACTGCTGGGCTTTGGCTTTTATTTAGGAATTAATATCAATTAAATTGTTAAACTGTTACTTGGATCAGTCACAAGCTACTGCTAAAGGCAATATTAATTTCAACTTTTTGGCAGGCTAGCAATACAGTTCTTTGCTGCAGCTGTAACCTCAGGTAGCCACAACCTTGGAAGAAAAAAATCTGTATGTAAATAGAATATAGGAGAGACAAAAACATTCCAAACAAATAAACAAGCAACAACAAGAACAACCAAACAGATAAACCCTGAAAAATACATTGCTGATAAATTCTATTACTCATATATGTTTTGCGGAGAAAAGAAGAAACCTCACAACACTATAAAAGTTGTAAAGCTCGGTATGCTTTTATTACGACGCGCGCCTGACGCAAGCCTCCCCAAAAGGGCATGCGTACCCCTGAAGATTTCAGACCTCCTTTTATCCCCCTTCCAAATGCATATGCATACAGTTTCACAATAAGTTTATACATATTCATCTTGCATGACACTTAGCACCAGTTCTTCTTTATCAAAGGAATTTCTAGGTAGGGGCAAATTGACCTCGTGGTCTTTTCTGTTTTTCTTTCTCTTTCTCCTTGCTGTCTCGGCATGCAAGTTTTTCCTTCAACTTTGGCCGTTGGACTTTTCACCGTTGTCAGACACTTCACCTAATTCAGGAAGGATCCCTACTCTGTCTCATATACTTGCTTATGTGAGTTTTAGAGGAGAAGGCAAATTGAATAACATGTTTTCTCATTAATTGTTCCTTGTCTGTCTTTAAATGAAAAAAGTCACAATACTGATTTTGTTTACCCTAAATCTCCTTCAGGTAAGCAGACCTGGAAGATGAAGGCACAGTGAGGAGACAAAGGCAGAGTGAAAAGCTAGGACACTAAACATTTGGAAAGCTCCTGTGAACCTTGCCCTCAAGCTCCATATCATTGACAGCATTTTTTCAGCATCTGGTTTGTCATTCTGTCAGCTAGAGAAGTTAAAGAATATGCTGTAATGAATGCATTGTACTGTGGAAGGTGAAAAGCAATGTCTTCTCTTTCCCACAAGACTTCAAGTATTTCTACTCTGTTTGGTGTAACTCAAAATAATTCCCCATGCTCAGTGCAATCCCAGGGATCTCTGAGAATGGCAGACCACCCTGCAAGAGGTGATCAGCATGAGCCCTCTTCTGATTGTTTCCTGACTCTGGTAGTACAGCCCCATGAAGACAAGAGCAGCTGCCCCTCTGCAGCAGCTGGGGTCAGACTAAAAATTGAGAGGGAGGAAAGAAAAACATGTTGCTGTCAGAAGACAGACTTCACTAGACAAAAATAGGTTATTTTTGCTTTTATTTCTAGAGAAAATCTTTATGTCCACATTTCACTTTATTTCCAGACAAAATCTTTACATCCACATTTCACTGTACCAGGTTGTGAAATGCAAAAGCAAATGCATAAATCACCAGCTTTCTACAAGCTGGGGAGAAGAAGGAAGATGTTTCCTCTACATAAATATGATTTTGCACCAGCTTCTGAGCCCTCCCTCAGATCAACACCGACTCAGAATATTAGGTAGATGGGTACATTGGAGCATAGAATGGTTAGGAGGGTATAAAACACCATCAGAAAGAGTAGTTGGGCTGAGATCTGAGTCTCTGTACTACCAGCCAAGCTCAGCAATCAGTCAGCAAGGGCTAGGGATATGAATTTCATATCAGCCTTTAGCTAATGCATAAGAACCCAAAGCATTTGGTACTGATTTGAATAGGAATAGGAACAGACCTACAGAAACAGCTATGAAATCACCTTATATTTTCCTGGGATGAAAAAAGCTTAAATCCAACACTTCAGGAAAATAAAGTCACCATCCTTTATTTGACTATAGAAGAATTACTCATTTCTAACTCAATTAAAATAATAAATAATGTTACAGTTGGATAAGCAAGAGGCAAGTGGGCTGGTAAGCTACTTAACACCAGTTTTATACACTCCACTGAGCAAGCAATGGACAATTCAGAGACTTTAACTCTGCATAAAGGCTGGTCTCAGAAGGTACCATAGGAAAAAATGAAATTCATGTGCACTTTAGCAGAGAAAATAAGTAATAACTCAATGACGAACAGGAAACTATTTATAAAATGACTAAATGAAAATGGATGCCTTAGACATAAAGAGACAGCCAGTTTAATGGGTTGGTGGCTGTATTGTATTTTTCCAGACAGAAGATCCTTTCTTGTCTAAATGAGCAGAGGATTCCAGTTTTATGAAATTAAGGCAGCCAAGATAAAAGTGAAATTAAAAGTATTGAACTAGAAGTGATACTGACTGTCAGAGAACAAAAGACTATACCTAATCAAGTTATTTACATTGCTTTTTCTACCTACAAGCTAAAATGCAGAGGGTTTTTCTGTTGTTACCAGGCAAACTGAGACATAAAGAAATCAAGGGATTTGTTCAGAGAAATTTTATTCCACACGGCTTGAACTCAAATCTGCAATGGAAGGAACAGTTCTGAAAATGAAGGAAAAACATATTAGAAAACTTCAAAACAAGTTAGCTGAAAAATTGAAGGTGTACTGACTTGTTTGTATCTTAAGTATATGATTACTAGTTGGCTAGGCCAGAGAAAAGTTCAAAGCAATAAATTTTGTAGTAAATATCAGTAGAGCACTGATACATGTCCATCTTTTCTTACTATAGCTCAGCTGTGCTCAGCTGTGGAAACAGTAGTGATTGATATTCCTGGTTCTTTTTTGAAAAAAGGAAGTGGCTAAGACTTTGCCAAAGACTTTACTCTGTAGCACTATACATGTTTATAGCAGCTAGAACCAGCTTTTTGCATTAGAGAAGTCTGCAGATACAACAAAAGGGATGATTCTGCATGTATACTGTGGAAATACTGGCCATAAGAAATTAAATCTTTTCTCAAAGTTGAGCAAGAAAAGAGGCATATTATTTTTCAGTACTGTCAATGGTGATAGCCATCTTCTGTGCAGGTTCCCGCATAATTTTAAGAAATATTTAATATTTTTCTGTGACTGTTTGCTGGCTCCAGCCAACCAGTTATCATTTCTCTGAGAGGGCACAGTCATTAAAGCCTCAAGCTTTTTATCTTTCTTTTCTACTTTAGAATCCTCATCCATCTATGTCAGTGTCCCACTATGCATTCAACTATACTGAATGCAGACCTATATTAGATTCCTCATTTTCATTTACAAAAAATTCTAAATTTTTGCACAGTTTATAATTTTGGTGTTGTCTCAAAAACTCAGCAATCATGCAGAAGCTGATGGCATCATGTTCTGGTTTCACCCCAGCCAGCAGCCAGGCCCCAGCAGCTGCTCGTTCAGCCCCCCACCTGCAGGTGTGGGGAGACAATCAGAAGAGTAAAAGGAGAAACACCATGGGTTGAGATAAAGCCACTTTGATAGGAGCACTGAAGTCCAGGCACCCAGACAAGGCAAAACAAGGAATGAATCCAGTGGTGCCCTAGGGCAGGCAGGCATTCAGCCATCTCCAGGAGAGCAGGGTAATGGTGACTTAGAAGACAAACATCATCACTTGAAACGTCCCCTAATTCCTCCTTCCTTCCTCTGCCTTTATGTACTGAGCAGGATGCCACATGGTCTGGAAATCCCTTTGGTCAGTCTGGGTCACCTGTCCCAGCTCTATCTCCTTTCATTCTCCCACACACCCCCAACTTCCTCACCAGTGTGGATGTACAAACAGCAGAAAAGGCCTTGGCTCTGTCTAAGCTCTGCTCAGCAATAACAAAAACATCTCTGTACTATCAACCCTGTGTTCAGCAGAAATCCAAAATATAGCTCGAAAACAGCCACTATGAAGAAAGGTAGCTCCAACACAAGCAAAACCAGCACACATCATCATATCAATTTTCTGACTGTAAAACAATGACTCTCCTAAGAGAATGAAGGGGCAAAGCTGATCAGACTTTATAGTTTACATCTAAATGGAAACACAATTAGGCTAATTTTTATTATATATAGTAAATATTTACCACTACATAAAGGTGCCTTCAGACATCTTCCATGGTCCTGTGCAGACTCCAGAAAAAGCAGCCTCAGAACTTGCTCCATTTAATGATTGAATTGATTAGACTGAATAGAAATAAAGGGTGGAGGAGTGGGGATGTTGTGTTTATTTCAGCAAGAGTGGAGCCTTTATTACAGTGAGAAATGGTGAAAGTTCCTTGAGTTAGTGCTCTCAGCAGCTGGAATCTAATACTGAAAACACAACAGAATTTCCCTATTCTTCCCTTGTACCTGGAGTTTCTCTTTGAGTAGTCTGTCAGAATGAGTCTTTCTCATGCTTTAATCATTTTCACAGCATTATATTAACTTTTCATCTTCACACTTATCATTAGTTCACATCACTCTAGCCAGATATCAGCTCATATTTTACATGGAGTAGTGCTCCCAGAAAAATGGCACGGCATGCAGGAGGTCAGAGAGCAGCACGATGTGCACTCACGGAGAATGATGAGTCAAGTGACAGAAAAGCCTCTCCAATCCACAAGATGCCTCATCATCTCCAACACAGTCAGCCCACACTACGGCTTTCTAGTCCATGTCTAATGGTCAACAACTGATTCATTACTTCTAGATAAAACTTTGGCCAACAGTTTGTGTATTGCTCAGGAAGGAAAAAGAAATCATTTTAATGGATCTAAAAGAAAACAAAATAACCTTCCAGAGTACAGACTACCTTTACTTAATTTGAATGTAACAATGAACTAAAAGACAGTTTTTATAACTTGTTACAAGATCATAAGAAACAAGTTTTAGTTTTATTGCACATATTTAGCAATTAAGTCTAAGGGAAGGCTGCATGATAAGAAAAATAAAAGGAACTTTAAGAACAGTTTGATGTATCAACATCAAAGTCATAATGTTATCAGAAACCTTCTGAAATGTGAAAAGCACATCCAAAAAGAAACCCTATTAGGATTAGATGTGAATCCTGACCTACACTTTTTGTTATTTATTAGATCAGGAATTATGAATCACTGTAAAAGAAGTCCAATAATTTTTTGATTCTCTGTTGGCAAAGTATGGCCTTTCCTGCTGTAGTTGTAGACACAGATCCTAAAATTAGAAAATAAGAAAGCAAGAAATGTTTTGACATTTAAATGTTATTTCCTATGTTTTGGATTGATGATATGGACAGCCAGACAGTTGTATTTCGAAGCTGTAGCAGTTAGAATAAAAGGCCTTGAAATTAATTCTGTGTCAGGAATAAATGAACCCTATGCTGCTGTTTCTCAAGAAAAAACTTGAAAATTTGGAGATTTTGAAAAGGGCAACATCATTTCCCCCTCACTGGGTTTTTGTTGGTTCTTAGGATGGGCGGCTGGGGTTTACGATGGTTTATTTTTTCTGTAAGAAAGCCAGTCACCACTAGCTTTCGTTAAATGATCCCCACCCCTTTTTCTGCACCTTCTTGTTCCCTTTGTTAATGCACAATGCCAGGTTTACATGTTTGTATCATCACTTATCACCACGGCAGTTGGCTGAGGCATGTCCTGAATTCCTCCTTGCTGCTTTGGCACCTCAAAATTGCTGCTGAAGTCTCAGCATTAAAACATAGTATTCGTTTGTGAGAAATAGCTGCTCACTTGGAAAATTTAAAAAGGTTTATTAAACCTTAACAAAAATACAACAAAGGACTATATAAGGAAAAAGTTGCAGCACTGGGAACTGCCTGCGTGCATACCATGTGGTTGGTTCATCTTCAAGATGGATGCTCCATCTTTTATACCCCTGCTTCATCTTTTATACCCCTGCATCAGCTAACTCTGGCCACTCCCAAAGTCTGTCAGTCAGCTCTTCTTTTGCCATTTACTGCTTTCTTGTAACTTGATTGGAGGTCAGGTGTTGCCATGCTGCACCCCCTAAGCACCAAGCTTTACCATTCCCAGCTGTCCCATGCAAGGGGCACATGTGCAGCCTTCTCTTTTTACCTGTCTTAGATAACCCCAGCTGTCTGATGGTCACAACGCAGGAGGGGAAAAGGGAACCATGGGACAACATAGTACATCTAAACTACAATAACATAACTATATATCACTGAAGATTTTCTAAATTTTACACAATAGTCACCCCTTAATTGCGAGAGCAAATAGTCTCATTATCCATCTATAACAAGCTTGAGGTTGGAAAGGAAGGGGTCTCTCCAGGATGACAAGCCAAAATCTTCTTTGAAGATCTGTGAACTGTGAACGGTCCAATGTCTGATCTTTTGAAGCCCAGGGTTGTGGTCATTCTTTTTTATTCTGCATCATCCTCTCAAGGACCCTGAACACTGGGTCCCAGTGGCTGCTGGGTACTATGGTGGCTGCTGGCTGCCCAGTTGTCCTAGCTGCCTGTCTCAGGGATGATTTATTATTCCATCCCATTTTTGGGGTCTTTGGTTTGTTTTGTTTGTGCCAAGGGGTGGTGGCTGTCCCTGGCGCACCCCTTTCTCCCTGGCTCCAGGGCTGTTGCAATGAAGAGCAGCTGAGCCAGGAGCTGCAGCTCCTCTCATCCAGAGAGCTGTCCTGGATGAGAACACATGCAGCCAGTCTCTCTGACCAGGGATCCTGCTGGTCCTGCGGGTTTGGTTTTCTTTTGGTGTGGCTGTGTCTGAGCTTGCCAGCTGGGCTTCTTTTGTTGCTCAGCTGTTGGCAAGCCCGGAGCCAGTGCGTGCTGCGCCTACCCCTCCACAGCCCAAGCTGGAGGTCTAAATATTCCTGCTGCTCCAGCTCCCCCTCCCCAGAGTCCCAGCTGGGGCATCCTAAATTACCTGTATCCATACAGGGAAGTTCCCCGGCTGTGCAAGCTATCCCACAATATCTTCACGGGACCAATAAGTTCAAAGGTCTCCAGCTGCACACAGACTTCTGATCCCTCCTGCCTTTTTCCTACTCTGCATACATCTGGAAAAAAGGCACTTCAGATGGGGACCCAAACATGCTGCTTTCCCAGAAAGAGCATACGCATTTTCCACGTGAGGCAACCCCTTGGGCACTTCCCTATCTCTTTGTCTTCGAAACTGACTTGAGCTGACTTCTACTGATTGACAAGCCTTTTTCCATGATCGTGTCTCACCTTCCTCATCCTTTACTTTTTTATGTTAAAGAATCTCTGCTTTTTCCATCATTCTCAGTATAAAGACTTTTCTACGAGATTCGGGCATGGAAATTTTCTCTTTCCAACTTCATAGTCAGAGATTTTTCCTGCTCTTCCACTGTAACTAGAGAGCTGGACTCTTGAAACTACAGGGACCTGAGGGAGACCCACTCAATGTCTTCCTCTTTCTCTCTGATGCTCTGCAAATCACTGATCTCCTTCCACAGTTCCTTCACTTGATGCAGCTCTTCAGCAGAAGATCATGTGTCCTAGCCTTAGCAGGAGGTTTGACCCTCTCCCAGGATACTGCAAGCATCCTTTGTCACAGGCAGCTGACACAGTTCATTAGAACACTCTAGCTCTGTTCTTACCTTAGCCTTATCTCTGTCTTTTTCTGGCTGCATTGGAGCCCTCCAGTTCCTCAGAGGGATCACAAGAATACTCAAATCATCCTATATAAATTGCCAGGAAGCTCAAGAGATCTGAAGAGGGTCTCAAAGAAGAAGAGTATAGAAGCTGCAGTGCAAACTGCTGTATCTGTTTGGGCCATTTGATCTGTAGTGAAGAGTTATGATCACTGGAATCAGTGAAAACACCTCACAACCAAGAAACACTCTTAGATCTAGCTGATAGGTGGGGTAGGATGTCTGAAACCATATCTCTATGCACCTGGCCCACTCATTCAAGTCCTTTATGTGTGAAACACTCTCTTTATAACATCTTGAAAAATGCGTTTTCTACATTCAAAGCAAAGTAAGCAATGCATTTACAAAAATCAGGATACAAGGGTAAAGAAACTGACATGGAAAAGAGGGGTGAGAATACAGCCTGGATTTAGACAATGGATTAACAACAGCTTGAAAGATACACATCATATCAATGTGAAAAACTAGCAGCATTCCCAGGTGTCACCTCTGTGATCTTTAAATACAAGGCTGATATTCAGACATTCTGACATTCAGAAGTAGGATATGTTCCTAACAGGCTATTTTGATTTTGGTGAAAAATGAAAAAAAAGGAAGTTAATATACACTCATAACCTTGTGTGTAGATTTCTAATGATTACTTGGAACTAATAGACAATTCTGTAATTTACCCTGGTTAATCTTCAGTATGCAATGACAAAAAGCAGTTTATACACATGCGAAAATAACATCAAACCCAAGGCAAACAAACAAGAAACAAAAAAATCATTAACTTTATTCCAATTCTATTTCTCCCTTCCTTCTTTGATACACCTTATCTTTGATAGCCTTAATTTCACTCTTTGTGTAAATTACAAGGACTAGCGTTACCTTCTCTGAACAGAAGGCTCAGCCCTGCAACAACACAAAGTAAAAGTTCACTGTCTTTGTAATCCCAGCCAAGCCAATTCAATGGGATGGACCATGGTCATAAACACTGCTACACCTGGCTTGCATAGATCCAACTACAAGACCTAACCCTGAGAGTGTTTTCATGGTCAGAACTATATCCTTTATTTTCACCAGCCACGCTATTTTCCTCACTACATCTGGTAAGAAAAGGTTCATGTCAAGGCTGTGGCATTGCCTTCTACCTTGTCACTATGAATTCAGCAGGAATCCTGGACTCCAAGCACAGAATGGTAGACAAGGTACCCATGGGGAGACAGCCCATTAGGTTTTGCTCACCTTTTTATTCGCATCCAACACTTGCCAAGTTTAATTTATTTACATTAATACATTTGTGGGAATAGATACTTTTTGAAAAAAGCTTCCAGTTCTACCACGACTTCATGAGCAGATGCAGTATGTATTTCATGGAGCTGTATCTTTCTTGTTTAGTTGTGCTTCTTTGCTCTCAGTTTCATGACACCACTCCTGAACTGGCTGAGATCAGCCAGAGGTCCTGCACCTCCACCTCTCAAGTTATTCAACACAAAATGGACAACAGACTTCCAAAGATTTTCTTTAGCTGCTGTGGCTTCAATGGCTTAGAAATACAGCAGTTGAAAATCTCAGAAAAAGGCAGATTGCAATTTTTTCAGTGCAAGAGCAAAGAGTATGCAGAAAGATTTTGTGGCCCATTGTAAAAACCTGGAATTTCTTGTGAAGTGTTTCTGTAATTTGCATCTACTGTTTGAAATCCTAATGGAAAACTGAATTAAATATATTGAAACAAAGAAACATGGAATTATGTCCTACTGGGTTTGGATGTGATATATATCCAATGAATAATCTGAAACTGTTGAAAATTTCTAACTATGTAATCTGGCCAAAAATTACTCCTAAAAATCTGAATTAAGGCATGTTCTGAATAAACAAGCTACATGAACAACTATATTCTGCACAAGAGCTATGCACCAGTAAAGGTATTGCAACACTAAACATGAAATTAAATGAAGTTATCTTTCAAATCCAATGGACTCCTACAGGCAAGAGGTTATTCCTCAACTAGACAAGAACAAACATTTGAAGATTTAATTGTTATTTAGTAGAAATACACATTTATTTTATTATGGGAATATTTATTTGTTTTTATCACTGAGGTTAAAAGAAATTATCACTATTAGTTTGATGAACATCCTCAGGTCTTCCGAAATGTGTCCAGAATGGCTTCATAGATTTGGGATTGATTAATAGAATAAATTATATTTTTTTCATTGTGAAGTGAGACGTTAATTCATGACAGAAATGTTCAATCTCTGTTGGAAGATCCTTGGACACTTTTCCATACATTGGAATGCAAGTAGTTCTGGTCTAGACCTTTGATTTTCTACAAACATGGACTCCTGCAAATCATCATACCTCTACTGTAACCTCCCTCTGAAATCTGTGAATAATGACAATTACCTCATTTATGCACATAATTTTAATGAGAAAAGGAATTAAAGGTGTTGTTACTTATGTAATACCACTAACAACATATGCTGTGCCAAGAAAATATACTCCCATCACTTTCTTGATTTATTTCTTAGGCAGACATTGGGAAAACAAACATGAGGTTAAAGACACTTTATATTAAAAATAGCACAGCTTCCCTTTTGCAGTCTATTTTGCCCTGTTCTTTTCTCTTTTTTAAGAATAAGAGAAATTATGAGAGAATTTAATTATAAGAGAAATGTCTAAATTGACATTTAGAATTAGAAGATTGTAAGATTTTTACTCTATCAGAAAAATTAAGTGGTTGACTATCTCAACATTTTCATTTTACAAATGCAAAATGTAGATTTCACAGTTAAGCACTAAATGCACTGTTGAATCTAAGTAGCACTTTTTCCCCCACATTTTTAAAAGAGGCAGGAAAATTAACTGCAGGTTTGTGTGGCATACAAGTAAGCACAAATAAGGAATATGCATTGTTGTCTCCTGAATAGATTTGTCTCATTACAATCTAGAGCTTTTATCTAGTGACAGTGGAATATCAAAAAGATACTGAATAATATACCAAAAATTTATTGTGCTATGAGATCTAATCTTTGTCTGCATGTAATTGCCTTATTAAAAGATTTTCAAGCTTACTCCTTCTGCAATCCTGAAGTAAGCCAAGAAAACCATGTTGTTAAGAAACTCTAATCCTTGTGATATGACAATGGTGTGTAACTTAAACTGGAAATTAAACGTACAGCCCTCTGGTACTGTAGCACTGGTAAAGGTCGTTGAGTGCTATCGCTGGGGCTATGAATGGCACTTTGCAGGAGCTTCTTCCCCCTGCACCCCACCTGCTCAGTGAGCCCGTGGGCAGCACCACAGGAGTTGTGTGTGCAAGCATGGGAATCCCATTTATTCTCTAGTAAGTAATATTTGGCACCTCATATTCTGTCTGCTGCTTTGTACCTGTCTGCAGCAGCCTCCAGAGCATGGATAGGACAGGATCCCCCGGCTCCCACAATTTCTCTGGTCCCTGGCTCCCAGCAATGTCACAACCCAGCAGCAGGAGAGAAGCAATTGCACCATTCTGTTGCCAACACCCATTGCAAATTGTCAGCTTTCATAAATAGTATGACTGGATTAAACATTTCTTTCTGCCCTTCAAATTATTTCCTTTTATTTATAGTGATGGTTTACTTTTTGATTGTATGGAAGGCATGGGACTGCTACCATTAGCAACCAAAATGATTTCTTTTTTATCTGCAGATAAGGCAGCAAGGCATAATTCAAGCTTCCCTACACAGACCTGTGTTAATTCAGCTCATGCTTGGCCTCAGCACACCATTATTTTTAGCCCAGAAACTAAAAGCCAGTTTTGTTGCTCTCTCTGTCCTACGTGCTGTTTCAGAAACATTGGTTTTGCTTTACAGCTTTGGCTTCTGCACTTACTTTCACCTTCAGAACTTAAAAGCACTATTTTGGCAGCAGTCACATACAAAAATTTTGGTATTATGGAATCTAGCCTAAGAACGTTTTACCTCTTGGTAATTATATTTTCCCTTCAAGCTAATCAAGACAAACTAGACAAAGACTTGTCTAGTTAGGCATAAATATATGTCGTTATTATTTTAAACTTTTTGCCATCCAACAGAAACTAAAATGATACTGGTATTTTTGTTCCAATTTTTTTCCCTTTATTTGTTGTATAACCAAATGCAAATTGAGCCAAATGCCTAATTCACACAGTGAAAATCAGATAAATACAAGAGATTAAATGCGGATGCAATGACATCTTATTGCATATAGATGGCATATGAAGATTGAAGTGCCTTAATAAATATTTGATAATCTTATGTTAAATTGGACACTTACAATCTACTTTATTTAGCATAATTAAGACAAAGTTCAATAAAATGTATTCTTAGAAGTTATTTACAAGTCATGTAATCTACACTTACAGAGGTGTCTTTTTCTGGAAAGAAATTGAATAAATTCTAAAGAAAAGTTCATAAATATATTTTCTTTATTTGTATTTTATGTGATTATGTGCTAGCTACAGAATACCAAGATACACAAAAGTTTACAAACAATAACCAGCAGCTGTGTAAGGTGAACAGGGAACAGATCCTTTAGAGCAATGTTTTCATGTCCATGGCAGTTTTCTTAAGTCAAGTTATGGATAGAAAGTAAAAAATATTTCTGTAGAAAAGTGAATCTTTTTTCTCCAAAGATGTCTGGACATTATTTTTCTGTATTGTTTTGAAATAACTGATACTGGCTGTTGTGAGAAAAGTGTGAATACTCTGTCTGCCTCTCAGCCCAAGTCTTTGATATTGAAGAATAAGAAAATTCCTCATTAGGGGTAATTTTCTATGTAAAACTGGTATGACTTTTGCAAAACTAAAAGAATAAACAAAATTTCTGTCTTGCATTCTATTCATACTCATTCCCTCCACATGCTTCTCTGACAGAAGTATCAGGTTCTGCATCAGAATCATCATCACTCAGGTGTTTTTTAAAAGAAAGAAGAAAACTCTACTTACAAAAAAATTTAAGAAATTAACGATTTTGACTTGCAGTAGTTTGGTATAGAGTGTTGTTATCTTTGTTCAATCAAAGTCTGGGCTCTGGTGTATACAATGAAGTGGAGAGTAAATGAAACCTGCAGAATCTGTCTTTCTGTCTCTACAAATCCATCACTAACAGTGATAAAAATCAATTACAATTACTTTTTCCAGATCATTTACACATATGCAGAAATAAAAATATTTGTTTTGATAATAAAAAAAGAAATTAATAAAATTCTATTGAAAATCATAGAGGTCTCACACTGCAACAAATGTCCTGTGATACTGGCAGAACCAGAGTCTCAAAAAATGGGAAGTTCCCAGGTGCTTAGACTGATTGTTTTTCAGAGTATGTCCCCAAGACAGGAACAGAAATGTAGCATTTCAAATGCTTGGATTTTTCTTTCAAATGGAATACAATCTCCTTTCTCTTTTTTTTTAAATTTTTTTTTAAATAATAATAATAAACATTCATCACTCACCTTGTTGCACTGATGCAACAAATATGATGAGCATACAGCCAAAAATCAAAGTCCCAGAACTCTTAGTGGAACAGTGCTAGTGACCAGCAAAATTGCCAAGAACTTTGTCTGAGAAAAGTAGTCACAACATACAAGCAGGGGGCAAAAAAACCCCAGGCTTTGCTGTGCAGTGTGATAAAGCAGTAAAATGAAAAAAAACAAAACAAAACAAAACAAAACAAAACAAAACAAAACAAAACAAAACAAAAAAAAATAAAAAAAAAACAAAAAAAAACAAACCCAGAACTCCAGAGTGCAGAAGTCCTGAATTCTTATAATGATTCTGCTCTGCTTTGTCATGACTAAGGACAAGTCAATATTCATGGTACTGTCATGGTAATTTTCAACAGTTATATCAAAGGACTGCCCAAAACTTAAGCTGAGAGTCTTAGTTGCCAGACCAGGAAAATTTACTACCAGGAAGCAAATGATTGAATGAAATTTTTGAAAAATTCTAACTATGTAATGTGGCAAAACACTACCCCTAAAAATCTGAATTAAACCATGTTCTGAATAAACAATAAATGTCAACAGTATTCTGCACAAGACCTATGAAACAAAAGATGTATTGCTACACTAAACCTTTTTATTTTGTTTCATTTTATCATATTAATTTAGCAGCTATTTCTCCAACAATTATAATTATCACCAAGGCAGATGTGATATGCTTGGGGACAAATAATTGACATTTAAATATTTAATCCTCTCATCAGAAACCTGCTGACATTGATTTCCATTAAAAATAGTACTAAAAAGCATTGGCCTTTAGCTACAAAATTTAACATTTTAGAAACTGCTTCCCCCATTTATAAAATTATGTTGCAAATACTCCTTATGTACTTTTGAAAGATTAGATATGTCCTATTTTTCCTACACCAAGTTCACACAGCCTTTTTTTTTTCTACATAACAAACAAGATTGAAGTCCTTTTGTTTACACTTATTTAATGCAACCCACAGAAATACGTAACTGTAGAAAAGCAAACGAACAAACTACTTTAACAACTTACATGACCAGGAGAGCAAAGATTTATGATTTGCTAAGCCAAAATCCTAAACAGCAACCACCATAGAAATGGAGTTCTTTTTGAAGTGGTAAATAACTACTTTTATGCTGAAAAGGTGATCTGTAAGGGCTTGAGGGTTTGACCCTCAGCTGGCGCAAACCAGATAAGCAACGCAGGGAAAAGCCAAGTTCTGATGCAGAGAGAAGGGCTGGAGGTAAGGAGAGGTGAAAATGACCGAGTACAGCAGCTGTCAGGCAGCCACTGGTAACTGGGAATATTTGAAACAGCTTTTACATTTCCATTTGTAGGTGGCTTTTGAAAAGGAACTTTTGAGTAAGTGTCCCTAGAATCTCCTGGTCACAGAGAGCTGTGATTTCTGCAGTCTCAGCCTACTGATGTGAGCAGGTGGGTGTCCATGTGCAAAGATAAAGTATTAAAATATGAAAAAAGACATGATTCTTCTATTTTTTCCCTCTATATGGGAAAGCATGAAAAATGCCAATAGCTTGATGTAATATACTTGGATAAAACTATTTTTAAAAAGTAAAAATGCTTATTTGCTTTCTATTTGTAAAAAAATCTTATTTGTATCAAAAAATTTAGAACAGTGGGACATATTGTAGTACCTGGGGAAAAGCAATGGCAGTTCAATGTCTTGAATTTTACATCCTTTACATCACCTTGGCACTCCCTATCATTTCCAAATTTTATTATCGTCCATATATTGTTTTCATGTGAGTGCAGCTTACAGTTTGATGCACTATATTTTGACTTTAAAAGGACCGCAAACCTTTCAGAGAAAACATAACATGTTTCTCTGTGTATAATGTATCCAGCTGACCAGTGCTCCAGCTTCAATTTCAAATGTGAAAAACACCATGTGAGAGGTAGAGCAGATCATGTGTTTAAGTTGGGCACACCTGGCAGACCTGTGCCTCTCTTCTCATTGTACACTTGCTTTAGCAATTTCAAATTATGTTCACTATTACTACAGCAGCAGAAGCAAACTTTGGTACTGAAGACTGAGGTTTGAAATCCCTCTTTTAATGACTATAGGTCCTATAGACCTAGAGAGTTTGCAGGTATTCAGTGCTTTGGAAAAGAAAAAGGACCTATGAGCTTCGAGTCAGAAATAACTATAAGAGAGGGGGCACACTCTAAATGACAGGTCAAAAATGTGGGCATACTAGGCACTTCACAGCTTCAAAGCGAACAAAATACTAGGTCTCTCTGGTACACAGCAATGCTTGATTTCTGGAAAAGGGAAAATTATGATCGTCTGAGAAATAAGTAGAACTAACAAATAATGCTGGAGAGATTTCTATAAAATTAGATTTTGGTCTTTCATAATACGATGGTAAGTAGAGGATATTTCCAAAGTTAGCAAAGGTTTTTTAGCATCTATTCAGCTGTGTTAAGGGAAATTGTGGGTTTATTATTCACACTTAGATTGTTGATCTCTTCTTCTAAAGTGCAATGTCTGACCTGTTGTATGAGTTTGAAGCAAGCATATATTAGCAGAAGTATTTTATTAGTATAGTATATGTTTAGTTTTAACCCTTGCTTTTTCCTAGGCCAATGATTTTTATGTTAAGTATAATTGAAATTATATTTATTAATTTATTTATCAAACTATAATTATTTATTTATTATAACCTATTGGTATACTTTAACTTTACATGTTTATGAAGCTGTAACTAAGACAAGAGTTATGCAATCATATGTAGAAAATAGTATAGACATCTTCTGTCACTAATGGGCACACTTCTAAAATATAAGCATGGAGATTTGAATTGACAGACAGGTTGCTTGCCAGCTCTAAATATGGCACAATGTAAATTCAGACACAAATAAATATGCTTTTTAGTGTCTGTTTCGAGTTACCACAACCAGTTTGGATGTCAGCAACAATGTATGAGCCAAAACAAAAACAGTGGGTAGAAGAAAATTGGTGCAAACAGATTGGCATCTACCAACTTGCAGATGCTGTGGTTTGCTAACTATCAAACTGTTTTGGTAGAATATGGCATGTATTCAATGCAAACTTCTTTTTTTAAAACAAACAAACAAAACGCAGAGCATAATGAGAGACCAAGAGATACAAGTTCGTATCTCTGTTACTGTTCAGAACTCTGTTTCTTTTGTAGAGATATCAAGACATTTACATTGTAGAGATACTAAAAACTCTTCACTTTTATGTGCACCGTAGGTTGTCTGCAAAAGACCAAATGCTTTAAAGACACTGCTGGTTGGATCATTACAGTTAATACTAAAAAATATTAAGAGTGAAGAAACAGGAATTTCCAAAGGCAGGATGCTTTTTGATTATTTGTAAACCTTGCTATAGCCTTTAATTAAGCCATTTTGAGTTGTTTAGATCTGTCCATTACAGAAGATCTGAATGGCTTTGGTAGATTAAGATACTTCATTTAGGAGCAGTCATAAATCTACCAAAGTACAAAATCAACGCAGCAAATAAAGAAGGTGTCCACACTGCTCTTTAGTCCTTCCATCCTTAACCTCACAACCTCTGGTGAATTATGACCAAGCAGTTACAGAGGAATTCCTAGGAATTACTATCCTCGGCCAAGCCAGAAAAAGCAGCAGCTGATTCATTCCTGTCATTGTGTGCACCACCCATTCTGGGGCATTGAATGACAGAAGATAAGCACAACAGTTGCCCAGAGTGTCCTTGCTCAAATCTTAAGAAAAATAAGATTTCAACTGACTAGTATTATTTTCTCTTCAGAATACATAAAGTATTGTATTCCAGCACAACTTTATTGAAAAGTAGATGGGCTAGGATTATTCTGCTGCTTCAACCTCCATTTCAATGAAGGAGAAAGCATAAAGCACATCAGCTGAAGCAATGGAATGCTAAAGACAACGGAAAAGAAATAAATATTTCATGCTGCATCAACAAACAAATGAACAAGACGTTTTCTTCTTTCTCTTGATCAGGATGCTCTGACATTTGACCATCATTTATAAAACACATGCATATATTCCAAAGTAATTGCGAATCAGAAGGAAACTGGGTAGGATGCTGGAAGCCATCTTAAGTGTAATTATCAAGAACCCTTCACAGTTACAAAGATAAATCTTGAACAACACATTCAAAACCGTCACCTCAGATTCTGTGAGGATAGGTGTTCTCTGCTGCATCCTTTAAACAAGAATTGGGGCTCTATTGAGGAACAGAGAAGGAAATTCTGAGGAAGTGACCCCTTTGCACAACTTATTCTATACCTGAGTATTCCAAACTGAACAGAAACAGCAAGCCTGCAATGTGCTCCTTATTCATACACTTGGTCCTCATACATTTGGTCCTTTTCTGTTTCATGAAACTTCTAAAAGATGTGTAAGTATTGGAAAGTTTTGAATGACCGGGGGACCCCCACCACAGAGAAACCAGGAATGAATGACTGCTGGGACATCACTGGATCCACAGGTGGGGATATTTTCTGCTTGATCTCTCCCTCCTGTCCCCTTCCCCTCCTTCTCTCTCCCACAGCCTCCTCCATTTCTTTCTGTCTCTCTCTCTTACATTCCTGGTTAAATAAAATCTGTATTATTGACTTTGGCATATGGTTTCAGTCACACCCTACTTTGCACAGAGGCCTCCCTCACCAGTCAAATCTTCAAAAGGGGGACAGCCTGCTTCACACTGTCCTTCACCACAGGCAGGGGAATCTCTTCTCCACTGCCTGAAATTCCTCCTCCCCCTCATTCTTTACTTCGCCTTAGTGTCTGCACTCCTCTGGCTGCAACACTTTTCTGCACAGTAACAATTTTTTCCTTCTTAACTATGTTATCCCAAATGTCACATGTCTGTCACAGATGGGCTGAGCCTTGGGAATATCTTGAAGCCCACTGGCTTTGGCTGGACTCGACATAGGAGAAGCTTCTAGCAGCTTCTCACAGAAGCCACCCCCACAACCCTCCCTATGAAAACATTACCACACAAACCCAATACAGTGTTTTCCATACTGAAAAAATCAAGAATGCATCATTTACCTGTAAAAACTATATAACCTTCACAGGTGAAATTAACTATTGTTTGATATTTACTGTTTTTACTTTTTACCTCTTCTTTCCTTTTACTTATCATTATTCCCAGAACAACATTCAATATTTAAACCCTGGTATAATGAGCAATTTTTTGTATTTCAGCATCAGTTCAGTTGTCACTGCCCTGTTTGGTGGAGCATTTTGAATAACCGGAAGGTTTTCAACACACCATTCATCCTACATATTTGTATAGTGTCAGGCACACACAAGGAAACCTTATGTACTACTACTACTGTTACTACTACCAATAATTCCAATTAAATTGGGAGAGAGAGGAATAAAAACCAGAAAACACAACTGGTGAAAACAGCTGCTGACCTGATGACCAGTGCCCAGCTCACTCCTGAGTAGGGATCAGCTGCTCCTGGTCAATTCTCCCATTTATAAACTGGGATGACCTTCTGTGGTGTGGAACATCCCTTTGGCCAGTTTGGGTCCCCTCTCCTGGCCATGCTGCCCCCCAGATTCTTGTGCACCTTCTCACTGGCAGAGCGTGAGACACTGAACAGTCCTTGGCTCAGGGAAAGCAGAGCTCAGCAGAAGCCAAACCAGCAGCATTTTGTCAACATAATTTTCACATTGAAAACCACAGCTCTGTACCTGCTAATAAGCTGAAAGCTATATCAGCTGAGACCAGGACAGACACATTGGACACATCTGAGGAAATGTTGTTTATATTTAAATACCTGTGGACTTTACAAGGACAGGAACAGCTTGGGGAATGTAGTTATAATAAACCAGGAGTAGCTTATAAAAAAATAGGACCCAAATCCAAGGAGAATAGTAGTGAAAACTACATTTCAATGCCTATTACAAAGTTTGGGGCTTATATTAAAATCTCACTAAAGGTCTGTGGTTTTTTAGTGGAAATCTAATTATGTTTTGAACTGGTGTGTTATCAGTTCCACTGCAATTCCTCAACCTAAGTCATTCAAAGTATTCATTAATTATTAAAAAAAAGGTCTGTTAGTTATAAGAAAGAAGATAATTCTAGATAGAGAAAAGAGTAGTCTCAGATAGTCCTTACTTTAGAAATTCACAACTATGCAACTAGACTGCTGAAGTATCTTTAGGCTGCTGATCTGAGTCAAAAAAGAAAACTTTGTTCTTAAGGGAACTCTTGAGTGTTTATGTGAACACAAAACCCCAAGTCAGGGAATGGGACTTCCCACGTATGTATGGCAAGCTCATTGTCCTCCAAATTAAGCTTCTTTTCCAACATACTGTGGAGAGAGCTTTCTGAGTTTTGTTAAGCTTAGAAATTCCAGCTTAGAAAAACAAATCCTGTAGTCTACAGAGAAAAATATTTATTTTCCTTCCTTTCTGCTTTACCTGTGAATATGATTTCTGAATTAAATATTATCACAGGCTTGGGGTCTGAGGTGAGGATGGAAATTAACAGCTCTTCTTATTGATCCTTCACATTTTGTAACCACTCACTAAATTACTCACGACATCATTGCTTGGCTATGAAGTCCTGCTGCTGCCAGACTCTCCCATTAAACCCAGCACTGCCTGTAGCATGCTGCTTTTCAGCAGCAATTCAGTTTCACTCACCAAGCAATTTTATTGTGGCCTGAAATGCAAAGGGAAATCTTGGCCTTATGACAGTCAGCCAGGATTTTGCCAACAGATTGTCAGGCTATGGGTTCATTGGCTCTTCCTGCCACCAGCTCTCTTATATCAAGATGCAGTGAAACTAAAGCTGAAGGGATATTGAGCCAGATTTTCATGTGGCATATGACCAGATGCATATTTCATGCACTCTTTCAACTCCTTCTCAATGGCTACTCTAACATCAAAATATCCTGCAAAGAAATTAACTGTGCGTGCTCATACAATCTGTTTACACACTTAGTTTCCACCTCATCAAAAGCCTGGTCAATCAGCAAGGAGTATGGTCAAAAGCCTGACTTCAGCAAAGTGCCTCTGTCAGAACAAATCACCAAATTAAGTCACATCACTACTAAGTCATAGGACTTTTAAAAATAATTTATTTAAAAGTAGTGGGCTTTTTTTCTGAAGAACATTAGGTACTTTTAATTCTAGTGGTAATCTTTTGTGATGCTACATCAAAGACTCCTACACAGAGTAGAACTTTATTACTAATATACACAGAAAAAACATGTTTGAGATAGAAAGATTTGCATACATGCACTTTTGCAGATATAGCCTGGTACTCACCTTTGGTAGGAACTTCTGTCACTCAATTAATTAGCTAAATTAAAAAATACATCAATAGTAGGCTTTGTGTATAATGTGTTGGGTTTTTTTCCTTTTTCTTTAGTTTCTCTGCATATTCCTGAAGCCTTTAAGTATGTCCAACACCTATTTAAATTAGTGATGGGAACTGGCATGGAGGCAAGAATTCATTTTTAAATTAAGAACATCTTCAAAGACCTGGGTTTTAGTTTTCTTGTTTTTTTTTTTTTCCCCACATATTTCAAATATATAGTAAAATCACCTGGAGCTCTTTTTCAGATTTTCATGTTTCAATAGGAATTATAGTAATGATGGAAATCGATTTTCTTGTTGATTTTGCCTTGGTTTACCTATTTACAAAATCCGTGATAAAAATGTACTTATCTCACAAGACCTAGAAGACGTAAATTTAAATTAATTCTAAGATGTTTGAGGGAAAGGCACTTTGAAAGTAAAAATATAATTTTATATTAGAAACAAATCACTTGAACTGTGTATCCAAAATAAAATAAATACGCCAGTCTGTTTATCTGTCCTTAAATCTTTCCTTGTCTAAAGGCATGGACTTGTCTTCAAAAATGTATCTTTCATCAAAATGTTTGTAAGTTTATCTTCTAAAGGAAGTTATGGAAGTCCATATTACCCCTAAGGTTACAGGTTAATGTGAAAAACAGGGTAAATTTCCTCCAGCACCAGAGTCTCATGGTGATGACTGTATATGCACTAATGCACATTTCTAACTGTAGTTTTTCTAATGACCCTGCTTCCTCTTCTCTTCACCAAACAGCCTCCAGAGTGGCTTAAGCAATTCCTGAAAGAGAAAAGCTCTTTGCCATGCAAGCAGATAGAAAGGGGTGATCCACATACAGATTTTTCTCATTATGATGAAAAGCATTCCCATAAGATCTTTTCTTATCTAATGGATGGGGTATGGAAGGAGAGGAAAAATAGAGGCAAAATTATTTCTCAAATGTAATGGTGTGATTCACGTGGTTCTTGGTAATTGTTACAATGGATAAATAATGCAACCCTTCAAATTGTTGTCAATTTGGTTGTCTGATTTTATCAGCCACCAGCTACGTGTTCTTTCATCACAACCCTCATCTGTCTATTTACTTTCTGAGTGCAAATTTCTTTTGGATTTTCTAGTCTTCTGACTTTTAAACTATATTTTGTGTTTTCACAATTAGTGAGGTTCTTTTCTTAAGACAGATGGCTGTAGAGGACTGATACAGAACAGCAGCTGGAAAATGTTAGCAAACTCAGTTGGCACACTTCCTACACAGGTGCTCCCAAGTGAACACAGGTACAACCTGCTGTAAGGGAGTGCTGGCATCTCCCCCCCCACCCCCAAGAAAAGTTAGTATTTCTTGGAATACTAACTTTGCAGGAGTGGATGTTCACCACAGTAGCAGCTGTAACATCACATAACACAGAGAAATCAAATATCTTTGCTAGGAGGAGGGAACGGAAAGATGGCATCTCCCTGATCCCCATAAGGACATGAAGTGGGGCGACTATTTCACTGCATTTTAACAACTGGATGTGGTGTAAAAGGAGCAGAAACTAAATTATGTGGCATGTGTATCATTAAACTGAGTAAGTGTATTACAGAATTATCAGGTCATGCTGTTGCACCATTAGCTATTGTCACAAAGATACCACAATGCAATATTGGTGTTTTAGCTCTCTGGACTACTATTTGATGACATGATGTATTTCCTAATGCTAAAGGTTGAGTACCTCTGTGTTTACAATAGCAATTTACTAATAAAAAAAATACAGATTTTATTTTGACTTTTCCAGATGGTACCTAAGGATGTCGTGGCCCCAAGGCAGAAGAGAAAATTTGAAACTGCTTACATGGATCCCAAAATGAAAGACAGAAAGAAACAACACAACCCCTCTCATTTCAGTTAAGAAACACACATCCTTTTCTGCCACAGGTGTGCCAATAACTCAAGCAAGCAGTTCAGCTACACTGGGGATGGTAAATCAACATCACATGAATTACTGGGAGATATATAAAGCAAAAAGCCTAAGTCATCTCATCTTGGCAGAAAGCCAAGACCAAACATTTATAAATTGCTAATATTCACTTTCCAGACTTCAGAATGAAGACGCATTTCTACCCAAATCCAGACTGAACAATAATGCTTATCTAGATATTTATTTATTTATTTAATTGTATTATTAAAATAAAACACTTGAGTATCTACAGAAACAATAGATTCTCAGCAAGTTAGATCTAAAATAAGTTAATATAAATGTACTGAAATAAAAATGTTAGCCTTTTTTTAGAGGATAGAATAAGAAAAACATAGCAAATGGATTATATTTGGATGATATTTGCATTGGCTAATTAAAATCTGAGGGCATGACATTTGCCTAGCAGCTAATGAAAAACTAATTGTTCTTTGTTCGTCATATGTTACATAAATAACATCGACCTAAAACCACAGATTGTGAGAGCACAAAATCTGTTGAAACCGTGAAGACAGATATGCAAATAGGAGATGCATTTTTTTAGAAGAATTTTGGGTTAGAAATATCTCATAATCAGACACGGTAATCTTATATCCATACTTCAACCAGGTTCAGCTACATGTAAACTGGTACAAAACCCAGAAAAGGAAGTGAACAAGAGCAACCTCCAATAAGAAGAAAAAAGGCTCTCAGTCGGAAATTTAGATAAATCCACAGTAATAAACATGCTGCTATATTATTATTATTTTTATTCTGAAGCAAATTTATTAATATATCAGTAGGCTAAGTAAAGAGAAATCTTTATCGTCTACTGTAATGTTCTACATTAATTATTTTTTTTCACTGTCTACATTTTTGAGGGACAGAAATTTTGTCAGTACAAAGGTTTCCTTTTTTAAAAGACGCGATCATCCTGATCTCCTCAAATTCCAGACAATATTGAGGAAATTCACTAGATTTTCAACTTTTCCTGCTGTCTTCAGTAACTTAAAACTGGTCAAACAAGAAGCAGGATAGGAAGACACATAGGAATCTAAGAACAAACGAAAGAAAAGAAACTTTCAATTCAACACCCACTACAGGGTACACTGAAGTCTCCCTGGATTTCACTAGCTAACAACACATAACAGTAATGAAACAAAGCTCTTGTAAAAGCTGCAAAGAGATTAGGGACATTATGAAATAGGCAGAGAAGAACATGGCTTTCAAAATTTTCTAAAAGTATTTGTCCTTGCTGTTACTACAGGACCTTTGCTTAGATGGTCTTTTGGAGCAAATACCCAAAAGTGTATACCAGGTATACACTAAGTAAAAAATTAAAAAGGATAGTATTGCTCAAAATAACTTCCTTTTAAAAATGTTTTTATAATTTCTTCTATTGTGAACTACTATCTTCTTTCCAATGTCCCTCTACAAACACCAGCACTGAACACAACAACTTTGTGACCACCAAAATGCTAGGGGACTTTGTTGAGGCCTTTTCTCCTCCTGATGTTAAATGGCAAGCTCTCATCCCCTGTTATTTTGCCTTCAAAAATGAGCATTTGTGCAAGAGCAGACCACCATTTCCATGTGCTATGGGTGGAATGAGCCTTCCTTCAAACACAAACATCCACCCGTCTGTCCATAGAGGCCAGCACAATGACTTACTTGGAAAATATTAGACTTGACTCTCAACTCTCATGTTCTCCAGAAAAACTGGGGCCCAAAACCTGAGTTCTCTCTCATGGTTATCTTACAACTTGTGCATTGTATATATCTTTATGCATGAGAATAATTCTATTTTTAAGTATTCATTGTGTGTATATAATTTTTAGAAATAAAATGTTTGGGGTGTTTTTTATGCTGTCTTCAGCTCAAATATAAAGAAATGCAAATAATAAAAGCAAACTGTAATTTCTTATTTTTCCATAGATTCAAGGATCTCAGCAAGGTCAATAACAGTGTATTTGTGGTGCCTATTATAGGTGAGGAAACAGCAGATAGAAGATGAGTCAGGGTAAATAAAGGACTTCCAGGAATTTAAACTCCTTTTGATTTATCTAAACTCACACCATAAACCATAGGAATGAAATGTGCCCTTGTGCCAGGACTGGGATTTATGACTACAGAGGAGCTCAGCTCCTCAGCTGGACAGCCCAGGAGCCAGAGGAGATGATGTTGAGCAAAGGAGGAGGAGGAGGAGGAGGCAGTAGCATGCTTTCATGATATGCAGGGAAGACAGAAGAGGAGAAAATATTTTCCAGCCAAAGGTGCCTACAGCCGTGGGCTCTATGGCTTAATGTCATCTGAACTAACATACTGAATCAGAGTGAAATCAGAAGGAAATCAGGCTGAATTAGTGATGTCAGGGGAGGAAAAAGCACTCACCACAGAGGAGGGTGTTTTGCAGATACGATAGTTTATGGTTTGGATGTGCACATTGACTGTCAGCAATCCACAGTGGCATTTGACAGTGAGAAACCTCCCTTGCCAAACACGCACCAGCAGCATCCTCCCGGAGAGACGCCTTTGACCGCTCTCACCGGGCTATCGCACCTGCCCGCCGCCCGGGCCGCACGGCCTGGGCAGGGCAGCGGTGTCAGGCAGAGTGGGGAGGGTGCCAGGAGGAGAGCACCAGGTGCCAGGGGGATGGCACGGGGTGCCAGGGGGATGGCACGGGATGCCAGGAGGATGGCAAGGGGTGCCAGGGGGATGGCAAGGGGTGCCAGGAGGATGGCAAGGGGTGCCAGGAGGAGGGCACGGGGTGCCAAGAGGATGGCAAGGGGTGCCAGGGGGATGGCAAGGGGTGCCAGGGGGATGGCACGGGGTGCCAGGAGGATGGCAAGGGGTGCCAGGAGGAGGGCACGGGGTGCCAAGAGGATGGCAAGGGGTGCCAGGAGGAGGGCACGGGGTGCCAAGAGGATGGCAAGGGGTGCCAGGGGGATGGCAAGGGGTGCCAGGGGGATGGCACGGGGTGCCAGGAGGATGGCAAGGGGTGCCAGGAGGAGGGCACGGGGTGCCAAGAGGATGGCAAGGGGTGCCAGGAGGAGGGCACGGGGTGCCAAGAGGATGGCACGGTGTGCCAGGGTCAGGGGCCGCGGTGCAGACGGGCTGCACGCTGGGCGGGCGGGACGCTGCGTGCCGACGGCGGTGCGGGAATACCAGGTGCCGGCTCCGGCAGCATCGTCTCCAGGGCTGCACCTCCGCGCCTCACCCCGCACGCCAGAGAGCTCTTTTTTTTCTTCCTTTTTTTCCTCCTCTTTTTTTTTTTTTTTTTTTTTTTTTCTTTTCAAGGAGGGTGTTTCCCGCAGTCGGATGGGATCGTGGATCCCTCCCCTCTACCCACGCTCCTCCACCCACCTCTCTTGCTGTTCCTGCGTGGTCTGGCGGGGCGGTGGGGTGGAGGGCAGCGTGTGGTCCGGGCTGCGTGGCTCGCCCTCCTTTTGTGCGCCCATTTCTAGGTGCACTCCGCAGCGCAGTTCCCCCCATCCCCTATGTGACGCTGGCACAAATGTTTAGAAAACGCAGTAATACGCGCGTGTGTTTTTGTGTCTGTGAGTGTCTGTGGGGTTTTTCTTAAGCCCACGACAAAGCACTATGAGGTCTGAATGGTAAGTTTTTTGGGGTTTTGTTTTTGTGGGTTTTTTTTGTTTGTTTGTGTTGGTTTGGTTTGTTTTTTTTTTTTTGTTTTGTTTTTTTTTTTTTTTTTTTTAATTATTGCAATTTCTTCTGGAATCGGGGTTTAAAAAAAGAAAAATAAAAGAAGGCAGCAGGCACTATCGGTGGGGGCGGGAGGAGGAGAAAATTCTCGCACGTAACACAAACCTCGTGTCTAACGGAGGTGCAGGCGGGGGAGGCGCGGGCGTGCTGCGGGCGCGGTCCCGCCGCAGCGGGCAGGGCAGGGCAGGGCAGGGCAGGAGCAGCCTGCAGGCGCCCTTGTCTCCGGCCGCTGCCCTTGGCGCAGAGCTGTTGCGAGACGGGCGCCCGAGATCTGCGCCCGGGATGCGCGCTGTAGCGGGGCGCGCACTGAGGCGGGATGCGCACTGAGGCGGGATGCGCGCTGTAGCGGGATGCGCTCTGAGGCGGGATGCGCGCTGCAGCGGGATGCGCGCTGTAGCCTGGGATGCGCGCGGTAGCGGGATGGGCGCTGCGCCCGGGATGCGCACTGAGGCGGGATGCGCGCGGCAGAGAACCCCGCCTCCCTCCTGGGGGGCACTCAGGAAGGAAGCCGGGCATTGCACTGGGAAGGCTTATTTTGTATTTATTTATTTATTTAATCTGTCAAATCCATCTAATTTTCTTAAGGGGTGGATGCTTAGAGCTCCTCGAGCCATCTCGAGAAATAGCAAGTTCCCTCGCATCACCATTACCCTGGGTAATCATGCTCATTGCGACATTTAGCAGTAGGGGAGAATTTACCTCGCCTGGTAGACAGTAATAGTTACCTTGCACCGACCTCATTCTGTGGATATCAGAATAATAGAATATGGGAAGTAGCAGTAAGTATTACTTGACTTCAGCATTACTTAAAGCAATACAGATAATTTTCATCAATTTAAATCTAGTCACTATTCTGATGACACTTTTAGGCTATTGACTGTTGTTGAAAGGACCAGAATTTACCTGTAGCCTTAAGTGATGCACTCTAAAGTGAGTGTAACAGAGTAAAAGAAAGTGAGAAAAAATGAAGTCTGCCCTCGCTGAGAAGAGTTCAAACTGCAAACTTCATAACTGTAGCTATGGTCAGGGTTGATTTTTTCCTATAATCATTAATACTTATTAAACAAGGTTTTGGTTTATTTTATATTGTAATGTTTTCTATCCAAAGGCAGTAATGTTCAGATGGATATTTTCCACAAAAACCTTGATGTATTGCAGAATTATGTGCAGTGTCTTCTGTTCAAAAATACTTTTCTTCCTCTGAAAAGTCAAGAATCCCTAAAATATATGAGTATATTCAGTTTAATGTTTGTTAGGATTAGTAACTTCTGCACAGTTTTATCCTGAACTGGCTGCAGTTAGCTGAACCCTTCTAAGAAACTACAGGTGGCAAACCATACATGTATTTCTGTAGCCAGAAACTTGTATTTCTTTTCTTCCTATCATAAAGGCTGTTTCTCCTCCCTTCTAATATTACATTCAGTAATATTCTCCTTTTATAGCGATGACACATAATTTAAGTGCTGTAAATATTTATACCTTTTATGCCTTCACTAATGGCTCACCTTTTATTATTGTTATTTTAAGCACTAAGTAGGAGAAAAGTGGTGAGCATTGGCAGGAGAGGATGCTGAATTTGTCGGAAAACTCAAATAACTAGAAGGGGACTCACTTTTCTGGCATATATTCTCCACAGATGTCATCAAGATAGGTTTGCCTGTGCCCGTGGTTAGTCTGTTTTCATATCTCTCTCTACAGATGCTCTCAGGCACGGCAGCAGCCGCCCTTTGGTGCTCTCTGCCCAGAGCTCACCCACTCGCTCACAGTGCAGAGGCATGAGCAGCACCCTCATTTACCCTCACCTGCATCTCTTTATGGAGATATCACAGGTTACGCATTAGTGACCCTTGATGTAAAAAAAAAAAAAAATCTCCAAACCACCACCCCCCAAACAGAGAAGCAAAACAAAAAAATCATCCAAGGAATCTAAGAATGCTGTAGGTCGAATTTAATTAAAGCTGTTGAAAAAGATTGGCAATCAAGAAAACTAGAAGACTCGTGGATGCAATATTTGATAGATTTACCTTGCTTGGCAGTGGCTAAGAGTGTGTTTGTCTGAATAGATGATTGTAGAGGAAAGGCTTTATTTTCCTTGATAAATACCTAGGGAAAAAAGTCTGCATGCTTGTGCAAACACATAGTGTATGCTACCTTCCTGAAGAATACGTGGAGCAATGTTCTGATGAAAGTGGAACTGAAAATCAGAGCAGTGACTGTGAGCAAAATGTACACAGAGACTTCCTGTACGAAATTACTAAGGGTGGAGCGGGAAGACCATGTACACACTTTAGAGCAGACAAGTAGGAAATGAGTTTAAATTCTTCTGATATCACACTTCCTAACTTCAAAGTCCAGCCTTAGTGTGAAAAATGAGGGTTAAAATTGAAGGGCATCAGTAAAAGTACCAGAACTACATCAAATAGGAAAGAATTTCTTGAAAATTTATGGTAAAGGTGATTTTCTGGAGCTTCCTGGTCTTCCTCTTCTGCTTCCTCAGGACTTTCTAAATAATTCTTTGGGATTATTTCCTTCCCAAACCACCTATAATTCTGAAAGCCCCTGTCAGTTGCTAGATGCCAAGTACCAAAAACGTACAGAAGACATTGATATTTGTTCTGTTAGAATAATTAATTATAGCAATAGTTTCATGTTTAAAACTTAACAAAACAAGGTGGCAAAAACCTCTTGTTTTAGTGCCTTAATATAATTAGAAATAAAACCAAGATCAGTTTAAATTCTTTCCTTTCTGCCAAAGTATTTGTATAACTTCATGAAGTCTTGACCTGTATTACTTTGAAAGTTTCTGTTTTGCATATTATATATAATCAAAGCATGAGTTCATGTTGAACTATTTGCTAGTTGAAGAACTTATTTTCAGTAATGATTCTCCTCAGAAAAGAGCTTGAAATTTTGGGAGTCAAAGTTCTGAATGGCATTGCTTTGTCTATTTTTACAGAAGAGATTGAAAGTAATGGAAAAATAAGATTTCAGTTGTTTGGGGGGTTTCCATCTTCAAATAGTGCAGATGTCTATTAGTTAGAGATGTGAGAATCATTTAAAATTTATATCAGCTTCAGTGATGAAGTCACTGCAGCACCTTACATATTCTAAGCTTAATTAACTGCATGCTTAAGTCTACCACATTCTAAGATTTCACATTCAGGAAAATAAAAATATTTTTAAAAGAAATCACATTGCTTTGTTTAGGAGGTATCTGGGTCTTTTTAGACAAATACTATTAGAGCCTAATTTTCCTAACCTAAATGTTTGGTGATTCATATAAGGAAAGCTGTTGACCCAAATCCTGAAAATAGTTCTGCATGCCTGGAAAATAAAAAAAGAACAACCAAAACCAAGAAAGACCCACCCAGCTTTAGACATGGTCATAGAGAAATGCATATATCTGATTCTCTTTAAAAGTACTGGAGGTACGTCATGAGTGTGCTTCCATTCTCTATTTATAACAGGGTATTTATTGGTGGATACACTTGCAGGGATACATGCCTCATATTTACTACAGAGAACTAAACATTTTTAATTTTTCCTAGTCCTTGAAATTAAAACCTTCAAGCACCATGGGAGTGCAAAACACATAATATATACTTAAGGGCTTTAAGCCACCAAGCCTTTTAAAACTTCAATGCTTGAAACTTTTCGTTTTTCATGTTTTTGTGACATTATGATCAGTACTTCAAATGTCAGGCATTCAGAAACCTCTGGCAATAGAAGAAAATGTACTCAAGTGTCTGTGAAGGGCAATATTGAAATGAGAGAGCTATGTTTTTCTTGGAAGTTTGCTTCACAATTTTTGTTACTGGCTCTGGGTGTTGTTTTGGTGCCATGATGACAAAAATATCAGCCTAGTCTAGCTCAGCATAAATTGATCTGTATGGATTAGTAGTTGTAGATATAAAAATCAAGGTTAACATCACCAGGGTGGTACTCTACTGAGTAGTCAGCAGGTAGTTACTGTGGCTAGACAAGTTGTTTCTGTGAAATGCAGAAGGTATTGACCAGACTGCTGGGAGTGTTGTGATGCTGTGCTTGTCTTGGAATCCTTTCCCTGTTCACCTGATGCTTATGTTCAGTCAAAGAGTTAAGACTGACTTCTCTTCTAGAAATTAAATCCTCAAGCTCAGCTGTATCTGTGGCCACAGAAGTGCAAAATTGGCACATTTCTGAGAACAGCTTTTTTTTTTAAAGTACGAGATCTAAATACTGGGTGTCATTATCAGTACCAAGAGATAACGACCACATAGGGCCTCAGCATAAGAACAAATTTACAAATATCATCATTTGAAGCACTTTTATTTTCCCCCAAGAGTACAATTTAACGTGTAAAAAGTGTTTGCTGCTTCAGTGGCTACTTTTTCTACAATGTGTCATGGCTGCTGGGGTCAACATGGTCTAAAGGAAAGCTGGTTATTCCCCCTAGGCATGACTTTACACTTTCTTGTTCCTGTAGCCCTACTGACCAGTCAGACAATCTGCAGAAGTGATAATTTATAAACAAAGTGGCAGGAGTGGGCATTGAGACGTGGGGAGTACAGGCTCCCCAGTCTATTTTTATATCAGTGAATATAAACAGTACTATTTTTATATCAGTGAATCAAGGTTTTGATTCTTAGTGATAAGATTTTAATGTTTGTTAAGTTCACTTTTTCTTGCTAGTTATGAAGTGTTCATAAAATCAGGTTTGGATATTTAATCCAGATTATGTAAATTGTTTTAATATAAGTGTTGAAATATAGCATTAAAATATCTTCAACATATTAATAAATATATTAAAAATTTAAATTAAAAAAAATTAGAAGGCCAGTTTGGGAGGGGAGAGGGGGAGACAGAACCAAAATAAGCTCCCTGACTAGTGTCCTACTATCAGTTATAATTTCTTTAAAAGTGAATGACCACTGGATTTCGCATTAAACTGAGTCTGCTGTGATGAGTTTTTACATTCCATTGCACACTATGTTGTTCAAAACATGCAGAATATGAAACAGATGGCTTGGGAAGACTGTCAAAAAAACCTGCTGGGCCTTCTCTGGTATTACCTTAAAGCAAAAGAGAGGATGAGTAAGTGTGCTGTAATTTTTGGCTTTAACACAGTGTTCAGGAAGCTCAGTGTCTGAAGGCAAGCTTACTCAATCACAGTAACACATATAAAAACAGATACCTATTTGAGGGTAATAGTACAATAAAATTATTGGAAATTGTGGGGATGAAAGGAAGAATTGAAAATTGCAGTGGGAAAGGGGGCAGACCTTTTTCAAGATGCTTATCACAGGACTGAGCAATGCAGGAAAATAAATTTAACCAGGACTTTCACATGACATCTTTAAATATTCTTGTGTACAATATAGTAGAAGATAAGTCTTGCAACCTCTAATTTAATTGTTTTAAATTATGATTTCAGAGATCTCCTTGTGAAATTAACAGTTGTGCCTCCAAGACCTGCTTGGTTATGGTTTCAAAATTTCTAAGCATGTAGAATCTTCTAACCAAGGGCAAGCAATGTATTTTGTACTAGAGGCATGAAAATCAGACCCTACTGTATGAATATAAGTCTGCAAGACAGTGTCTTTTCAGGAGACATTTCATGTACTGGTAGTATTATAAGTAGTAAGACATCCAAATTCCTCATATTTATGTGCACAATAAATTTTTAGAAGTAGCTCTTTCGTTTTGTTTCTTTTTTTTTAATCCCAATTTGTCAGCTGCATACTTTTATTCAGCCTTGACTGAGAATTACTAGACCTGGTATTTCAAGTCAAAATTACTAAAACTAATAAATATTCAGTAGTATTAAAAAAGCTAATCCATATTTGGGTTCACAGTTTACTGAAATGAAGATTTATTTCCAGAAGATAATATTACTATGTAACTGTTCAAAATGTGGACATTGCAGCATTAGGAAAATAATTTTCTTACTCATTGCTGAATTTTTGTTAACTATAAAAATGACCATACAAAATGATCACTGAAAGTTTCATGGATAGTGTGAATTTTTGCAACTTCTTTTTCTCATTTGTTGTTAGTTTATTTTAAGTATTATCATTGTTCCGTTGTCTGATAAAGCTGAGATGTTTAACTGGCTGTCTCAGCTATATTTTTATTTTTCAGCTCTGGAAAGTCATTGCACATGACTTTGCAATACAGTTATATTAGAACTTTGGGAGATAAATACCGCTAAAATTAAGTTCTAATGCTTAAGTTTATCTATTATTTTAAAAATGCACCTTTAGCCTATTTTTACTTGCTTTCTTTCTTGGCAATGGGTTTTCATTTCATGTTTTAGGAAAATCCTATAAATGTTATTATGTTAGTACTTCAAAATGGGAAAGAAAGGAAGAAACATGTGAAATACTCTTGTACTCATTTTGTTTGTAATTTTGAATAGCTTTCAAATTAGAATGATTTTTCCAGATTTTTATAGGCTTGCCCAATCCAGCTGTATATTTTATATGCTAATTTAAGTTCTATTTTTGTTCCCCTTGGGATTTTGAGTGATTATAATTGTTGCTCTTCAAAAGCCAAACAGATGATGATTGCCGCTTCAGGAATATACCAAAAGAAACCAGCTTTCATTAAACCTGCTCATCCACTTCATAATTATCTCCATTTTTTCTCACTAAGAAGCAAAAAAAATGGCAACTGCAGTTCACTGAAGCCAGTTCAGTTATTTAAACATCACTTTACTGCGATAACAGGAGGTGTTAAAGCAGAAGGCTTTTCAAACACTAAGATGTAGCCAGTCCTGTAATAGGCGTGCCAACTGTAAGACCAGACCCTTCATGTCAGCTTGGAATACAATGCTAGAGGCCAAAGAAGTTGCTATGAGTTCTGCTCTGCCTGGGACAATTTCTGGAGGACAAAACATAGATTGACAACTATTTTGCAAGGTATTTTCTTGTCTGTCAGTAAGCAGGAACATGAGAGAGGAAGAAAGGAGGTCGGAACAGGCTCTGACACAGACAGTAATGAAGTTAAAAAGGCAAATGATACAAGCTTTGATCATAGGTTCACTCTTTGTATCTGTCAGCCCTAGTGACGTTTGTGAATGACCTGGGCTAAACCAGAAGGTTTCTCTAGACTTTGTTTCAGCAGTAAATTTTAGTTTAATTCCATTTTAAAAACATTCATAGAGAGGTTTTGCAGTGAAGATCAGTGCTGGAGAGGAATGAATCCCTGGGAATTGCAACAAGATGCTGTGATATCTGTCATTTCATGAGCACTGTCATAAAGAGGGATGAAAAGACTCAGAGGCTTCTCAAGATCTAGAAATATGTAGACAGTTCTTTAGTTCACACAATTGGTTGAAAACCTCAATATTTATATTTTTGCAGGTATCTTCTGATGTTTTCCTTATCTTAAAAATGTAAGTAGTGTTGCTGGGTTTTTTCCTACCTGCTCTCTGAAGTTTGATTCCTGCAGTTTACAGGAAGAAGTCTGACCATATGTGTTGCCATTTGTCCTCTGCTGCTTTGTTTATGCAGGCAGTCAGTGACAGTGTGTCTGTATAAATCACAGTTTACCACTCAAAGGGGCTGATACAAAAACAGTTCCATCATCAGTTTCTTCTTTAAAGACAGACTGCAGCAGCTGTCTTAAAACATGGATCTTTGATCAAAGACAGCAAGAATCTTTCACAATTCTGATCTCCCACAGGTTACATTTATGCAGAGGAGATGACCAGGAAAAAAAGTACGAATTCAAAAGGGGATTAATTTAGGTTTTTATTTCTTGAGTTTAAAAATGTATATCAGAGCAGAGGTTAAACTAAGCCAGTTGTCAGAAAGTCCTTTTTATCAATTACGGAGGCAAAAATTCTGTCAACCCATGCCTTTCTACCTTACCCAGAATGTTACAGAGTTTTGGCTATAGTAGCATAATCTGAGAGAAAAATTGCATGGGCTAGAGACTGGAGGGGGAAAAAAAAGCCCTTTCAGATAGAACAGAGGTAACATCCACTGATTGCAGTTTTGTTGGTACAGCATGGGGAATCTTCTAAACTTGTGAAGTTTTCTAAACTCACAATGCCTCGTTAGCATCAGCAGTGTAATCCTCATCTCCTTGGGACCAAAAGGCAGAAGGTACAATCCCAGAGCCCAGGCAGCAGGCTGCCGGGAGCAGAGCTTTGCCTTTCAATCCCAAGCAGCTGTGTTCAGTATGGCCAGCAGTTCTGGGGCATTTTCATCTCCATCTAGAGTGTCTTAGAACCAGATCAAGCTTCCCATCTAATCCAGGAGCCACAACAGTGAGGTCTGCTCTGGAAAGATCATTGTGCCCCTGTCACATGCATACCCGGAATGGGTTTTATAAAGCTACAAATTCAAACACTGACTGAGTGATAACAGGGGTGCATTTCCTTTTGAAAACTGCTTTCAAATGAAAACATTATTTACTTCCCCGAAAGGTTTGATACTGCATCTACATTTGTCTGCATTTCTGTTGTTTAAGGACAAGTTTTGTTTGACCTGAGCTGTTTTCCTCCCTTCCTCACGCTCTGGCAGGAGGATTCCAGATGCTGCAGTGTATTTCTTTGTGCAGAAAAAGGAAATGGGAAGAAGAGAAACAGTGACACTGAGATCAGTCCTATCCATAAGGCAAATAAAGAATAGGTGACTGATCCTAAAGGCAGCTAATGTAGGAGTTTATCAGAGCTGACACCTACCTCTCATTCATTATCAAGAAATGTTTCATCATGTCACCACTGCCTAAAAATCAGAGCTCAGCGCAAAATAACACAGTTCAGGAAATTCTGATCTGTGAATCCTGTCTTCATGTTTTGACTGTTTTGCTTTGATCTTTATCCTCTCTTGCTTAATATGCATTTATATTAAATAAAACTAAAAGTGTATTTAGGACTTAGTTTTCTAATTGCTGGTAATTCAAATTTGTATTTGCAAAATGTCCTGCACTTAATGAGGAAAGGAACAGGAGGTTGCAGGTTGTAGATCGTAGAGAATATTGCATTAATTCTTTTTATAAATGGTTTATTAAACAAAGCACTACATCTAGATTCTAAATTTATTACCTTTCCTGAGGTAGCTTAATTGCATATCTACTTCCTAAACTGTTCAAGACGCATTTCTGCAGTAGCGGTTTTGCAGTGTAACAATGTGCATTCTGCCATATCACTCTGATCAAACACCAAACTCTTTGCAGACAGTGCATTTTCACAATGGCAAATGATACTTCAGAGTCCTCTTTGCAAGCTGGCCACACTGCCTACTTCTAGCTGCAAAGTGCTCTTATACTTTGCAGCTGAAGAAGTATTTAGGCATCTTTTAATACTTGCTTATGTTTCCTTCTTGTTATGTTAGCATTCAGAGTAAGCATTTTTAGCCAAATTAATGTGGAAGGTATTGAACATGCAAATTAAGCATGAAAGAAAACTGTTCAAAAGCAGAATATTTCATAATTAATTGAAAACTACAATTTTGCATGTTAGGATTACCTCAATAGGATGGAAAACAACCATCTTATTTGTCTTTTTTTAAAAATTGTTTTTCAGGTTTTTGTTTTCTCAGTGGTGGATATTTGATCTTATCCCCACATTGTCTGCTTCTGGTGTGATTTCCTTGTTTAATTTGGAACTAAAATTTGCAAAACTACAAAACATTCTTACAGAAGCAGTAAACACTAATAAATTATCTGTGGTGTTGTAAGAAATTGTGAAGATAGTTACTCAGTACTTAAAGGCTATGAATATAAATTGACTGGGTGTGTTATGAAGGAAGGTTTATTATAAAATATGGTATCTTTATTCTCAGGTTTTTTTGCAGAGTTCTGTGAATTAAAAAAAAAAAAGAAAAAACAAAACAGAGGAAATGAAAGTCTACTCTAAATAATAATATTGAAAGCAAAGAAGGAAAGATGAAAAAGCTTAACTGAAAATTCTTGGCATAATAGGAGTTAAACAATGCAAGACTAGAAGGAATTCTTCTTTCCTCTGTAACCTAAAGGCAGCATAGTAAGAATAAAAGAGATGTTCTACGGTATATAATCTCAGAATAATTAATGGAAATAACTGTTGCTACTCTAACAATTTAAAACCAGCTTTATTACATTTTACATTACAGCAATTTTCTTATGATTACTAAAGCACTTCCTAAAGCAACAATAATATTTATTTCTCCTATGAAACTGCAGCATTAAGAAGGTGGTACACTTGATGTACATGGCCAGTCCATTTGAGAACAGTTCTTACATACAGTACAACAATTAACTCAGGCAAAATGATCCATGCACAAGATACATGTGTTAAGCAATAGAAATTCTTTGCAGTTAAATAGATGAGAATTGTTCCACGTTTGACTCCACCTGCTATAAAAATTTCCATTTATTTCAGTAAGATTACTGTACCAAGGAGAGCAAACTATATGTTGAAGTTTCCACAGTGTTACAGCTCTACATCACTACCCCTACATCTTATCCAAATGGAAATTAAGAAAGCCATTTTCCACAACAGCAACAAAACTAAAGGCAAAGAAGAACACATTCTGTCCACTCATTTAGTCTATACAAGCATCTTCTGGAGCTGTAACTTGGTTTTTAAAGAAAAATAAAAAACGTAAAAATTCTGTAGTTAACTTTTCTTTCTGTCCAAAAGCATTTGACTAATCAAGACAGTACTGGCCTATGGCTGAATCAGCACTTTACAATCAGAGCTGGGAGAAGCAACAATTACATAAAGACTAAATCCAGCTCTGTAATTTTTAATAACCTTGTTTCTCCTTGTGTCAATCTTATCAAGAATGAGGAAAGACAGCCTTGTGGACTGAAAAGAGATGTTAGAGGTGATGTCTCCAAACAGCAGCTGTTCAATTATTCTTAATGTGCTGTGGAGATGCAAGAAGAGCATCCCTGTGGAAGCATTAAGTTCTAGGAGAAAATGCTGGTTTTGGAGAATGAAAAGGATATGTTCTGAATTCATTTGTTGCTTCCCCACCTCCTTTCCCAAGCTTAAATGGGATAATGGGGTAATGGTTTTTTTTTTTTTAATTTGCCATATGTCTCCTTATATGTCCAGAGTCTCTGTTTCTTTCTTTCTTGTGTATTAAAAAGGCAGTCTTTCCCAATTTGAATAACTACAGCCTAAAATACTTTCTTGACTCCTTTTCTTATTTTTAATTCCTCTGTTTTCTCTCAATTACCGTTTCTTGTTTTCTGCCCACACCTTCCAGGCACTGGGTGGTACAGCATTGCCACAATTTAACACCAATTTATGGCTAACTAGGTGGTGGTGCTGTAGAACAGGTCTAATGAGAAACCTTTGAATGCTTATGATTTTACTAGCCTTTTTATCCCATGTTGTGGAAATGGGCTTCATTTACAGTTCTTCAGTAAACCATCTTCATCAAAGCATGCAATTAAATATTGATTTTCTTGAGATATGTATACACTATATATCTTAACATATACTCTATAGAAACTATGGTGATTCTATGCAGGTACAAGCAATAAATAGTTGATCCCTCTGTCTCAGCTGTCTCAGTCTTTCGTGGAAAATGCAGTTATTCCAAGCAGAAAAGACTGCAGAATAAGTGACTGTCTGAACATCATATTATACAGTCTATCTGCATGGCCCATGATGCTCATTTGCATAGTAGGCTATAAGGACCTCAAACACCCAGTTAAAATAGAAAAAACCCAAAAATATATTAGCCTGTTTGAGCATGCTAAAGAAACATGGGGATCTGAATACATAAAACAAAGACTGGGAGAACAAATAAGATCCTGTTTGAAGGCAAATAAATGCCACATATCTGACTGTTAGAAAGTGAGAAGATGGATGTAAGTTTCACAATTTGGTTATTTTATTCTGGTTCTGAATATGCTCATTGACAATTACAGGGATGCTTTAAAAGGATTAAGGAGGAACTATAGCAAAAAAAATTAAAATACTTGGAGTGCAACTTGATATTTTCCTTTTGTCTTAGTGTAGCAGCTAGGAGCACTGATTATATGTAGGTAGAATACATCTGGTGTAAATCCTGTCCATTTCAAGATTTTCCATGCAGGGGAAAAGATGAAAAAGGAGGAGGATGGAAAGGCTAAGTATGCCTTTTTACAGCGTTTTTAATAATTGTGGCTTAATTGCATTTGTTGCTTACATCCTCTTTCATGCAGATTGGAAATGTTGATCTCATATCTTTGGGAAGAGCCGTAGGTTTCCATAATCAAAAAGCAATATCCAGTCATTCTGTAATACTCATTTCCTTTTTTCTTCCTGTCCCAAAAGTAAAAAAAACCCAACCAAACAACAACAAAAACCACAAACAAAACCCCAAAAACCTAAAACCAACCAAACAAAAAAGTTAAGTTCCACTTAAAAGTGGTTAAAGGTGAGTTGAAGGAGGCAGGCTCTGCTGGTTTAACACTTAAGTTTTGCAAAGCAAATTTGAGTAGCAAAAACTTCACATCTTCTTGACCCATAACATGACTATTATCACCTTTGTGGTAAATATCACATGATTTACATCAGCTTTTAGTCTCACAATGTGTCTTCCATTTTCTGTAAGGGATGAAGAAAATAACGTAGACATGATAGGGGAAAGATTATGAAAATCATGCTATCATGAAAATACTGTTTCAAACCAGTTCCCATTATTAGGAGCCATTACTAGACCATGAAAATTTAATCCTGGTCCTTAATCACCTTCAGTATTTTGCTATTTGAACATAAAAAGCAGATTCTTCATAGTAGTTTCACATTCTGCAGTTTAAAGGTGAATCTTTAGTATAATTGCTTATGTCTAGTAATGGTGTCTTAAGTGTAGAATTTTTTTCCGTCTTGTCCAGGATGAATTTGGTGGGTGTTTATTTATGTGCCTGATGCAGGAGTTTTGTTGGCCAAAGTTATCAATAAGTTACTATTTCACCATTTTAAGTGGCCAAATCGGAATTATGAAAGGATGCATGAAAGAGTGCAGGTTGTATCTATCTTAATTCTGGATTACCATGTCTCATGTGGACCAAATAAAAGCAAATTGAAAATCAATAGCCAAATGCTGAAAGGCACTTTGAAAATAGAGGTCTGGAAGATCAAAATCAGAATGAAACCAACAATGAGTCCTTGAATTTGTCTGAAAAGATGCTAGAATGCAAATAGCTTTGCTCATCAGACTTGTATTTGCTTGGTTTCAGTGCTCACTGACAGCAGGAGAAAAATGTGTAGAGAACTTTTCTAGCACTTCACAGGTTTTTTTAGCTCGTGGGATCCATTTCTGTCTTGGTGTGGTTTTTTGGTGGTGTTTTTTGGGGTGTTTTTTTCTGTGGTTTTAATGTTTTGGGTGTTTATTATGATTTTGGTTTTTTTTTTTTTCTCAAACATTCAACTGATTTTAAATGACAAAAGGGGAAAAACATTATTTAGAACTGTTGTCATTTTGGTGGTGGGAAATGATACAAAAATCTTATTCTCTGAGGGAAAATAAACTTTATATCTAACTTGAACCTCAGCAACTTGCTTAAGTAATATGATTGAGTACTTTACTGTTCTTAAAATACTACTTAAAAGTAATATTCATTACTACTACAGTTGAAAAGTGCCTTGATTTTGGAGGATTCTTTTTATCTAAGAAGCAGAAATAAGACTCATTAGTCTCTCTTTTTCCCAAATCTCTGCCAAAATAATAACAAAAAGAAATATAGCACCTTCATGTCTGTTCTGCAGGGTATATATTTATTATCTAATGACCAAACACAGAGAAGAACTTTCAGGAGAGATGTATGTCCATGACAACATCAGAATAATTTGCTGTAGTTTTGTGACATATCTTGTTCCACTAAGTCATACGACACAGTGCAGTATGCTACTATTAGTTTGAATAACCTTTTAGATATTTAAAGCTACACAATCATTTATGATTTGGATTTGCTGATGACTCACCTCCAGCAGAATCAAAGTAGTACAGAGCTATGCATACTACTTCTGATGGAAAAACTGAGTTGTATAACAGAAGAAACAAAACCTCCAGCACTTAAAGAGAAGAAAACTAGGCCAGCACCAGTGAAAGACCATTGTGTCATCCACAGTTGAGTAATTCTGATATAAAAAAGAAAAAAAAGTAGTTATTTAGATATTTATAAGCTTGATAGTTCAAAGGAAGATATTGATGATATAAGTAACATAGAGGAAGTCCTTTCTGAAAATGTGATTTGGTTTTTGTATCAAGTAATTGCAAGAAATAATTGGCAAATTCCACATCTTTTGAATATTAAGCCACTTTATTAAAAAATTTAGCATGTAACATATAAAGGAAAGTATGAAAAACTGTGTAAAGTTACGTGGCAAGCATGGAGTACACATAAAAAAGAGATAACTGCCTTTAACATATTGCTATGAAAAAAGTATTTTTAATATTCCCTTCTCAAGTGCATGCTGACAGTTGTTCACTCCCCACATCTGAGCAATCATAGCAGGTGTGTGTTATAAAAAGATGAACTTTATTTGGAGAAGGAGGGAGATAAGCTAGTTTCACACACTTTCTGAAATCCTGCCCTTATATGTTAGCACAGAACACAGTGTGTACCTTTACTGAATCATTATTGCTAGCTGGAGTCACATTCATTTAATTGAATAAAACAAAAAATTGAAGTTGATACTTAAAATTACATGGAATATATTTAAGTACTTGCCTTACAAGGTCAAAAAAATTCCATCTATTACCTCTGTGATCTGATTATTTGAAAATGATCTAATCACATATTATACAAACACTTTGGAATTTACAAGGACTTTTTCAGTATATAATGGCAGAAACTTCCACTATATTGCTTCACTGTGCTGTCAGCAGGAAGTATGCTGGCATACTAAAAAAGCTATCTTTGAGTAATACGTGCTTTCCCCCTCAACAAATGAAAACAGACACAGGCTCTTGAAAAAAAGTAAAATCCATCTTTTAAGTCAATATTCCTGTAGCTTTAATACCATGAGAGAATATGCTCATTACAATTACTTTATAAACATATATCTTTTTCTTGGAGAAACTTATTGTTATGGTGGAAGTCTAATCTAACTGAATTGACAGTATTTGGGATGATTCACTGGACAACTTAAAAAGAACTTGTTATTTTGGGATAAAATGCAGCATTAAAAATATTGATTGTATTCTTGCTTTTCATTGTCTCTTTGACACAAGGTTATTTCTCCTCACATTTACACAGTGTTTTGCTGGCAAGGGTATCAATTACTTCAGACTCTGTTTATGTATTCCCCACAAATCAGAAGGCACAAGGGCAAATTGTTATAGATGAGTTCTCTGGTTTGTGAATTTTATCAAACCAACCTGCCTTCTTGTGAACTCTGAAGTGCATCTCAAAAGCTAAGTGTGTTTTTGATTCAGGGACAGCCACTTGGCAGTAATTTGCCTGTGCTGAAACTGCACAGTGGACCTAAGTTGCTGAACAGGTTTGACCTTATCCACATGTGCCTTATGCTTTCTCACATCAAACGCTTTCTCACATCTCATTACTCACATCATTAGTAAAGCCACCAGATCTTAGGGACCAGCAAAAAGCTGTATCTAACAAAGTGCATGTGCCAAAGATGCGTCTCTTCTCCCCTGATTCTGCCTTTTCTCTTGGCTCTGAGAAAGCTTACTCTTTTAATATATGAAATAAATGACTCATCTTCTAGGGTCCTTGTAACTGATAGCTCATGCTATCAGATATGTTTAAGTGACAGGCTAAGGCCAAATACATGTGGTTAGATTATCAGAGGATAGAAGTAGTCTCTCCGCTGTGCCCTCCATTTAACAAATCTGAGTGGTAAATCTTTAGGTTTCTGTTCAGGTTTGGGTTTCTCGTGGCTTAAGTACCTTCTGTTTCATTAAGGACTGGTTAATCTTGTTTTAATTTCTTATTTGAAGAAGATGGAAAGGTAGCCTTAGTGGCTAAAATTAGGTAACCTAATGGTCTACAAGCCTATACAGTTACTCTGGCTCTTCAAGAAACAATCACAAGGAATTAGGTGCATGTAGCAAACCCTTCTTTGGAAAATAATGCTCTGTGACCTTATGTTCCAGTTACATGCCTTCTAATTGCATTTTCTACGAAGTTTTTTTCAAAAAAACACAGATCAAAGGTAAACTGAACTCAGCCTAAAGTTAAGTATTTCTGTTGGAAAAAGGTGGAGCTATAATATTTTAATCTGATAATATTTTAATGAAGCTAAAAACACAGTTTGAAACAAGATTATTTTTCTCCTATAGAATATATTAGTGTGTGTACTATGGCTCATAGTTTTTCAAGTGAGTAGTTCCAAAGGTCATTACAGATTCTTTTCACAGCAGCAATTAATTTTTTTTAGCTGTGCTCATAAACACATGTTTGTATTGTCTGCTAGAGAATTGAGCTTGTGTGCTTTCATGTGAGCTTGACTGTTGTGTATTAAAAATCACAGTGCAGTTCCTTCTCCCGCAGAGGAAATGGGGAATTGAAAATAAGCTGCTGCAGTTTCAAAGTGAAAGTGTTTTGTCCTTTGTAAAGAACTTGACAGCCAAATGGATGGTTTGCTCTGGGACTCAAAGATATGTCACAACAGTGGAACAGACAAGGAGCCCCCACCCCAGTTCAGGTACTGCTGGGACAGCAATTTGGGATGGGGACTTTTTAGGGTGTTTTTATTAAAGCAGCATCAAGTACGAGAAACCTAATTCTCTTTGCTGAATAGATCCTGATGACAGTTTACTCGACTGGATTATCAGCAACATGCTGGCTGCTGTGCCACCTGAATTTCAATTTCTTAATTTACAGCACAGATAAAATAGAATAGAGCTCGATCTCTGCTGCTCTTTACACTGGGCTTGTCTTATCAAGCATGAAGTTTGGCGCATTGCAAAGCTATTCAAGTCATTATCTGTTGAGGACCTCTTGAGCCATCTCTATCTCTGCAGTGTGCTGATAAGACAGCTGTTTCTGTAGCTGCAGTGTCTCTCTGGGCCTCGGTCTTCTTTCCGTGCAAACTACAGCTTTGTCACTGTGCCCTGATGCTGTCACTTTCTCTGTTGTGCAGTAATTTGATCCAAGCACAAAAGAGGTTGATGGCAGCAACTGACTGGCAGGTGACACAGTCTTATTTTACAATTAGATGTGCATTTCACACTGCTGGAAATACAAATCCTCAATAAAAGAAATTATCTCAGCTGTGGTGCAGCAGCAATCTGCCTTTTCCTGGTCGCAGTAGGAAACAAGTAAATATATAATAGTTTAGATAAACCGACAACTTCTTTCAGGTATTACTTTTTTTTCCAGACAAAGGTTCCACAGTTGTCTGTAGAAAATCTGAGGAGTTGTGGTTACCTTTTGTAGAGATACCTTTTTAGTCTCAATTGAAAAAAAAAAAAAAAAAAGTGAAACATCCCCCTTTGCTTTCCCCTCCTAAATGCTAACCACTTTTTCACAATAGTTTTTATTACAATTCAGACATTGCTGTGTAATAGAATAGAAAATTATATAGTAGCCTCAGTTGCATCATTCATATTGCTGTAGTTTAGCACAATGTCTGTATCTGATGACCGAAGAGAGGCTCAGAGAAGGAGTAGGTAGAACAATCGCACACCCATACTGAAGGCCATGCATGTTTTGTCCCGGGAAGTGTGTGTGTCAAGACTTGGTCTGAGACCCTCATGCATGTCACCGTTTGTTTGTGAAAGGAATGGGAACAAACACAGGTTCCCCCTAGGAAAAGAACCCGCAGAGTCCCCGGGGTTCAGTAACACACAGGCACAACACACCCACCCATTCACATGACGGCACCCGAACACCACGAGTCAAGAGCCACTAGTCCGAAGTGCTGGAGAGGGAGTGCCAAGCGCACATGTACTGATATCCCGTACGGACCGAGGCGCTTTCCCAGGACAGGGAGGGCCCGTTCCTCTTCCCGGGGCGGCCGCCGCTGTCCGTGGTGCTGAGGCGGGGCCGCGCCGTTCGCTGCCCTGCCAGCCGCCCCGTGCGCAGCAGCCGCTGCTTCGCTTGCTTATTTTCTGATTGTTTTCACTTTCATTAAAAAAAAAAAAAAAAAAAAAAAAAAAAATTAAAATCCCCCTCTGTGCTAGCCGGTAAACATTTTTCTTCCAGCGCAATTTGCTGCTTTTACTGACATTCCCTGACCACTTATTTCCAGCCAGAGGATTCAACAGAGTTCAGCATGCCTGAACAATCAGCTCTTCTCTCCTCCTACTTCTTTCCTTCCATGTCCAACGCCTATTTAATAATCCATACACGTTGTAGCTAAAGGCTGTGTCCAGACAGCCAGCTACTTCTAATCATAAAGACTTCTTTTCAGACATATTACTTAAGTGAAGGGGAACTTCACAGGAAAGTGTTTTTCCAGAGAGAATGGAAAATTTAGCTTTCCTTCTGACATTGCTGGAACCAAGGCCCTCTGAATACACATCAGAGATGAGAAAGGCCAATGACAAGGCAATTTGCTAAAACAGCTATTTTCTGCCTAATTTCCCTTTAGCACTGTGTATTGACAAACATGACAGATGTGAGTACATTACTGGTAGAGATACTAAGCCTCGAAAGAAAATGTATGAAGTTTGGGTTTTGTCTCGAAAAGCCAGACGCTAATTGTAGCTGGAGGGTTGTTCCTTTTGGGTGGAGAGTGTTGGGGGGAGAAGATGAAACCAGGAGTTCTGAATATCAGACCTGACAAGGAAGCTGCTGAGAGCGGAGTCCTTTAATTTCCTAAAAGTTCAGGAAGACACTCTTCTGGTTTCTAACAGCATACATTTTACATTTTGGCATCCACTTTAAACAGAGTTTCTTTAGTTCTAAAACCAGATATGTATTATACTGTTCTAAAATTGGCGTCGGGGTGGGGGGCGGGGGAGGGAAGGGCCTGACATGTTTGGAGGTATTGAGTGAATGCATCAGACTGCTTAAGAAATCATCTAAATAATTTTTTAAAATTTTCTTCCTTTCTCTCTTTTTATACATTAACTATGTTCTCTTAAGGAATACTATTTTTGCTTAAACAGATGAAGCAAAAAAGTAATAAATAACTAAATCTAGTAATTCTGAAGACAGAAACATTGTGCACAGTATTTATAGATGTTTTCTACTTGATAGAAAGAACAGTACTTACAGCACTTTATTTTAGAAATATATATATGTAAAAATATATATAAGACTTGCTGATAAATGATTCTATAGAATAAAGAACCGGAGCAGCTTAATTTTGATATCATTAGGAGACTTTCAGAAGCAGTTTGGCTGTTTCAAAGGGTAAAATTTGCCATAATTAGACAAGTCTGAGCCTCAGACATAAGCTGAGAAAGTGCAGACTTTTCTGAACTTTTCTTACTGCAAGGGAATAATTTATATATACATCCACAAACTGGGTGTGAACAGACATCACTTCATGTAGCACCTTTGTATAAACAGCTTTGAGAAAGCAGGCGCCCCCACCCCACTCCTTATTCAGTCCTGAGAGCAAATAGTTTGCTACTTGTTCCACCAGGGAGTTATTCACCTTTTTGGAATGCTGCTGATTTAAAAAGTTGGTGATACATTGTTAATTATCAGATTGTGTGTTCTAGAAAAACACTGGCTTCATTAAGCATAGAACCAATTATGTAAAATGTAAAATCAGTCCCTGTATAACTCTCAGTTGTTGTCATAGTAGTAGGATAGGGAGATCATAAGAAACAGAGAATACGCAATTCATTGTATATCATTTATAAACACGCAGGGACACTCTCATTGAAATGCTCCATTTGAAATCTCTATTTGAAATCACATGCCTCTATTTTTGTGCCTTGCTACACGCAAATGCCAGAATAGTCTAAATAAGCATTTGCTTTCTGCAGGGTGTAAGTGCTTTGCTATTGAAAATACATGACACACACTTGTGTTACAGTAGAAAAGCCATGTTTAGAAAGCACTTCTGATTCTGAAAAGAAATGATCAAGTGCAGTGAAGGTCAAACAGTATGAAGAGTAAAAGGCACCCTTCAGAATACCATGCAGGATTGCTTCTTCTGTACACCACCTCTTTTCTTCACAAACATATTTGCACTGCAAGACAGAATTGACTACATCATGAATAAAAGCTCGCGCCTTCCTTCCTTCCTTCCTTCCTTCCTTCCTTCCTTCCTTCCTTCCTTCCAGAATGTTTGTTAGAAGTATTATTAATATATTATTACTTAACACCCATTAATGTAACCACTCCCAGAAAGACTAGAGCAGTCCCTGGCCTGGTAATAACAAACTTGGCACACATACTGCCAGAACTGGGTGGAGTGGGGACATAAGGAAAAAAAAAAAAAACCTAACAAAACCAAAAAAGCCAAACAAAAACAAGCGGACAAGTAACACAAAACCAACCAACAACAACAACAGAAAAGACACCGCCTTCCCGGCGGCACCTCTTGCTAAGTAATGGTGGCACTGCGCGCCGGCCGCTCCGGGCGTGCCGTGATGCACCGCCCCGCACCCACGTGGCTGACGGAGCAGCAGCAACGGCCGCGCCACCGGAGCAGCGCCCGGCGCCTCGCGGGCCGCGCTGGGAGCGGCGCGGGGCGGTCGCAGCGCCTCGCCAGGGCCCGTCGGGGCCGCGTCGGGGCCGTGCCGGGGCCGTGTCGGGGCCGCCCGGCCCCGGGCCCGCCCGCGCGCGCGGAGGCGGCCCCGCGCGGCGCAGCGGACGCTGAAGCGCGGCGCCATGCGCCCTGCCGGAGTGGCGGCCCGCGCGGCCAATGGGCGGCCGCCGCCTCGCCCGGGGCGGGGCGAGTGGGCGGCGGCCGGGCCAATGTGGGCGCGCGGCGCCGCCAGCAGCCTGCGTTGCGCCGGGGTGCGGGGACGCTGCCGCGCGTGGCGCCGGGGTAGGCGTGGGGCGGCTGCCTGGCGGGGGGGCGGGCGCGGACGGACGGACGCGGGACGGGACGCGGCCGCCTCTGGACGGACACACGCCCCCCGCCGCGTCCCCGCGGCCGCGCTGCCGGGCGCGGCGCGCAGACGCACGCAGCCCGGCGCGGCGGCGGGCAGGAGCCGGGCGGCGGGGCTGCTATAAATCTGCGGAGCGGTCCGCCTCCCTGCGAGGCACGGCGCGGCACCGCACGGCGTCGTTCCCCCCCTCCCCCCACCCCCCGCGCACTCAGCGATGCTGCAGTTGGCTCGGGTGGCGAGCCGCTAGGAAGTGACCAGCAGGGAGGAAGGGAGGGAGAGAGAGAGAGAGAGAGAGAGCGTCTTTAAAATCGCCCTTCCATCCTTCTTTTCTTTGTTCCTTCATTTCTCCATCCCCTCGTTTTGTTCCATTGGGTTGCGAAAGGAGGGTCGTCCTGTCACTCTCCCACTTTTGAGTTCTCCCATTTTCATTTTTTAATTTTCTAATTTTTTTAATTTTTGATTTTTCCCCCTTAGTGTTGGAGTGTTGGGGGTGGGGGAGGGAAAGGATTTTTTTTGGTCTTGTTTTGGTTTTTATTTGCTTCCTTTTATAACTGTCAGCAATTTAGCTCTTGTCTGTTGACTTGAGAGAAGTATCCATCTGCCTCTTACTCCTGATCGGGAGAACTGCACCGTTACTTTTTTTTTTTTTTTTTTTTTTTTTTTTTTTTTTTTAATCCGAGGACTGGAAGGTAAGTTATGGCTTGGTTCTTTCTGTTATTGTACGTGTCCGATAGCGTCCACGCGACCCACTCCAGAGGTGCATGCCTTGTAGAATTATGCTGATCAGCTGCTGTGTTTGCTCCGTATTGACACGGTTCGTGCCGACGGCGCTGAGTGAGGCTGTTCGTGGCTATGGCAGCATGCCCGCGGAGCTGAGTTGCTGAAAGTGTTTGCAGCGTGGGGAGGGCAGCCGCTGAAACTGGGGGACCGCACCGCGCCCACGCAGGATGGCATGCGCATCCCTACCTGGGCTGGCCCAGCCGCAAAGTTCCCGGCGTGACCGCGCCCGTCCAGCTCCGGATACGTCTCCTTGCGGGGAGTATCCGAGGGGACGGACCCGCACCGCGCTGGTCGAGGGGGACGGTATCACTTTGAGGAGATAAACTCGCATTTTCAGATTAGCCGGGATAAGGCTCTCCGCGCCTAACTGCATTAGCCGCACGGCGGTTTTTTTGCTTCCTGCGGGGCTGGGAGGCGACTGCGTGCCACGGCGCACAAAGACGCGGTCGGCAGCATTGTCAGCGGGAGCGGAGGGCGGGCGGCGGGCTGAGGAGAGCCGCTGGGCTTTCCCGGAGAGAAGTCTATTGCTGTCGGGTAGGGCGGGTCCGTGTCTTTTCGTGGGAATGAATAACCCGCCGCGGGAGGGGACGCGTCCCTTTGTTCCGGGCGTCGGGGCACTGCGCGGCGGTGCATGGGCAGCGTGGGCGGGGCGGCCCCGATCTCTGTCCGTGGTCCTAGCGGGGCGGCGGGGACGCGGACAGCGGTCGCCGGTGTGCGCGAGGAAAGTTTGCGCCCGGCAGCCGCGGCAGGGATCCCAGCGAAGCTCCGGGCAAAGGGACGGACGGGGCGTCCCGTTATCAGGCGCGTCTCCCGTCCTCTCGCCCTTCGTCCCTGCGGCGGTGGGAGGGTCTGGGAAGGAGGAGAAGGCGGCGATGGTAAACGCTGGCGCTGCAGCTTGTGCTACCGGCAAAGACCGGCCGCGAGCACTGCCATTGTTGTTTAATTTATGCTGCTGCCAGCACGCTACACCGTACCCATCTCTTTCACGTATGAAAATAACTAATGTGATATCTGTATGAGCGAGGCAAATGAATAGTTACACCTCAAGTCGTTTTCAAGAACCGGCGGTGAGGCGGTGTATTTTGACTACTCTTTGGAGCGCTGGGAGGGCGGGGGACATGCACTCCCGCCGGGACGGGACCTCCCCTCGCCAGCACTGACGCTGGAGCGCTACCCGCGCGGAACGAGCCGCCCGCAGGAGCGCAGCCGCGGTGCTCGGCAGCCGAACCTTGCGGGGGCGAGGAGGGGTCCACTCGCAGCCGAGCGATGTACGAAACGGGACGGCGCTGTCAGAGAGGCTAATGCCCGTCGCAGGTCACGGAGCGCTCGCTGCCGCTGCGCCCCTTCGGGCGGGCGGCTTGGGGGCTCGTTCGCCCCACCGAGCCGTTTCCAGAGAGAGAGGCAGCGTGGAGCCTCTGGGGCTCGACACTTTTTAGGGAAAGACGGGGGGCCTTAGAGAGATGGGCAAGCACTGTGGGTATCTTGCCTCTGACCCTGCTGGGGACGGGGAAGGCAAGCTCCCGCCCCATCCTGATTAGCAGACTCCGCTGCTCTCCCGGCCGCCCCAAGGCGCCCGGCAGCACTAGCGGTGTAGGGCCCGCCCGGCCTTGGCTCCGCCAAGCCCCCGCATTGCCCGGGGGCGCGGCCCCGTGGGCGCGGGCTTCTTGAGTGGCCGCCGGCAGCGTCACTCAGGCGGTGGCCGCGGGGGCGGGCTGTGGGGGCCTTTATCTGCCCGTCAGCGAGCTGGTCTTCGCTGTTGGCGGCCGGGCGAGTGCGGGACAGTGGGGTGGCGGGAGTGCCAGAGCTATCAGGTGAGGCGGGGCGCTGCGCCGCTCCCTCGGGTAGCAGACACCTTTCCCCCACTCTGCTTCCAGCCTGGTACCGCAGCAGCGGTAACCAGGCTCCTCGAAACTCGCCGCTCCTGCAGGACAGCGAGCAGACGGACTGTCGGTCCCGGGCTGCTGAAAGAAGGGCGGGTCGAGGGGCTGGGAACGGAGACGGGGCTTACGGGGAGCCATGCGGTCTTCGCAGAGGCGCGCCGGGACGCTGGGTTCGCCGCGGAGGAGGAGTGGAGGAGAGCTGGAGCCGGAGCGGGGCTGTAGCCTGCGCGGGGAGCACGGCGGGAAGGCGGGGCGGCCTGGGCTGCGGGCCGCCGGCGCATGGCCAGGGTACCCCCCAGCAAAGGGTAAAGGTAAATCAAGGCGTGTGCGGAGACATTCACCGTCCCCTGCTACTGTAAGTGACTGGTGGCTTTCCGCCAGTACCGGCTTGTTGCGGGCTGGGCTCCAAACTCCTAGATACTGGTGGTGTTAGGTTAAGAGGGGCTTCTTGACAGTTGTGGACAGCAGGTTTTTTTTTTTTCTGCGAACGGTTACTTCATCCCCTTTCCCCTGTCCCGTACTAGATGAGTTTAATCGCTTTTTGCTTTAACCTTCGGGCTTTTCTGACTATTTCCCTATTTCCTTTCTTTCCGCCCCCTCCTTTTTTTTTTTTTTTTTTTTTTTTTGTGTAGTTATAATTAGGTGCTTAAACACTTGTTCCCCGGACATAACATTGTTCAGTAAACCCTTTGTTTAATCAGCAGCATCCCTGAATGACTTTCATCCCACCTTTCTCTAGCGTGGCCCTACTACTCGAGCGTCGCTCTCATTCTCCCCTCAAGCTGCACCCTCTTTTCCGCCTTGTTCGCGTCTGACTTTTCTCTAACCGGAGCGCTTATGTCCATTATGTTCGCCGTAGTGCATCTGCCGCCTCCTGAGCGCGCCCTGCGGGGTGGCAGAGGGCCGCGGGTGGAGGGCGCGGGGCTGTGCCTGGCCGCGGAGGGGCCGCAGGGCTGCCCGCCGCACCTGCGGGGCGTGGGGGACCGAGCCGCGCCCGCGGGCGGGGCCGGTGGGGGCTGTGTGGCCGGCGGCAGCAATCCCTGCGATGGAAAAGGCGCGGCGGAGCAGCCGGTGCTGCCTGGTGCCGGCCTTCCGCGCCCCGGGCTGGAGGGCGGGCCCTGCTGGGCTGGCGAGTTCCCGCGCTGGAGAGGGGAGCCGGCCGTGGGGATGGGGTGAGGGTGCGCGGCGCAACTGCTTCGTTTTATTTTGGCGTTCACGTCGCGCTGAGGAGTCAAGGGTCGCACTGGCGCGGCGCGTCCGAGCTTGGTCAGGCGGAGGGGTCGTCACCCCGTCATCTCTGCTTTTTGCAGGGAGCATGACCAGGTTCGGTGTATTGCCTGCCTTTTCAGGTTGCCCTGCCCCGGGAAAAAAAATTACCATTTTTGCCTTGAGTGCGTGGAGAGTGAGTTGATTTTGCTTTAACTGCTTGACACTGATGGTGTGAACTCTTGGGCAGTCAGGCATCTCAGTCCCTTTTTAAGCTCGTTACCCGCTCGGTAGCATCCGTTTAAATTCAGGTTTTACTTGTTAGAACTGGAAAGCTTGATAGTTACCGAAAAAAATTTCAGAAACCATGCAAAACACACAAGAAAATTTGTGTTTATAAAATAGTCTTTGATGATAGTTTATTCATTTGAAGTCTCTGAGACTAAAAGGTGTTGCCATATATTTTAAGTTTTGAAGACAGCCTTGGTTGATGAAGTTTACTAGTACTTAGGACGTCAGTGTCTTGTGTTCTTACAAGTGATACTGGATGAAGTTGTAGAACCTAATGAATTAAGTATTTCAAGCATGTGTGTATTTTCTTGAAAAGTAATGGATTCTCGATATTTTGCGCTGAAAAACTCCTTGCCATTTGACTTAGTTTTTATTTTGACGGAAAATTTTATATTAAACTGGGGGGGCATAGGAGGTGTTCCACTATGTGGTTGAGGAAGCACAGTGGTATTAGTTTTAGCTTTTGTTTTCCTTTTTCAGTTCCATGAATTCTGAATCCTGAAGTTACATTCAGGTTTTTTCATCTCTTTTCCCTGACCTTTCAGAAATGTTATATTAGCGGTGATAGTTCTAGCAGTGGACTTTGAACTTCGTTTCTGCCAATTATGCATAAATAATTTTGTTTGCAAATATAAAATTGGCAATTCTATATGCATGGTGTACAATGGAATATTACTTAACTGGAGAGAAATGTAGATATTTGAAGTTTTTACTGTGATATATTATTGAGGATTTGTAACTACAGACACATACTAATGACATTGAAACTGCTAAGGAATTTTATCAGATGTATTCAAATCTGACGAAACACATCTTTAATGCTCCTTCCAGATGTCTTCTGGTTGTCCTCACATTGCTATTTCTGCTTCAGCAATAGGTGTCTTTATTTTATGTGGTTTTATTGTGGTGTAGTGGTTGATCTTTTCCATGTGCAGTAGAGATTTTTAATTTATTTAGTCTTTGCAGTGGGTATGTTTTAAATATGCTTCCATTTACATAAATATTTTGCTTTTATTAGGTAATCATGGTAGTGTATTATTCCTGCAAGTAAATTTATTGCAACTGTATCATATTAATGTGACATTGATTTTTATTCTTTTTCCTGCATTCCTTTTAATTGCTCTTTTTTAAATGGGAGGGAAAGATTTACCTACTGCATTTCCAAAAATTGTGAACTAGCATAGTTAAGACTGAGCTAGGTGATCTAGGTAAAAAAAAAAAAAAAAAAATAAAGACAAGACAAAAAACCTTACAGAGTATGTTCCAGGTTTCTAGATGACAGTATTCAACCTACAGTGAAGGCTCAAGCTGAATTCTATGAAAGTCCTTATAATTCCAAGATAGATAGAATTTTTGAGAGACAGAGCTAAGCATGTTTTAGTTGGGGACTAGGTAGGAAATAGATGTCCTGTTCTAAAAGCCTAAGGTATAGTTCAGCTTTCTTGTGCTTCGTAAAATAAGTCAATGCTCCTGCATATGTAGAGTTAGCAGTTAAAAATAGTACAAGGATGCAAGCACAAGCCCATGTCTTGTAATAGCAATGCAGAAATGGTTTTACCTATAAAAGGTAAAACTCTTTGTCTTACAACGTAATGGCTTTTGATTATATTTGTGGCCAGTGATGTTCTTCATAGCAATAGAGCCGATTGTGTGCTAATGGATAGGCTCAATTTGTGATGAATATGCATTTCAATATTGCTTTAATGCCATCTTCACTTTTGCTGAAATGCATCTCTGATAGATGCTAGTGCCTTCAGAGGACAGTCAGTGTTACCAGCTGTTGCTAACATTTGAGAAGTATGAGAATGTTGCTTTAGCGCACAGATTTCTTTTTCTGACAGCCCCCAAATCAATTGAAAAATCATGACACTGTCCAGCAGGATTAGCTGATGGTGTTTTTGTGTTTTGACATCTGTAGTTCCATTTCTGAGGGAAGCTGCTACATGTTTTTTTGATCTTGGCTGTATAAAATCTACCTAATTTGGTGCACTCAGAAGGATTAGTTGTGCAGAAGCTGGCATAAGACAATTTGTAAGTTTTAGCTACTACAGCTGGTGGGTCAGAGCAAGATGTTTTGTTGCCTAATCCATATTGAAATTCTGAGAGTCATACTGCGAGTCTCTGGTGGCTGAAAAACACAAGTAGGCTTTTTGAATGATTCCCACTGAAGCTCAGACAATTCTGAGCAAGCTGCTTGTGCTCAGTAAGAATTGTTTTTGGTTTGTAGGGTCTCCTTGCATCTAATGCTTATAGAACAGCTAAATGCAATGCTAAATCTAGCAAAATCTGTGATAAGAGACCTAATTGCTAGTTGGTCTTCAGTGTATTTGGAAGAAGAGCATGTGTTTCACACAGACTTTCTGACCTACAGCTCTGCAATAAGTAGATCTTGGAAAGATGACCTCAGTGAAACACTTGGCTTTAGTAGTTAGTGTTTTAAATGGACTGCAGGTTTTCAGCTTTAAAATTAGGCAAAAGAGAAAACAGCTCATGGCAGAAGTCTGAAGTATGCTTTCTCAGAAATTGAGTTAAAAATTCTAATGCAGTGTTAAATTTTTGAAGTAGCTCACAGTCTAAATTTGACTTGGCTGGCAAAATATGTGAAGTTTTAAGAGCAGTAATTACATAATGTGGAAAATTGTAATGGGAAGATCTTACGTACATGTGTTTGAAAATTGTGAATTTTAGGAACAAATTTTGAAGTTTTCCAGATGGAGATCAAACTAACGTCGCACTGTTTTCTGTTTTTTCTGAGCCTTGTGGTACTCCTGTACTTAAGCAACAGGGGTTTTAATTTGTTTTGGTAGTCATAGTAAGTCCCAACGTGATGAAGGTTTGAAAAAAAGCTGTGGTTTCTTGATGAAAGTGGGGATGAGAGTTAGGTGTTTAAATGTGTGAGCGTGCCAGCCAAGGATCAGAATAAGAATAATTTTAGGCTGTCTTGAAATTCACATAAAACATTGGTGATACCAATTGTTCATTCCCTCACACAGTTGTGATACTGCTGATGGCTCAAATAGTCCAGCTGCTGATCAGAAACTGCAGAGATTCTTAGTGTAGAGGAAGCTGTAAGATGTTGCAAGAATGAGCGTCTTGATTTGCTGCAGTTAGCAAAGGAACAGGTATATCCACATAAAGCCACTGTGGCTGCCCAAATGATGCAGAAGCTAGAAAATACTGAGGTAATAAAACAAGGATTGTGTTAAGGATGTAAGACTCTACTTCTTCAGGTGAGTGTGGAATAGAGATAGAAGGAAAGCATTATACAATGGAAGGTAACTGAATTGCCATAACATACTGTAAATTGTGCATATGCAGTCTTATGAGTACTTACTACCTAAGTACTGGCAAAAGAGGGAACACTTTAGCATTCAAATACCTTGTGAGACAGTCTCCACAGAGGTAGGAAGGAGTGCTCAGGGTATCCTGTTATATTCGCTGTGATGTGTTGAGCAGCCGTTCTGTAAGTCTGCTGGCTGCATTTGTTTTCATGCTTTGGATGAGTTTATTTAGCTAAGTCCTTACTCTGATTTAGCTGAATACGCTTTATGTGTTTTTATGGAATGAAACTGCCATTGAGTGATTGCTGGAGTACTGATGTTCTTCTGTGCCTTAAATCTTGATGTCAGAAAAGAAGTTAGTAGGATTTGTTTTACAGAATGGGTGAACAGAATTTCTCTTGAAAATTCAAGTAAGTATTTAGAGGCAAATGCCTTAGTCACTTTTTCTTATAAGGGTTGAGAGAAGGAGATTCAGACATGGAATGGGAAAGGTAATGTAAATAGAACTTCTCTACCAGAAGTGTCCCTGCTGATTGTGTTTTGCAATACTGTTATTACATATTTTTTCAGAAGTAGAATTGCTTACCAGAAGGAGTGATTGAAGTCACCTTTTCTGTGTTGTTTTTTTTAATTGCCTGTTGCTTATATTGATGAAAATTTATGCAATATTACTTGGAAGGAGGTAGAGGAGTCAGGTCAGAAGATAGTTTAGATATTCTGCCATTTCCATCTAGCTGCATTGGCATGATGAGGTAGAGATTTGAGTGGGTTTTGCAGTTATTCAGGCTGTACCTGGCTGTCATGGGGAATAAACATTTGAAATGGACTTCTTGAGCTGGCTTTGTCTCTAGTTCCTAAATGAGTAGTAGATACAGTCCAAATATTCACGTTCATGGTACCTGAGTTTCTTTAGGGATAAATCTGCTTCTGAGAGTCTTGTGCTTAGACTTGTCTCTCAATATACTGGGATTTGGACAGTTTGCCGTGGTATCCAAGAGCCTGTTTCTGTGTAATGTTATGGAAAACTTGCTGTTAAAATACCTTAATGTAAATAAAATGGTCTAATGATGTATGTTATGGTAGTACCTGATGTTAATAATATAACTCTAAAACACCTTAAAGAAATGGTTCCCTGAGTTAGACTTGGTGTGGTGGATATCAAAATTTATTAATTAAATATATAGACAGCAGAAAAAGGGCACTCTTCAAACTTGGCCTTATAAGCTTGCTGCTTCTAGTTTTGTGTTTGTGGCATGTGATTTTTAGTTTCAGTACCAAGGTGGAGAACTTCTCCAAATCTTAGTTGAGATTAACTTATTTTCTGAATGCATTGTGGAAGTTATGGTCTTATCACTTACATGCTGCAGGAACAGCTGTGCCTGGACTTGAGCCACATCTTTGGAGAAAGATGTACTGAATGGTGAGATAGTTCTTGATAGTTCATGGAACAAGTGGGGTGAAGATGTACTTGTTTACCTACAGAAGTAGTTAAGGTTCCTTGTACCACTGTTCCAGGTGACCTTTGGGAAGTGTGTGCAAAGTGGTGAGGAGTAGGAGGAGAAGGTGGTCCCTTACATCTCTGGTCTAGTAAAGAGTGTTTCTCTTTAATAGAGAAAGGAAGATGGATGCAGAAGAGTCGGTATTGTGGCCATCTGTCTTGGCAGAGGAGAAGGCTGTTAATGGGGTATTTTGATTTCTGAAGTTCCTTTGAGCATATGCATATGTAGCCATTGCACTGAAATGGGCAATATATTGCAGCAATGGTAGCATATGAACTTTGTTTCTGTTTTATTTTTGCAATGGAGTCTTTGTTTCAGTGCCATCCATTGTGTTTGTCATCTTGAAATGCTGGAAAATTAATGCTGTGGCCTCTGTTTTTATTATACATTAACATTAAGTTTCATATGCATCAACCCAGCCCAGTTTGAAGGTAGAGCAAGATCTTGGGATTTATTTAAATTTTCTGTATCTGCTGTTCATCTCCAGTCTTGATCCCGCAAGCATACCTAGAGGTGAGCACTTACAGGTTACATATCACAGTTGATTTAAAAAAGGCTTTTAAATATTTTAAATTTAAATCCTAAGATCCTAGTACCTGCTATAATTGTAATTAAGGATATTATTTTTGCCTCTAGTAACACGTGTGGAAATTTCATCAGACATCCTGGTGTAGTCCATTTCCACCCAAATAAGCATTAGAAGCTGCTTTCTGTTTCCAAAAGAGGGAAAACTAAAGTCATAACTCTAAAAACACCATATGCTGCTTGTAGCAGGCTATGCTTGTACTGCATGCATGAAGTAGAAAAGAAATTAGTGTATTAATGAGTTTGACTTTTTAATTTTTATGTGCTTGTACCTTGAGCTACAAGCCCAAATTGAGGTCCTGACCTAAAACTGCTATTGCTAATCTGGCCAGAGCACCCATTCTGAAGGGAGCTGGAAAACTGCTGACAAAGTGAACTGCATAAAGTGAAGACGACTGTAGAAGCTGCTTTTGCATTCAGATAGCTAAACTGTGAAACTTGGCATAGCAATAGCACTTGCCTTGGACTGTATCCATGGTTGAGCTGTTGGTAGGCAAGATGAGAATTACAGCCTCATTAACCAGCTGAGTAGCTGAATTTTTTCTGTAACAGTTGAGCAAACTGAAAGAAAATTAAATGGAGTCATGCTTGTCTTTTGCTAAAGGCTATTTTTATAAGAAAAGTGGTTCTTGTAGTGAAGTTCCTCTGAACCAGTGCAGCTGAGCAATATAAAACTAGCCATCGTGCTGAAATTATAATGGGACTGTAGGTTTTCTTTTTTTGTGTTGAAAGTTTCATGTGTTTGAGATGGTGACTGTTTCTATGTTGAATGGTATAACTGAGATGACACATTCAAAGCTTTGAGCAACCTAATCTAGTGGAAGATACCACTGCTGATGGCACAGGTGTTGGAGCTAGATGAAGATTGCTTCCAATCTAGACCATTCTGTGAATCAACAGCAATTTTCTGTGCAAGTTTGGTAGTGTTAGAAGTGTAGAACTAGCTGTTACAAAAGGAGTAGACACTGCAGACTTTTGCTGTGGCAAAAATAAACCTGTTTTTCTTTTGTGGTTGCAGTTTCCTTGATCTTCACAAATGCTGCATGTTGTGAAACCAGGTGGAGTGAGGATTACTTGTTTTGAGCATTTTTATGTGTTCTGAAATGAGGAATGTCAATGTTCCTGAAGAAGTCCTAAGTCAAATTGTTTGTCTTTGGAGTTAATTTCATAGAATGATTGCATGCATCAGGTTTCCTGCTTGAAGGAATGGACGAGAACAGAAAATGAGTTGATACTTTTTACAGAAGGTTTTTGGTTTGGGTCTTTTTTTTAACTATAGTGTGCAGTATCAGGTTTAGCTTAGGTTTCTGCATATGAGTCTTGAGTAATCTTTATGTGTTCTGAAAGAGTGTCCAAGATCAGAGACCTAGTTTTTGTGGCTGCTGGTACTACTTGCTCAATTATTAAAATACTGAAAATTAATGACCATCTAATTGTAGCTGTCATCCTGTTTTATAAATGGCGTTGACTCACCCTTTTAAAATTTATGTATCTTTTCGTAACTTGCTTGACCTAAGATGGCTGTGTTGTTTTCTGTCTGCATACATCTCAAAAACTCTGCTTGTCAGGGTATTAGGAAGAGCTGTAGACATGTGGTATTCATTCAGTCCAAATTAGAATAACTGTGAGTAAACTGCTATCAAACACGGTACATGCAAGCAGGATTTCACATTGACCTACACAAAAGGATGTGAAATGGTACACTCGGGAACGGCATGATACTGAGTGGGCAGCTTCATGTGTATGGACTGAAGAGTTAGTTAATTCTTCTTAAGGAAATATGGAAATTGTACAGCACAATTAATAAATGGTAATAAGAGCCTCAGTTTCAAGAAACATGAAAAGTGTTGTGGATGTAGCAAAGAGATGAAAATACCTTTTGTATCTGAAAGCAATATGAATAGTTTGAGTGATGCCGAAATTTTGCTTGTTACCCAAATTTATGAATTAATAAAGCTAATGAGCCTTCTGATCTGTCTAAGGTATGCTTGACTCAATGTAACTTTAAATGTTGTTTGAAAACTCAGCAGAGATGGCAGCGATGCCAGCAAGGCTAGGGACAGAAAGCCCTGAGCCCTGGTGGGCAGTGGGCTGAATCGGGCCATAGAGACAGGGTGTGAGGGAGAGCTTTTCTTTCCACAAGACCGGCTGGGCAGTGTGTGTGGTGTTGTTTGCCTTCTTGGACAGTATTCAGCCCATACATATAAAGGCCTGAGCAATCTCACCACATGGCTGATCTTGCTGTGGATGGGGGTTGAAACTAGAGATGATCTGAAGTTCCTACTGACTCAAATGACTCATCTGTCTACCACTTTTGCCAATAAAACAAAATGTATTTACTGGAAAGAGAACGGAGGTATGGCAGAGTTTGGGTCTTAAAAAAAAAAAAAGAGCAATAAGCTCAGCTGTGGTTGAGCCAGAAACATCAGCAGAGTGAGCAACTACTGGCTGTTCTTATAAGTGCATTTCTAGGTGAAATTCAGTGGTTTGCACAGTTTTAACAGTTTAATGCACAGTTGTAACGCAGCTTTGACACTCTTCCAGTTCTTCAGTCTTTAGGTATTTGGGATAGTAATTGGACAAATAATATTACTAGCTACTATATGTTGCCCTTATGAGTCTACTTTACACTTAGAGCATATCATCAGTCAGCACTTTTTCAACAAACTTTCTCATCAATGGTTGTAGACCTAAATTTTTACTAATTCTTAGGAGTTGTATGATGCTGTTCTTTGAGAGAAAATAATTTTGTTGTCTTTTGCTCTATGCAAGTTGGCTTATCTAAACTTGTTGGCTTGTCAAAACTTGTTTTCCTAATGGGGATCAGCCTAGAGGGCACACACATTTAGATTTTAAAGTAGTCTCAAGAGTTCTCTGGGAGCTAAAAGTACGTACCTTTGCATGAACCACTTGAGAGCAGCAGGTGTCAGAAGGCTTTTCTGAAAATCCTTAAGGGCAGTTCTGGGCCAAATGACAATCCTTTGACAACTGGAATGTTTAGTATGATGATGTAAGTGATGGCCACTCTGTATAAGAGGTGAGATATAATAAGCAAGCTACTGCCCAGCAGTGGCCCAATCTGTGTCAAATAGAAGATACTCAAAGTTGTTGCTTATATAACAGTTTAGATGTGAGGTTTTCTGGCTTTTGTTTGGTTTCAGTTTTTTTGTGAGTTTGTGTTTTTTTTTGGTTTTGTTCAGGAAGTGTTGTTGAGGGTGTTTGGTTTGTTTTTGTTTGGGATTTTTTTAATGTGAATATTGGTTCCAATGACAAAGGTTGTTTTGGGCACACCTCTAGGAGAGCACGTCTGAGTTTTGGCCTTATTTAGACTTTTCAGAGACAGGCTGTATGATGTCCTGTGGATCAGGGTGCCTTGGTGCAGGTAATATCTTTCTTTGCCTGTTAGGACACCTTTTGATAGAGTAGGAGAAAAAATGTGGCTTGAAAGGAGATGAAAAATGGGAAGATGTGGCTTGTGAGTCAGGAGATAGAAAATGGCTGTAAAGATTGAAGTAAGCCTGTTCATGGAGCAGTATCAGTCTGATACATTTTATGTTGTGTTAGACTTTAATATCCCTGTTTACCCACATAGCTTCTGCATTTCGAGCTTCCTGATTTCTGGAAGTGACTGTGGCATTATATAGTTGAATGGTAACTTCAAGAGAGAAGGCAAAGGACTAGGTACATATATGTGCTTTTGTGCAAGAGGTACTTCTGTATGGCAACAAAAATAGTAATACCTTTGTCTAAAACTACTTTTAGCAATAATGTTTCTGTCACATACTTCTGCGCACAGTAATTTGTGAAAGGCATGCATTTTTCCCAATTAGCAATATGCGACCAATTGATCACAACTTGTTTTTATCAACAGTACCTGATTTGCTGTCCATTGTTCTGTGTTACAGTATACTGGGTGATTTTAGGAGGATTAGGAAGGAACTCCAGGCCATGAAAAGGAAGTGATAGCAGAGAGGGTGAGGATAGTAAATAGTTAAGGTATTGCTTCTGGCTCATTTATTTTAATAATTTCTAACTGCCCTTTTTCTGTGTGTACTCCACTTTGCTTCAAAATTGTTTTACCTCAGATATGAACAATTCTCTTGGACCTTGGAGGTAGAAAGGAATGCAGTGTTTCAGCAGCTTATGCCTTCTGTGGGGTAAATAGTAGTGGTCATGAAGACCAGCTAACTACCTGTGGGGGTGCAGAGGATTGGAAAACATGACTGAACATCAGGTTGTTTTTAATGTTCTTCACCTTCATACTTAAGTGTTCTTCTCTGCCTGCTGTCCTTTGAGTGAAGTAATGTGAGTGACCTCTAAAGGCATTGAAAAATAGGGATCATAGGACCGTTTGGGCTTGAAGGGACCTTTATTGGTCATGTACTCCAACTCTCCTGAAAGGAGGAGGGGCATCTTCAGTTTGCTCTGAGTCCCACCTAATCTGAGCTTGAATATTTTCAGGAATGAGACATCTCTCACCTCTGCAGGCAGTCTGTTACAGTGTTCTGACCATCCCTATGTGTCAGCCACTCCATACAGCTTGGTGTTGACAGTCTTGCACTTCTAGGACATTCTGCCTCATGACCATTTTTGCCACGTAGCAGTTTGGACTGTCCATGAATCAAACCCATAATGGTTGCTGTCTTATGTAGTCATGGTAGATTCTTGAAATGTATGGTTTTTTCCTTAAATTGGAGGAGTTAAGTCAATCTAAAATTGCTCATGTGGGACTGCTAGCAACTAGCCATTGCAGTGCTATCCCAGAGGATTGTAACCAGTGGCACAGGCTCTATTTGGAGGCCTGTCCCTACTGGTGTCTCCCACCAAGAGCGGGCCCAGTCTTGTTTAATTTACCCATCAGTGACTTGGATGAAGGGCAGAGGCCTCCTCAGCAATTTCACTGACAGCACAAAGCTGGGAGCAGTGGCCGATAGCCCAGAGGGCTGTGCAGCCCTTCAGAGGGACCTCAGCAGCCTGGAGAGATGGGCACAGAGGAACCTGCTGAAATTCAGCCAAGGCAAGCGCAGGGTCCTGCAGCTGGGGAGGAACAGCCCCAGGCACCAGCACAGCCTGGGGGTGACCTGCTGGGAAGCAGCTCTGTGGAGAAGGAGCTGGGGGTCCCGGTGGACAACAAGCGCTCCATGAGGCAGCAGTGCCCTGGTGGCCAGGAAGGCCGGTGACATTCTGGGCTGCATCATGAAGAGCAGTGCCAGCAAGCTGAGGCAGGTGACCCTGCCCCTCTACTCAGCCCTGGAGAGGCCTCACCTGGAATGCTGGGCTCCTCAGTACAAGAGACACATGAAGGTCCTGGAGCGGGTACAGTGGAGGATGACAAAGATGATTTAGGGACTGGAGCATCTCTCTTACAGGGAAAGGCTGAGAGAGCTGGGCCTCTTCAGCCTCAAGAAGAGACATCTGAGGGGGGACTCCATCAGTGTCTATGAGTACCTGAAGGACGGTGTCAAGAGATCAGAGCCAGGTTGTGTTGCAAAGCAGTAGGACAAGAGGCAATGGCCAGAAATCAATGCACAGCAAGTTCCACCTAAGTAAGAACTTCTTTACTGAGCAGGTGGCTGTGCTGAACAGGCTGTCCAGAGAAGTTACGGAGTCTCCCTCACATATTCTCAAGAGCTGTCTGTATGCAATCTGGTGCAGCAGGGCTCTAGGATGAAACTACCAGAGTAGAGAGGCTGGACAAGGTGACCCACTGTGGTCCAGCCTCACATCTTTGATGACTACCTTCAGTTAATGGTTTGGGCCTAGCACAATTAGTTACAAAGTCTTGTTTTCTTTCCCTTTCTGGTTCCTGCTTTTCTCAAGAGAAGCTTATTGCCCAGGATTTAATCCTGTGAGTCATTTTGATGCATTGGAGTGACCAAACAGATAGTGGTGGGGCTAGCAAACATCCAACTATGCAAATAAAATGTGTGAGCGATGCATTGAAGAAGCTTGTTCTGTCTGTGCAAGCTGCTGAATCCAGTCATGGACAAGTACAAAAGAAACTTGAGGAGCTTGGATAGAGACTGATATTGTAGGGCAGGATAAAACCTCCAGTTGCGTGGTAGTCAGATGAAACTCTTGCTTGTCCTTAGTTAATGCTTCTTCTGTGACCAAATGTTGAGATTGTTCTGCCACAGAGGCTCCTCATTAATATCTAGGAGAGATCTCCAATCTCATCCTTTCCAAGTAACATCAAGAAGGAACTGTATAAAACAAGTACTTGATCACCCTCTTCTAGACATGCCGGCATGAATTTTTAAGCATCTTTTCAGTCCAGTGAGATGTAATAACTTTACAACTTAATTAAAAACAGCCTCTTCTCAAAGTCCATTTCTGTAGCAAACAAGGATAATGGCATCAATATATTAAGGAGAGAGTGACTTGGCATGCTCTTGATGGCAAGCAGCTGGCAATCTCTGTAGCTCTTTCTCTAAAAGCACACTTCGTGACAGTTACTTGCAGTATATTTTCCTGGAACTGCTTTGTTTTTTTTATGAATAGTAAGTGCTTATGACTTACTGTACTGTATAGGTATAGCCAGAGCACAGCCTTTTGCTGGCTATTCAGTATTTTCCTGCTTTGAAAAAAAATTATTATGAAATTTGCTTAAACTAAGTGTATTCATCCTTGAAATCAGCAGTACTACTGCTGTGTAACGGTAGCATTTTTGGAAATGATGTAAAAACACAAATCTGTGTTTTCTTACCTTCTTTCTCCATATCACACATACTTGGGCACAAAATGGATTGTGTTTGCATGGGTTGTAGGTGACCCTAGGATTTTGCATGTTTCCCACTCTTTTTTGGGAGAAGCAGGTAGCAGGTGTTTTTTGAAGTTGTCAAGCTTATATGTCACACTGTCAACTTTGGAGATGAAAATAGGACCTGTGAGGACTTCAGGTGACTCTGTTTGCTGTGGGGCTTTCTACCAATGAGAAAACTATTGATCCTGCATATACTTTTAATAAGCTACTGTTGTTCATGTTAAGCTATCAGTTGTCTTCATTTTTTCATATATATCTTCTACTGAATTAATGCAAGATGAATGAAGAAGTGGAATATGCAGTGGTGATGGTGTTCTCTCGTGCGCCTGACCCGCTGTGTGGAGCTCCCAGAAACAGAGGTGGCCTCTTGTGAATAGTTGTGGCTTGTTCTGGTATGTGTTGTTTCTCCTCCAACATTTACTAAGCCAGCAAGAAACTGGTAAGGCTACAAAAGCCAGAGCCACTGGTTATGTTGCATGACTGTTTCTGCTTTGTTCTTCATGCCTCCTTGTGACATAGCAAAACCATATTGTATGCAAAAAATGAGTGCATTGAATTACCAGCAAAATTAAGCACCATGTTTGATTTGTTCAATTTTAATTATTTGCTTCTTGGTATGGGTCTATAAATAGACATATATTTTTTGGTATAGGTATTTGGTGAAGGTCAGGTTGTAGATCTTAAGCTAGAAGTAATTAGGAGATGTCTGACTTGGGTGGTATTACTGGGCTGTTTCCAGTCTTTTCCTTTTTTATCATTTTGTAGCAGTGTTTTAAAATTATGACATCCATCAGGATGGAGGGTGGTGGATCGAAGCAAAACTACAGTCAACAGGCAAATAAAGTCAGAAGTGCTTGTAGCTCCAGCACTGAAGAGGTGGCTGTAACGGAAAAAAACAAGTGTACTTAGTCTAACAGGTGCTCTGAACAAGAAAGGATTAAGCAGATGGGCATAGTGACCATGGAATTATTCCAGTATAACAGGGCTGTAAAACAGTGCTTTCAGAAGCTGTCTGTGGAGACTGATGAATAACTACATAGGCAAGATCTGATGTGTGCTGGGGAAAAATTCTAGAAAGCCAGAACAGTGATGATGAACCTGCACAATGGATCATGCAACAGTTGCTGTTGGAGGCAGTTTGCTTCTGCTTCAGTTCATTCCCGTGTGTGTTTGCACTTCTTTTTATAGCTTGCATACAGCTGTTCCTGAGCCTTGAAGAATTCAGTTCTGAAGCCCCTGTAAAGGCATGTCACATCTTGTCTGTCTGTGGTTGATAAAGAAGCTGTCAGAAACAGCCTTGAGGAGGTGGACTGTGGTAGAAATGTCAGAAAAGAACTGGGGAGGTATACCTACTCGATATTCAAGGAGTTGAATCTTTATCAAAAGTTTGGAAGCATAAAGCTTTTTTTTCCAAACTTTGTTGCTAATTGCTAAATCTGGTAATCTGTTATATTTGCATTGATTTCCTTAGAAAATGAAGGTGGTGTTGGCAGGACTCCTTTGAAAGAAGTGTTGTCTTGACACAGTTTTTGCATTTGCTTTCCTATTTATGCTGGTAACAGTGGCAGATCTATAAGCTTGAGGGGAAAGTGGGACTTTTTAGGAAAAAACAGGGCATTCTCCTGAGCATAAGTGGAATGCTTTATGTACTCTTGAGCACTCTGTTCTGATCCATGTTCTAAAATGTCTTTCATCAGATAAACTGAAGGATGGAATTGCATGTTAAGTGGAAAACTACAAATAGTTGTAATATAATGAGTTCATAAGCAGCATTGAGCTGATTTTAGAAGTAGAATGCTGGTTTGCCAGGTAGCTTTTCTGGAGCCTTTTGTTTAATTCTTAGTTTGTTTATGTTGGTTAATGGTTTAACACAAGTATATCCTTTGTTTTACTATACGTTAGTGCTTTCTCTAAAGGTCATTTTAAAGGTATCAGTCCATCCACAGGATGCATAGAAGATACATTATCTTTTTATCCCAACATTCATATGCATTATATCACAATGCTAGTTGGAAAATTGGCTAAAAATAAAAAATGCTAAACCAAAAAATTACTACAAGTACTTTGGTCTGAGAAATAAGGTCCTGGGTATTCCTTAAGGCTCTATTCTGCTTTTTCTCATTGCCTTATCTTGCCTGTTAAGCAGTATTGCTGTTGACAGAATTGTGGAAGGTAAAAGTTGATGTGTAGGTGTACCATAATGTATTCCAGTACCTGCAAATGCTTTTGAATATTAATAAAATATGATACAAGTGAACACTGTTTGTCATTACAGGTGAAATAACAGGACAACATGGAAACCTCTGAAAATATCTTTCTCTAGTTGCAGGAAAACAGGACACAGATGTGATGTACTGTTTTTGTGTTCAGTGCTGTTCTCATTGACTGGAGCTGATGCTAGTGGTTAACAGCCCTCTACTGCATACATTAGCTTTTTTAATATATTAAAAGCTATCAAAGGTATTTAATTTATATTCAAGACAAATGATTTAGATTGGCAGGCACTTCAGGAGATACTCTAGTTCAGTCCTTAGTTTAAGGCAGGGTCAGCCTAGAGCAGGTTACCCCAAACAATGTCCAGTTGGGTTTGGGTGTCTCCTGCTCTGGCTTGATGGTCTGTGTTCTCTGTGGATGTTGTTCTGAGCTTGTCAGTGTTCGCAGCTGGGGGAATAAGTTCTCATTTGTTTAAACATATGTTGTTCTGATACTGGATACCTCTAAAAAAAGTGTCTTAACCTTCTTTACTCCCCTCCATCTGGTATTTATATTGGTCTTACCAGTAAAGATCAAGGCTAAAGGTAGGCAAACTCAGCTTCTTCCATGTCTGTTGTCACCAGATTCTCTGCCCCATTCAGCAGAAGGCCCACATTTTGTGTACCCTTTCTTCTGCCTTGCTTTTCCAGACAGCTTTCTGAACCTGACATGTATCTAACAATGCTGGTAAGTTGAATTAACTTCAGCAGTTTTAAAGTACATATTGTGTAATCAATCAGCTTGCTAGCAGTTTAGAAAAATGGACAGAATTATTTGTCATCCCTCTGTATTAAGGTATAGGTGCTTGATTTTTAAAAGTTTTTGTGACTGGCTGGTTTTAGTTGTGCTTTTCACACTCTTAACAAAAAGATTGCAAATAAATTTCTGAGATATACTGAAAAATTAACATGCTTTTCATCTTATCTAAGAGTAGTTAATATCCTTGTGTTTAAAGATGCAACTTGGATATGCAAATAGTGTTGCACCATAAGTATTTACTCCTTTTTGTTTCTTCTGTAGGATGTTAGGCTATAGTTGGAGGCTTATGTGGTACATGTGCATGGTTGTGTACTCTTTTAAATTAGTGTTTTATTTGTAATTGACTTTCCTTATTGTGAGTTGTGTGACAGGCATGCAATACTTACTAGTGATCTGGTTTTGAAAAAGCTTTGGATGTGCAGTACCAGCTAAGTTCTTGTTTTGAGAACTTGCCTAAAAAATGTGTTTGGTTGATCTACATGAAGTTATTTTTCACCTTGTCAGTAAGCAAATAACCATCAAATATGTCTAGAGTTTGATTTTGATCTCAGATCTTTAGTGGAAAGACTGCACTATTTAACCAGTTGTTTAGATAGAGGGGAAAAAAACTCAACAAGTGTGGTTCAGAGGAGGAGTAAAATGTGTTGTCATCAGCAGCATCCTCTACCAAAATGGTGAAGAATTGATAGCTGAGTGAATTTGTACTAGTCTTGTTATCTGATACAATAGAAGGCTGTCTTGTTTTGGAAAGACAGGTGTGTGCTAAGGAAGGCAGGAGCCTCCCCTGAAATGGAAAAATGTAAACCCCTTCTCTCCCCCTTCAAATTGTTTTAAATTTGAAATTAAGGGTGGTTCTCAGGCAGAAATATGGGACCAGGAATAACAGTTCTTTATTAGGGAAGAACATAAAAATATAAGCAATGCAGTAGACCAGTAATAAACACAACCTGACACCCTGTTGGTCAGGGTGTTGGTGGCAGTCCAGTTGGAATTGTGGCTGCAGTCCTCCTGGAGTGTCAGGTGTGGTTCTGTTGTAGCAGTTTTCCTGTAGAAATGGTGTAGTCTTCCTCTGAAGATCCACTGGAAGAGGCAGCTGTTTCTCTGGGAAATCCAGTGGAGAAGCCGTGCAGGTGTTCCAGAATCTCAAGATTATATCTGGGTAGGAATGTTTGGCTCCTCCCTCTGGGCAGAGTGTTTTAAAATGGGATGCTGTAGTTCTTATCAGTCATGCAGTGGCATTCAATAGCCTGTTATCAGCAGATGTCCCCCTAGAGGAGGGATAGGGTGTGGAAGAGATAAGGAAAACTGCCTACTTAACAGAAGACAACTGCCATACAGATGGCAAATGGAATACAACTTGCTTGGCAATCCAGGGCAAAGTTATTGTTGAATCTCAGGGAATATTTTTGCCAAGCTGTCTCCTCATCATTTTTGCAGCCTTTAACTGAGCATCTTTTGAGGGTAGGAGATCTTCTATCTGCATAAGCTTGTTAGAGAAGCTCATTTCCACTGTGTTCAGGCTTTACTGCTAACATAATCCTTGGGAGTTTCAATCTGCTTGCAACACTGCTTGAATTACAGTGGAGCCTGAAATTATACTATGTGGCTCTTTTATAGAGAGATGGCTGTTTCTTTTCATAAGTTTGTATTTTAGTTAAGAGCTTGATGAAAGAAATACTGATTTTTAATATGGCTTGAAAATTTTGTCTGCATGCTGGCATTTACTTTTCCTAGTTGTGTTTGACATCGAGGATGTTACATTATGATTTTCTGTCTGTGAACGGATGTACCGGTAAAAATTACAGATAATACTAAAGGCACAAGTAATTTTCTTGTTACAGAAATAGCTAGATATCTTTTCTGAGCCAGTGCTCTAGTATCACTCCTCTATTTTTGACAAACTCAAGCATTTTATCATCCTAAATTAACTTAATTCTATATAAAGGACAAAAGTACTACTGATGAGACTAGAAATAAACTTCCACAAGTCGTTGAGCTCAGCAAGAAGGTTTTGTAGTACTTGTCAAAGTCACCCCTGTAAAAACCATAATGTGGTTTGAGTTGGAATGTACTTAGAGGTCACGTTGATGTAACCCCCCTTCCATGTGCAGGGACGCTTACCACTATACCAAGTTGCTCAGTGTAGCCTGGCCTTGAGCACTGCAGGGATGGGGCATTCACAACTGTGGGCGACTTGTTCAGTGCTTCACCACCCTCACTGTAATGGTTTTCTTCCTAATATCTAATCTGAACCTACTCTTTCAGTTTTAAGCCATTTACCCTTGTCTTGTCACTACTTGCCCTGCAAAAAGTCCCTCTCCATCTTTCTTTTGAATTGGAATATGAATCCCAATATTACCAGTTAGATGGTGCCTGGGCCAGTTCTGACCCTCGCTGCTGGGCCAAAGGCAGCACTGTGGTGTAATTCACCCCAGAGATACCTTGGCTGCTGGAGATTGCAGCAGGGCACTGAACAAGTCCAGGCTTGTCAGGAACTCCGTTTACCTCAGGAGAGAGAGCTTCTGGCGATGGTGAAGAGAAAAAGGAGAGGATTCTGCTGGAGGGTTATATCCAGATGTTTATTCCATGGTTACAGAGATCTGAACTGGGGCAACTGCTCCAACAGAATCTCGGCCGCATGGTCTGATTAACCTTTTAAGCTCGGGAACAGGGGAAGGGGAGGGGACAGGTGAGCTACCAACCAGGTGAAAGGGGCAGGGTCTCAAGGGACTAGGGACACCTATCCAGTGTCCCCCAGGAATTGACCAATCACACGACGCCTTGCTGAGATGTCACACTTAGCAAGGGGCGAGGGGGAAGGGAGAAGGGAATATTGGCACACCTGAGGAAGGGACCCGGAAACTAAAAACACACCACAACACTTATGTTTCTTCTGTAGGATGTTAGTCTATAGCTGGAGACCTAATGTGGTATAGAGTGCATGGTTGTGTACTCTTTTACAGTAGTAGGCTTCTTCTAAGTATTGGAAAGCTGCAGTTAGATCGCTCCAAAGCCTTCTTTTTTCCAGGCAGAGAAGTCCCAGTTCTCCTAGTCTTTGTAGGAGAGGTCCTCCCTCCATTCCTCTGACAGATTGTGTGGCCCTTGTCTGAAGTTATTCTGACAGGTCTGTGTTGTTCCTGTGCTGGGAGCCCAGAGCTGGATGCAGGTTCCAGGTGGAGCAGAATCCCCTCCCTGCCCTGCTGCCCACGCTGCTCTGGATGCAGCCCAGGGCACGTTTGGCTCTCTGGGCTGGGAGTGCCCATGGCTGGGTCATGCCCAGCCTCTCACCCACCAGCACCCCCAAATTCTTCTCACAGGGCTGCTCCTGATTTGTTCATCCCCCAGCCTGTGCTGGTACATGGACTTGCTGTGATCCAGATGTCTCACCTTGTGCTTGTTCTTATACCTTGGTATTGTTAAATCTCATGAGATTCCCACTTTATGACCTTGCCTGGGTCCCTCTGGATGGCATCCCACTCTATTTTGACAAGTTTAGCCATTGGGAGGGGAGTGGAAGAAAATGGTACAGTACACCAAAGGCATGATGATAGAAGTATCTTTATATCTCTGTGTAGGCTTTGTAGAAAATACCATGGTTTCTGGGCTATTACTGTGTGAACGTAGGTTGCTAGAAGGGTAAACAGCTGGTTTTGGTTGGGATAGAGTTAGTTTTCTTTGCAGTGGTGAGTATGGAGCAGTACTTTTGTACTTGTGCAGAACACAAGTACTACCACGCTGGTGAGGAGGCTGGGGGGGAAGATACCACCAGGACAGTTGACCCAGACTGACCAAAGGGATATTCCAGACCATACCCTGCTTGGTATATAAAGCTGTGTGAAGGGGAGGATGTTTGCAGTTACAGCATTTATCTTCCCAATTAACCTTTACATGTGATGGTGCTCTGCTCTCCTGGTGATGGCCAGCTTAGCTTTTGTGATGCAGATAGGAACTCCTGTGCTTCAACAGGTTTTGATTGAAATAGGTTTTTTTTGAATACAAGAAACAGCAAATGTCTGGTATCTATTTCCATAGTGATGAAAAGGTGATGATGAAAAGTAGAAGATGGGTTGAACCTATGTTAGGGTAGTCTTTCAGAGTAAGTCTACTAGACTTAGAGCTTCAGGAAAACAGGTCCAGTGAACACATCCAAACTTTTGTGACTCTTAAGTGTTAAGCTCAGAGGAGAACTGGCCATCTGTTTTAGGTTGTCAGTGTTTAAATAACTTTATTGTGTTCCAAAATTTTGAGTCCTGTGTACCAGTTGAGCTGAGCAGATGCAAAAAATAGAAAACAGAATGAAAATCACTTTGGCAATCTGTACAGAAATGAAGTGTTATGAGCTAAACAAAAGTTCCTATTTTGTGCCTTATGCCCATTAACACTTTCACTAAGTTTGAATCATTCATTATGTGAGATTTCCCGGTTGTGAGACAGTGTTACCCCTGTATGACGGATTGTGCTGAGGGGGAAGGTGAGTGTTTAACTTAGTGAGGCAATGGATTGAAAAAAATTCAATATAAACACACTTGAGTGCTACTGGACTTTTTGATACATCAAACGGACTCTAAAAACTGACTTAATTAACTGATTGGATAGTGTAGCATGTGTGACATACCCTGGCATGTTTGGGTTTCTTTTCTTTTTTTTTTTTTTTCTTTTTTTTTTTTTTTTAAGGTTAAGTTTCTTTTCAGGCACCGGGTAATAGGTTGCACAGCAGGCTGGGTGTCTGGTAGATCTGGACTTGGTGTTGGTGTTATTTTTTTGTACTCCAGTTGTTTCTGTATGAAAACAACTGCTCTTAAAGTGAGATTTTTTTTTTTTTTCACAGAGAGTAAAGAGGAGCTTTTACAAGTCTCTTATGTGACAGTTTATCTGCTTAGAATTTGAGGAGATTGTTGGTACTTGTGTATGAAAGATTAAAGGAAACCTACTTGAAGAAATAGCTTGTCTGTTGCAGAATATTTTGTGCCAGAGGCTTATTGGAGCGGCGTCAGGAAGCAAATGGTTTGCCATAGATTTGAGACATAAAACTGATGATGCTGGTAGTTATGAGTAACTTTTGATGCCTGTAGATAGCTGCTGGTTAACTCTGTCAAATTTGAAGTTTTTCATATTTGAGCAAACATGATACAGAGTTGGACTTGTGAAATCTTAGGTAGAATGAGTTGCCTTTTTGTTTTGTTTACAGTTGCAGGTGAGATGTCAGGGATTATTGGTATGAAAAGGCAAAAGAGAACTGCAACCTGAATATTTCACCTGAGAGTGCCTCCTAACAACAAGGAGGGGTCATTATCAAGCTGTGACGCTTAGCACAGTGCCCTAGGCACAATGGAGATCTGTGTGACAGCAGTGGAAGTACTCAGTCTGAGGAGTACAGTACTCAGTCTGAGGAGAAATGAGATTGTTGGACAAATGTGTCAGTAAAGTTGAACATAACATCTTGGGTATCTTGGATTTTGCATTGCTGACACCTGAAATCAGATACGTCTATATTCTGCCCATCTTTCGGATAGAGGTCCCTTGCAAGTAGGTCATGGTGATTGCTGTTCTGTTATTCTGGACTTTGCTAAACCTTAAAAGTGGGTAATGGTCTAGTTTTCATGACAGGGAAGTGTTTGAAATTATTTTCACCCATAACAAAAAGTTATAAAATTACTTCTCACTTAAACCTAGCAACAGTCTCCTTGAGTTACTAGCTCTTCAAAAATTGAACAAAATACTCTAATGGTGAAGTAGTTGGGGAGTGATAGTGGAGGGTTGAGTATGTTGCATTGCATTCTTAAAATTATGTAAACTTTAGTAAGGTGCTAAGGTAGCAGCTAATAGTATCTTACGGAATCTCGGAACAGTTAGTGTTGGAAGAGACCTCTGGATTCAGTCCAGTCCCAACCCCTTGCCAAGGCAGGGTTACGTAGAGCAGGTGACACAGGAGTGTGTCCAGGTGAGTTTGGAATGTCTTCATGCTTCCCTGAGCAGCCTGTTCCCATGCTCTGCCACCCTCAATGTAAAGAAGTTCTTCCTCATGTTGGGTTGGAACTTCTTGTAGTTTAGGTTATAGCCATTGCTCGTCATTATATGTTCGGGCATGCTGAAAAGAGTCTGGCACCATCCTCTTGGCACCCCCCTTTTGAGATATTTTTATGCATTAATGAGATCCTCTCTGTCTTCTCTGCTCCAGACTGGACAGGCCCAGCGCCTGCCGTCTCTCCTCATGAGGAGATGCTTCAGACCTCAGATCACCCTTGTGGCCTCTGATGGACCCTTTCTGATAGCTCCTTGTCTGCCTTCTACTGAGAAAGCCAGTACTTGACCCAGCCTTCCACATGAAGCCCCAGCTTCAACTAGGGCTGAATACATGGGAAGGATCACCTCCCACCTGATAATGGATAGGATTTTACATCCATTGACATACTTCCAGATCTTGCTTTCTTTCAAGCTGTTGAGGTAGATTTCTGTACTGACATTTTCGGAATGAAGCAGAGGTGGTGGAGTATCCTATGTCAGAGATGCTCTGAAGCTCTCTGGACGTGCTCCTGGGCAGCTGGCTGTAGTTAGCCCTGTTTGAGAGGGGCACTTGGACCCAGTGGTCTCCAACCCTGAGTGATCATTGTGTGAGTCTGTGGTTTAGGTGATCAGGTGTTCTGAGGATAGTGTAGTGATGCCTTACTGAGCTGAATGTCAGCTTTGGAAAACTTGTGGGAAACAGCACATGCAATTGCTGGAGCAGCTACGGAATTTGAAGCATGGCAGGGTCAGCAAAATCAGGCTTGCAAGTGAAAAGTCTCTTGACTGTGTTCTGTGTGTAGATTCTTTATTCTTCTCTAATAGCTCAAATTCAGCTGTCAACAATAGCAGCAACAAGAAACAAAAAACCAGCAACAAAAAGAACCCAACCCCCCAACAAACACCCCACAAGCTTGCTGAATTCCACTTTTTTGCAGGGGTTAAGCATTAGAGTTGTTCCTTACTAGGACATTAGTCTTTTTCTCATCTAGTAAGAATACAAAATTGATGTGATAAGTTTAGAAAGGTCTCCAAAAGGAAGGAAGAAAAGTATGGCATGTAGTTGGGGTTTCCAAACAGGATAAATAGTCAAATCTAGGTGATTTGATTAGCCACTCAGTAGCACTGACGATGTCAGGATGTGTACTGTATGTATAGAAGCCGTTTCCTCTGGAAGCTGTTCAGATGCACCCAGTTAGAGCAGGTTGTAAGGGTTGATAGCTCGTAGCTTTATTGAAAAATGTAAATGAAGCTTTCAAATATGAAAGGTTTGGAAGTCAAGGTTTTGTGTAGTAGAGGGCTCCCAGCAAGCTGATGAAGCTTTTGTTGATTTCTTCTTATTATTTGGGTTGTATTTATGTGCTTTAACATTTTATGTCAATTTTTATTTGAGATATCCTCCTTTTCTGCTCCTTGATGCATCCATTTACAATAAAATGCTAAGTTGTTGAGGCTTCAGTTCCTTTATTTTTAAGGTTTCAGGAGCACCTGTGTTTTGCTAGAAAAACTTGACTCATATTCTTTCTGGTTTGTAGTCTTGTGCAGCATGACTGTTTGGGAGACGCAGCTTCATGGGGTGAAGGAGTTTGTTTCATGGAGGTGGTAGTAAGAGTGTTTACCTCCCTGATGAACTCCCGAGATCCCATGGTTACGTGCTGTTCAATCACTGAATCACAAACACTTGGCTAAAAACCAGAAGGAACAAGCAGTCCCAGAAGCAGGTTGCTCCCTGAGGTGAACAGAATCTGCTAGGTCAGTTTACACTGGCACAATTTATTCTGGATCAGGTGATCCAATTGTGATAGGCTTGCAAAACAATTGATGCCACTTTTCTCCACTTGCTTTTCAAGTGCACCCTCTCTGCCTGCTGAATTACCTTGACCACTCACTGCTTTCTTAGTTCTCTTGAAAAATTCTTGCTGCTTCTTTTCTGTGCCTTGTCTTAATAAATGCAGAAATTTACCTTAAGAGTTACGCCACTTCTTGGTGCCTCAGAGAAGAGCCTTGCTAATAGTGTTGGTCTGTATAGCTAATCCAATTACTGTAGTGGATTCTGTAGGGAAATATAACAATCTGTATTTTGCATAAGCAAAATAGAATCTAACAGGCTGGTGTGACACTGGGGAGACTGCCCCACTTAATGTTTTTTAAAATACTGGGAATAAGAATTGTTTTTGTGGATTTTTTTCCTCCTCTGCCATTTTATATTAGTTTTTTGAGTTACTGTTTAGAGACTGTTTCTGACTTGATGCTTTTGTTGGTTTTGGGACCCTGTGGGAGTGGTAGGGGGAGAAATAGTTGGTACCTGTATTGTAAATCAGCTGTGGGGAAAGACATCACTAAGCATTTGTCTCTTCTGAAATTCTCTATGAATTAAGTGGTTTTGGTAGTGTGTGAAAGAATTAAAGGGGAAGAGAAATACAAGAGAAATTCTGCCGGAAACGTTCTTTCGAATTTTAGCCTGTAGTGCTTGGGCATACTGAGGTATTTCCAAAATCCCTGTTAGTATTTCTTCCTCTGGAAGGCTATTTAAAGGCAGTGCCTGCTTTGTGTTAGAACTTGATGTGTGGTTAATATACCTCTTTTCTTTGAGGTTTACCTGCCTTCCTTCTGAAGGGTTTACTTAATAATGTTACTTAATTGTACATTTTCTTTGATAAATGAGGTAGAAAGCTCAACACTCTGTGCTGTTGCACAAACAAAAAAAAAAGTCATTAACTTCCTGGAACAAAATTATTTTTCTCTGTCATTGTTTCTCCCGTGTGCTTGGGAGTCTTTACATGTGTTCTACATACTTCTGAAATGGGAGTGTAGCTGTTGAGTAAATTAGTGAAGTTTCTTGTTTTCAGTGTGTCACTTTTCTGTTACCAGAATTGGTAGGGAGACCTTTAATCTTACTGATTTTTTTTTTTCTTAGACAGTGCTTTTTGATGCACCTGGTATGAATCTGTCTTAGTCAAAGCTGAAAACATTGTGGCTTTTGAGGCTTCTGCACCACATTCCTCACTTTCCTCTCTCCTTTCTGACATAAGAGGAAGAATGTGAACCAAATGCATTTAACTTAATAGTTAATGTTTCAGTTTACTCATTATGCATTTTGATTTATTTATTTTGGATAATGTTCTTTTTGAGACTAGAAAACTTACTCATGGAAAAGTACACATGAAATTTTGCAGAAGGATATGGATGAAGTTCCTCATGAAACCATGGCCTTAAAATATGAGCCTAAACATACTAGTATATCAAAGGCGACATTCCCTTTTAGAGAAGGGAATTTAGAGAACTAAGCTTGAGTTTAGTAATGTCACTGAGACTTCCTGTGTACTGTACTCATTTGCTCATTTTAAATAAAACTTTGATAGAATTCTTTGGGGGAATCTCTGAATTATTTTTGTGCGAGTATGTAGAGGTAATGCGTGGGTCTGTTTTTAACTGATATTTAGCCAAGTTGCATTAAGACCTCAGATTTTTAGATCACCTGCAGTCACTAGTTGTAAAGACGAGATTGAAGGTCGTTCAGGCAGCTGAGGGTGTTCTCCTGTCTCCCATGTGGCAGGTTGCATACTCCTATGCCAAAGTCTGTGTATGAGTTATCATTACAAGAACTCTGTAACTCTTATTCGGTGTTTAAAGCAGGTGAGTACTTCAAGGATCAATGAATGCAGACATTCTCTGCCAGAAGCTGACTGTTTGAAAGGATCTGGTAGCATACCCTACCTGATACCCTCTTGATAAAGCATCCTGAAAATTACAAAGGCAGGGGAGGTGGTATTGTCTGTTGGTTTTGTATGCTTAGCTGCACTTCACAGGTCGTTCAGTAGCCAGTGCTGAGAACAGCCAGCTGAACGATGCTGGAAGCTTGGAGAGTGTTCAGCCACTGAGCTCTGTCACTTACTGCAGTAATAAACTTTTCTTCGTGGTTCATTAGATGCAGCTGCAGTGAATTAGAGCCAGGTTAAGTGAACTCAGCAGATCTGCTTTGAATGTTCTAGGTATTTTTGTCAAAAGTTACAGGCTTGCTTTCTTTTCAGGCCTTTACTGGAAAAAATAGGTAATTATGGAAGCTAAACAAACTCAGAAGGTGTCACAGTTTTCAAATTTAACATGTTTAGTTTTAAAAATTGTCCCAAATTGCTTTTTCTTTATGTGAGAGATAAAAATCAGCTGAGGAACTGGTAGTTTGGAGACAACCATGTGATTTGTCTAACCTCTGATACTTAACAGTCTAAAAATAGTTGCCATATGGGATGTCTTTATTGTGAGGACAGCCTCTGCTAGTTGAGAACCTTTCTGTGTTTAAGCACTTTCTGTGCCTAAACATTTTTAGCTGTTATCTAAGTGAAGTTGTCATATGGCTTTAAATGAGAGCTGCTGTCATTGTCCAAAGATGTTGAAGAAAAGGGAGTTATTTTCTCTGAATTTAATAGAGATGGTTACAGCAGTATTCTGTGTTCTTCTCTCTATGGAGTGCATTTTCCATCTCTGTCAAAAACAAACTGAATAAATAAATTGATGTTACACTAGTGTAAAAAGCAGCAAATTAAGACTAACACTTGGCTATATTTGTTTCAAGCCTTCTTGTTACAGCTGTTTACCCTTCTAGCAACCTACTGAGGTTTTGTAGGCTTGGTGGAGGATATTCGGAGACACGCGTGCCAAACCTTACTTCAGCAGTTCTTCTTTTTGTTCTGCAGGGAGTTTAGTCATAGCTGAGACAAATAAGAGAAATTGATATATTTGATAAGTGCTTATGTTGAGTCCATTTTTCAGTAAGCTGTTGTATACAAATAAAATAATTCTTACAGAGCAGTTTCATGTCCTTTCAAGATGTGTTAGTAAAGAAAGCAAAGTCTAAACTCGCACACGCTTGTGTTGCAGAGGTTATAATAAGTATATTTAGTCTATGGTATTTTTCTTCTTTGAATTTGCAGTAAGTTTGGGAGGTAATTTACCAATAGTCCACTTCTTGCAAGTGGGGAAGAATTACTATATGAAAAGCCCTTTTCATAGTCAGTCAGGTCATGCTTGATGGCAGGTCCTCAGTGTCAGAATGCTGCTCTTTTTTACTTGTGTGGTATCCCAGTCTTAGCCTCCCTTTGCCCTTGACTCTTCCAGTGTCATAGATTTTAGATCAAGTGACTTTAAAATCTGTGACTTTAACTTTTTCAACCTTTCCATGCACTGACTTCTTCTAAGAAGTCTTTTCAACATGAGACTCCGGAACTTTGGTATGGTTAAATGAACTTTAGCAGTCACAAGAACCAGTGTTCTTTAAATATTTCTTTTCTACAAGTTCTTAGACTTGTTAAGGTTGGAAAAGGCCTCCAAGGTTGAGTCCAGCCTTTGACCAGACATGACCATGTCAACTAAACTGTAGCACTGAGTGCTATATCTAGTCATTTTTTGAGCTCTTGCAGCAATTGTGAACTCCACCACCTCCCTGAGCAGCCTATTCCAATGGATAACAATCCTTTCAGTGAAGCATTTCCTTCTGATGTCCAACCTGAACTTTCTTCTGGCCCAACTTCAGGCCATTTTGTCTTGTCCTTTTTCTGGTTGCGAGGAAGAGACTGACCCCCGCCTGGCTACAGTCACTTTACAGGTAGTTAAGAGTGGTAAGGTCTCCCCTGAGCCTGCTTTTCTCCTGGATAAACCAGAACTCCTTCATCCGCCCCTCATAAAACTTACTGTCCTGACCCTGCACCAGCTCCTTTGCCCTCTCTGGGCCGGGCCATCCAGACAGTTCTTAACCCAGTGAGGCATGCACCTGTTCAAGTTATGGGCTGTGGCTTCTTCAGGAGAAATTGAAATAACTTACTCCTTAGGCAGCTAGTCCTGATGTGCTCTGTCTTCATAGAGTAAAAGAGGTGTAATTCAGCTAACCCTGGGCACTTGGAAATCTTTTATCTGAGAAATGGTTTTGCAGAACTCACGTGCAAGTTACATGTGACTGTGCATTTTGTACAGTATTTATGCAGTAAGGAGAGCTTAAATTCTTTTTTTTTTTTATTGATGCTTTTAGGAACTTTTCTAGTATTTTACCAAAAATCAAAACAAAGAATAAACTTTTGAAGGCCAGAAGTTGAGCATTGACTGAAAGCTACATTTAATACAGAATAGTATAAAATCTCTGTAGAGAGAATTAAGTAGATAAAAATCCTCTTTGACTTGTTGGTTTAAAAATAGCCTACCAGTCATGTCTTCTCTAATATTGTATTTGTATAATGAAACACAATTTTGATCTTTGAGTCAGAGATGTGTGAGTTGTTAATACCAGGGTTGCTGGCCTTAGAGGTGCTGGTCTTTGTTGAAGAAATTGGTGGAAAGCATTACTTGCAGTGTGAAGGAGAACTCCTGGCTTTATGGCTGTGAGACAATGTAGTACTTCAGATGAGCTAACTCCTTTCAAATTTTTATCCTGACTACAACTTCATTTCTAGAAGTGGGTGATTGGTATGCCTGTGGTTTTTTGTTCTTAGTTACGCTGTTCTTTTAAATACCTACACCTGAATTGTGGGCAGGGATGCTTAAATTAGGTCTGTCCTACTGAATAGTGGGAATAAAATACTTTCTTCCTGTTACGCATTGTTTTAGAGCTAGAATGTGCTGACATCCAATGGCACAGATTTCTTCAAACTCATCTGCTGCTTTTATAATGTGAAGAATCTGTTCCAGGGTAATCTGGATGGTGCTTCTTTTGACAGTGGCATCTAAGGGAGTTCAGTTCCTAAAACCAAACTATGTAAAATGTGTAACTTTTATATTTTTAACTTTTTTGGGCTCTTCTGTATATTTAATGGGAATATGAGGTAGCACAGTGATTCCCCATGCCTGACAGCAGCAAGGTTTTTAATAGCGACTCTAGCACTTTGTTCAGATTCCTCCAAAGTGCTGATGCCTGTTGAGTTCTTGTCATCAGGGCTTACTTTTGATGTTTGTGGGTTTTTTCCCTGCTGTAGTAAAACACATTCTTGATTTTCCTGGTGAAGTATAGATGTAAGTACTCTGTAGTTTATGTGATGTAGTATAAACCACTGTTATTTTTTGCAAGATAAAGTGTGAGGGAAGATGCATACTGTTTCTGAAACAGTCTTCATTAACTTACTGATTCCTGTGCATAAGTTGTGCATAATGTTCAGCCCATGGAAGTGAAACGTCCCTGTTTTGGAAGTCAGTTTCATTATGAAACAAAGACTAAACTGTCCAAACTTGGGTTCTTCTCTGTGGGATCTCAGCACCTCAGGACTGAGGTGCCGAGTCACCGAGACCACCCTTGGGGGGCTCGGGAGTCCTGGAATGTTGCCAGAAGTGTCTGGTGGCTGGACTTTGATCCTGCACAGGAGATGACACTTGTATGAGGATAGGAGGATTTCACCGGAGTGAATGGTGAAGGGATAAGTTAATTAGAGAGTGAAACACAGGGTTTAGGATTTCTGTACAGGGGGGTTTAGAGAAGTAAGATGGAGGAATTGGGGCGTGTCCTGTCCTTCTTCTTCTTCTTCTTGTCCTCCATCTTCTGTGGTGATGGTGGCACTTTGGGATTGGTCATTACTAAAAGTGCACTGGGCAATAAGGGTGAAAGGTATTGGGGAAAAATGATAAATATTGTACACGTAACTTTGGGTATAAAGATAGGTGACCGCCCCGGAGGGCAGGGGAGTGTGCTCATGGCTGGCTGCTGAGCAGACCTCTGTCGGGCCGAGAGAAAATCTTTTAGATAAACAATTAATAAACACCGAGACCGAGAAAAGAACTGAAGCCTCTTCTCATCCTTTGAAACGCGGGCTGCCCCAAGGCCACCCCGGGCCTTTCCAGGCCATCCAAACAGCCGAAAATCGGACACTTCTCTCCATATTAGAACATATGTTGCAGTATAAAATACATCTAGTTTATTTTGAGATATTCCTCAAGACTTGAGAAGTCAGCCTTTGGGTGCCATGACAAATAATGTGATTTGACATCTTATAAAGGATGCTAGAGATAAACTAAGACTTAACTTTCTTATCTCAAACTTGTATTCTGGGTGAAGGCAGAAGGCCTTCTGCAGTGCCTCAGATTTAGTGCTTTTCTGTAGTGAAATGATAGTAAAAATATGCAGGTTAGCCCATATAGATAGCAAGCATATTCTAAGTCAGATGGCATCAGTCTAATATTTTTCAGCTGTTGATGTTCTCAAAGTAGATTTTTGGTTTACTGTTGTGTATGTGTCTCTTTCCAAGCTCTTTCTTTGTATTCCAGTGTGTACTACAGCAAGATTTTTGGGGCATAGGTGACTTTGTAGAACGTGATATGCATTGATAGAGGGCAGAAAAGTTCAAGTTATTCAGAGCTGTGTGCTGTTGGTTTGACTTCATTTATGCTGTCATGCTATCTTGTAAGACTTCTTACCATCTCTTTAACAATCAATTTTCTTGATTTTCCTTTGATATTGAAACTTGAAGATGTGCACAGGGAAATAAAATAAATTGCCAAAGATGTGATTTCAAGTATTTGGGAGCTCTGTTATAGTGGCATCCTTCTGTGGCTATGTTTCTCTTGCTATTGAATTAGTCATATAATTAGTTTAATGTTGAAGGGGAGTATTACCTCAGGCTTTTTTTTTTATGCAGTGATAAATATCTAAATGAAATCATCTTTTTAAAACTAATTTGAAAGAAAATTGCCTAATGCAGATTATGTTGTTAAAAAAATTAGATTCAGTAATAGGTATATATAATGTTAAGACACAAATGTTAGAAATGTCAACTATATAAATGTATCAAGTTGTAGTTTTAATAGTTGGGGTCTAAGACACAGCATAGAATAATATATGAAAGAATAAAGCATGAAAGTCAAAATATGTGTGTTAGCCCATGTAAGGAGAAAAGGTATATTAAGGCAATTTAGTGATACATAGTTTAATGGTACTTGGACTACTGGAGAAAACTTGGAGTGGGAGACAACCTAGATACAACTAGCCATGACAAAAAGGTTGGAAGAACTAGAGCATGTGGAAGCCACGTGGTCCCAGAAACTCCATATTTATGGACAGAATAATAGGAAAATCTGATGACCAGTATTAATGATGATGTATTAAAATATTGACAGTTTTAGCAAGAGGTTCTAACATTTTGGCTTCTCTGTTCTTGAATTCATGTTTGTGCAAGAATTCCCATCCTCAGAGGTCAAAAACCCTAAGACCTGGGCACGGTTTCTGTGCTGACTGAAAGCAAGAGTATTTTAAACTAGCAAATCTTTTAAGTATTCATTGCTCTGCATTTTTAGTTCGATTATAGAAATAAAGATTTCTGCACACAAGACAACATAGCATATGGGTCTGTCATGTTATATCTGTATTACATTATTCATGGTATATCAGGATTAAGAAATAAAAGTTCTGTTGATCTGGTATAGGAAGTCTTTGTACTACTTTCATGGAACCTATTGTAGGTATGGCAGGATGGGACAAATAATAGCTCCAGTTACGCATGGTTTTGTGACTAAATTAGGTGATTATTGACTTGAGACCACTAAAAACACTTCTTGGAGACTGAATAGTCAGTCTTTATCCATAGTGGATTTTGAGAGTAAACTGGCATTGGCCATGTGGCTTCATATTAGTTCACTATGGATTGTTAACAAGAATGGCTTGTTGATGTCTTTTGCTGATTTGTAATCTTTTTTTAAAGAAGTGATAAAATAGAAGCCTTGTTAACTGTAGGTTACAAAACTCATGGATGAGGGGATTGAGTTTTTCAGTAGTAAATTTGCAGATGACACCAAGCTGGGAGTGTGTGTCAATCTGTTAGAAGGTAGGAGGGCTCTGCAGGGACCTGGAATGGTTGGGTGGATAGGCAGAGTCTAACAAGATGAAGTTTAATTAAAGTCCAAGGGCCCAGTCCTGCATTTTGGCCACAATAACCCCCTGTAGCACTACAGACTGAGGACGGTGTTGCTGGACAGTGCCCAGGAAGAAAGGGACCTGGGGGTTCTGCTCGACAGCCGGCTGGACATGAGCCAGCTGTGCCCTGGGGGCCAAGAAGGCCAAGGGCTCCTGGCCTGTATCAGGAACAGTGTGGCCATCAGGAACAGGGAGGTCATCCTTCCCCTGTACTCAGCATTGGTGAGGCCACACCCTGAGTGCTGTGTCCAGATCTGGGCCCTCAGTTTGGGAAGGACGTTGAGTCACTTGAGCGTGTCCAGAGGAGAGCAACAAGGCTGGTGAGAGGCTTGGAACACAAGCCCTGTGAGGAATGGCTGAGGGAGCTGGGGTTGTTTAGCCTGGAGAAAAGGAGACTCAGGGGTGACCTTATCACTCTCTACAACTTCTGAAAGGTGGCTGTAGCCAGGTGGGGGTTGGTCTCTTTCACCAGGCAGCACTGACAGAACTAGAGGACGAAGTCTCAAGCTCTGCCAAGGAAAATATAGGTTGGATATTAGGAAAAGGTTTTTCATGCAAAGGGTGATAAACGACTGGAATGGCATGCCCAGGGAGGTGGTAGAGTCACCAGCCCTGGATGTGTTTTAAAAAAGACTGGATGTGGCACTCAGTAGCATGGTTTAATTGAGGTGTTAGGGAGCAGGTTGGACTTGATGATCTTGCAGGTCTCTTCCAACCCTGTGATTCTGTGATCTCTTCTTATATTGACTGAAGAGGGCAGAGTATGCTGATTGGAAGTGTTTCAGTTTGAACAGTGTTCCTTCTTTCCTTCTGTTTTTCCAACCCCTCAGGCCCAGCTGTGAAAGGGGGAAAAAAAAAAAATAAAAATTGCAGGTCAAGTCAGTTGTTGTCACAAGCTCCTGTTCTTTGCCCTCCATGCTACTTTGAGGCCCTTCACCAAGGAATGAAAGAAAGTATTAATTATTTGAATAATACTTAACCTCTAAGATGTGATCCTAGGCCATTTAAGCAATTTTGGGCATCATGTCCACGGCTGTTCAGGTAGCTTGTTTGCTGTCTTGTCTCCTGGAAGGCAGATAATGGTAAATCCCAGTACATCTTACCCTGTGTTGCTAGTTGAGCTGTTGTCCTTATGAAGATCTCTTCCCCAGAAGGTTTCCTCAATGGAAGAATTAATAAATAGTTCCTGTGTAAAAATGACTTGATTCTATGTGTACATAATGGTGCATGTTTCAGTTTAGTTTGCATACTTTAGCACGTAAGCTTTGCTTGTCATGACTTTTGGAGCTGAAAGAGGGCTGCTGTGACATGTCAGTCTGTCAGACCACTGATGATCTGGGCTTAATGGAGACGTCTGAGGGTGCAGGCATTGTGTTGTTGTCCAGCCTGATACCACTTTGATAGTACTTGTAAACTTGGGTATAGGGGAAGGGAGGGACATGGCAATTACTGGTTTCTGACTTTGAGCTGCTTGCATTTTCCCCTTCTTTGTATGGTGTTGAGGATGTCATTTTTTGAGCTAACTAGCAGTATACATGAGGGTTTAAGGGGTAGGGATATTTAGTCATGCAACTTTTCTCTTGTCTAAATCTGCATTTGGACTAAAAGTTCCCTGTGAGGGACAAAAGGTCTCCTGAAGGGAGATCCTGCAGTTTGAAGGGTAGGGCTGTGATGGAGATAACAGGTTCATGCCCTGTGGATCTGCTGGGGTGTAGCCTCTGATGGCATGTCTGTGATGGGGGTGCATTTTGGCCCTAACTATCTCTCCAGTTTACCACTGAGCTTTGAGCAAGTGGTACTGCCATGAAAAGCCAGCACAAAATAACTTTCTCTAACCTTGTTACCCTTATCCTGGAAGATGAATCCTGTCATCCATCGTTGGGCTCTCTGCTGCGGTGAAGAAAGCTTGAGTGCATGAGCAAGCAAACAATGTTGTCCTTCAGGAAGATGCACCAAAGAGTAAATGGAGGAGGGTGTGGCCTTGAAGGTGACTTATGCTTTCTTGATTAGAAAAGCATCTTTTTCTTACTTGTATTTTTTTGATTTGTATACCTCTTCAGTGAGACTAACTTGGCCTGCTTCCTGTTCCTCTCTGTTGGCAAACATCAGCTTCTGAAATTCATAGTGGGGAAGAAGAATATAACTGCAGTATGAAAGGGGGGAAAGTTTTACACAGCCCAGCTGGAATACTGAAGTGAATGCTGAAAAATTGAAGTAGGCATCCTAGCCAGTTCAAGTGGATGTTGACTTTGAAACCCTTCAACCTATCAAGTTACTCTATTTGAAGAGTCATCAAGTTGTCTCCTTTCACCCCACTGAATCTTCTGTTTTCTTGTGTTAGTAGACTTGAAAGGACTGCATATGTCTAAGGCTGATGGGAAATGTCTACAATAAGATGCAGTTACCTCTTGAAGAATACATATGTGTTTTGACAGAGCCGTATTGCCTTGGAGAGCATTTTGCTAGAAGACTGGGAAAGCTAACACAGAAGACTGGGACAGCAAATAACAGCAATAAACATAGTTGGCAAGATTTTGTGGCTGGTAGACTGCAGTTAAAAAATCATTCCTGTTGAAAATCAGTCTTATTTAAAGTATTATTTAAGTATTGGAATTGTTCACAGCTTATTTATTTGAAATCTGAATAGCTGTTCGTGATTTTGTGTTCATAATTTGCGTTCATTGTTTTGGTGAAACTCTTTCTGAACATCAATATTGGCTGTGTTCAAACAGTCCCAACTTGATATTTAGTTAAAATTTCAAATATAACCAAAGTAATAATTTTCCCTTAGCTGGCTTTGAACGTTCTTTATATGAAAGAGGTCAATACAAGGAAAAATTAAAATTTTGTGCTAAGTTTTACGGGTTTTTCCTTGTATATGAGCTAATTAGTAATGCATGTTGATGCTGTCTTGCTCAGGGAATTAGTTACGGTGGTAGAAGTGGTAGTGTGTCTAAATTGACACAATAATTAGGAACATAAAAATGTTTATAGTTTATAGGGGTCTCAGTTGAACTGATTCCTTAATGGAATAGCGATGCTTGTTTTCTTTAAAGACTGTTAGAGTTGATCTTTCTAAATGTGTTCTAGGATAACTTAAGTTACCTTGCATGTTTCCCTCCCTTTACCCCAGCTGATAGGATAATCTGTAATTTCAGTCAGAAGAGATCGTTTATTTTCTGTAGATTGCCTTGTTGTACATATTTTTTTTTCAACCCCTTGCCAAGTGTTTGTTGACTTCATTCCTAATGCATAGTAGCTTTAGTAGGGGATTGTTTAGAGTATCCTAATACTCATTAAGTATTTTGCCGAAATGTTAAGAGTTTCCAAAAGCATTTCCTACTGAGTGAAGATGTTTTCTTTTAATCTGTGTATACATTTTTAGTGTTCCTACGAATATTTACATTCCATAGATAATTTGCACTTTCTTGCATCTGGCCTTTTTAGTGGTCACCAACACTGTTAAGCTCTTTCATGCCTCTACAACTAGCTGTTTCTTGTTCAACTGTCTGCAGGTTTTCAGTTGTCTTCTCACTGCTTACTTGGAGTAGGCAAGTTGGCTTTGAGTGCCTCTTCTTTCCTGCTGAAAGAAGGGTTAATCTGCAAGTTTCTGCAGATTAATTTCTGCAGCAGCAATCACAGGGATGAATTACAATCCTTTTCCCTAAAATTCAAATGAATTTTTTTATAACTTTCTTAATTTTCTTCACTTGTTTCAACTCATCATGACACTGAGGCCAAGATGTAGAATGTTAAGTGGTGTTTTTGTGATTCATTGAAGAGGCTGTGGAAAGGTTCCCCTTCTAAACTGCCACTTTTGAGAGGCTAGTAATTGCTTTTTATTGTTGCAAAGGGCTCATGCTTTCTTGTCTTAATTGCCTGTGTTTACATTAGTAACTTTTTAAGTTACTTGTAGATTTGAGACCACCTCATTATCAGAAAAATTCTAAGTTTGCTGTGAAAATTTCTGTCTTTTATCTGTTTTATCAAAGTTCTTCCATACAACTTAGCATTAATCAAGAGGTGCTCTTCTGGTTTCTTCTCCTGCATTCTCATCAAGCAGTAACCTGATCTAGTTTGTGCTGCAGATTCTTAAATAGTGTAATGGAGGGAGGAGCAAATGAATGTACGTGCAGGTGGGGAGGGCTGCTAATGGACAAGTGGTTTATACTCTTAAACAAAAAGTGAAAACAGAGACAAAGAAATAAGAGTTGTTTAGCCTGTTTGTGCAGACTCACCAAGCACAAGATGTCCTGTTAATATGTGGATCTCAGAGCAATCATTAAGCTCTCCTTGACAGCTATCTTTCTTATAGGGAAGCTAAGAGTGAGTAGTGTTTTGTTCTGACAGGCAAGTTCTTAACTAAAGACGTGCCTCTGGCCTTTGTGTGCATTTACCCATAAAGGACTTTGGGACGTTCAGGCAGGCTATGTAATAGTTTTTGCATATGCTAAATTGAACAGTCTCTGTTATCTCTTATTTACAGATGTTTTGAGTGTGCAGAAATTAGCACTGTGCTTTTGTATATGCTTCTAAGGTACTTGACCATTTGAAAAAAAAGGAGTCCTTCAAATTAACACTCCAATAAAGATAAAAATCACTAAAGAAGAAGCATGAAGAATTGCATCTATTCCAATTATCAGTAACTCTGCACTTAAATTTTCTTTAGGCATTGAAATTTTGTTTTGCTGAGTTTTTAAAGCAAAATTCAGCATCTGTATTGTGCCAGGTCTTACCTTTCAGTGAGCACTCAAATTTTTTTTTTATTTTAATTTAACGTGTTTGGCAACAGTCCCCACAGACAAGAAACAGTTTACCCTTGTTAAAATGCCTTAATTACTGTTGTGAGTCAAAGTGGATTGCATAAATCCTCTGGAAAGAGAACAGCTTTGTTACAAGCAGAGAACAAAGTTCTGGTTTAGACCTTTGTGTCTGGAAGAGATAAAGAACGATGTATGCAGCCAGAGGTGGTTCTTGTTCTGCAGTTTGATGTTAGGAAAACAAAATTTCTAGCATTTGCTTCTCCAAATGGTGATGTATTGTATTTATTGCTTTCCTTGCACTGGAAAACAGGATAGAAGGGCAAACACAAAATAAATACTAAGGCATGCACTGCAGGTTTTGTGGTATGTAAGCCTCTAGGAGAATCTTCAGGAGCATGTTTACATCTCTTAGGACTTTACCAAGGGCATTGTGTCACCTGTGACCTTTGAGGCTGGAGACATCTCATGGTCCAGTTTAGGTTGCCTCTGAACAGTGATAACAATTGAAGTTAGCAGATGTGTTTAGTTTCTCCTGTCTTAAATTCAGATGTAATCACCTTTATATGATAATACTGTTTAGAAGTATATAATGTAATTGCAGCAGGCATCTGTGCAGTGATTTTTTAAATGCGTTGTCTATAAATATAATTAAATTATGTATATAAAACCTATATGAAATGATTTCCCACCCAGCAATGTCCAGGATGTGTAAGTATGAATTGAAACAGGTGATAGAAGGACTTTAGTCAGGAGTCTAATGCACTAAACATTTCTCTCTAGCATCTGTATGATGCTTGTGAGGTGGTAATAGTGGTTGAAAGCTTACCTGTTGTGTCACCTGCTTGGTTCTGTCACAGCACTGCCAGGATCCAGACTCAGCCTGCATTTTCAGCTGAGCATGAATAGTTGAGAATATTGCACCCCAAAACACCTGCGTTGAAAGGGAAGTTAGTAGGCCACTATGGCTATTGCTTAGCAAGTCTTCATCTTGCTAGTACCACTATATTTTCTAAAGCTCTCATATAAAAATCTGCTGTTATAATTGGAACTGTTCTATGGCAACCAGAACTAATTGCATAAACCATATGGCTTTTGAACTTGTGATGTCTTTTCTCTTGAAAACAAAAAAAGCCTACTTGCCTCTCTCTGTTAGGCAAACTTTACTCATGACTTGCTTGAACACCAGCTAATTAGAAACTGGCATTCAGTTAATGCAGTGACAGTAACAGTGTTTGAGAGTGTTGGGTTTAAAATCTTATCTGTGCTTGATGAGGAAAAAGTAAGTTTATAGAAAGATAGGTGCCATGCGCTGCCTGTGAGAGAGAACCACTCAGTTTGTTGAACTGAACAACTGTGTCTTTAGTTCTGCTTCCTTTCAACATTATAAAGAGAGCAGATTTACTCAGTCAAAGGTTTACTGTTATTGTTCTCCTCTTAATCTGAATGTATTGTAAGACAAACTTTTCCATAGTAGGTATAGAACCCTGTTTCCTGAACGAAATGGTTTTATCGGTTTTGAATGCAGTAACTTTAAGCTATTTTAATAACCTGAAGTGTAATACTGTCTCTGAGGCTAATAGTCAAAAACTGAATTAGCTTTTGGGGATTCTTCAGTAGTTCAATATTTTAAAAATTTTGGGGGGGGAGGGTGGAAGAAAGCTCACAGCTCAAATTCTGTGTTAAGCTGCTGGTTTGGTATGGTGTTACAACTGAAAACGCATTTCAGAAAAGTTTCTCTTTTTTTCTAGAATGTAATTAGCCATATTTAATACTACTTTTAGGTCAGATAGAAGTGTAAATACAATGGTAAAAATGCCAGTTTTCCAAACTAGGTGTAAGAGAGCAGTCTCTGCAGCCTTGGAAGCAATAAAATGGTAGAAGAACTGGTAGAGCAAAAGCATTTTTGAGACATAATGGTTATTTTAGTCAGAGAACTGACTTGCACACTGATTGCAAGTACTGTATAGAATGCTTCAATTAGGATAAATGTGTTATGCAAGCTGGAAGTACTTCAACTGACAGGTGCTCTTGTCTTTTTTTTGAGAAATGCTGCAGTCTTTAAGAGGACAGTTAAGTATCCAGTTAGCACACTGAAGTCCTTGCAAGAAAGTAAGCTGTTCTATTGAAGTTTTCTAACCATAGGCTGTAGCCTGTGGTTCACAGGAAACAATCTGTGGGGTGACACTGCTTTGCTGAGAGCCATAGAGGTCCAAATACATCATCTTGTGCTATAGTCTCTGTAGGACAAGAATGTTGGAGACTATTTTAAAGCAGTCTTCTTAATAAGGCTTCTCTGGACTTAAAAGAAGTCAGTTGAGGCCTCCAGATTTTATTAATGTAGAAAGCAGTTCATCAAACATATTTGCCTATGAACAGTTGAGAGCTTCAGAAGTTTTTAGTGTTAGTTTTGGGTTCAGATCACAAAGAATGGCGTGCAAATTTACACTTGGTACCAAAGCCTCAGCATTTTGCATAAAGAGGTGATTGAAGGTCATAATTAACCTAAGTTGGAAATAAAGGCCAGACATGCTTGTAAGCATACGGATTTTGGTCGCAAACTGTCTTGAAGAGTGACGTGCACCGTTTTAAAACGGAAAAGTTTTTCTCGCCTCGTTTGTCAGCAGTTCAAGCAAGCGGGCTCCGGGCTCTGGGAGTGCAGGTTGCTCACAGAGGCTAGTTGTGGACGCCACAACACCTTTTGGAACCTAAGCTATTTTTTATCAAGTTTAGACTTAGCTCATCTATCTGTGGGTAGGATCTCTTTACGAACAGCAGTCTCAAGCTCTGGCAGTGGTCAGGAGCCTTTCTGTTTGTTCTGTTGTGGTTGTATTTCACATCTGGACTACCTGTAATAATCTGCAAATGGCCTATTAGCTTTTGTGGTATCCTTCTAGCATTGTTCAGTGTAATTCTAACTGGATTTTCAGTGATGTTTTAGTTAAAACAAAGAACAATATTTTGGTTACAAAATACTCTCATGAAAAACACTTGCATGTTTTTTCCAGTTATTGCACTTGATAAATCCTTGACTCTACTGCCACTTGTCTGTGCAGTGGTACTTTTAAACAGCTGTTGCAAGGAAGCTTAGTGAATGCCATCTGTACAAGATTTTCATTTACCTAATTTTTAAAACCCAGGATTTTGAAAATGGAATTAATTCTGACATAGTACTTTTGTCATCTTTGTGTATTTTTTTTTTCCTGTGGGCTGGGAAAGATGTGTAAAGGGAGCTGTAGTGCATGATCATCTTACGTGCTGATGGAAAATAAACTCACTGTATTTCTTTACTTTCCTCTTCAGTCTTGAAGATTTAAAAAAATGTTTTGTTATATAGTTTCTTTTAGGCATGGTGCGGTACAGAAGGAAGTTGCCATGCTAGATGCAGGGGTTACTAGACTGCATTATCTTTTAAGTCTTCTTAAAAATAAGCATCTTATTTCATGTAAGAAAAATAATTTTACAACTGAATTTGTTAAGATTAGATTGGAATTGCCTCAAATCCAATTAAGCCACACTGCATGGACGTGCTGGGAATATAAATGCAAATACTGTAAATTTGTACAAACTGATTTGTTGCATTATCTTGCTAATCTAACATACAGTACTTTTTGTGTCCATATTGCAGACGGCAACTCCAAACTAACATGGCAGTCAGACTGTGTGATGTGGCTTCTCTGCTTAGAAGTGGTTCGTGGGCAGCAGAGCCTTGGACTGGGGTCTGTGGGACTTTTCTTAAATTCTGTAGGCTACTTTTTTACATGTTAATAGTGCTGAGGCCATACCAAAGTCTTTTAACCTTCCATTTGGAATGCTAACTCACATATATGTTTCATTATAGGCTGTAGGGTGTGTTCCTCTTCTATGGGAGCCTAGAGCACATTGGCGTAACAAGACAACTTTTACTGTAAAACGCTGATCTCCTGTAGAAATTACACTGCAGTGGCTTGCCTTTCTTCTATTGTCAATTAGATTTCAGTACTAATTGAAAATACATGGTGGATAAGAAGAGTATTGTACTAAAATGGTTTTGGTATGGTCTGACTACTAATTTGCAGTAACTTTGAAAAACTGTATAGTTGTCTTTTTATTACTATTTTAAAATTATATTTGCCAGTCTATTCTAAGATTCTTTTAAACTGTAAATTTATCTCAAACTATTTTTCTGAGTGAAAAATATTTAGTGTTTTGTCTTTTATGAACAGTTCTCTGTAGCCTATTAGTGGGGTATGCATTATTTGTAAAAAATACTAGTACCACTTCATTCAGAGCAGATGGTTTTGTAGCTGAGAGATGCTGTAATTTTCAGCACACACAGGCTACTGCAGCTGTTCACTTGAATGTTGGCTTAGGAACCCATACTTGGCCACCTGAACGTGCAAATAAATGTGCAATTAAGAGAGAATTGTTTGTTGTCCTTGCTAAATCCTGCTAATTTTGATCAGTGAACACTTCAGATTTGAGAATAAAACACAAAAAAAGGAAAAAGGCAATCCTACAGAGCCTCAAAGCACAGCATTTGTGACTACTACCTTTAACAGGTATGCTAGTGTTTTGAAAAGTAATTTATGCTGATTGGGATAATCTACTTTATCATCTCTTCAGTGGACTTGTCTCATCAGTAGCAGAAGCAGGTTACTCCTTGGAGTTTGTCTCAAGGGAAGAAAATGTTGTTTAGTTGTAGCTCTTCAGGAAAACAAGATCATGCTTTTCTAATTAGTGTTCTTAATAGATGTATACCTTTTTTTGCGTTGTGCTGAGGTAACCTCTTGGAAAATGCTTCTGTATGCAAAGCACAGAACATAGAACTGTGTTCCCAGGAATGTCAAAGTTGGACTTCTAGTAAGAAACTCAACTTATCCCGTCTCATATTGTTAGGAAATTCAGTTATTCAGCAGTCCCTGAACTCAGCTAACCTTATCAGCTGTTTGGATATGCACTGATTGTGTATGGTGCTTTAAACAGGATTGTTAGGACAGACCCATCAGAGGTCCTGATGCTGTTCTGTGATTTTACAAGAGGCTTTTTTTGTGAGAGCTCCTCTTAGCAGTTTAATTATGAGGCTAAATTTCAGTGATTGATGGATTTCTTTAGTGAACTTGTTGTGTTGAAATATGTATTACTAGAGAATTCACGTACATAATTTTCTCTTGCATGTAGTCCTAAACTGTTTGTCTCAAAGAGAGTAGGCTGCCCAAATCTTAGATATTAAGATGCTATTAAAGATCCGTTGTATTTACCAGCTGTTGCCATTCAGTCCCTGACTGAGGGGGCAGAGTGCCTTTTGTAGATGTGGCAGCTTGTGTACAAGCAGACTCCTCCTAATTACGTCTGTTGCATCTTGCAGTCATACAGTCAGTGACTTTGGGGTGAGACACAGTAGAATCAGACTGGTTTGAGTTGAAAGTACCTTGGAGTTTTGAAAGTACCTTGTAGTTGAAAGTACCTTGAACGTTTTGAGGGATGGGGCATCTGCAGCCTGTCTGGGCAAGTGCCTTACCACCCTCACAGTAAAGAAGTTCTTCCTAATATGTAATTGCAACCTACTAGCTTTCAATTTGAAGACATTCCCTTTTGTCCTGTCACTACATGCTGCTCAAAAATTTCTCTTTCCCTCTTTCTTGTAAAATTGCTGCAGGTACTAAAAGGCCACAGTTAGGCTACCCCAAAGTAATCTCTTTCTACGCTGAGCAAGCCTGATTCTCCCAGAATTTTGTCAAAGGAGATGTGCTCTCTCCCTCTAATCCGGGCCCTCCTGAGTTCACTCCAGCAGATCCATGTCCTTCCTGAGCTGGGAGCCCAGAGCTGGATGCAGGTTCCAGGTGGGCTCTCCCCAGAGCAGAGCAGAGGGGCAGAATCCCCTCCCTGTCCTGCTGCCCACGCTGCTCTGGATGCAGCCCAGGGCACGTTTGGCTCTCTGGGCTGGGAGTGCCCCTGGCTGGGTCATGCCCAGCCTCTCACCCACCAGCACCCCCCAGTCCTGCTCACAGGGCTGCTCTCCATCCATTCATCCCCCAGCCTGGGCTGATACTGTGAGTGTCCTGACCCAGATGCAGTACCTTGAACATGGTCTCTCTAAACCTCATAAGATTTCCATAGTCCCACTTTTCAAGCCTGTCCAGGTCCCCCTGGATGATACCCTGAACTTCAGGAGTGTCAGCAACACCACTTACCTTGGGGTCATCAGCAAACTTGCAGAGGTTTGTCTGTGTTATTAGTGAAGACATTGAATAGCACTGGTGGTCCCAGTGTGGAGTGCTGAGGGACACCGCTTGTCACTGATGTCTGTCGAGACTCAGCTATTGACCACCACCTCTGGATGCAGCTCTCCAATCCCTTTCTTATCCATCTGTTAATCCATCCATAGATACTCTGTCCATTTTAGAGATAAAGATGTTGTATGAGATTGTGTCAAGGGCTTTGAGTAAGTCTAGATTGATAACATCTGTAACCCTTCCCTTGTCCACTGATGGAGTCCCTTCATCACAGAAGGGCCACTTAGTTGGTCAGACAGGACTTGCCCTTGGTGAAGCCATGTTGGCTGTCTGAGATCGCTTCCTGTTCTCCATCTGCCTTAGCACAGGTTCTAGGAGGATCAGTTCTGTGGTCTCCCAGGCACAGAGTAGTTCTGGAGTGGTCAAAAAGTACATTAAGAACAAGATTCAGATTTAACTGTTCTCAGAGTTCAGGTGAAGAAAGAAATAATAACAAGAAATTGTCAATTTGAAATAAAAGCATCTAGAGGCCTGGTTCCAACCTGTGGTGAGAAGTTTGACATGGATGTTGTCAAAGAAGAGTATATTTTCCATCCCTGCACATTCATGTATCCTAAATAGTTCTTTAAAATACTAATCTTGATCTCTGCTATTTCATATGAGAAGTAATCTTTGGATATAGTGAATGCCCACCTCTTATTGAAGTCGTTCAAATGCTACTTCATTAAAAACGGCTTTCATGTTATTTCAGTAACCAGCAGTAAGTTAACAGTAGTGATTACTCTTGCAACAGGCCCATTTTGTTTGGTAACTTCTATAACAGAAAGGCTGTGATTCCCCTAAATTGGAGGAATGGCAGAGAATGGAAACTAAGCTTTGAATGCTGATTTCATTTAGTGAACTTGTAGAAGATAGTTTATTTGTTACGAGGTTTTAAAGTGTTGTCTTGACTAACAGTTTAATGCCCTTCTATACTGGTGTTTGGTTTTTTTCTTGCATGTAGAGGCAGTATATGGCCTTGGCAATACCATTTCTGCATAGTGACAGGTCTTTTAGGTTCTTGTTTGGACTCTTCTACTAGATACTGAAATTTAAATTTTGATGGCTCTTCTTCTTTGTTCTTTTCAGCAGGTAATTGCTGCCATGGAAACACAACTGTCTAATGGACCAACTTGTAATAACACAGCCCATAGTTCAGCCACCATAAACAATTGCTCATCACCAGTTGATTCTGGGAACACAGAAGACAGCAAGACCAATTTAATAGTCAACTACCTTCCACAAAACATGACACAAGAGGAACTGAAGAGTCTTTTTGGCAGCATTGGGGAGATAGAATCCTGCAAGCTTGTCAGAGACAAAATAACAGGTATGTTGGTTTTGGAGTTTTCTGTATCTTCTCAAACTCTCAGATGGCATTCTGCAATTCTCTTAAGTAATGGAATAAAGGCAGAAGGAACCAATGCTGATCAGAAGGAACTTAAATTAATTTTTTTTTAATTATATACCCCAAAATTAACCATAACAATTTGCATTTAATTTAGGTTACTTTGAGTGCTATAAATGCTTACAGGATATTTAAACTTGGGCTTCAGAGTGCTAGGAAAGAAGATTCACATGGGGAAAGGCAGATATTTATACTAAGTTCCCTTGAATTTTAATTCAACCTCATTGAAGTTAGACTTTAGTGCTTGTTGATGCAAAGCTGCTTCTTTTCAGGGATGCAGGTAATGAAGCTTGTACCTTGGAAAAAAGGCAGATTATCTTACTTCACAGGTTAAGCTGCTTTTGAATTGCAGCACTTGTACAGTTTCTTTAGGATGCACACTTGAGTCAATTTATGCTCTTTGGCTTTCTTATTGAGCAGTCTCTGGCTGACTTCGTTGGCTGAGTGTGGTTTATTTCCCTCATGGCTCTGAATAACCAGCAGATCTTCCCACAGCAGATGACTTGTTCTTAAGACATCAGGTAGTGGAGTGGGTGAATCTTTGAAGCGCCCTCCTTCAGCATGATAGTCTGGGATACTGAAATCACTGCTTTTAGTCAATCTGGCCTGACCAAACCTTCAAGCAATCTTTGCTCCTCAGTGTGAAGATTACTGAATATTCTTGGGATGCCAAAGAAACTAGATGGGGCTGATGACACAGCTTGCTGTTACCAGGTGAAATCTGGTTGATGGAGAAAACAAGCCTGTTTTCTTTGTAGGTAATGACTTCAGTGCTTTGAAACAAAAGGTCCCTTCCTTAGGTGTTTCCCGACTTCTTGTTCTGGAGTGGAAAGATGTAACAGATAGTTCGTCAGTTAGTGGGATCAGTTAGTTAGTGGGATGGCTATTCAGACAGTTTGTCTGTCTTGTGTACCCCACATGTTTAGCATGTTTAGCCTCTTTAGCGAAGCTGCTTAGGAATAACCTCAAAGGCTGCTACTTCTGGCCCACAGAAATAACCCTCAAGATCTTGTGATCAATGTTCAAATTGTCCACTTCCTTTCATGATGGGTCTGATGTTCTGTATGCCAGAAGCACACAGTTGCTGCTACGTAGTTCCAAGAGACTTCATACCTGGGAATGGACATAATTGTAGACCTCTTGTTTCAAGGTGTGATGTTTTCTATATAGCATGAAGTGATGCCTGAGAAGGATCCTGAATTTAAATTACATTCTCAGTAGCAGAGAACTCCAGAGTTGAAATTATTGGCGATAAGTTTTTCTACTTCATCAGAGAGCGGATCCTCAGCTTTGAGATACAGTTTCAACTGCCAGCAAAAGTGCTGCATCAAGTCTTGTTCCAAAGATTTTAGGATTATAAGTGAGATTGAGAAGTACAGTGTCTGACCTTGCAACTGCATTGGGAGCAATACTTCTGATTTAAGTAGCCTGGAGCAAGATAACCATGTGTTTGCAGATGCTTGATGCTTAGGAGAAAGCTATCGACTTTCACTCCTGTTCTTACTCATTTTCAAGTTTTCTTCAGAGAGTTTTGAAAAGCAAATTTTTCTTCTAAATTCAGAACAGGGATTGTTATCAGGTTCTGTGAAATTCATATGGCATGAATTTCAGATTTTTATTGCTTTAATTCCTCTGTTAAAATGTAATAATTTGTTTTGCCCTTCTTAAATGAAGTGTCAGGAATGCTAGTTACTTGGTGAGTATCTTTAAATAAGATTAGGGTAGCATAGAAGTTGAAGTACACTTTTACAGTTATGGTATCACTGAGGTCTGTAATGGCTTGTATCTCCACCATTCTCTGCCTGCTAGTTTGCATAGTGGAGTTTGGTAGGGAAATGTGAGCCAATCCAGTGCTATCCTTGGCTTGGAGTGGTACAATCCTGCAAGCTCAGTGTCAAAGAATGCATTTCATTTCATGGCCACTGTCACTGGTGGGCAAGACCAGGAATAGCGAGGAAGTGACCGTAGCCCTCAGACCAGTGGGACGGAGATCAGCTTGTGTGCCCCAAAGGGCATCCAGTGAGGCCGTGTGTGAGGTGTGATCTCTGCAGCTGTGCCCAGTTAGAAACCACAGTCCTGTCCTGGGAGTCAGAGTTACTCCTGCCAGGATCACTGGGTTACCAGTGCCAAGTGTTAAAATACAGAGAGATCATGGCCAGCCACTGTCATTGACCCAAATATTCATTAGCATCCAGTGAATTTAAACCAAGTTATCTCCCACCCTATTGTGAGTACTGTTGTTTAATTCTCACTCTGTGATCACGTCTACAACACTAAAGTGCACTTGCATTATCATAGAATAGCAGAATGTTTTCAGTTGGGTGGTACCTTCATAAGCACCTCATTCCAGCCTCCCTGCTGTGGTCAGGCACACCTCCCACTAGAGGTGAAAGTGCCCAATTTCCTTTAAGCTGTCTGCACACTTTAGGATTGAGAGGAGTTGAACTTGAAGGCCTTCTTTGTTTTTTTCCTCTGGAAAACCTGTTTGAGGGAAGGAGGCATCCTGGAGTTCATTTACTAATTTCATGAGAGCAGTTTGAAGTCCAAGTCCAGATTATTTTATTGATTTTTAGCTAGGGATTTTCTTGTGAATAAGGGAGAAAGCTGATGTGTGAAGGTTCCTGGTAGTCATCTCCAAGCATGCACTTCATGGGTAGAACTGTCTGTTGGGGTGACATTAGTAGCTGGAGTGAAGTCTGCTTTCTGTATTGGCAGAAAACCATTTTAAGTATTATCAGTAAGAATTTAAATAGCTGATTGCTGTTCTGTTGCTTTACTGAAAGTAAATAAATGAAACATTGGTAGTATTGAAGATTCTAAAGGGTGCTGAACAAGCGTCTCTCTTCATGTGAGAATCCCACTGACAACAGCATCTGATAAGTGGGTCATGAACGTCACTTTATCTTCACTTGCTAACCAGAGAATCTGTCAGGAGTGAGTCATTGTGCCTTAGATATTTTAGAGTCTGTGTTAATCTTATGTGTGTTTGACTAATGCAGATGTGTGTCAATATAAATTGCAAACCTACTGTGTAAGTTAATTGTGCTTGTACAATAGGTGGGAGACCCTGGTCTCAACAGAGCAACGTAACGACTGGATTCCAGTCAGCCATTTCAGATCAGTTTGGTTTAAGTGCTTCTTCATATTTAAAGGCAGTAGAGGTAACATTCACCATATAATGATGACCTTTTATGTAATCAAATGTTAAGCATGTATGGTTACAAAAAATAAGCTAAAATATTCAAAGTGTTAGGGAAGAGGATAAAATGGGCTGAAATTTAATTGCTGGAGCTGCCCCTGGTCAAGCACTTTAAAGCTTTCTGCTTGCACAAGGTAGATGGATTTAGCAGCTTTTGAAAAAATACAAGAAACATTAATAGCTCGCACTTAAAGAGTAAGAGATATCATAGTATGGTAAACATTTTCTGAACCTACTTTTCTGAAACTTGAATATAGGTAAAAACGTGACTGTAGTCTCCTTGAAAACAACACAACAACAACAAAAAAAACTGCATTCTTTTGACTCCCATTGTCTTCAGTACAATTTCAATTGTACATGTGGAAGATTAATGCCTTATTTTCACACCGGGGAATAATCTCCCAGTTTTTATTGTGCTTGTGGCATTATTAGCTAAAGTAAAACTCATGGAACACAGACTCCTTAATTTCAAAAAGCAGCTAACTCAGATGTCATAAATTTGGGAAAGTATTTGTTTTTTGGGCTTCCAAACTCCCATACTATTCTCTTATTAAAATAATCATATGCTCATAAAATTCACAAGCTTTTTTCTTTAAAAGAGAACCTGCTTATGAATAGGGCTGGATTTCTTCTCTCTTTAACTGTGTTTGAATACCAGTAATGCTTATATATGGATTTCTTTTGCAGTTTAGCAAATGCTTGTTCTGTCTAGAAAGTGAGGCTGGATATGCTTAGAGACCTATCCTGGGACTGTATTTCACATTCATAGACTTGTGTATGAGCTGTGAAACTCTGCTAATACTTTTACCTTTAGTACAAGGAGACAGGTGCTCTGCACTTGAAGACTTCATCAATTGCTTCTGCCTTCTATCATCTCTGCTTGAAGATAAAGAGTAAGTCCACTTTAGGACATACTGCTGATGGCTGTTACATGGCATTTTTTCCACACATGATCCAGCTGCCACTGTGGAGCTTACATGTTGGTTGAAAGTCTGTTCCTCTTACATACCTTTTTCAAAAAAATCTGGGCTCCTGTTTGTTGTGTGGCTGGCAACTATCTGTCACATTGTGGTGGTGTTTCTTTATGGTCAGTATTACAGGCTCAGGGAGTACAATTTTCAAGTCATGTCTATGTAACCCCTTTAAAAATTTCATAGGCAGTCTAGGCTTTTGCAGTCTAGAATACAATCCAGAGTACTATAGTCTAGTCTAAGGACTGTGATGGATACTCATGTAGAGTATCCATCTGTCCATGTAGAGGGAGGATCATGTTTCTGTCTTACACCTGTTTCCATAAGATTAAAGCTAACAGGATATCTTCCTTAATTTTGTGGATTTCATCTTGTCTTCTTGAAGGTAGTAGTTTCTCATATACTTTGAAGTATTCTCTCATTTCCGTGCTGTACAAAGTGAAGACGTAAAAAGCAGCACGATTGAGATATCTAGAACTGTAGTTCTAGAAAAACTGCCTGAAAGTTGAACACTTCCATAAAATTCTTGAAGCAGTTGTGTCGATATTTTGCAGTTAAAGTTTGTACAGAGAGTTTTAATTCTCATGTGTGTTTTCAGTCTTCATTGAAGTACCATGGTAATAAATGCAAGGATTCTGAGTTGGTCATGGAAATAAAGAAATACGTAGAGCTGGACATGATGCTGTCAGACAGAGCTTGGGTTCACAGTGGTGACACTGGTCACAATTGAGTGTGGGCCATGTGTATATATAGAGTCGGTGCAGCATTGGGAAGGGCTCTGCTCTGCCAGATCCTTGGTTATGGAGCACTCAGCCTCCTCTAGTGCAGGGTCAGAGGAAAAGCTTGTCAGAATGCTGAATTATAGAGAGCCAAAACAGCTGAGGCCATGACTTGGAAAAGGATTTTCTTTTCTGAGGGGCAAGTGTCCTGTTTCAGCAGAGCATGGCTGAAATATCAATTTCTTTAGTGATGGCTCTTACACTTGCTGTGACTTGTACAGCAGTCTTTTGGTGATCAAGGGAAACCTATTTTTGTCCTCAGTGGAAGCAATGCAAAGTGTTTTAACTGAGTGGCTGCTTGAATCTAGAACATGTGAAACTTGTTAAGCTCTGTAGTGTTCACTCCTTTTATCATAACATTGTAAATGTTAGTGTCTGGCAAGGGCAGAGCTGTGGGAAACCTTATGCCTTGTCAGTGCTACTGCATATCTAAAACTCCTGACTTTGAAAGTGATCTCAGTTGAACCTGGGCTGCCAGTTTCTTTCAAGTCTTTTGTCACTGTTGCTCTGAGCAGTCTTAGTTTTCTCTCCAGCTCTAAATCTTTCACTTCCTTTAATGGAAGTCTAATTTTAGGGCATCTAAACTAACCTTACAGGAAGATGGGGAAAAAAAATGTGATTATGCTTTAATCTGAGGCTCTGAATTTGAGGCTTACTACTGCCTTGAAGAGAAAGTAGGAAGCAAAGTAGGTGGGTCTTGCCTACAAAGCAGGTGGTTTTTTATGTCCTTGAGGAAGCAGGAAGATATGGTGTGGCATATCTGTGGAAGGGCTTAGTGTTCAAAGTATTTACAGTGTAAAAAGTTTTAAGCATTCCCATGGCAAGAAAAAAAAAACATTGAGCCTGGTAGGGCAATGAGTAGCTGGAATTTCAGGTACTTGCTCATATGATATGAGTGCCTGAGACAGAGAGGACCACATGAATGATCAGAGCACACCAATGTCATCATGTTTTGAGAGAGGCTTGCTATCTTTGTTAAAATCATCAGGTCTTCTTCCTTGTTAGCCTTTACTCCCAGTGTGTTTGGTGTTTGCAGTCCTATATTACTCTAATGCATCAGATGTTTTTGCAGGGTTTTGTGCACTTGGCTGAGGAGTAGAGTAATTTGGCAGCTAAAGGAAGAACTAGTTGAAGCTGCCTGCTCTTTTGTAGTGTTCTGAGTCCGTGATATGCACGGGTGCTTGCTAACTGCTGCTGGGCGGTGTGCTGAGATGAGTGAATTCTTGTCAGCCTGACAATTTCTGATTAAGGCAGGGTTGTGAACAAAAGGTGCTGCCTGGAAAAACTGCATCTTGCCAGTAGAATGTGTTGTGCAAAACGTGACTAAAATGTGAAATTAAGAATAGAAGCCAAATGGGATTGGAGGCAAATTTCTATTTATATTAATTTATATGTATTTATCTGTCATGACCAAGTGTTCTCTGGACCATCTTGCTCAAGACCTTGAAGCATAGATCTTCTGGGGCAAGGGAGCGTTGATTATAAAATCATCTTTTAAATTTTCCAGTTTACATTTTGAGCTCTGCTGATGTTAAAATGCAGTTGCTGATATGGCCTAGGGACTTTTGGTGAGTTATAGCACAAAGTTAATAAAATGAGTTGGAACTTTGTGTGTTTGTTGGAGAAAAGTGCAGCAGCAGAGTATTGGCTTACTTAGCCAGCCTGGGTGCTTGAAGTACCATCCTGAAGGGATAATCCTGGAAGAGTTAAGATTCAAACCAGCTTTATGTCTGGATCCAGAGCATAGCTAATATCTTAAATCTGCTGAGGGGATGTAACTGTATGGTCTTCAGGGTTTCTTTCAATCCAGGCAATTCTGTGGTGTTTTGTACTTCCGATGGCTATTTAATATTACCGAAAAGTATTTAGCAGCATTTACTGTACCTTTCCATAGTAAACAGCATAATTTATTGCACTGCACATGTCTCCTGGAAATGAGTCGTGTAAACAGGTGAGCATGAAGGAAATTGTTTCAGCTTGTGTTACTCAAGATAGCACTTAATGTCTTTGTACTTTCATGTGACTTTCATGTTACACAGACACAGTACTATTTTGACCTTTCAGAAGTTCACAGGCTTTGTTTTTACAAGTAAAAGAGGTAGAAAAGATGTGTTTGACTAAACCTGCCAGGGTTCACTCATAGCACCAACTTTGTGGAAACAAGCTGTTTTTAAAATGATTATTCATCATATATTAACTTGAATTAATGTGTTGATCTCGATATCTAGCAAAAGCAACAACTTGATATTTTAAAATTTTAATTATTTTTATATGACTAAATATAATTAGGGACCTTTCTGATCACTAAGTCACTCTGTTTTCAGCAAACACTGAGCTTTTTGATGGAGATAATTGCAATATACATTATCTTGCACCTTACTGCAAACAGATTACCATTCACTTTCGTCAGTGGTTGCCATAATTTACAAGAAGCCTGTGAAATCATTAACCTTTGGCATTGGTGATGTAGTGGTGTGGGCTATCTAGTGTGCTTTTAGCTAGGGTAAGGTTCTTTGCTTCCACACTGGGAGTCCTAGGCTGCCGGTTTGGTGTATCTTGCACTATTTACTCTTTCATACCTGTATGTAGTATATATTGCTGTTACATCTTAGTGATCCTGGGCCAGCTGTTCGAATAAATGTTGATTCTAGTGGAAGCTGGTGTGTGAGAGAGACCTCTCGTAACTTGAAGTTCTTATGGCATAACTGCTTTTTAGGGTGACTGTGCTGTGATATTAGAGCAGAGTATTTATAATAATGAAGGTATGTTTCCTTGATGTCTGCCTCAGTTTGGGTAGTGATGTAAGTGACCTGCACACCCTGAAGCTCTTTCACTCCAAGGATGTCACGTGGATTATAGGGACCTGGATATCCCTGCAGAAAGTAGGTACTTCCTCTCAGCCTCCACAAGCTGTGAGTGGTAATTAATAAGACTTCAAGCTGTAAATGGTTCCAGTAGGTTCATGGTTGGTCCATTATGTGTTGCAGCAGCTAGTATATCGTGTTACTGAAGCAACACTTCAAAATTCATGCAAGAAACTTTCTAGCTGCATGTGTTTATTTTCTATAAAATATATGTATATCTGCATTTGATTTTCTTTTATCATGGTACTTCAACTGGCAGCTCTTGCTGTGAAAATTTGCCAGACTGCCATTGTGGTTTTCTGTGTACAACTGCAGAAGAGGGCTTATTATACTATTCTCTGTGGAATTTTTCTTCCTGCAGTATGTCAAGTGAGAGTGGAAATAGAAAGCTGTAGAATGCCACAGAAGAAAACTATAAAAGCCTGTGGTTTTAGTGACCTAATACTTTAATCCACAGTAAAGAGAAAATAACTGGGAGGGCTGAGATACTGTATTTCATTTTAGGATTCCTTTAATTTTTTTTGTAAATCCACTAATTCCCACAGTTATCAAGGACACAGCCATATTATCTTCAGAATTTCTCTGCTGTTTACCAGTTGCTGCAATTACTTTGTTTTTTACCTTTGCTTATTTCAGGCATTTAGCAGCATTTACTGAAACAGAATGGGGTTTGTAATGTGAATTCTTTCCCGTCTTTTGAGTTTCTGGATCTATTGTAGAGGAGGTTTTTTTCGTAATCTTTGTAGCTTTGTGCATATTAAACCAAAGCCCTTTTTGAAATACACTTGCAGCTGCACAATGGTTATGAAGTCTTGTACCTATAGTAAGATGCATTGATTATTTAGGCTCCCCACTCTTCCCCATCACCTTCTAAACTAAAAAAGCCACACTTACTTATGGAAGAAATTCTCTCTGTTCATGTAGGAATTAATTGCTGTGGAGACATAGTTCAGTTTCAAATAACAAAAACTTCAGCTTTTCTCAGTGTATTTTTTTCCTATGTCTATTTAGCAACTGCAAAAGGAAATGGCTTTTTCCAGCTACTTAGTACTGCAGATTAGTAGTTGTTCTTGTTTGTTAATTACAGCTGTTAAAATTGAAAAAAATATGCTCCCCTTGGACATACTTTCAAGCGCATATTTTTTGAGTCGACAGTTGAGACCTCCACTAGGGAAAAAAATAGTTTTGAGGACAAGTTATCATTTTTCTACACATTTTCTTTCATCACTAAAAATCAGAAAAAATCCAAAACCCAAGCATGTGATTTAAAGTAACATCAGTAGTTAACCTATGAAAAAAGTTCCCTAGATGGGGGGAATATTTTTCAAACTTAGGATCATGGCACATTTCAGGATATCTTTCAAAATTCTGAGATTAAGTAGTAGGTAAAAACCTGGACAGAAAACCAAAACAAGAGTTCCAAGGTAGTATGTATTTTTGTCAAGTTTGGGAAAAGAATGCAAGTTCAGGTGTGTCCTGATTTTTGGCTGAGAGAGAATTCCTTTATTCTCAGCAGTAGGTAGAGAGCTGTGCTTTGGAATCAGTATGAAAATAATGTTGATAACACACTGATGGTTTGGCTGTTGCTGAGCAGTGTTTACCCTGAATTAAAGACTGTTCACTGTTTCGTGCTGTGCCAGCGAGCAGGTGTGGAAGCATTGGCATTTTAGGGACCTGAACTGGCCAAGGATGTATATTCCACTCCATGGAACCTCATGCCCAAATTATAAACTGGGGAATTACTTGAAACGGGTGCTCACAGTTCAAGGATAGGATTTAGTATAAGCCAGTGGATGATGATGAGCAGTTTTTTTGTCTATCACTTATTTTCCTCAAGGTTTCTCTCCTTTCTTATTTCCTTTTATTAGTGGTATTGCATGTTACTTTGTTTAAATTACTAAACTGGTCTTCTGTGGTGAGCTTTTTTTAAAATTCTTCTCCCCTTTTTGACCAGGATGTGAGTTGGGAGTGTTGTTAGTTGTGGCTGTGTTCTTAACTGCCAGCTGGGTTTAAACCACAACAAAGTGTCATGCCCTATTTTTTTCTTGGGTGAGCACATTACCACAGGTTTTGAAACCCCAGGAGTAGAACAAAGTGCTTTACATCCACTTGCTTATTTAAGATGACTAGGTGGATACAATAAGACAGAATATTTAGCACTGCTGGCTATATTCCTGACAAGGAGTAAATTGACTGCAAAAGACAAAACTGAATTGCCTGGAACATGTTACTATTAATAGTTGTCCAGGTTTAGAGCAACTTTGGGGAAGAATCCCCCAAAGGAGCTCCGGTGGGAAAAGCAGATCCAATCGGCCCCTCCCCCCAACTGGTCCGGGAGGGAAAAATACCTCCTTGGAGAAAGGTGGAAAAAAAACCTGTTTATTAAACAATAAGACCAAAACAATATCAAACAATGAGACCCCTTGCCATTCTAAAAGAGATGACAAACTGAGAAAACCCCGGGTTCAAGCAGCAGCTCACTCAGTCTCTCATCAGTCCCTCAGTGCTGGAATTGTCGCAGGCCAGGCCCGGCCCGGTGGGCCACAGCTGCAGCTGCCGGTCCTGTGCTGAGTGTTCAGTCCAGAGCAGTTTCAAGACGTCCAAAGAAAAGGGAAAAATAAACAGTCCAGGGAACTTGTTTGCCTCAGCTAACTAAAAACTAACTAAAAAGCAAAAGAAGAGCTCTCTGCCCCACTGTCTGTCTGCAGACAACACAGTCAGGAGCAGCAATGTGGAGGAGTGAGTGCAGTGTCTGAAAACAAACTGCGCGCTTCTTCTCTCCCCCTTTCACTCTCTGGAACACTCTTAAAGGTACAAAACTTATTATTCAACATAAACAGAATGAGACGACTGGGGATAAAAGCATCATATAGTCAACCCAGGACAATAGTGGTATAAATTAAAGGGTATAGCTAGCTTTCAGAAAAGTATTTGGTTTGGCAAATTCCATGGTATTCTTTCACTTGGAGTGATAAGGATCTTCTCCTTGTAATATGACAGGCTAGTTTGTAAGAATGTCTGGGTGTCTTCAGTCTGCATTATTTGAAGTAGGTTTTGGCTGTCATATATTTTGTTATATTTGAACCCAAGGCAATAATGGGCATGATTCTCAGTGTTCCTCCTTCTGTAGTGTCCATAAGGATTTCTTTTGCCTGTGCAACAGCATGCATATTTCCATGCAGTTCTGCTTTCAGCCACGCTTTCCGACATTGAGATTTTCTATTTGGACATGGTGGATCTCTGTTAATAACTTTCAGCTGAAGTCCCTTCTGGCTTGCTGAACATTTTATTGGGCTCATGTAATGCTTAGCATCCATGGTACCCACCCAGCATGAACTTTCTCCTTGTGCTGCAGGGAAGAACCAGAGCTGCACCATCACTTTTCTATCCAGAAACAACAGGCTTAAGTTGATGAAGCACCAGATGATGATGTTCCTCACATGTGAAGAACCATAAGTTAAAATGCAGAAGGATGGTACCAAATTAATAAGGAGTTGAACTTGGCTGAGATTAGATGCAATCTGCTTGCTGTGTGTTAAATACGTTGATCAGTGTTTGATCCTTTTCATTCATTCTTCAACTGTCATTATTCCAGATTTAGATCAATAGCTGAGAAATGGTTTGGGAGAAAGACATTGAAGTATCAAATACTAAAATCTAGTAGTGATCATAGTTTACAGGTGTTTTCTTACAAGCTTCCCAGCTTCACCTGCTCAGTGATGTGTGAGTTGTGTGTTCAGTAAATAGAATCCATCTGCTGGAACTATAAGCAAACTGAAATTAAATTAGGGATTGCCCAATGACTTATGCAGGTTCCCATATTTTGCTAAGCTTCTTTTAAAATTCAGTTCAAGCCTTAATGCAAAGTAAAATGTAGTTTGAAACTTGAACAGTAACTTACATTGAGTAAATAGAAAGGTTGATGGTATCCTCTACTTAGGCATTTAGCCCTTCTTGTTGGACCACAGCCATGTAGGGAGTTTCAGATACAATGCTGCACTTAATTGAATTGTGTATCTGAGTCTGTGCTCCTGGCCTTATTCAGTGTCAAGATAATACTGTGGTAGTCTCCGTGGCATTAATCACAGATGGCAGTAGTGGCTTAGGAAGATGAGGCAACTTTTTTGTTAAAGAGCTGGTACCAACAGAATGATGCCTTGTTATGGCTCACAAGTCCTCTGTGGGGTTGTCACTCTGCAGGATCCCTCTGCCACATTGTAGAGCATTCTGATGTCTTAAATTGCAAATCCACACAGACAAAAGGGTTGAATGTTTTGTACTCTGTTTTTACTCTCTAAAACTCTGTTAAGCTTTTCATGCTTCTGAAGTTGGGCTGGAGTCTAGTAGTAGTAACTTTTCTGTGGCCATGCTTGCTTGCTTTCAGGACTACATAGCTGCTACTTGCAGCTTTTACGTTGATCTTTACATAATGCTGTGGATTTTCTGTAGTGACACTTTTGTGTATTGGTCATGGCACATATCTTCACTCTGAAATTTTAGGAGACTTGCAAAAATTATCTGAGTCTGTGAGATGAATTCTAATAACAGATTGATATATGGTCTTCATATGTTGTCAGAGATGTTTCTTTTAACAGCGTTCTTCCACCAGTGCATACAGCCTTCGGAGTGATGAAAGGCAGAATAAAACCTACTGCCAAGTTTCTGTGAACTTGACTCAGTCCTGATTACAAAAATATGAAACTGGCTTTTTCTTGCACTGGTTTGATGGATCTTTGCCAGTTAACTTCATACACTGAGACAGAAGTTTGCGACTTCAAATACAGTGTAGTTTATGGAAAACGCTGCTTGTAAAATGACGACTTACAGGCTGGAAGCAGAAAATACACTACTGTTCACTAAAAAATGGACTATTTTCTTTCAGTCAACTTCTGGATGACAGTTTTTGGAGGAGTTAAACACTGAAGGTGGTGTGTGTAGCTGAAGTTAAGTTACAAAAAGAAATAAGATGCTCGCTCTTCTGGAGTTCCTATGAGTTCTGTTTCTGTAGAAATTCATTGTAGACAATGAATTTTAGTTCCTTTATTAACCTCAGAGTTTTGTTCTTCACTGTGATATTGATGCAAATTTGGGGTTTCTTTCAAGGCAGGTTTTTTTACCTGTGATTTCTTCTGTGATATTGAAGTTCTTACTGGTTATATTCCTATAACTTTTGCAATAACTTTTATAGTCTTTTGCAATAAGATCTTTTTTGCAGAAGTTGAAATAGCCTTATATGTCTGAAATGATGGTATGGTGACTATTGTAGAAAAATCCAATTTTTTTGATGTATGCTTATCAGTAATTTTTGGTTGTCCTGTGGAAATGTATGAATGTGTTATTGCCTATTCAGACTTCTAAATTCCAGAGTATGATTAGTCTGTGATTAATTTTTGTATTAGACCTTGAAATTTATTTTATGCCTAATGGTATAAAAGGTGTTGTGTATTAATTTTAAAATGTACTATTAATGAGGTTGTAAACATTTTGGGATTTTTTGTTTTTTTTCTTTTTTGTTTGATATTCCTATTAGGATGGAATTCCATCAGACATATCAATTAGTGAATTCAGTTAGGGACTGCTTTTCTTACATTACTTTTACCTGACAATGAGAGCTCTTCTTGCTCCATAAAATGAAACAGTAAATTTCATAGAACTCATTTTGTCTTATTTGATCAGTACCTTCTGAAGAGGTTTTGAGAGCTTGACTGATAGTAGAATTTGTCATGACTCTGGTTTTTGTGGAAAAAAATATTACCTGATACTGTTGATTATTTGTTTTGTTTGACCTTCAGACATTACAGGAACGTTTAAGAATCCCACTTAAGATGCAGGATTATCTGGGTACTCTGGTAATGTAATCAACAATTGCTTCCAAAAGCTAGCTTGCTCAGCCCTTTCACCGGGCATTCCATAGCTGTGATGGAAAACAGCAACCAAGGACTCCCTCATGTGGTGGGTGTCCCAGACTTTCAGAAGAATTGTGCTGCATTGTCAAAGGGCTGTTCTGGTTCACGCAAGTAGAAAGTGTGTGTTGAAATGATGCAAATGGTTGACTGTGGGAAGAAATGCAGCAGTGGAAGCTTCTTGTGCATCTTCTAGTGCTGAAATAGCTCCCCTTTGAGCACCTGCTAGTCATCTGGTAATAATACCACTGTATACTAGTGGAGCGGTGGGGGGAAAAAAGGGTACCGGCTGCATGCTCAGGCAAAGAAGTTCAACAGCACTGGCTCTAGATTCTGTCGGGGAAGACAAAGCTTCTCAGATATGCATGCAGGACAATTATCTTTCAGCAGCAGCTATTTAGAGAGGGTAGTGATGAGAACACAGGTCTAGTAGACAGCTAGACAGCAGGAAGCATCAGAACCAGGCTTTATATAGTCCAGAAATGTCTAGGGTCAAACCTATTGAAATTTGTGCCCAAAAAAACTTCAGAGAAGACCTAGTGGAATACCAGGATGTTTTAAGCAGTCATGAAATAAAACTACTGTACCAATCAGCTGGTGTTAGGCAGAAAGCAATATCCATTCTTCTCAGGAGCTATGAAATGTTGCAGGACTACTGAAAAGGCAGCATTTCAGTTCATTGTGTATTTGTGAGGGACTCCACCTCTCTTGAAAGGGCTTATTTAGCTACTGTTAGGCTAAAAGTTGTATTCATCTACCTTTCAAGTCTTTTATTGTATATCATATAGTTACTGTACGCTTTCATGCAAAATTAGCAGTTGAGATAACTGAACTCTTAGAAATATAACATAGTTTGTTTTGGAAGAGAACATGAAAGATCATCAAACAGGGATGATCTTGGACATGGACACTTTCCCGTAGAGTAAGTTATTCAAAGCCCCATCCAGACTGTTCTTGCACTTCTCTCAGGATGGAGCATCACAGTTTTTCTGGACAACTTGTTCCAGTGTCTCACTGTTCTCAGAGTAAAGCATTTCTTTCTTACACCTGATCTAAATCTTCCCTCTTCCAGTTTAAAGCCATTACCCCTTGTCCTATCACTACATGCCCTTGTAAAATGTCACTTTCCAGCTCTCTTTTAGGCTCCTTTTAGGTACTGGAAGGTAAGATCTCTCCAGAGCCTTCTCTTCTCCAGGGAGAACAAACCCTGTTTCTTTAGCTCATCCTCACAGAAGAGGTTCTGCAGAATCCTCTCCCTGCCCTGCTGGCCACACTGCTTTAGATACAGCCCAAGATGTGTGTGGCTTTCTGGGCTGTGAGTGCCCATGGCTGAGTCATGTCCAGCCTCTCATCCTCCAGAGCCCCCATGTCCTCTTCAGCAGGCCTGTACTTACTCCATTCTCTGCACACCCTGTGTTTGTCCTTGGGATTTCCCCAAACCCAGGTTTGGGACCTTGCACTTGGCCTTGTTGAGCTTCATGAGGTTATCACAGATGCACGCACCTTAGAAGCTGTCCATATCCCTCTGGATGGCATCCCTTCCCTCAGGTGTATCGATGGTGCCATGCAGCTCAGTGGTGTCAGCAAAATTGCTGAGAGCACCCTTGGCGCGGGGGCGTCCACAGCCCTGGAATCTGGCTATCTGGTGAGGGCCGAAGGCCAGGGCCCCTGCGCATCAGAAAGCAGCCCCCCTCGGCGTCTTGGCCTCGGGCTGAGCTGGGTGATAGCTCGGAGCAGCGCGGTGAGAGACGAATTAGGAGGCGACCACTTGCTGGGGGTAAACTGTCGGTTTATTACAGAAGAACCAACAAGGAGGGGAAACACCCAGCAAATGGCCCCGAACAGGGGGCAGGAGAGGGTTTTAAGGGAAAAGGGGGGAAGAAGGCAGGGAAACCCGGCTAACCAATAGAAATACATATTTGGAGGTACGAAACATAACTGATATACTAAAGTAACCAACTGTTATAAATCATAGGAGGGGCTCCGGGGCTACAGCCAACCATAACTCCCAGAGAAAAGAAAATTCTCGAAACCTGGGAGGAGAAAAGGAGTGATTGACTGAGCTCAAGGAGGAAACAACTTTCACTTTGTAAGAGAAACCAGGGGAGGAGCAGTTTCATTTCTATAGCAACTTAACTGACAGGGTAGCAACAGGAAGTCCTGGGAAAGGGAGAAACCATTTAATACAGAAAATGGGGGGGGGGCAAACTAACAAACTTAAGAACACACCACAGCATCTCTCTGTTTCTTATCAAATAAAATTAAAATTTTAGACAGTCTATGCAATTCAAAAGGAAGGTGTCTGTGGCTGTTTTGCAAATTCTGGGGAAATTTCAGGGAACTTAGAAAAGATCTACTTAGTTAAGAATTTTAATTCTTGCTTGGGGGCCTTCTGGCCACCTCTAAGCAGTAAACTTTTAACAATATAATAAACTTCTTTTTGGGATTTTCTCAAACTAGCACTCATAGTGCCTTTATAGTAAAGGAACTGCCAATACTATAAAGGGGGGAAAATTCTTCTGATGGTACGACTCCCCGCTTGAAAACAACAGAAAGCTACTTTCTACTAGTCCCTGCTCTCCCTTACTGTCCCTAATTCTGGGGCTTCAGTAAAAGGAAAAAAAATTCAAGGTGGGAGGGAGGGTCCCCAAGGCAGGGCATGCACCCCCAGGGAAATTTTAAAAGGGCAAGGGGGAAAGTCGGAAAGGTCCCCAAAGCAGGGCCCGACTTTACCCAATCCGGTGGTAGCAGCAAACGATGAATCAGGCGGGGTATTTTCGTCTCCGGAACCGTCCTCTCTGGGTGCGAGGGTTCCCGATTCCGATCCTACAGGGAGTGCCGCTCCTACAACGGAGCCTGCCCCCCCCGAGGTAGTGCAGCGCCCACTGGAAACTGAAAAGTCCACTTCCGAGAGGGGTCTGTTTTCGTGGTTAGCCACTATTTCAGGCCCCCACGTTGGTCCGCCACACTGCGCGAAAGCGTCCACGGCCCTAGAATCCGGCTATCTAGTAAAGAACGAAGGCCTGGGCCACTGCGCATCAGAAAGCAGCCCCCCTCGGCGTCTTGGCCTCGGGCTGAGCTGAGTGATAGCTCAGAGCAGCGCAGTAAGAGACGAATTAAGAAGCAACTACTTGCTGAAAATAAACTGTCAGTTTATTACAGAAGAACCAACAAAGAAGAGAAACACCCAGCAAATAGCCCCGAACAGAGAGCAAAAGAGAGTTTTAAAAGAAAAAGAAAGAAGAAAGCAGAGAAACCCAGCTAACCAATAGAAATACATATTTAGAAGTACGAAACATAACTGATATACTAAAGTAACCAACTGTTATAAATCATAAGAGAAGCTCTGGAGCTACAGCCAACCATAACTCCCAGAGAAAAGAAAATTCTCGAAACCTGAGAAGAGAAAAAGAGTGATTGACTGAGCTCAAAAAAGAAACAACTTTCACTTTATAAGAGAAACCAAGAGAAGAGCAGTTTCATTTCTATAACAACTTAACTGACAAAGTAGCAACAAGAAGTCCTGAAAAAAAGAAAAACCATTTAATACAAAAAATAAAGAGAGCAAACTAACAAACTTAAAAACACACCACAACAACCCTTGATCTCATTGTCCATGTTGGTGACAGAGTGAAACAGAGACAGTCCCAGTAGTGGCCCCATAGAATATTACTTGCTGCTTGTCCTTGGTGTCCGCTTGGGCATTGAGACATTGACTGCAGCTGTTGGTATGTGAACATTCAGCCGGTTCCTCTGCCACCATGGAATTCTTGTTTCTCCAGCTTACAGAATGTTGTGTGGGACAGTATCAAATGCTTTGAGTAACTGTGGGTAGATGACATCAGTAACTCTTTCCTCACCCGCCAACACTTCAGCGCTGTTGTAGGAGGTCACCAAGTTTGTCTGGGAGTTTGCCCTTAGTGAAACTATGCTGGCTGTTGTCACCTCTCTGTTTTCCTTGTGACTTACTATAATTGGAGGATTTGCTTCATGATTTCATGCCCAGAGATGAGACTGAAAAGCTTGTAGTTCCCCTACTGTATTTATTTCCCTTTTTGAAAATGGAGGTTATGTTTCCACTTTTCCAGTTAGGGGGAACTTCCTCAGACTGCCACAGCTTCTTAAATATGATGGATAGTGGTTTAGTTATTTCCTTTGCTGGTTCCCTTAGGAAACCCATGGATGTATCTGACCAGGTCTTACAGACTTGTGCACCTTCAGGTTCCTTAGATGGTTTTGAGCCTGATGGATTTGTACTGTTCATTGTCCCAGTCCCTTCTTTCCTTCTATGACTTAGGCAATGTGGCTGGAGCACTTGCTGGTGAAGACTGAGGAAAGCAAAGTTGTTCAGTACCCCTCAGACTTTTCTATAGCCCTGATAACCAGGTCATCTTCCTGTTCTACAGAGGACCCACATTTTCCTAACCTTTTCTTTCACCAGCTTCCTGTATAGATGCTTTTCTTGTTTGTTTTGACATCCCTGGCCAGATTTAATTCTTTACCTTTCAGAGAGGGTCCTATCCCGCTTTAAGGAATGTTGCTGCTACCTTTAAATGCAAAACATTAAAAATGGATAAATGTCACCTCTATCACATCTACTTTACATGACCTCTTTTCTCTCTGGATAACATCTATTTGTTCTGAAGCAGAGGATTTTCTTTGGGCTTTTACAGCTGCGTGCATTATTTATAGTTTATAGGAAATATTTATGAAACAACTTGGGTAAAATACAACTAGTTCATTTGTGTTTCTTCTCTGATAAGTATTGTGAATTAGTCTGTGTATTTTTTGAAGCTAAAAAAGTCATCTTTCAAGGCACAATAGTAAATGCAGGAGCACTGTGACCATAGCTATGATTTCCTATTTAGTTACTTCAACTTGAAACTTTTTTGGTCTTTCGGTGACAGGCGTTTGTGAAGTCTGTCTGCTTTCCTAAATACTGAATTAGTGTGTTCATTACTTGTTTTTTAATGGTAATAATTACTTCATTTATGCTTTTCTGATGTACACTTGAATGTCCAATCAGTCTCTTGAGCAGTCTCATTATCATTAGACTGATTAGAATTAAATTGTTTGAAATAACTTTTTGCCCTTCCTCTCTCAAAATCCATTCCGTCTAGTGACTATAGTGCCAAAAAGCAACTTGGCAGTATCTAATTAATTACTGTTTAATTTGTGACATCATGCATGTTGATCAAGTCGTATTTATGAAGCTCAAAAACATGCAATAAAAATTGAACAGTTTCCCCTGTTAAACTGAATAGCATAGCGCTTTCTGCACTTTTTCTTGTAGGCCACAAAGACTAAATATTTGTCAATCACTAATGGATATAGTATGTCTAGGTTCAAAGAAATGCCTAACTGAAAATTTTTTTGCCACTTGTGCTTGAATTTGACATTGTTACAAGTGTCTGCTACATAAAACATTAGTAATAATTGTGAGCCTCCAATGTGAACTTTCAAATCATAGCTTTTATTCTAACTTCTTTGTTGTCTTAGAGGCATATGAGATGCACTATTTCTACTATGTGGCTTTTGGTTTTTCAGATTTTTGTGTGGCTTTTGGTTTTTCAGATTTTTGTGAAGGAAATTCAAGGCAAACTGCTTTCCCCTATTTATTTCCTCGTTCCTTTCCAATCATTTAATCATTTTTACTTTTCCTAACCCAGGTGACTTTTACCAATCATTTAACTAACTCTTAGGATTTTTCTGCACTATGTTGTCTAATATGCTTAGTGTTGAAAGCATAAAATCTAGCAGGAAGTTTACAGAAGCATCTTTAAGCAGGTTTGTGAAGTACCCACACAGACTGTCCAGGAGATTAAGGTCAACTGATAGTTACATAAGAAACTCTTTGTACTCCTTTATTTAGGATAATCTAAATTTAATAATACTTGTAGATCTGAGTTATGAGATAAAGAACTAATGACACAGGTAGTCTCTTGTCTGTTAAGGCTGAGTAGGCCTTAATTTCAAAGATCCTCAAAAAGTAAAACTGGTTATTCAAAATAGCTAAACACATAGTGTCAGAGCACCAGGACAGCTGACTTAGAGAGGTGTTAGAGTTTTTTCAGACAGCATCATGAAAATCACAAATTGGGAGCACAAAGCCAAGGCAAGAGCCTAGTGGAGTTGACTGTCTTGTAGGAGACTAAGCAGCTTTTTGATATACATTCAAATGTGGGGGTTGTTTAACTTATGGGTAGCTATAGATTTACCTTCTTTGTTCTGTCACCTTTTTACGGACTCAGACACAATCTTTTTTTAAGCAAATGTGTGTTCTGCCAGACATTGCTGTCATGGCAAATGGAGTTTGGTGTGGAAGAAGTACAGATGAAAGAGTCCAGTTTTGTCATTGTTCAGTCCAGTTCTTATCTTCAGGCAATACAACTACTTATTCATTAAATACTGAAGTTCCTCTAAAACATCCTAAGTGGTAGCTGATTTGGTTTAAATCTAGCTTCTCCTCCTTTTATCTTGAAAGCAAATGTTTGGACATTGAGGAATGAGGAAAAAACTGCACAGAAGGAGAACTAGTTTGAGTTACCATGGCCAGTTGCCTCTAATTCTATTTGAGTAAAAATTGTGCATGGTGGATGTGGTGGTCTCTCTGTCTGAAATCCACAATAAGATGAGACTTCTCTTTAGTAGTTGCTGCCATAGTGATACTTGAATAAGTGAAGCTCTTGTCACTTAGAAATGCAGTTCTTCCTTGTAACCCACTTAGTATTTTCCCGCCACCTGTCAGACATAGCTGGGAATAAGATATCCAATGGGGTGTTTGGAATAGCTGCTTCCACTGCATTTTATTAATGCTTGTCTGAATTTTCTGGAGCTCAGCCATCTGTCTGTGAACTGACAAACCACTTAACAAGAGGTTAATATAAGCAGGTAGATGTAAATCTGGTTGCTCAAACACTGATTCCAGAAATCAGCTTTGATGTACAATTATTTGCATTGCTTGTTCAAAGTCAACATTTATCTTTCTTGTGTGCTGTTGAAGATGGTGATTTTTGGCTCTCAATTATTGCTAATGTTTAATTAAACCACTAATCTTCAGGCAAAATTTTAATGTTTAGGTTGTGCATTTTCTTAACCTTTCTAAATAAATGAGGATTTTAGAGAACACTGGAATTTTAGGTGATAACCTGAGTAAAACAAAACTGAAGTAAATAGAATCCCATTTACAGATTCACTGAGGGTGAAAAGAACTTCTGGAGATAATAGAGTCATTTTGTGTTTCTCAAGCAGATTTTCCTTCAGCAAGTTGCTCAGGTCCATATCCATTTAGGCTCTTGAGTATCTCCAGGAATGGAGACTTTACAGTCCCTCAGGTTGTCTGTTTCAGTGTTCTACCATTCTCACGGTGAAGGCTTTTCTTTAATTGTAAAATCGTAGAATAAAACTCCATGAAGTATTTCAGACTTGTTCTGAATAAATTACTGTGTTCTTTGGTGCACCTTCCAAGGCTAGTGTCCTAATATTTATCAAATTCAACTAATAGAGTGTCTCCAAAAGAATGGTCATGAATTGAATCCTTTGTAACAGCTAGGTAAGCTCTTTATCTGTAGCAGTTTGGGTGTTTTTTATATGAAAAGCAAAACACATCAACAGAGAGGGACAGGAGAAATAATTTTTTCCCATCTTTTTCTGTTAGATATGGAATTAGTGTTGTATTGGGAACATCCTGTATGAAATACCTTTCTTTCACTTTGAGATTTTAGCATCTTTTAAAGTTGTCATTTAAGAGGGCTCCTCAGGAGATTAAGAACAAAGTATCTGAAATCAGCATTTCTGTATTAGTAGATAACGCATCACATAAAATGAATGTACAAAAAGAAAGATTCCTGTTTTCTAAGATGCTGTTGGGAAGAGTTTCTGCAGACAGTGCAGACACAGTGGGAGTGATGGAGGTGACAGGTACAGAAATTGCTCTACTGTAATCAAACTAATGAGTAAAAAGGCTTCTAGGATTAGAAATGTAGCAGCATCTAGGCAGAGCTGTAAATGAATAGATAAATGCTTTTGGGTGTTTCCATATGGTTTGTTACAGAAACATGACAACTGCTGAGGCTAAAGGCATGACGATCATGGAGTCTAACCTCCTGCTCAGAACAGGGTTTTCTAGAGCAGGTGCTCAGTCTTCTGTCTTGTTGGGGTTTGGATTCTCTGTTAATGTGTGTATTAACCTGTTCACAGATCCATCTAGACAATTTATGTTTGCCTGAGGTGCTTTGAGGAGGAGATATGAGGTAATGCAAGTAGCTTTGGGGAGTGGGGTGGTGGTGTCCTCTGACCTTTGGTGCCATGGTAGGCATAATAGGTGCAAAATTGTAAATGTCAGTGATGGCATTACTAACTAATGACTAGTTAGTAAACCCTCTTATGGTATTTAATTAAATGCAAAATTTCCTGCTGTTTTTTGCATTACATACTTTTAAATGCATACTGTATAGATACCATACAAGAATTTGATAAAGCATGAATTCTGTTATATCTTTTTTGGACAATGAATGAATATGCCATTTGTGCTTTACGTAATGTTGTGTATCCAAGCTAATCATTCTAACTAGCATTTTGTGAATTAGATATGTTGGATGCTTGCATATGGCTTGTTGACAATTTTATTTTATCTTGTTTGGTGTCTTAAACCCAAAAATTTCAAACCAACAAACAAAACCACCTCCGTGTATGGGAGTGTTTCTGGAAACATTTATGCTAATAAAGGATAGTATTCTTGCTAAGTATATCTTTTCACTATGTTAAAATTTTCCACCTATTTGCATTCTTATGCACTGAAAGTACTTCTAAAGTAGGATGCTAGTTAGGGATAGTGTACTGTAGGTTTTGAAGCTGTCAAAAGAGGACTACTGCTTAACTCGAGTGTTTAGTAAGTGTTTAGGCAAAATTAATGATTAGAAAAGGGGCTGTTGTTTAGAGAAAAGAACTAATGAAAAATGCTTTATGTCCATCTGTCATCTGATTTTCCAGCACGAAAAATAATACTGCGCCTTTGGCTGATATTTATTTCTTGATCAGAATGTTGGAACAAAATGAGCCTTTAAACTCCTTGTTACTGAAAGGCTCTATGTGGTGTATGAATAACATCTGTAAATTTTTTTGGCTTCTTATTTGGCTCAAATTCTGACATTGAGTGACTTTCAAATGTACTTCATTTTCAGGCAGTCCAGAATTTTGCCACTATACTTCTGTTCTATAAAAAAGTTTAAGAGTAAGTAGTGGGTTCCTGATGTCACTTTAAACTTGATGCTTCTGCACATTCTCTAGTGTCAAACAGATCATAATGGACTTCTGAACCTACTCTTAGTAGGTTCAGTAGGCATATCAGTTTTTAGGTCTTGCATTAAATTTGAATGTAGTAATTTTTATGTTGATCACAACAACAGAGGAAGGTACTTGAAATCTACCAGTGTTAATAGAAAAATTAGAGGTTGTGATGCTTTAGAGTGGGAGTTGTTCTTCAATATAAGCAATATTTGATCAGTGTGTGTCTGTAGGTTATAAGTAATTAGCTATTCATTGTGTGGCACTGCAGTACTAATGATGTAAAACACTTTTATGTTTTTAATTAGGACAGAGCTTGGGTTATGGTTTTGTGAACTACGTTGACCCCAAGGATGCTGAAAAAGCTATCAATACCCTGAATGGATTGAGACTTCAAACTAAGACTATAAAGGTATGTAGGGTTAAAATAATTTAAAGAAACTGAGCTGTTTTGACTTCCTGATTTGTTTTACAGGTGCAACAAGCATTCAGCCAATGTCAGTAGAATAAACAAGGATTTCATGTAGTAAATGGTTCTTTGTAGTGTTCATATTTAGAGTTAGATTAGGTATAGAAAATTACATTTTCCTAACCAGCTTAACACTTCATATGTACAGTTGAATTGCTTTAACTGCAGAATTGTTATATACCTTAGTTGAAGAAATGCAATATTGTATGTTGTTTGAATACTGTCTGCTTCCTCATTTTCTGAAAGATGGTCGAACTTCCTTAATAATACTTCAAGTTTTATGGTGCTACTTGTTCCTTTTACAAATCCTTACAATGAAATGCTGAAATAACTGTTGGTTATCTATTAATTACTCTATTTCTAGGGCTCTGGTCTTTACATCTCTAATGTTTGGTATTCCAAATTCTTTTTCATTTATGTTACAACTCCTTACACACTTGTTTACTAAATTCAGTTTCTAAAATTTATAGAAACAAATCTTAAGAGTTACTTTTCTCATCTCCTTTTTTAATCCAGTAACAGAAGACCGAAGATACTCATTTGAGCAATTGAGCTCTGAAATTCTGAGAGAGTAGATTAAATAAAATTGTCAGGAAATGCAGACTTTTGAATGTGTTTCACAGGTGTTGGTGCCTGAAGGCAGTGTATGTTCCAACTAGCTCATTCTTCCTCAGTAAACAGCAGTATTTGCTATCTAATCACTTGGGCAGTGGCTCCCTTCTAACTAGAAGTATGTTTGAGACATGAAATAAAGTTCCCCTCTGAAAACATTTGTGCTTAAAAAGCAGTATAGAGCACTGAAAGACAGTTGAAAAAAAAAATAAAACACCATTATTGGCCAAAGTGTCCTACCTGTAGTGTATTCATAAGATTTAATAAAGTGGATTATACTATTTGAAACTTAAATACTGCTTTGTAAAAAATGGGGGCTCATGGCACACAAGTACAGTAGATGAAAGATGTGGACAGATGCTTATCTGCTGAAAGCTCGCGGTGTGTTTCTGGCAGATGTCTTTTCCTCAGTCCTCTCTCATTTTCTACTTTAGGGGAAAATTGAGCAAATTAATTTTGTGCTCTGGGGCTTTTGAAGCTGTGTTTTGTGTGGTTATGAGAAAGGGAATCTGTTTGTATTCCGGTAGTATTGTTTGGTGTGTAATGCCTTGGATTGGGCCAACATTACTTGTATGTCCAGGATGATTCATGGAAGTTCTGTTGACTATGTAGGCAAAAAAAAAGGAGGTGATTAGAGGAGATCAAGCCAGGTCTCCCAAATAAAAATGTTCCCTTCAAGGGAGTTGTGGCAACTTACTCTATGCTGGCCATATTTGAATTTTTAATCCTCCTTCGCCTTGCTAAGTGAGAATTTATTTTCACATTTAATAAAAAAGGTGAAAATGGAGCAGTGGGACTAAACTCAGTTGTTCGTACATTAGATATCTTCAGCTAAAGCAGAGCTGAAACTCTGGAATTGTCATAAGCCAAAATGATAGCCTCTTTGCTAAAATAAAGAAAATCTCTGTTTAATTAGAGAAAAATATCTTTAAATGGTGATTGTTAATGTTTTCAGTAAATTCTGGCTCTAGTTACTAGTCCAGTCTGTTGAACTTCAGCAACACCTTTCAGTGTTAGTGGGCATGATTTGAGTGCAAAAACTGCTTTACTCCTTTATTTACTCCTCTTCCTTCTTGGACGTGAGGTTTCAGGCCAAGTTTTTTGTGATAGATTTTCCAAGATCACAGAATCATAGGATGTTAAGGGGTTGGAATGGACCTTAAAGCTCATCTGGTCACAACCTCATTGCATTTATCTGTGAAGCAACAGAAGTGCCCAGCCTACGGTGAGGCGTTTTGTCGCCCTCAGATCGGCCAGGGAGCAATGGTGAGCAAAGGGTCAGGTTGATGTCCGAGGTGTTTTCTGCCTCTGGAGGAAGGTCTTGGCTGAAGGAAGTCTCTTATGAGGTCTCAATCAAAGGGCTTTTGCAGAGGTTACTTCCTCTTTAGAGACCAAGTGTTCCTGTTTGTCCAGAGTTGGTAAGTCAATGACAAAAACAAAAATCCAACAAACAAAAAAACCCTCCCCCTTCCAAAAAAACCCCAAACCAAGCAAAAACAAAACCCCAGCCTGTATGATAAACTCAGAATCTAACCCATAACTTTCAGCTTCAAAAAATGTAACTCAGATGTTTATGTATACCTTCATATGAAAAATCATTGAATAGGAGTTCTAGTGTATATTTAGGTTTCAAAAGAAAAAAATTAGGGGTTTGTGCTCTCTGTGCATTTTTGGGACTTCTACAGGAATGCTTAGTACTTTACTAGATTGATGGTTCAAGTTTGTTCCCCATTAGTATATAAAACTGGAAGCAACTTTACTGGCTCAGTCACAGTGTGATGTATCCTCACATTGTGACTGAACTCAGTGTAACCCTACTGAGAGGAAGCTGACTGTCCTGACCCTGATGTGTGGTGCACTGGATTGGGGTTGTGACAGATGCCTCTGATCCACAGCTTCTCTCCTAGCCTGCATGTCATTGGATGTATTTTTTCTCATCCCTAAGGGCATGCCACTTAGTACTTTCTTGAAATAAAATGCATTGCAAAATGTGGGTTTGCAAAATGCTGGATTATGGGTTGGGTTTTTTAATATTGATAGGAACACAAAGTCCTATTACCTCTTCCCCTTTTAAAAGAAGACCCTGTGGAATGCTTCATGGAATACTTTACTGAATTTTTTGCAAAATATCTCAACCAATTTTCAGGTGTATAACTCCAAAGCAAGGATTAGCAGTCTTAGTGTTGTCTAACCTGGTGGCTGTTGTATTGCTTTCTGATTTAACTGAATATTAAAGGTGGGTGTATACTCTGCTGGTGAATCCACTTAGGGGTGTGTTAGATATATGAACCCTATCCAACTAGATGGTATGCATCCATTATTATACAGCGCCCTTTATTGCATAATTTGTGGTTTATTTGCACTGTAAACAGGCTTGTGTGTACTGCACATAGCCTGTGAAGTTTGGGTTTCACTAAGTTATGCAACTTTAGTGTGGAAACAATCTCATCTTATAAAAGGTAAAATATTTTCTGTTTTGGAAGATTATGCTGCTGTTAAATTTATCTCTGTTCTATTTAAGAGACAGTAAAAACATGGGGTTTTATGTCTGGGGTGATTTTTCTTCTTACCTTCTTGCTTTTCCGTGACTTTTTTTTTCCTTTAGGTTCATTCTGGAAAGATCAGTTCTTCCCAAATGCGGAAAACTCAGAGAAACAAAGTGATTATAAGAGTCACTGATTTACACATAGGGTTAAGAAAATTGAGTGCACTTTCTTTTTTCTTGGCTTTTGCTTGGGAGATGAGAAGTGCTCCATGGCTTCCTCTTCCCTTCGTTAGGGTTTTTTTTTAACGAAAAAACTCCTGAAAAGAAAAAAGATCCAAGTAAATTTATTGTGAGATTATCTGAACAGCAATATCTTTCAATGTGAAGTAAAAGAGTTATGCATTAACAAGAGAGTGTTTTAAGATTCACTGTCTAAAAAGGAGTGGGAAAACAAAAGGCCCCTCTGGACTGTCTGAGAGACATGTGGGGTGATGAGTGGGAGGCAGCTTTTTATGTAGACAGGAAGACACAGGACAATATTTTTGACTTTTCTTCATGGATGTTAGGCTGCCTTAATGATGGACACAGTCCTTTGTGGATTGTAGCTGCCAGGGGGACCCTGAAGATGACAGTAATGCTGTACTCATTCCTTCCTTTTGAGTGCTTGAAGTGGCAGAACCCCTGCATGCACAACCTGGCCTGTCTCTTAATACAGAATGCTGATGAGACGTGTGTAGACATGTATGCAAGTATGTGGAAAAGGGGGAAAAGTAGTTTGTCCAGGCTAGAGGCCTTAGAGTTGTCTTTTTCTATAAGACAGCATTTATAAGTTGGATGTATTCTACTTAGCATAAAGCTGCGTAAAAGTAAAGTTTAATAAGGTTTTCCTTCTCTGAAGTTGTTTGGATTATTGAGATGTTTACATAGGTAATTATTACCTGTCAGGGGAATAGGAATTTAGGAATATTTTATCTAAAGATTTAAATCTGTAGGTTTTCTTCCCACTCCTTTATAGCTCTGCATGTAGTAAAAAAAAAACAAAAAACAGGCTTAATGTGTGACATTCTTCCAACTTCCTATTGGAATGAATTTGACAAATTCTTTGGCTATAAACACAAGATGTCCTATTTTGCCATCAGCACCCAGTTGACTGCCCTACTGTAGAAAGTTGTGTGATGAGAAGAGCTACTTAAAACTTCAGTAGAAGGGCGAATACTAAGTGTTCAGCTTTACAAATACTCAAAAAAGTGCTGTATATAGCAAAGAAGGACTTGAAGTGAGGGCTGTGCTGCGAGTTCATTAGTGTTCTTCGAGTCATTGTCATTAATTCTTGGCATTATGCAATGTGATTTCACTTGGTGTCTTGAACTACTACTAAGATTTACAAGAAGATTCATTGTAAAGGAATTATCCTCTAACTTAACTGTTCAGTTGCTGTACCCTTAAGAAATTTTACCAAGGATAGTACTCTTGAAAACTCTTCAAACACTTAATGGAAAATAGCAAAATACTGAAAAAAAGAGATGCTAGTGTGATTTCTGAGTTCAGTGCAACAGATAAAAGCTATTGAGATTGTTCCTGTCTTCACCACTGATACATGCAGAGAAAAATTTTTGTAGTGTCCCTTTTTTGTAGTAATTCTTTGATTAACTAATGCCCTTGGGTAGCAATGAAGTATGCACGAGTTGTGTAAAATCTCTATTAAAATATCAGAGGAGAGTGAGCTGTGAAGGTGAGAGAATTAAGATCCACTAGTATTAAAGAACACTGATCTAACGTTCGAAGGATTCGATCTAAGGAGCAAAAGGGAATCCTGTGTGGAAGTTTAAATCTAGTGAGTTTCACTGATGTTTTCAGTCAGCAAAGGCTGAGAGAGGCTCTGATGCCAGAACATTTAGCAGTCTTGACAGAGTGATTAAATACCTCAGGACTGTATTCTTAAGGTCAAATTGCACTCTGCTAGCAGACCTGAAACAGAACAATTTGTCTTGGAAGAAATCTAAAGGTGGGGGTTTTTTTCCCTTAAATTTCTGCAAGAGTTACATAAATTAAAATTATGCAATCTTTTAGCTATGTTAAAAGTTAAAGTTTTGAGAGCATTTTGATTTTAATACTATACACACACACATCTTTTCACTTCCAGGTAAAATTTGTTCTTTGCTGAAATTCAAATCTCCTCAGATTTTGAGTGTTACTTACCCACCTTAAGCCGGCTGCTTGTTTTTCACATAGCTGAATAATATTGAGAGGAGAATTCAGTTCTTAGTGCATGTTGCTGTCACTTGCTGTAAACCACATTATGGGCAGGTGGTTGATTGTCCATTCACTCAGAGCGCTAGGCCAGACCATAAGATGTGCTGTCCTCATGGTTAGCAATGACAGTTTTTCTGTTTGAGCCCCAGGTTTCATGTTGCTGCTGATTAGAATATCTTGTAAGGGTCCGTCCCTGTTTCTCTGAGGGGAGAATCCTTGGGCCAGTGCAGCCCACCCTAAGGCTGCTGCACAGCTCTGCAGCCAGAACACTTCAGCAGTTCAGTAAGGTCTTTCCTGAGTTGCTTAGGCAATTCCTGACACAGAAATGGAGATGTTAGAAGGGGCCAACAGTACTGTGTAAAGTTGATGGAAGTCTGCAAGCATTGCTCAGAAGCCAAGTCTTATGCAAGCAAAAACAAGCAAAGAAAAAAAACCCCAAAAACTAAAAAGCCAACAAAAACCTGCTTGTTGCTACTAAGATTGATGCTGCATCTTTGTGTCCTACCCTCCCCATGCTTTGCAAAGTACTCTAAGAAGGTTGAGGTTTTCTGCATGGATTCAAAATGCTGTAAATGCCAGGCATGGAGATCTGTTACAGTCTGTTGTTTTGAGGGGCATTTCTCCTTTGTTTGGCTGGGATTTCTAAATTATTGTTAATTTATTTTGTTTTAAATCCAGTATCTGTCTTCTTTGTAAGAGGGTTTTTATTAATGTAAAACATGTTTATACTTACTTTTGAGATTATGGTAGTCTTGAGACAAATAGACCTCTGTTAATCTAGCGGCTTTCAAGCTTTTTTGTCATATCAAATGTTGACTCTCTTGTCTGTCATTCATGCACTAATAGTTTTTCCAGAAGGTTTGTAAGATATTTCAGTGAACTGTAAGTTGAATGGATGTGTTTTGTGCATTTCTAGATGTGTCTGTGGAATAGTGCAAGAGATGCCCAAGTGTTGTGTTTGTCAGAGTCTCTGTCAGTAGTAGAAGCTTCTTAGGTATAACCTGAGGTTTAGTCATTTCCTTCAGGAGAATAATTGAGGTCTTGTGTTTAAGATTCTATTCCTGTTTATATTATTCATGTGGAGGGCTTAATATTATACTCTGTACTCCTGTCCTCCTTGAAAGGTAACTGCTTTTTTTTATTCCTAGTGCATCTGAAATTCCTGTGCTCTTATTGTTTGGGCATGAGTAGGGATCAGAATTACAAATGTGAAGTACAGGAAAGGTCTTTTGAGACTCTTAAGAATATGATAAGTAGGAAATGTTTGGAGGCTTGATCTCTTTTCAGTTCATATATTTTATTTGTACCTAAATTCTAAGTTGAGTATTTCCTATTTTTAGCAAGATAGTGATAGTTGCAGACTGCAAGTTTTAAAGTGCTCTTCTGTACTAGTCCTTCTAAGGGCAAAACAGAATCACTATTCTGTGAATGTAGTGCATAATTCCCATATCATATTTTATAGCAGTGAACTTGATACTTGTTTTTCTTTTATCAGATGCTTATGACTCTGATTTAAAACTGCTGCAGTATCTTGAGACTTCTGGGAAAACTTCTGCTTCTGTTTCCATCAGTGGCAGGATTTTCAGCTGGTTGCTGTTCTTAGCACATACATACATACATTTGCTTCCAACTAAGTGGATTTTTGGGTGTAAGTCACTTTAGACCGAATCTTCTGAAAGCCTGTTTTCTGGTCTTCCTCTGTGCTGCATACAGCAGTATTTCATGAGGGCTTCCTCTTTGAGCAGTGTCCTGTCCTTAATTGGTTATATATCCTGAGGAAGACTTCTCATGCTAGTTCCCTCAAATATATAAAGACTGGTCTTTAGTCTAAATTTGTCAGGTTGGTCCATTCATGGCCTCATCTAAGTGGCAACAGATGTGGATCCCATGACCCACCTCAGGCCTGTGACTCTGGCATGGGTTGTAGCTGTCAGAGCTGGAACACTTTGAGGGGTGAACTAAAACAGGGAAACTCGGATGATAATGCTAAAAGACTGTTGCTCCAGTGTCTTTTTTTTCAATGCATTCCTTATTGTACAGCAGGCTGTAAAATCAGGACCTTTATGAGATATAGTTGTGTTTATCAGCTTAATCTACGCTTGTAAATGAGCTGTGTTGAGGTCTTTTAGTTCCACAGAGGCGGATGTAAGTTGCCTTTACAAGGGCAGTCTGGGTTTCCAGTTTGTGCTGTCCACAGAAGTGTGTGACTGCAGGCTTCCACCATGAACTCAGCATGTTCAGTAACGTAGTCTTGTGTATTGGGAAAAGTGGCCTTGGAATTTTGTTTGGAGTGGAACAATCCTTATTTGAGGGGAGAGAGGAGGTGAACTTGATGAATATACAGCAATGTACTCTCCTGTTTCGGGCAACAACCTGTCACTGGCTAGTGAGAGCTGAGACCTCATCTTTGTGGTATGCTGCCACATCTTCTTACTAGAAATCTAATTAAGAAGAGTTCTTGAATCGTGGTATTGCATACAAATTTAAGTGCAAGTTGAGAACACTTGCCTGGCACAATGGCCTCTGAGAACATTGCTGAAAGAAAGAGCAGTATGTCCTTGTTTTTACTGTGCTTGCTGAGGAGGCATAGCTGTTCCTAATGTACCCCCTTTCTCAATATAAATCTGTCTGCTTTGGAGGTAGGTTTTTAACTCATTTTCATATGGACATACTGGATGGTAGTTTTTTGTTGGAGGTTTTTTCCCCACGGAAACATGTATTCTAAAAGAACTGGACACTATCTTAAGGACAAGTTGTGTTTTAAGCAGAAAGATTGCACTTGAGCTAGTGAATGTGAATATTTACTGAAATACTGATTTTAGCATTTAGAGATTTCAGATTTAAAGATTTAGAAGACTACATTAAGTAGAGGTGTTTAGGAAAAATCATATTAAATTCATTAGTTTTTGAGAGAATACAAATAGTTTGTACTAATAATACTACTACTCTACTAATAATAAGATAAAAGAGCTTGAAGCATGGTACTGAGGTGTCTATAGGTAGTAGCAGATTATAAGAAAACTGAAGCACTCACTTGTAGGGGCTATACCTCTATATAATTTTTTTAGAACTACTTTGTTTAACCTGCTTTCACAATTTTCACTTGAAAATTGTGAATCAGCTTATCCTGTTGTTAGGAAATTAAGTATTAAAGCAGTGAAAATACTTAGATTTAGTGGTGTAATATTTGCAGTTCTAGAAACAAGTGTCTTTCCTATTAACTGCAGTGGAAAATTTCTGTAAAACTGTTTTTAAATTGCTATCTCCAGAGTAGTGCTGTTCGATATTGTAAAGTGTGTGTCATCATTCAATATTTAAAACTGGAGGCTTTCAGGCTGTTTCTTAACTTGCCTTGTGTTCAGTGGTTTTGACATTATGTAATTGAAATGTTCACCTATTGAATTAGATGTGGAATGAAAATCTTGGCACAGTTTTTAATTCGGTCCATATAAAAGTTGTTTAAAGAGACTAAATACAGAGCTATCAGCAAGCAATTACTGAATGAGCAAACTGACAGGATATAGGTAGGGAAATTAGTCTGGAGAGTCTGTGCTTTAAGTGTGTATCACAAGTGAAATGATTGGACTTTGATGTCAAAAATGAAGTGGGCTATACTCTAGGCAAGGTTCTTTTAATAGGAATTTTATACCAGTAATATTTTGTAGCGTCCTTGGTTTTCACTAGTCCTGCTGACTTAAATTGCATTGTATTTCTGAAGTTACATGTTTCTTTCAGATTTTTTGCCTGACCAGTACTTCTGGGGCTTAGCAAGATGATTAAATATAGTGTACAGATATTGGTGGTGAACCACAGATTTTGGTTTAATCTTTGTTATTGCTGTGACTAGTGTGCCCAAATTCAGTGTGTTGGAGTAGTCACTTGAAGGTAATAACAGTGAAGCTGGATATGTAGGAGTAGGGTATACTGGTTAGAGTATTGCTTCCATTTACCTGCACTCAGTGTAGGCTTTGACTGCTATGTTAAACAGTTTGAACTGTTTTAACCAGAGAGGGCATGGGTTATACTGGACCAGCTGTCATAATGCAAGAGCTCATACTGTCTTACCAGAGGAAAATGAAAGAGTTTTGCAAAAGCTGCTTTGTATCTTGACAGGTACCAGTTCTGTAGCATAAGATTAACTTGCAGTAAATTAGCAAATATTTTGTGCAGGTTTCTTCTTTTCTGATAGACTCTTTGTAAATTTATATTTTTATATGTGGCAGCATGTGTCCGGCAGTGTGAGTTTCCCCTTGAAAGACAGTGTCTGTATGGGTTTGGTAATTCATTATTTTACTAGGACTAGTCCTGTTCCCCAGGCAGTCTGTCTCCATTCCTTGGCCTTGAGTCTCCTTAAAATCCTGCCAAGGGAGGCATGGAAGTTTATTTCTTAAAGAAGCTCAGGGCTAAATGGGCAAGTAGAACAAGTTTGTTCATTCCAAAAGGGTAGCTGTCACTGTCTTTGTTGCTTCATTGGCTGAATGCTGGCACACTTTACTCTGTTTTCCTGTAACTTTGATCATAGGTCTTTAGCTTTTGTGTGGCTCTCATGTGGAAAGAACAAGGCAGTGTGACTTGCAAGGTTCCATGCTGGATAGCTGCAAGTTTTTGAGGTCAGTCCTCCTCAACCAGCACAAAGATACCTTGCACAAAGCCTCTGGGTGGAACTTGAAGGATCGCAGCAGTGCTCAGGGTGCTGCTTATTTCATCTCCAGCGTGCTGTCTTCTGTTTTGCTTCCATAGCAGTCAGAGTCTGCTGGTCTGTGCAGAAATGAGACAGGAAGGATTTGAAAATAAATGTCAAAGAATTAGTCAAAAGGAATGACAGAATCAAGTTCCAGTTGCCCAGTATTGACTAACAGTACAGGAAGGGTGAGGGAAGGAAAGGAGAATAATCTGACTACTTCTTGAGGATCCTTTTTACTTTTATGTTTGACATAGGTGAAAAGCCTAGATGAAGTGTTGGAGAACTTCTCCTGTTGGAGAAACACAGATGTTCTGTCCTAATCATTCTTGTAGTAACCCCACTTGTACAAACTTCATTAGGAAGTAGTGGAAGTGCTGTTTTGTAGCATGTGTCTAAAGGTCAAAGAATCTACTTAATCACCTTAAAATATTTTGACTGACATGTCAAGGCAGCAGGTAAAAAACTTCTGTCCAAAAGGATCCAAGAATTTCCTATAAATGGCATTTGTTTTTAAGGCCTCTGTTGCAGAAATTGAGAAGGTGCTGAGCAGGCAAAATACAGGTTGGAGTCCTCCTTCTGCCATTCATTCTCAGGCCTGTGAAAGTGATCTAGCAGAGTTGATCTCATAAATGATTATGAGTCATTTGGTAGCAAGCTCGACATGTACAAAAGACACAGCACTTTAAAAATACTTGCAAACCTCTAAGTGCTTCAGACTGTCTTTCTGTGCCTTTGGCCTACATATCACATGGAAATCTTAATTCCTGGTATGTTTTACTGCTTTTTAATGAAACTTCATGGAACATGGGGCATGGAACGTCTTAAATTTGTCGCTTTAGTCATATGCTTTCTCCACCAAGACCTGCTGGAATATGTACCTAGCTTTTTCTCATTTATTTGGAAGTACTTTTTATATATGAATTCATGTAGTCAGCTGCTCCTATGTAGTCTAAGTTGCATTCCTTCCATGTTTTGGAAGCTTGCTCCCAGAAAAAACCTCCCAAAACCAAAAAAAAAAACCCCACTGAACTGGCTTTGCAAAGTAACTGTTCTGTCTGCTGTTGTAGATGGTTTTATGTCTCAGAACAGATAACACTGTCCTATTTTAGCTGTTTTTAAAGTGTTTGTTTTCCAGGATTTTTTTATGTTTTTTTTTTTTTTTTCTGAGGTTTCTTATGCACGCCCAAGTTCAGCTTCTATCAGAGATGCAAATTTGTATGTTAGTGGACTTCCAAAAACAATGACCCAGAAAGAACTGGAACAGCTCTTTTCCCAATATGGACGTATTATTACTTCTCGTATTCTGGTTGACCAAGTCACTGGTAAGTAGGCAGTTTTGCATGGCCTTTCATGGACTCAGAGTTTGAAATATTTCACCTTTCAGTACAATAGTCTTGTCTCTATAATGTATAAAAGGTGTACATAGGCCAGAAAATGCTTTTTTCACCTGTAATTGTTCATAAACGTGCATGGACAAAAATGTGTACTGAGTGTACTGAGCCAGCTTGAGTCATTTCCACCCTGAAGGTGCAGGTCTGAAGCTTGTTTGATGACTTGTAATAAATTTACAGCTTCCATAATCTTCCTTTCCAAGCTGCTGTATGAAAATAGCTTTCCAGTGCCTTACAAAATGCTATTAAGCTTTTTTTTCCTAAAAAGAAAATTGTATGCAGAAATGCACAGCGGGTTCTCTGAGGCTGGGATTACAGAAGCCCCAGACTGGCAGTTGCTATTAAGGCTATTTTCAAGGCTAACTCATTAAATTTGGGCACACACACAAACTTTGACTTCTTCAGGAACAGGTAAGTTCTGTGATTACCCGTGCCATAAAGTGGAAGATGTAGCAGGTTATTGGCATAATTACAGTATGTGTGTCAATCAAGTAATGGTTGTCAGTGGCACTTTGTGGTTACTCTTCAGACTCAGGATAGTAATGTCTGTGGTTTTCTGCTGTCTCAGATGGCTGATCTTGAGCATCTTTACAGTTTTCTGAATCACCTGCTGTGAGGTTTCTGCCAGAAATAAGCAATTGAATGAAAAGCTGAGTACATGATAGTAGGAGCATTGAATGACATACAAAGAAGCAAGTTTGGAGAACTCTCCAAGCTCTCCCCCTTCCAGAGCATTAAGGGGTGCGACAGATGAACATAATTATTCCTTGAATAAGCTGGGTTTTATTTTTTTTTAATAGTTGTACTTTTTCAAAGCTGCGTATCCTCTTGGGTGGCAAACAGCTTTCAGCTGTAGAAGGTTGTAAGGTTTTTAATTGTCTTATTTTGAAAAGTTTGCACTTGCCGTTATTTGAGTCTTGGCTGACCTTTAGAGGAACTTGTGTGTACTCCTTTGACTTCCACTAAGTTAAAAGAAATCTCAATGTTGACACATACTACTTAGAGAGTATTTTAATAGGTTGAGTTGTTGAGGGTGTAGAGAGGCCTGGAAAAGAAAGCTAAAGGCCAAATACTGACTTGTAGATATAGCAGATTTGTGGGACAGATTCCTAGTCTGTGTGCAATAAATAGGTGTTCACAATAGGTGCCTGTATATTCATACATAGAAATAGGTGGCATTTAACAAATGGACCAGTAAGTAAATATAATTGAACTTCTAATATGTGTTATAATTCTATTCATATTCATAAATCATGCTATTGGCAGCATCCTTTCTGGCATATAGATTGTTGTTAAGGCTTAAGCTTTCTTGCCTCCTTCTTTTTAGTAATTTGGAAGAAGTAGGCTCAGAATGGTATGAATAATAAGGTTGTGACACAAACTGACAGATAAAAAATGCAGAGTTGAAGCTGTGACATTTGCCTCTTAAAAGCTTTCTTATGCCTGTTCATTGTCACTTTTGATGGCTTAAATCATTGTTTATGAAGAGAATACATTTCTTGTCATTAACGTCTTTCTCAGTTGAGGACAAATGTTTAACTCATCTGGTTATTCATGAACCAAAATGTAAAAGGGCTCTAAATGGCACTTGAAATATTACAACAAAACATTGATCTAACTGATGTTGGCAGTTAGTAGCTTTAATGTTAATTGGTTCAAGTATCCAATGTAGCTCAATATGTTTATGTCTAAGACACTTGGAATTTTTGATGCATGATGTTCCTAAGACCTTCCATAAACACTTTTGAATTCCTTTGCATGTTCCCTTTGACTTTTGTATATCAAGAAAAGTTTCCTTCAAAAGTATCACCTAGTGATGTATGGTGATTGACTGAAACCAGGTATTTTACTCAGAGATGGCCATAATTCCTATTATTGCAATATAGTATGTGCACATCATCATCCTCTGAGCATATTTGCTCTAAAGAGAGCTTCAGGGGATACTGCAGGAGAGAAAAAGCTATCTTTTTACTGGTGGAGAGCAGAGAACTAAGCTATTTGCAGAATTTTTGTCACTTTAGGTACTGTAGAATAGCATGAGCTGACCAGAGGTTACAGTGCAGCTGGTTTGGGTTCATCTCCATCCAACAAAATTGCTTTGTTTCTGAATTCTACTTTGGCTCACTAAATTTGTTTCCACTGTTTTCCCTGAAACTCACAAGCTCTTTACACAAATGTCTTACATCAGTTAAATTAAAAATTTAAATCAAAATTACAGTAGGAAATTCTTACTTTATGCTAGAAATCAGTTCTGTTAAGCTCAAAGTTATCATGTGTTCACAGCATTCGACCATCAACATAGCAATTGGCCACACAAATGGAAGTTAATAGCCAGTATTCTGGAGTCTGTGAATTCATTACTGTGTGCTTTTTTCACCTTGTGCAGGGGTGTCACGGGGCGTGGGGTTTATCCGGTTTGACAAGCGAATTGAAGCAGAAGAAGCTATCAAGGGCTTGAATGGCCAGAAACCTCCAGGTGCCACAGAGCCCATCACTGTAAAGTTTGCTAACAATCCAAGCCAAAAAACCAATCAGGCCATTCTTTCCCAGCTGTACCATTCTCCAAACAGAAGGTATCCCGCCCCTCTAGCTCAGCAGGCTCAACGTTTTAGGTAAGTAAATAATGTGCACAAGTGTGCTGAAACTTGCATGTTCCCAAAGGCCTGTTTGATTGCTCCACTCTTGTGCATTCCTGCTTGTCTGACTTCTGTGTGGGTAGGAAACACGTGAATGTTGAACTTCAGCTATGCTGCCACAGTACAGCTAAAACCAAAATGCATGCCATCCTGTTGATAGCATTTTGGTGTCTAGTAGGCATACTTAGTTAAACCAAGGCGACATCTCTTTTGTACTCAGTCACTTAAATTTTTTTTTCAAAGATTACTTTTCATTTCCTAGGTTATTCTTGATTAATGTGCAAGTTGATTCAGTTAATACTGACCTAGGAGATACAGTGTTTTTATCTTAGCCCTATGGCATGCTACAGCCACCTTCCTCTTCATCTAACCCTACGTTTTTCCTCTGCATTCTGGCTTTCAGTTTTTTTCCTGCTGAGGTTTCTGTGTTCTCCATGCCATACTTTGTCTTTTCTTGTTACAACTTCTCATAATGAAGATTGTTGACATATTTTTTTCATGTGCTTTTTGGGAGCTTACATTCCCATCATGTTGAAACTATTGCTATATAGTTCCCTGTGCTATTTAGTGTATTGAAAAGAACTGATGGTGAGAACAAAGTGAAATAAACACTGTACTATCTACATCCATGAGTACCTTGGATATTTTTTGTGATCTTTTCTTCACTCTCTCTGCCCCTGAACAGTGTGACTGGGCTGTGTTAAATAGTAATACACTCAAAGAGAGTATCTTTATCTTTTTTTTCAAGAAAAAAAACCCAATTGACAGCTTGCTTCAAAGAGAATATACCAAATTTCAAATGCACTGCATTGGCTAGGCTTGCTTATACTAAATATTCAAGAGTTCATGGCCTGCACTTCTCTTAAAATTTTTAAATTTTTTCTTCTATGCAGCTTTTTGGTGTTATCTGCTGCATCTCACAGGTGTGAGGAGTAGGTGTTTGCTGTAGGAGAGGGGATAACAAATTTTATTTACTTTTTTGTGGTTCTTCTTACTATTTCCTATTTATAGGTAATAAAAGGGATAGCTTACAACAGTGTTCTGAATATTGCGTAGAAGTAGACTTGCCATTATTCTGTAGGAAAGTCTGGGGGCAGAAATTGCAGGATGGAGTCAAGTGCATTGTGTGAAATAAGATCACAGGGTTTGTGTCACAAGCTTATTCTGGCAATAACATGCTCTGGCAATGACCTGATGCAGTTGCCCCATCTCTGTTAATAGTTGACGGAGGCCTGAAAACTTCTTCAACTTTAATAATAAAAGTTACAGGATCAATACAATGCTTCCTTTTTTTTCTTCTTAAGTGAAAACTTGGGCTAGACTTTCAAAAGAAGATCTATATAACTGTTCCTCAGTTTCTGTAAGATGTATAACTTAGAGCATCTTTAAAAATTTTCCAGTGACAGTCTCTGAGAATATTTCCAGAGTATTTTCAAGTCTTTGAGGTAACTGAAAAATCATACAAGTGATACCATTACTGTATGAAGTCCTCATCTGACAGCCCTTGTAAGAAGGAGCTATAAGTGGTGGTGTTTCTAGAACTCTTCACCTTGCTCTCCACCACTCATGTCAGTGACAGTAGACCTCAGTCATCCACACTGTCTACTGCTAGTAGTCAGGTATTTTTTAATCTCCTTTTTCTGCTCTTTTAGGAGTTCAGTAGTTTCTTGTCAGTGTATTCTGCAAACCCAGCTCACTGCAGAGTCAGTGCTCTCTGGAAAACTAAATCAAGTGTATGTTTTTTACCTAAGCTCGTATTTTATTGAGTCTTGATCTATCATAAGATTTCTTCATGTATTTGGGATTTTTCAGAAAGTAATAAGAGCTTCTTCAGGGTGAACATTTCTTGAAAGAAGCAGGAATAAGAGCAATAGGAGTGGTATGCAGTGCGTATTTCAGATATTGGCTAGGTTATTTGAAGGGGTTTAGAGTTGTGGTGGCATTCTGTAATTGGGGGCAGGTGAGGCAAGAACCACATGGAGAAATCTTGAAAATAATATATATGTATGTGTGTATATTATAAAAACACTTCATCTGGTAAAATCCTAGTGTCATAGGATATCCTGGATTGGAAGGCACCCACAAGGGTCATTGAGTTCAGCTCCTGGCCCTGCACAGGACCAAGAGTCACACCATTGCCTGAGGGCATTGTCCATACAATTCCTGAATCCTATCAGGCTTGGTGACATCACCACTTTCCTAGGAATCCTGTTTCAGTGTCCAGCCACCCACTGGGTGAAGAACATTTTCCTAATATCCAACCTAAACTCCCTTGACACAAATTCAGGGCATTCCCTCAGGTCTTGTCACTATCACCACAGAGAAGAGATCGGCACCTGCTCCTCCCCTTCCCCTCACAGGGAAATGTGTGTGTGGAGGCCAGCCACCTTTCAGGCTCCCCAGGCTGAACAAGCCTGGTGACCTCAGCTGTTCCTCGTACAGTTTCCCCTTCAGACCCTTCATCATTTTCTTGACCCTCCTTTGAACACTCTAATGGCTTTATATCTTTCTTATGTTGTGGCACCCAGACCTGCCCTCAGCACTGGAGGTGAGGCTGCCCCGGAGCAGAGCAGGACAATCCCCTCCCTTGCCTGGCTGTGATGCTGTGCCTGATGCCTTCCAGGACATGGGGGCCCTCCTTGGGTTCCAGGGCACTGCTGACTTATGTTCAGCTTTCTGTTGACCTGAAGGCCCAGGTCCTTTGCCATGATTTTCAGTGTCTCACTCCCCAGTCTCTCTGTACATCTTGGCTTGCCCCATCTCAGGTGCAGAGTCTGACACTTGGTCTTTTTAATGTCATGTAGTTAGTTGGTGATTCCCCAACCCTCTCATCTGTCAAGGTGTCTCTGCAGAGTCCCTCTGCCTTACAGGGAGTCAACAGGTCCTCCCAACTTAGTGTAATTGGCAAATTTACTTAGTATATGTTCTTTAAGTCCTGCATCTGAGTCATTTATGAAAATGCTAAAGAGCACTGAGCCTAAAATGAATCCCTGTGGAATTCCAGTAGTGTCAGTTACCAGTCAGGTGTCGCCCCATTCACTGTAAACCTTTGTGCCTGAGCCCTGAGCCAGTTGCTCACCCATCCCGTGATACATTTATCCAGCTGTGTGCTGCACATTTTGGCCAGAAGGATCCTGGGAGAGGCAGTATCAAAGGCTTTACTGAAATCCAAAAAGATTGCATCAGCTGACTTCCCTTGGTCAGCTGGGTGAATTATCCTGTCATAAAAGGAAATTTAAGTTTGACAAGCAGGACTTTGCCCTCTTGAAGCCACGCTGGCTGTGATTGTGTTTTTCAGTACTTCCCATAATAATCTGCATAATTTTACCAGGCATTGAAGTGAGACTTGATGGGCCTGTAGTTTCCAGGGTCATCCTTTTTTCCCGTACTGAAAATGGAGGTAGTGTTAGCCAGCTTCCAGTCAACACCGTATTCCCAAGATCATGAAAAAAATCCTTGAAAGACATTGGCCAGTTCTTTGAGTGTTCTTGGATGAATCTCATCCAGTCCCATAAATCGGTAGGCACTCAGTTGGAACAGGAGATCCCACACAAGCTCAGGGTTGTTCACCATTCTCACAGCCCAAGACACTGGGACCCTCTTAGCCCATCATCAACATTAAAGATAAAGGCAAAGAAAGAATTAAACTTCTCTGCCTTGTTTGTGTCCCTGTTTGTGGGGTGACCATTTTCATTCTGTAACAGGCTCATGTTATTTTTGGACTGCTCTTTGAGATTGACATTTTTAAAAACTTGTTGTCCCCCACATTGCTGGCAAGCTTCAACTCCTGTTGAGCTTTGGCCACACAATTTTTTTCCCTCCAGTGGCAAGCAATAGCTCTGTATTCTTTCTATACCCACCTGATTTTGCCTCCACTGTCCTTACACTTACTTTTTCTGCCTTAGCCCTGCTCAGCCAAATCAGCCTTCTGCCTCCCAATATTCTGGAATTGCCAGGAGTAGGAACATGAAAAATCTTTTTTTTTGAGTTTACGTTACAATAGTTGCTAGTGGTCCAAAATACTGCATCTGTCTTGATAGTCGTGTCAGCAAACATGTCAGAAACCTTAGTAAAAGTTTTCTTCTCAACCAGGTTAGTAATGTGGAAAACTTGACTGATGTGGTCACTGACTGGAGCATTGTGGTAGCAGTATGTGGTTTAGGCTAAATTTGTGGCCATGGTGGACTTCATGGTGAACTTCTTATGATTGTCGTTACTACACAAGAATTGTAGCAGCATCGGGTTTAGATGGTGGATGCTGCTACCTATTTCCCAATAAGCATCTCCACGAAGAATATCTGTTTTGTCTTCACTATCAGATGTAATAAGGTGCCATGGCTCTTTCAGTGGTGGTACTTTAATATTGCATGAGGTTTGGTACAGTGTAATGGATGTGACAGTAATATGCTAAGTTTCCTTAATCTTAAAGGGTGAAAAGTCTGAAGACTGAACATGTTGCTAAATGTTTTGCAGGTTGGACAATCTGCTCAACATAGCTTATGGAGTAAAGAGGTAATAAAGGATGAGTTGGTTCATAACAACCAAATTATTTTGAAGTATTTTGCAAACTCTTACTTTTCAGTAAGACTTATGTTGGATTTTTGCATGTTGAGACTTCAGCTGAGATTGTTCATTTTGATGCATTTTGCATGAAATAGACAAGCCTTTTCTAGCAGTTCCATGGAATTCCTGTTTCAAATGACTTGCTAATCCTCACTGGTTTTATAGCATGCTTTCCTTTTGATTTTCTGTTACATCATTTCAGACATACCTAGCACTGTTCTCCCTACTTGTGTATAATTTTTTTACATAGTATTTGCGCAGTTAGGGGGCAAAAAATATTTTTGATCTTATCTTTCTAGTCTGAGCAACATGTTCATTCTGTGAAAAGCTCTGTATCATTCTCGTCTTTTATTTTGACATTTCTTTGCTGGGTTTTTGTGTGAACAGCTGTATGATGATTCTGTTTTGCTTTCCCCCATTCTTTAGTAGGTTTCCTCCAATGACCATTGATGGAATGACCAGTTTGGCCGGAATTAATATCCCTGGACATGCAGGAACTGGGTGGTGCATTTTTGTGTACAACTTGGCCCCTGATGCTGATGAGAGTATCCTCTGGCAAATGTTTGGACCTTTTGGAGCAGTGACCAATGTGAAGGTCATCCGTGACTTTAACACCAACAAGTGCAAAGGTTTTGGATTTGTGACTATGACAAACTACGATGAGGCAGCTATGGCAATAGCCAGCCTGAACGGATACCGCCTTGGTGACAGAGTACTGCAGGTCTCCTTCAAAACAAACAAAACGCACAAAGCCTAACCAGTTATTCTCAGTGCATTAATACATGAAAACTATACAACAAAGGCGATTTACAGGAAGCTTTATGCATTAGTAAATGCCTTTGTTGTATGCCAGTGTGGAAATGGGGATAAAATGACTACTTAGCATCCTAAGAATATGTGAGATTTTTTTATTGCTACTATCTGAATTAGAACTTCTTAACTATCTTTTGTGTTTGAGTATTGACAAGAGGTACAGGGTTTTTACCTGTCACAATGCGTATTCTATTGCCTTCTTTGAAGAAGGTGGACCTTTTAAAATGTTTCAGCTAATGGAAGAAGTTTTTTTTCTTTATACATGACTGCCTTTAATCTATGAGTAAATATCGAGGCTTTGTGTAATACTTTTTTTTTTTTTGTCATTTCTTGATTTACTTTGTTTTTTATTTACATTGTAATGCAATATTGCTTTATTGTTCAGGAAAAGTATCTGAAGTTTACATTTTATTTATAATGTTATAAGCAGTATTTATTTCATCATCTTCATTTGGGTTGGGGAGTGGGAACACATTATAAAAGCTTATTGTAAGAATACTGGAGAACTTTTCGTAAAGCAGTACCTTGCCAAAGAGATAAGAGCCTCTTTGATGTGGGTTTAAAAAAGCATCTATTTTTATAAAAAAAATAAAAAATTTGGAGAAACTTTTTACTGGGCCTGGAACAAATATTTTGACTTGAATACTTTGAGAAATCTCTTCGTATGACAACTAGTGAGCTTTTAAACTTACCAGGAAATTTGCAATTGTTGGGAAAAAATTTAGAAAGATTTATGATGTAGAACTACTTTTGAGACCTTTGTATTAAGAAGTAAAGTCAATGGGATGCACTGTTGGTTTCATTTTTTGTAATCATCAGTGGAGTCATTGATCATCCTGGTTATTAAGTGATAGGTGGCTCACTTTAATTTGTGATTTTGAAGCAAATGAAAATTTTAAAAAAGAATATAAGAGCAAGCAGAAAACTTAAAACACTGAGATATGGGGGAAAAAAAATCTGTTCTTCCTAAAGAATTCCCTTCAGATAGAGCTCAAGGTGTTTAGTGATGTACTTGCTATTGTTTGAAGAATTGTTTTGTCTTAAGAAAAGACATCAAGCATGATTTGTGCAGTAGCAAATCAGCCAAAGTGGCCTGAGTTGGGTGCATTAGGAGGTATTTTGAAAGTTATGTTCAAGGCTAACACCTGAGCTTTGTGTAATGTAAATAAGAACTTAAGTTATGAACCTTTCAGCTAATTTTGATTATAGTTTTTTTTAAAAGTTACATGCCAAGTGATGTTCAATTTTGAATGTTTTTGTATAAGTTTTTTCTTTGTAAATGGCATTAACATGTTACTTGAGGTCTGCTTCTTTTATTCTTTTTTTTTTTTTTTTTTTTTTTTGTCCTGAGGACTGGAATTTACAGTGCATCAGATCTGTTGCTATTTTTGTCTGTAGATAGTCTAGCTTCAGCTGTTTATGGTGATGCAACATTTTTGTTTATAAATATGTTTGTGGTAACAAAAACAAGTATAAACATATGTTTTGAGCAAATTTCCGTACATTTTTCATATGAAAACCATAAATACCTGTATGCTATTGAAGTTTAACTTTGTATGATGCTTAAATCACTATTTGGGGAAATAGAAAAAGCCTTTACCATGTATTGAAGAAATTTAAGGAAAACAAGTACAGAATATTTTCTGATTAGCATCTAGCTTATAATTAAATTTTTAAAAAAAAAGCTGAGGGTTTGATGCCTTCACCAGGATGCACTGACAACTATGTAGTTACGTCCTGCTTTTTGTATAAACTGAGATGCTCATATGCTTCCCCTTAGAAAAAGCAATGTTCTATGCATAACATAGTTGTACACTATCTTTGCAGTTGTTTTTGGTTCTTATTCTTTTAAATTGTAGTTATAAAATTTTCAGTATAGTACAGTACATATACTGTGAAGCGCGTGCTAAAGTGATTAAGCAAGTTTTCATGCTGACCCACTCAATGCTATTCAAAAATCAATTGGCTTCCTGAGTACTTCTTCATTCTTAGGTGCATTTAGATTGTTAAAGCTAATCCTCTGCATTAAAAGTTGTATATAGTATAGAAATCACAAACTTTCTGATGTGGGAGAAATAGTAGCTACATGCTTCTTTCCTATACTACTGTAGCAACTAACGGCATTGATGAGAAGGCATGTAAATTGGGCTTCACTTTACAGTGTTTATCAGAGCACTTAGTAAAATATAAGGCTGGTATTTATTTGAAGTTGTATAGTATGACTTAATTCACATTTGTTGGAATAGAGAATATATTCTGTTGGGTATTTAAGAGGTTGTACATGTTTTCTTTTGTGTTTGGATTCTTTGTACTTTTTCATGTTCAGTACATCAATAAACAAAGTTGAAGGGAAAACAGTCTCATAAGCTGGTCTTTTACCATATTTTCCACTGCTTTAATGAGTAAGCAATATCAGTGAAAGGTTTCTGCAAAGCTCTTGAGCTGCTTGTAATTTAGGTTAGGATCCTGGTTACCAACAAGGAGGTAAAACAGTGGAGTTCTGTACCAGTTCTGTTACCTTAGAATTAAGTGTAGAATCTTTTCACTTTAGTTTTGCATTAACCACTCAGTACTTAGGCTGAAATAATAAATGAGTGTCATTAAATGCGTTCAGTAAAAATTAATTTGCTGTCTGTTTAGCAGGTGCTGTGCAGTGTAGCTAAGTGAATGCCCTAGTGCATTTTCCAAGAGATGAGTTAGAAAGATTAAGTAGTATCAGGGACTCCAAGGTGGAGATGCACTAGTTGAACTGTGCTCTGGCCTTGCTGAGACAGGAGCAGAAACCAGAAAGAAACATATCAAGAGTGTTGCATAACCTCCCCCTGCCAGGCTGAAGGCAGTAGATCAGAAGGAAGGAGTGAAAGGAGGCAAGTCCTTGCTTGGCACAACAGACAAAAGCCCTTCTTGTCCACTTCACCCTCCCGGCTGCCTTGTGCAGTAGGTGTGAGGTTCTGGATGTGATAGGAAAATCAGTGGATAATTAGGACAAAGGTCCTTTTCCAACAGGAAAGTCTGCCTCCTTGGGATGTGAGTTATGGCCATCACCAGGAAACTTCCTAGCCTGGTTCAGCCATCGGACTCATAACTCATGTTGGTCCTCCATGTTCATGGTGATAAAGCCACAATGTGTCAGCCAGAGGCTGTCAAAAGAGACTTCAAGGTCCTGGGGTGATTGGAGAGGTAATCAGGGGCAGAGGTTGTTTTTCCTCAACTTTTGTTAGGTGCAGGTAGTGACATTGAAAAAAACAGATGGACCCAGTCTTAATACCTGACTCTGGGGCTGGTGGCGCACTGCCACAATTTTCAATCTTTTTGTGTAATGAGTTGGCCTCCATGGTCCTGGATGTGATGAATTCCGATGGGATTCACCTTTGTAAAAGGGCAAGGAGGTCCTTTTTCAAGGCTTGTGGAGCTTATTGATAGGGCATTAAACTTGATATCCACTTGAGGGAAGGGGATATAATCAGATTTAATGGTGAGAATGTGTGGGCTGACATGCTCTTCCAGTCAGCAAGAGGTGCCTAGAGCCTGAGAGGGTCAGCAGGAGAGCACTTGAATTACAACATCAGATTGCTTCCAGATACTCCAGCCAGAAAGCTTCATAGGGATCTGGGGCCTAGCTCAAATGCCTCTATGCTAATGCACACACAGCCAGGGAAATAAAGAGGAGGAATTAGAGATATGTGCAGGCCTGCAGAACTACAGTCACTGGCATCATGGAAATGTAGGTTGACTCCTGTGACTCAAATGGTAAGCTATGGGCTCCTTAGGAAGGTCAGGCAGGGGAGATGAGGAGGAGGCGTTGCCCTGGTGTCAGTGACCAGCTGGAGATCACGGAGCCTCACCTGGGCATGGATGAGACTGAGAGGTAACAGATCAGGATTCAAGGCACAAAAGGGACAGGTGTCTTTATAGTGAGGGTGTGCTACAGATGGTCTGACCAGGAAGACCAAGCAGCTGTGGCCCTTTACGGAAGGGCAGGAGTGGCCTTGCTGTCATAAACCCTGATTCTCGTGGGGGACTTCAAACACACAAGTGTCTGTTGAAAGGGCATTGCAGAGAGACATAAACCTCTTGCGTTAGGAGCTTCCTGGAATTCTTTGGTGATAACTTCCTCTGCAGGTTGGATAGATGAGCCAAGGAGGAGAGGTACTATGGTAGATTTTGTTCTGACAGGGAGGGGCTGGTGGGGAATGTGAAGCTCAGGGACATTCTGGGCTACAGTGCCTGTGAAATGGAGTTTGAGATCCTTACTTAGGGCAGCAAGGAGGTTGTACAGCAAGCTCACTACCCTGGAGTTCAGGAGAGCAGACTTCAGCCTCTTCTTGGTAGAGTACTGGGGATAGAGCCCTGGAGGGAAGGGGGCCCCAGGAGAGCTGGATGACGTTCCAGGCTTGTCTCTTTGCAAGGGAAATCAGACAGGGATGCAGGCAGCCTGCACATATGAGCAAGACACTCCTGGCCAAACTCAAAACACAGCTTACAGAGAGTGAAAGCAAGGAAATGTGACCTGGGAGGAATAGAGAGTTGTGTTTAAATCAGTTGCTACTGCTACTCCATCTCTGTTGCCTCAGTCAAATGCAGTTAACTCAGCTCTAGAAACTGGCCTTGCTCACTTTGATCCCCTGCTCCGCCTCAGGACATCTCTGCACCAGGGCTGTTTTTCCTGGCAAGTGACAGTTCACCATCCTCAGGTTACAACCCTAGTCTTTTTATGATTTTACGAAGGACAGGAAGAGAGGAGGATTTATTCTTTATCATTATGTCCATTTGTTGTTTAATTATTGCGTTAATTTCTGGGCTCCATTAATTGCATGTAGTTTTCTGGGGTTTTTTCCCTTCCCGGTACTTGAAGTAAATCTTTAAAAGCTAGTCAGCTTTCTTCTGCCCTTGTGAGGTACATACACATCTTAATTTATTTGCTTCACTCAGTTGAATGAGAGTGAACTGCTGTCAGTGAGAACACAATTCCAAAAGTGGCTTGTGCAGTATAGCTTTTATTTTATAAGTGTTTTCTTTCACCTTTGTCATCTCTACTATGAGAATTTTGATACAAAACTGTGTAGCATTTGTTGGTGAGCATCACAGTACAGGGTTGTACAAGTGAGATTACGTGGGTGGTATAGCCAGTAGCATCTCACAATGTCAGTCATGGTTGATAAACTAATTAATTGAGGAAATATTTGGGTGCTGGTAGCTTTTTGTATAGTTATGTGCTTGGATAGCTGGAGTAATCAGAGGATGCAAATGAGGAGCTATATTTGTACTTCAGCAGGGACATACATTCAGCTTTCAGAGAAGGGTAGCTTTTAGTTCTCAACTTAGACCAGTTTGAGTACAGTGTAACTAACCATTGTTGAAGTGTTTTGCTATATGAAAATGAGGACAAAATATGTTTATGTAAATGCATTCAATTTAAAATCAAAACTTCTTTAGCTGCAGAGAAGGCAGCAGTCGAGGAGCACTAAAAATTAGCAGTTATAAGCACAGTTGCACAGAGGAGCTGTCAGTGCTGAAAAATACAAATTTGATCATATGTAGCCGACCATCTTAAACATGGATAGTACTTTTCTGACTATAGTAAAGTTTCGTAAAGCTAAAGGAAATATTGTGAATCTGCCTCATGCCATTCGTGGAGGACTAGTTCCTGTTGTGTGTAAATAGTAGGAGTTTCAGGAACATCTCTGAAGACCTGTGAGGGAACTGGAGTGTTAGCTGGGGCACTTGCAGAAGGTCTTTGTTACTGCAAAACATGCTCAAGGTTTGTGTGACCTCTTCTGCAAAGATACATGCAACAAGATCAGTCATGACAGGTGACCTTCCCATCTACATCTAGGAAAGCCTTCCTTTGGCAAGAGAGAGTTTTCCCAGCATGAAAGAAAAATAGGCATTTTTAAAGTGGCTGGCTGTCCACTGGGGTTGTATGTAGTGTGCATTCTTTGTTTTCTCCAACACCTAGAGGTCATCAAGTGCTAAGAAGTCTGGGGTATTCTTACCAGTACTGTTGAGAAGGCCTGAATCATATTAAAAATCTTTTGTGTTGTTACCTCATGAAGGTGACTAAATGTATAGAAGTGGTGACTTAGTTATTCATTAAAAAGCAGCAACTAATTACGACTTTCTATCAAAAGAATTATCGATGTATTTTATGACTAGAGATAGTATCTCTGGGTTTTTATCTATAACAGTTTGAGAAATGAATACAATTTGAGAGATGGTTCATCTTTGATAAAATAATAGCCAGGGACTGCACAACTACAACCACATCAGCACTATTGATCCAGCTGTGCCTGCACACATGTTTTAGCATTCAGCTTTGTTTGCCCATTTGTGGCATTTGGACCTCAGCATTTCAGCGTGTACATTTCATGATGAAGTGCAGCTCTTTTCACACACTTTCCTAATTAAACTTCACTCTAGAGGCACCTTCTGCTGAACTGTTGCTGTGATGGCTGGTGGTTTGGGCAGCAGGTGTGCTAGCACATCAGTGCTCATCTGGGCCAAGCAGCTTAAAAGCTGGGGGAGAGATCAGGTCTTTTGGTGGAATGAGGTAGCATGCTGGCATAGTCTTGGAAAGGCTGCTCTTGGGGTGAAGAGCAGTTCCGACCTGAAAAGCTGGAATTGCTGCCCACGGTTTCAGTAATTGTGGCAAAAATTAAGGAAGCAATGCAAACTTCCAGGTTTTTTCAAAACAATAAGGGCAACTTCAGTGGATTAAGAAGTTTCCTAACTTCATATAATGAAGTTAGATGGATTACTGTCTCATCCTGTAATTACTCTATTTTTTCAACTAATTTTCTGTCAGATATAATTTAGACAAGGAAAACAATATCTTTTGTAATATTTATAAGGTCACTTTAAAAACAAAACAGAGTTAGTAAAGCTTGATTTCTTATTTTATGTATTGTGTCATGTACATAAGTGTACATAAGAGTTTAGATCAATATGACATTTTTAGTGACCTTGTAATACTGTAAGTGAAGTTATTACAAGTGCTGGAAGAGTATTGATTATAAAACACTGCATACTTTACAAAAACTTAAGAGCTGAACTTTCTTTTGAAGCAATTCTTACTAAATTATTTTTTTATATGCAGTTGGGCACTTCATTAGTATGGCACTGGTGTTTCTGTTCCTTTGAGTGCGAGGATGTTCTTAGTTTCAAGTTTTTACATGAATGTTAACGGATTCTACAGTTGTTGAAAACTTCTATTAAAAGCCCTGATAAAAGAGTGCTATTTTCCAGCACTTAGGAAAGACGATATTCTCTAATGAAAATTAAATATCCCTGAAAGATGATCCACCACTTCTTGATATCTTCCTGTCTCAAAAGTTTGATATTAGCTTTTAGAAATACAAGGTGCTCTGTAACAACCTGTAATAGCAAGGGGAAGGTGAAGATAGGTCAAAGTGAAGTACTTCTTTCCTACTGCTGGTCAGTGCTTTGTGCCATCATTCAAAATACAAGAAAAAGAGTGGCAAATTTGTTTTTTCTGTCCTTCATTAGTATTGGCACTCTATCTGATGGATCCTAAATGGATCATTTGTAACCTTCACTTCAAGCTGTTTGCCTTCCCTGCTCAACAGTTCATTTTTTCTGAGGAGTAAAGACTTGAGACATTCTGGTTGAATTACTCTTTTCTTGAAGTGTTGTGTTGCATATTCATTGTGCATAGATACATTATCCAGTTGTATTAACAATAACTCAGATACATTATTAATCTGAATTTTCAGTGTAAGTGCAATGCTTGTGGTAAATGATAGCTGTTGATGATAGGTGATGATAGGTGCTATTTTTTGCCCTTTTTTTTTTTTAATAGGAATTTAGTCTTTCTCAGATTCCTGCTTATTGTTCTTTCTACAGTCACAGTTGACTGTCCCCCGTCCCACTGCTTTGGTCTGTTATTAACCAGCCCTGGTGCATCACACATCTAAGCCATGGAAATAGATTTTTGCATGCAATGTAGGCTTCTCTGTGTTTTACAGACTTCAGGGGAGACCAGAAAGGTAAAATTCGTCTTCAATTAGTTCCACTAGACTACCTGTCCATGAGTTAACAAAACGGATCCACAGCTGATGAGCAACTTAGTTTCAGTGTCATTCCAGAATGACACTGCTTGCTTTCCATGTTGAAAACATTCTTCTACATTCAAAATAGCTTAATAAGACTTGCCATAAACATGAAGTTCATACCTTAGGATCTTATGTGGCCATCCCGCAGGGCAGCCAGGGGAAAGAGAGGAGGAAATCCCAGAAGTGTCAAGTCTGGACCAAAAGAGCTGTCAAAGTTGTTGAAAATTCAGGTTTTGTCTAAAGTTTATGAAGAATTCTTGTTTCAAAGTCTACCCTCTTTGGTCCTTGGGCTTGTTATGACTTACTCAAGGAAAACAGATATTTCATTTCCTGCTACCAAGATAGCTTATCCAGAAAAGCAGAAACAAAGCTAAAAAAGATATGAAACCACTGTAAACAAAGGCATCAGAAGCCTGAGAAAGATCTTTCAAATTATGATACCACATTTCAGCAGATCTGTTAGCTGATAATGTCCTTCTTTGAAACTTGCACAAACATGGAAAGCAAAAAAAAAAAAAAAATAAAGGTAGAAAATTAGAAGTCAACTTCAAATAAAATTTTAATTAAGTAAATTAAAAGTGAAGTCTGATTGGCTGAATTGCCACAGTGAATACAGTGAAGTTTGTAAATTTTTTGAGAACTTCTTGATTAATTTTTGAAAATACTTTGAAAGCCTCTGCTCTAAGTATCTATTCAAAATAAAATTCTGTAGCTATCATCTAGAAAAGGAAATGAAACCTTACAAGAAATTCATAATCAAATGTCTTCCCTCATGGTGGAATTTGAATTATTGAATGTAGCAAAATACCTTACTTTATATTCAGTTTCACACAGATATTTTGCCTTAGCAGTGGCTCTAGATGAGGACTTCTAGAGTATCATGAAGGAAGTTGTCTATGCCAGGCTCTGAAAGGGAAACTCCATTTGCATAAAAAGTGAAAAAAAAACCGCTTTGAAAATTCCTGAAGATGCTGCCACAGTCTTTCATCTCTTCTCTCAAAACTAGCAGATACTTTCTTCCATTGATGGAGATCAATTTCATTAAATATTCTGCTGGGAATGTTTGTGCTTCAACGTCAGCATGCTAAAGCTGTGACCATCTTACAGCATGGTCTCGTTCTTAATCTTTTGCTTTTATGAACTTTGAACTATAAAAAGTCTTACAGTGTCTAACTCAGGGCAGATTTCAGGGAGTCTTGTCAAGACATTATGAGACCATATTTGCTGCTACTTGACATCATTTTCTCTGTAGATGGCTCTAAACATGAAAGTTCTTTCAGTAATATGGCAACATTGTGACAGATGTCACAAATATTCCTTCTAAAATTTTGATTTTTACCTTTTTTCAAATACCCTGTTTAGAAAACACCTTCTTATCTGATGAATCTACTATCTGTTAAGTATTCCTTCAGCAAAAGGGACTTTGACGAATTAAAGGGTAAACTTACAAAATCAAATTTATTTGTCAGAATCCAGAAGTAGTCACAGTTAAAAGTACCAGCAAGATTTTGGATTGGAAGTTTCTTTGTGTGGGTTTGGGCAAAGCAGTCTTCTCCAAGTATTAACACACTGGGAGAAAGAAGTGTCAGGCTCTGGGAGAGACATGTTCCTAATGTTTTCTGGCTTCACTTGGTCACTAAGGCACGTGGCAAAGAGGAGATACTTTGGGTTCAGAAAGTGGCTTTGACCTTCTTTATTGTTTCTCCAAGAATTCGTACACCATGCAATAATGCCAGACGTTAGCAAACTGATGGTAAAAAATGGGATTAAGTGAGCAGCTGTGTACTTGAATATGGGAGCCTGTTTATCCAGAAGAGATGCACTTCAGCTTCCTAAACAGCTCAGCCTGGCTGTGGAGGAGGGGAGATAGAAACTGTTGGAGGTATTTAATGTCAGTCTTCCATCAGACATGTGGATATGCTCCTCTTTACCTAAAGGGACCTACTTTTTCCACATTTTTTGCACATAAGAGCTTTGGGAATGTAGCTACGTTTTTATTCATGTTGGTACTGGTAATTGGGTGTTTTCAAAACTTACAGATTCTGAGCTGTTCTTTGCAAATCTAGACTGTTGATCACCAGCTGGCTGAGGGCTCTATCAGCCCTCTTAAGAATCAGTATTTCCTAAGAAATCAAGCAAAGTGAATTTGGGGGAGGATTTTTTTGTTTCATCTCTCAGCTGCCTATGTATTGTCACTTTCAGCTCTGGCTTGATATTTTGTGCATAGTGCTTTATGAAAAGAGCATGCCTCATGTTGAAGTATTTTAATATTTGTATATCAGTTCAGCCAGTGTAATGTTTTTAAACTCTGAAGAAGAGGGGAGCAGAAGGATATGAGAGTGTCATTTCACTTTGAACACTGGTATGTTTTTCTCTCCTTCTGGCTACTGGCATGAACTTGTAAGCTAAGCGTGTTTTCCCAGGGCTGTGCTCTTTTTTACTGCATGGCTTGAAACGCAGCATTCAACTCAAACATGTCTATGTTAATTTCTTTCTGCCTGAAATTGCAGTAGTGCCCTCTTGCATCTATTACTGATGCAAACAGAAAACCATAAGTTCCAGTTATGGAAGAAATCATGTGCTCTGGTACTACTGCAGCTTCTCTAGATAAGCAGAATAAAACCAGAATTTCCCAAACAACAGGGGAGAATTAATGGGGGTAAGATTTAGGCTGCTATGAGATTTACCTTGATGTGGAAATACTGGGGTTTTTTTTGCCTTTAATTTTGACTACAGGTGCTTTCGCTATGGCTGCAAGATGTGTGGATGCAGTTGACCTAATGCATCTGTCCCAGGTGCCAGTAGGGACAACACCCAAAGACGATCCAACCACCTCATTGACTGAGGAGGGCGGAAAGACTCTTAAACAACTGAAGGCTTATCTGGATTCCCTGCCAGAGAGGCGTTTACCATTAAGATATTGCATTGTTCACAACTTTGAAGTAATCTCTTTCATTCTGTGCATTTAAGCACAATCTTTTCATTACTGCAGAGTGCCTTGGTTTGAAAAGACAGGTGTCTTTTCAAGGCTAAGGAAGGTGTCTGATCTGCTAAAGAATGTAGGGGCCCTCCTGAAATGGAAAATGTAAACCTCCTCCCTCTGAATTATTATCATTTTGAAATTAATCTATTTTAATTAATTTTGAATTGAATGAATTTATCTCTTAGGCAAAGATATGGGAGTAGGAATAACAGTCCTTTATTTGAAAAAAAAAATGCAGTAATACAAAACAACACTTGCAGAGCCAGAATACAACCTGACACACTGTGGGTCAGGGTGTTGGTCTGATTAAATGGTGGCTGCAGTCCTCCTGGAGTGATAGATGTGGTTCTGTTTTAGCAGTGATCCTGTAGAGAAGGGTGTAGTTTTCCTCTGAAGACCCAGTTGTGGTGTAGATGGGCATGGTCTTCCTCTGGAAATCCATTGGAGAGGAAGGCTGCTCCTCTGGGAATCCAGTGGGAAAAGACTGCTTCTGGTGTTCCAAATCTCAGATTATATCCAGCTAGGAATGCTTGGCTCCTTCCCTGGGCAGAGCATCTCACAATGGGGTGATGTCATTTTATCAGTCATGCAATGAGACTCAATGGCCCATTAACAGAAGATATCTTCCCAGAGGGAAGATTAGTTGTGGAAGAGATAAAGAAAATTGCTCTAATTAACAAAATTGGTCCCATTAACAAAAGATAACTGCCCTGCCTCTGACAGATAGCAGTTTGCTTTTGCAGCCACATCTTGCTTTTGCAACCTAAGACACAGAGTTGAAAGGAGGATTTGGAAGGAATGTAGCACCAAAAACACAAGTGTTTTGAAATATGAAACGTAAAGTCATAGGATCATTAAGACTGGAAAAGACAACTAAGACCATCAAGTCTAAGCTTTGACTGAACACCATGTTAAACTTAGACTAAACTTAAACTGAGTGCCATATCCAGCTGTTTCTTGAACAAGTCCAGAGATGGTGACTCCACTGCCTCACTGGGCATACCATTTTAGTGCTTGACAACCCTTTCAGTGTGGAGGTTCTTGCTAATATCCAACCTGAATCTCACCTGGTGCATCTTGAGGCTGTTTCTCCTTCCCCTGTCACTGACTGCTGAAGAAGAGACGGACCCCCATCTGGCTACAGCCCCTGAGCCTCCTTCTCTTCAGGCTAAAAAAATACAGTTCCCTCAGCCACTTCACATAGAACTTGGCTCCAAACCCTTCCCCAGCTGCTTGGCCCTACTCTGGACATGCTCCAGCACCACAGTGTCCTTCTTCAAGTGGGGGGTCCAGAACTGGATGTAGCCCTTGACCTGTGTAGCACTTGACCTGTGGCCTCACCAATGCCCCGTCCAGGGGCACAGTCACTGCCCTGGTCCTGCTGGCCACACTGTTGCTGATGCAGGCCAGGATGCTGTTGGCCTTCTCAGCCACCTGGGCACACAGATGCCTCATGTTCAGCTACTGTTGAGCAGCACCTCCAGGTCCTTTTCCCCTGGGAGGATTTCCTGCACACTCTTCCCCAGCCTGTAGCACTGCATGGGGTGGCCGTGGATGAAGTGCAGGACCTGACACTTCACCTTATTGAACCCCAAACTCTTGGCTGTTACTGTTGGCCCAGATCCCTCTGCAGTGCCTTCCTACCATCTAGCAGATCAAAATTCCTGCCCAAGTAACTTCAAACTGATTGCAGAAACACTCAATTCCTATGTCCAAATAATTTAAAAAGGTGTTAAACAGAGCTGGCCCCAGCACTGATGCTGGGAAAACATCTCTAGTGACCAGCCACCTCCTAGATGCAGCACCATTCATTTACCACCACTCTCTGGGCCTGGCCATCCGGTGCCAATTCCTAACTGGCACTCTTCACCCTGTGAAGAGTGCACCTGTCCAAGCCAAGGAGAATCCCTATCAAAGGTTTTACTGAAGTCCAGGTAGACACCACCAACAGCCTCTCCCTCATCCACCACCCTCACCTGGCCTCACCAAAGAGGGTCAGCTTAATCAAGCTGGATCTGCCTTTCCTGAACCCATGCTGTCTGGGCCTGCTCCCTTGGTTCTTCTGCATGTGACAAATGACGACTCTCTAGATGATTTTTTCCACAATCTTTCCACTCACAGAGGTTAGGCTGACAGACCTGTATCCAGCTTTCAGCCCTTCCTGTGGATGGGCATTGCACTGGCCAACCTCCAGTCCTGGTAACAGTTTACCAAAATTGAGGATAAATGAAGGGGAGTGGCTTTGGGAGCTCTTCCACTAACTCCCTCAGTATCCTCAGGGAAATGCCATCCAGTCCCCCAGACTTGTGTGTCTATGTCAGGTGCATAACTACTTCCTCCTGGATTTCAGAGGATCTACTCTGCTACCCATCCCCGTCTGCCAATTCTAGGTCTGGTTGTCCTGAGGATAAGTGTTTGTAGGGTTAACGACAAAGAAGGCATTAAGTACCTCATTATCCTCATCCTTGATGACAGTATTCGGCCATGTGTCCAAAAAAGGATGGAGATTTTGGTCCCTCTTTAGTTGTTAATGTATTTATAAAAACACATTTTATTATCTTTCACAGCAGTGGACAGATTGAGTTCTAGTTGAGCTTTTGCCTTTCTAATTTTCTCTGTACATGACCTAATAATATCTTTGTTGTCTTCCTGAGCTGCCTGTCCCTTCTTCCAAAGTTCATAAACTCTCTTTTTCCCCTGAATTCCAGTGGAGGCTCCTTGTTCAGGCCAGACGGTTCTTGTTCAGCTCTGGCTTTTCTTTTGGCCTATAGGGATGGCCCACATCTACACCTTCAAAATATCCTCCTTAGAGTATGTTCATCCTTCCTGTACCCCTTTGTTTTTAGGGATTTTGTTTTTAAGTTCCCAAGGAACTGTCTGAACCCGTGTCCTGAACAGGTTAAAGTCCACCTCTGGAAGTCCAAGGCAGAGGTTTTGTTGACCCCCCTTCCCTACTGCACAAAGAAAACTGTATCATTTCATGGTCAGTGTGCCCAAGATGTCCCCTGGCTGCCACATCTGCCTCCAGCCCTTCTCTGTTTGTAAACAGCAGGCCTGGCGGGTCCCTGTCCCTTGTAGGCTCACCTCCAGCTGTGTCAGGAGGTTATCTTCCACACACTCCAGGAACCTCCTAGACTGCCTCCTCTCCACTGTGTTGAGTTCCCAGCAGACATCCCACAAGTTAAAATCTCCCACAAGAGCAAGGGCTGGTGATCATGAAACACCAGCCACCTTTGTAGAGCATACTTCATCTGTGCCTTTGTCCTGTCTGGGTGGTCTGTTACCCCCCTGGGATGTCTGGTTTGTTGTTCTTTCCCTCTGATCCCTACCCACAGGCACCCAACCTCAACATCACTGCTCTGTACAGTCAAAACCCTCCCTCATTAGTGGTTTCAGAGCCACCCCACCACCCCTCCTTTTCGTAATATCTCTTACCCAGGCCCTGGGAGAGCCACAGCCTGCCCTGTGGGATGGATCCAGCCAGCATGCAGTGCCCTCAGCTCCCTTTGGAAGAGAGGCACTTACACTTTCTTTCTTAATACCTGTAGTTGGGATGTGCCCAGTGACTGGCTCTGGGCAGCCCCCAGGCAGACCTTCATCTCTCCTATCATTTGCCTGACCCTGAAGTGGCAGAGCCTCATATCTATTCCATAAGGGCACCTGGGAAGGCCAGGGAGCCAGAGAGGGGGCTCTTCTGCCATCGCAAGTAGGGATATGTTTAAATTTCCCCCATCTTTAAGGTCACCTCCTTTTGCCTGATGTCAAGAGGGCTGGGGCTGCTTTGACTCTTGCCTAGTCTCCATGTGCTACAGTTCCCTCAGGGATGGGAGTCACAGCCTCAGTCACACTGGTGGTGTGACTCCACCAGTCTATTTCACACAATCCCTGATAGTCCTCAGCCTCTCCACTTCATCTTTAATCTCTGTTATTTATGCTTCAGCATGTTACTCTTAGAGAGGCAGAGATGAGGTAGGAAAATCCATCATGTTATGTGTGAACAGCTTTTATACTATGTAAGCATGCCATTTTTTATGCCACTCTATTTCTGGCATGTGCGCTCTTCTAAATAGCAGAGTGAATTTTTAACAGGAATAGGCGCCAAACTTTCAAATTCTTCACAGCTGTAGCAGAACCCTAAAAGCACACATCAGGGAGTCATAAACTGTTGTATAGTGCTAAAGATACATGAGTAGCTACATGGGAAAGGAAACCGGTCTCTTGGTCTTTGTAGGTGAGAGTCTGGATTTGTGTTCTGTATCTAATTTGCTGGGACTGAAAAGGAACCATTCACCCCTTTCATCCTCTCTTTTCATCAAAGACAAAGTGAAAGCAAGGCAAAATGCAAGTCCAGAGTGGTCCAGACTACTGCTGGAGGATATTGGAGGCCGTGGAATAGCTTCTGTCTAGCCACAGGGCTGCTGCACTTGTGATAGCTCACTGTCTGCGACAGGCCTTGGCAATGAGGCCGGCCAAGCCTCAAATGTTTATGGACAACTACTCTGCCAGAAATCTGTTAAAGGTTTTTTGGGAAACTGGCGTTTAAATAGATGGTAAATGTTGATATGAGTTACTGGGATACTCTTTTATTTGTTTGGTTGGATTTTAGGAGGCTTTGCCCTGTGAAATTTCAGAAATTCTCTGTAAAAAATAGAAAATTTTGTGGTATTGTTGATTACAAAAGAGAAAAATGCCACTGAGGTAGAATTGCATTGTTTTTCTGGAACTGGAAAATATTCTAATAATGGTCAGTTTTTACTCTTTCTTAGCATTTCTTTCTGTAACAATTTATATATTCTTTGCTTCAAACTCAGTTTGTAAATACTGAAATTTTTGAAAGTTGCTGGGTTATTACTTTTCCTGAAAGTAGGAAACTTAAATTTTTAAAAAGTGATAGAAATTGTATCTGAAATGTTAAGGTTAAATTTATGATTAATGAAGACCTCTGTGGTTATCTCATCTCTTCATGTTTAACATTCTTCTCAAAGGTTAATGAAACACAGACAACATTGTGAAACCAAGATTTTTTGTGAAAAAAATGTGTATAGAAAGATCATTATTGTTGAACTAATCTCTAAAGGCTTGTATCTATGAAAATGCTTTCTCCCCCAAAACTCTGAATCAAGGAGAGATGTATTAGTTTAGCATTAGGTATTTGGTAATATGAATAATTCTTTTCCCTTCAGTAAGAATGGTTATCAATTGTTCTGTCTGGTAAGAAGATTTCCTATTTCCTGTCATAGTTAAAAGAAAAAATATTTTGACCCTGTCTACTGCAGGAAAATAAACTGCTCAAAAACAAAGAACCTTTTTTTAAAATTTCTGTTACGTAAATTCCTCTGCAAATAATTTCTTTATCACTTATTGTCACTGCAGAGATGAAAACCAGACTTCCCACAATGTAGTATTATAAGATGAATCTATGTGCAATTTTCTTGGAATTACAAGATCACAGGCAAAATGAGTCTTCCTCTTCTATGATGTGGAAACAGAATTTTTCTGCATACCAAGAGGTGTTATATGATGAGCTGGGTAATCACCTGCACCATCAGTTAGAGTTTGATGCTTAATTTTGTTGTCTGAGAACACTGAAGCCAACATTCTGTGTACAGAATACCAGAATAACCAACAGGAAGGAGAAGAAAAGAGACAAAGAGATTAAGAAAATGAAATCTTTATCCAGGTATATGCAATTCCAAAAAGATTTGTTCAAACCTCTCTAAAAAATGGGCCTATTGTGCAAAACAGGCAAATTCGTAAAAGCAGCTAGAGGAGTAAACATTGCTAGAAGTGATTAATGAACAGAAATTCTTTTTGGCACTCTTTGTTCTCAGAAAGCCACATGTTCTCCTTTTCCTGACCAAGGAAACCTCCTGGCTTCAAAGTGTGGCACTCATCAGTAATCATAGGTCAGCAAATCTCTGAACCCAGTGGCATCCCATGGACGTGTCACAAACACAAAGAAAGGCTCTAGTTCATGAAGCCCTCATATAAGTGCAGAACAGGAGTGTTCTCCTGAAATGCTGACACTTGTAATCACTCCTCTCCAGCAGGAGAGCTGATTTACCCTGTCCTTGTGTATTAATCATGTGGGGATATTATTATAACCATTCTTTATAGTATGCTTCCCATACCGTGACAGAGCCTGGGTCTATCAAGTTATCATTGATTCACCTCAAAGCACGGCTGTGAGGCACTGGAAGAGTGCCCAGAGGGGTTGTGGGCTCCCATCACTGGAGGTGTTCAGGGCCAGGTCAGGGGCTCTAAGTAACCTGCTCTAGTGGAAGGCTCCCTGCCCATGGCAGGAGGAGTGGAACTGGATGACCTTCCAACCCAAACCATTCAATGATTCTATGATTAAGTGCACAAGAGCCTTCCCTCTAAACTGGAGAGAGATGGATTTGATGAATGGGCTGCTGGATGGATAAAAAAGTAGTTGGGTGGTTGCATCCAGAGTATAGTTGTCAATGGCTTGGAGTTCTGATGCATATCATAATTATTGATAATTGCTCTTCTTCATGTCTTGTGCTGCTGAAACAGGGAGCATCTTTGGTAGTGCCTTCAGATTGCTGTATCAGTTTGTGCTCTGTGAGGTGCTGCTGATTTCAAATGACTAATCAATGGCTGCTAAAGAGCAGATGAGTGCTGAAGAGTCACTAAAGCAGCTGCATTCATCTGGGATAGATATTATAGATGATGTTATAGAAAATGTGCTCACATGATATTATAGAAAACGTGCTCAAAAGCACGCTGAAGAGCAATTCCTGAGAAGTAATATTTATGATTACACTTTATAAACTTTAACCATACTTATGGTATGCCATAAAATGTTTCCATGAAGAGTATACAAGAGTATATACTCTTAGATAAGCCAAAGTCTCTGAAACAGGAAAAATATAAAGCTCTTCTCTATAATGAACTTTGACTGAAAAAGTAAGTGCAGAAAATATTTTCTGAAATAATTCCTAGGCCATGCAACCCTTTTTACTGATCTGTAAAAATAGGCAGAGGAACAACAACTTAGAGAAGAAATTTTTTCTTTGGGAAAACTTGAATGAAGATTCAGAGCAGAGAACAGCTGCCTAAAAATGTGTTATTTTTCTGGCAGAGAGTCTCCTTCCTGTAGTGATTGTTTTTTGTTTGTTTTGGGTTTTTTTTTGTTTGTTTGTTTGGTGGGATGGGGTTTTTTTGTTTTTGTGGTTTTTTGTTTTTGTTTTGTTTGTTTGGTTGGTTGGTTGGTTTTTGTTTGGTTTTTGTGGGTTTTTTTTGTAGCAATTGGCTACCGCACAGTGACTTGCAGCTGTTTGGCACACTGAGTTTCAGCAGAGATCATCAAGGCTTTGTGTGCATTAAGGTTCTGTTAGGAAACCACTGAGTCTCCTGAGTAGTTTACTTCAGAAAGTACTTTTGGCAATTGGTGATTCTACTAAAAGAAATGAGATAAACTTATGCTTTTAATTTTTAGTTGAGTAGATGGGGTCTTACTGCACAATCCAATTTTTGTTTGCGAAAAAAAAAACAACAACCAGATTGACATGTAGGAATTTCCTAGGTTTTATCATCTGAACATTTGGAGAATGTATGGTTTTGGAAAAACACCAAAAAAAAAACCAACAAAGCAAGAAACCAAACCAAACCAACCAAACAAACAAAACCGAAAAACAACTAAATGCCCACCCTGCCAGATAAACAGCTTTTTAACATCTCCTTTTTTTCCCATTTGTGCACAGAAAGGTATTTGCGTATGAAACTGTTTTCTGGAGTGATAGATGTTGCTTATTTCTCACCTGAAATGAGACAAACATGAGCATCAGTTGGTAGGTTTTTCCCTTGTGCAGAGCTGGAAAAGAGAGCTAATAGAAAGCCATAGCTGAGTTCTAGTGTCTGATCTCTGGTTTTAGCCTGTTTCAGAAAACAGCCTAACTTTCTTGCTGTTCATGGAACTAATGCTTTGCAGCAGCTAACTGAAATAAGATATCATGTAGGAAACTGAGTTTCCCTTGCAGGTTGTTCATTCAAAATACACAAAATTTCTAGCTTGAAGTTCAATATTTTGCTTCATATTGAAGGAATTGAGTTATCTCTGAGGAAATATCATATGTGAGCATGTATGATGACTTCTTTATCTATTTAGGTTTAGTTTAGCTGCAGCTTCTTTCAAAAGTGACAGAACACCAAAGTCAGTAAGTCTTCATGCTCTTCAGGTGTTTGAAAAGAACTGGTGGCATTGCATCTGTGATTCTTTTATTCCTATTGTTTTTACACCTGTCTGGGAAAGAAATCTCAGGCCTTCACACTGGCACTAATGGGGTTCTGCAGGGCTCCCTTTTAAGCCCAGCCCTCTTCAACTTCTTCATAAATGACTTGAACACAGGACTTGAAGTGATACTAAATAGATCTACCACTTACACTAAATTGGGAGGAGCTGCCGACTCCCTTGAATGCAGGGAGGCCCCGAGGTCTGGGCAATCGCCAAGCCTGTGAAGTTTAAAAAGGGCAAGTGTCAGCTTCTGTGATGGGGCAACCCTGGATGTACAGACAGGACAGGGAATGAGGGGCTGGAGAGCAGAAAGGGCCCTGGGTGTCCTGGTCAGTGGCAAGTTGAACATGAGCCAGCAGTGCCCTGGCAGCCAGGAGGGCCCCCATGTCCTGGGGTGCATCAGGCACAGCATCACAGCCAGGCAAGGGAGGGGATTGTCCTACTCTGCTCTGCTCTGGGGCAGCCTCACCTCCAGTGCTGGGGGCAGTTCTGCGTGCTGCAAAATAAGAAAGACGTTGAGCTGTTAGAGAACATCTGAAGGGGGACACCAAAGATGGTGAAGATTCTGGAGGCGAGGCCATGTGGGGAGCAGCTGAGGCCACTTGGTCTGTTCAGCCTGGAGGAGACTGAGGGGAGAGCTCACTGCAGTCTACTATTTCCTCCTGAGGGAAAGTGGAGGGGCAGATACTGATCTCTGTGTTGCAGGTTTTCTTCTTCTGTAAATACTTCTATAAGCACTTCTTCAAAGTGCTTGAAAATCTAAAGTACTTGTCTTGATGGAGAATTTGTGTTAAATTCAGTATGGAAGTTCTTTAAAGCAGAATATTTCAAATATTATCAGAGATGTTTTTTTCCCAATTAACCTCTCATTTTGCATTTCTGTTGACAAAATACTAAAAATTATTTCAAAATAAAAGACAGACAATGTATGTGGAATAATCCTATTGAAAATATCTCTTGTTTGAAACAGAAAAATACAGAGGAATTCACAAAATTAATAATTTCTGATAACCTAGATTCAAATTTATAAGGATTTATGTGAAAAGAGGAGTTTAGTGTGTGATTTTCTTTTGGCTTTTTAAAGGTGTCTTGCTTACAAAACCATGTCTTTGCTCAATTGTTACATGCACAGTAATGCATTTTAATGCATCTCTCCTTTTTGCCTTGAAATTGTGATGGTTGTAATAGCTAAATGTTTAAAAATTTAGAAGGTGTAGTTTTAATAAGCTCTGAAAATATTTATTTATACTTTAAAAAGGGCTGCAGTCTCAGCAAGAAGTGGTTTGTCTTCATTAAAGAAACATTTGGAATAAGATGCATAAAAAGCAGAAGCTATCTGCTCACTCAATCTATAATTGCTTATGAGTATCTGCTTGCCATGCCTAACAAGTGCATCTACAGAGAGTACAATGTAAACAAAAGTATGGATTATCCTTGAAACTTTACAATTTGTGAGTACATTGTTTTAGCTGTAAGACACAAACTTTATTGTGCTGTAAAACAGAGCATTTTATATAGGTTCCAATTTTTGGAAGGAGTTACTTTTTCTCACCAAGATGAGGAAAGCAATGTCACCTGTTTGAAGTCTGTACAAGAATTTCACAATGCACAAGAAAATGGTACTACAGCTAAGTATTTCAAAATTAATTGCCTTTCAATTTTTTCTGCTTTTTCCTTCCAGATACATACTGATCCAACAAACTGATGATCAGTAACACTGAAAAGGATCCTGGTTCTAGAGCTTGTATTTTTCTTCTGCTCACAGCAGTTTACATTCCAGATCACTTAACCAAAATATGTATAGGAATTAGTGAGCACAGGAGACTAAATGCCCAAAAATTGTTTTTTGATGAGTCATGGGTATGGCTCCCATTTCCTATCTCATGCACAGTTACTAGCAGGTAACTGTGGTAACTCACTAGTAAATAACAAGTTAACAACTGACTTTTTTAAGATTTCATAAAAATCTACTTTTGAGCACCAAAATCCAAGAAATGTTTTCATCTTCAGCTTTTTATTCAATGAACAAACTTGGACAAGACACTGGTCCAAACTAAAAAAGATTTTTTTCACAGTCATTTTTCTGTTGGCAAGTGAACTATCACTTAAAGACATTGATCTCGTATTCCGTCAGGGTTTTCTGGGAACTATCCCTGAACTTCTAGAATGCCTGTTCCCTTATTGTGCTCAAGCAAAATAACTTAGGTCCAAGTTATTAGTTAGCTAGGGGGTTTTCTGTGATTGCTTAAAATTTTCTCCTCTTTTAAATTAACCTACGGGAGGGTTAATTTGTCAGAACTTGCATCTCATGTAATCTTTGTCCTCAGATTAGAGTAAAACCTACAATCAGATGTCAAGATGCACAACCACCATATGCAGTATTGCAGTCTCTTCTCCCTACCCATACACTGGCCCTGAGGTGAGGGGCAGGGAACATTTTCAAAAGAATTACACCTATTCAGACCCATGAGAAAGTTGAAGTCCTTAATTGTTTTCTGCTATATAGAAGCCTGTAACTTCATGTGTTGTGACTGATCCCTACTTCAAGTGTGAACTGTGACTACCTGCTATGATTGGGTAAGTGAATCTGTGTTGGTTTTGGAGGCAAGAAGTGATACTGCAGCGAGACAGAAAGGTGTGACTGCAATTTGCACCTCTACTTCATTTGCCCAGAGAAGCTGTATTTTCTTTATGGATGTTTTAGAAAAATGACAAGAGGACACCAGCCAAATGCACTGTTAACAGATGTAACAGTGGCACTTGGAGTCAGACACAGAGTCTGTCATTCGTGCATAAAGGTTTCTTCTTAAACGCATGCATTGCTGGGGGGCCCTCAACCAGCTGAAAATATTTGCTGATTGTCAGCCAGAGGATTCGTGTCTTTTAGTGCTTTTAAATCAGAGCTGCTGTGTTGTGGAGGGAAGGGTTACATTTCACTTTGACAGTTTTCTGCCAGACATCCTGGTTGCTATCCAGTGCATGTCTAATACAAATAAGGAGATGCCAACAACCCTTGCTGAACAGCAGATCTAATTTTGCTAGTAAGTCTTTCTCATTAATACATCAGCCAGCCTTTGTTAGACTGACATTACAGCCTCTGCCTCTATGAGGGCCTCTGTTTAATGGAGAGATTTAGGCAAGAGCAGCATTATTCATCACCACAACTTTTACTCTCATGAAGGCAATGATGATTTGAACAAGGAAAACAAGCTTGGCCATGCAGAGGAGCAGATCTGTGGCCAGGGTTGGCTTTATTTGGCTGTGATGGGGCAGATGCAGAGTGGGCTATCGAGGGCAGCCTTTAGTGACAGGCATTGTTAGGATGCCTAACAACATGGGTATTTTGGCACTTAGATACCTAAAAAATCCATGTCTGTATGAATATTGTCACAGACTTGCCAGCTGGATATAAACTGGGGTAATTCCTCTGTTTTTTATGGCTGCCACAGAGGTGATTGATTGGGCAGGGAAGCTGGGGGAAAGCAGCTCCAACATGATACCACTGATACGGGTGTCACTGGTCAGGCTGTGAGTTGGAGCAGAGCAGCCTCACTTCATCAGTGGCTTAGTTTGATGAAGGAGGTTTCTGGTTTGTTTCTTAAAAGGAAACTCCAGTCTTTTACATAATTCAGAGTTACTCCTGTAAGAATTGTTACAATTTTTTCCAGCTGGTACTGTATAGTAGGAGCAGCCCTGGTGGAAGGACATAATCTGATAAAGTAATGATCTCTCTTAACAAGTACCCTAGGGGCTGTAGCTACTTACTTCTCTAGCAGCTTGTGGGCTGACTGGCATGCATTTAATTGTATACATTACTGTTCTCCACACACTAGTCCAGCTGTGCAAAGTGTGTAAATTATTCAAACTCACTCCTAGAGCAGGGATTAAAAACCCCTTGTTTTATAATACAGCCAGAATGTCACATACATGATGTTGGAGAAATTATGCCAACCAAGATCTTTATGCCAGTGTCTGCATAGGTGTGCATGTGAAGTTTAATACCATGGAATGTTTGGGCCTTGCTGTATTAAAGATGACTAACCAACTGTTACCTGAAAATTTGGAGCAGTTCTTGGATTTCTCAGATTACAAGCTCAAACTACTCTTAAGGGCAAACTGTGCCTCCTCTCTTTCAATGTGACTAGGCTGCTGGTGAATCCTCTGAAAGTTTATCTTGGCATGATCATTTCAAGATAATTTTTGTAATTGTACTGAATACATCTTTAAGTCTGTAACACCAAAGGATTTTCTTGACAATTTGAAACAGCTGAATAATTTATTGTGCAAAACTTTAGCAGTAAATAGTGAGAAATGTTCTTGCTATGGGATCATACCTGACCACTGCAATGCAGGAATAGGGTATTATCTACCAATATAGCTTTCTTCTGCTGTCTTGAAATGGCAGAGCTTCCTTTACATTCTGATATCTAAGAAGCTACTTATGTTTAGAGCACCTGCTTCTTACATAATTAGTTAACCTATATGATTGAGGATAGAGAACTGAGAAGAGAAATATTTACAGCTTAAAAACGTTACATGTAAGCAAGACTAATAAATAATGTCTGAAGCACTCCGTTGAACTGAAGTCCATAAATTCTCTGAGAGGTTTTTCCATACGAAAATGAGGCTGAAGGGGATCCTATGTACCTATGTATTCAGTTGTAGATTCTCCAGATATTTTATTACTATCTCTAGGATTAACTTGGAATGTGTGTACAAACTTCTTGCATTTTCCATTGTTCTCTATGCACATAAGATTATCTAGGCCAATGTCCAAAACGTTAGATTTACTGAAATATGTTTTCAAACCTTAAATGTTCCTTTATTCCAATATTTGAGGCCTATATTCTTAAAATAATGCAGAAGCAAAAGCTTATTTTGATTTAAGGAATTATTTTAGGCATTTCATAAAAACAGCACCTTTGTCTTAAATAATTATTCTGTAACAGAGCAATTTAGATACATTTAAAGCAATTCAGCTTAAAAATACAACATTTGTCTAGAAGCAAATCAGTTTTCACTTACTGTTTAAAGAAAAACAGACTCAGCTTGAGGAAATTATTAGAGTCACTCTGAATTTATTAGAGTCACTCCAGAGTGAGATAATAACAAATAGATCTTAAAAACACCTTGTCCCCACCTCTTCCCTTCTTCTTTCCAGGCTTAGCTTTATTCCCTACTCTTTACCTTCTGCCCCCTATAGCACAGGAGGATGGGGAAGCAAATATATTCAATCCCTTGCCTTTGTGAATCACATATGTAAGTATTATCATTAAAAATTCACATTTGTTACACAATCTTCACTCTCACCAACAAAAAATCCTCACATCAAAATCAACATATCAACACAACACTTATTCCTTCACACCTCTTGAAACAACAGAAATTCCCCACGATCATACCACTCTCTAACATTTTTCAGTTCTTGTTTTGCCAGTTATACCTCCCAATTATTATCATTATCTCAGGTTCCTCATTCCCAAAGTTGAGCAGCCAAAGGAATTGTTGTGGTTGACCTTGGTTGGACACCAGCTGCCCACAAAAGCCTCTCTATCACTGTCCTCCTCAGCAGGAAACAGGGTGGTGAGACCCTTGTGGGTGAAGTAAAGGTGGTTTATTGAAGAAATGGGGGCAGTTGCTTGCATGCAAGCAAAAGAAAAGGAAAAAAAAACCCAAAACAACAAAACTCCCAAATATTTTATTCCCTACTTACCATCAGCAAGCAACATCTGGCCACTTCCACTTGGCACTTTCCCCTTGGAAACAAAGCTTCAGCATGAGTAGTGGTTGCTCTGGAAGAAATACCTTGTAAACAGCAAATGCCTTCCATATCCTCAGCTTTTACATCTGAGTTGACGTCATATGACATGGAATATCCATTTGTTCGGTTTGGGTCAGATGTCGTGAATATTTAGCTTCCAAAGGTTTTGCCCACCCCATCCTTCTGGAGGAGGAGGAATGTTGGAGAGACAGCGCTGGTGCTGTGCCAGTGCTGCTCAGCAATAGCCAAAACAGCAGTGTGTTATCAGCACCTTTCCAGTTATCAGTGCAAAGTGCAGCAAGGTGAGGGCTGCTGTGGGGGAAATGGACTCCAGCTCAGACAGAAACATTGCAGGTGAATACCATACTGTCATACATACCATCTTGGTTGAAATTGTGGTTTTGTTCCAGCCATCAAGTGGCTTGAAATTGAATATATATTAAGGTTTTTATGTAAGAAATACATGAATCTATTTAAATGAACTCTGTTTTGAAGACCAATGTCCTCCAGATACAAAGCTCTTATAAAGTTGTGAGATATCTGCTGTATCCCAGTTTTCTTACCATAGCATTTAGAGCGTTTCCAGTTCTGTTGCCAGGGGCTTTGTGTTCCCTTGTGCAGCTAAATAAGAAATTTTTCTAGCATTTGTTAAAGGCTCACCTACAGGAAATGAGTGGCAAAGGGAAGAAAATATCTTAGCCAAGATTGTACTCTTACTGTCTTTTTCTGCTGAAAGTTTGTGATCATGTAGGAGTATCTCTGAAAAACTGTGACCTTAACAGATATTGAGAGAAAAAGAAAACAACACCAAAACCCCCTGAGTCTGGCTGGTTTAGGTATTATATTGTCCACCTTAAGTGCAGGAACCCCTGAGGCACAATCTATGACCCATTTAGAAGCTTGTAACTATGCTTGTTTTCTGTGGGTTTTAAATATATGCAGTGGCTTTCTGCTGTTTCTCTTGTGGTCTTTTGCAAATAAAACTTGTAAAACTAAGGTGGGAATAGTTGGCTTCTATTTCAGGAATTACTCTGCTTCAGAAAAGGTGAAGTAGCATGTTCTCTGCTCCTTCCCTGGACAGGTTTATAGGAACCAAGAAGACATGTCAGTATTGCCAGCACAGTGTTTTTCTCAGCTGTCAGCTGGGGGGGGGCAAAGAAAGTGTACCATAATTGGTATCTGACATCATTTCCTGAGGGGATGAGATGAGCGGGTTAGGATCATGAGGGCTCTGTGGAGACCATTTCCATTCATGGAGAGCTGCTGGGAGTTTAGTCACCAAAATATTCCCACCACAGATGAGAAAAAGAAGGAAAGTCCTTCTGGCTGGAAACACTTGCTAACTTTTCTAAATTAAATGATAACCGTAACTTATTTCGCACATTAGCAAAATATGCCTTTTGAAATGTTATAAGTAGTTTGCAACCTAATCAAGAAACTTGATCCATTTTGTCTTTCTGCATCCCATGCCAGTCTCAATATGTTTCAAGATGTAATCTACTGATGTGTCTGAATTCTTGTTTCAATATGTAATCTACTGATGTGTCTGAATTCTGTGGTTTCTGATAACTCTCAAATACGAATTCCAAGGGAGGTTAATTTCCTGTGTGTAGCAACAAGGATGTGTGACACCAAAGATAAATCATATTTATGTTTAGATGGGAAAAGGGAAGAAAACAGGAGATAGCATCAGCTCTTTATTAAAGTTTTTGTGAAATTACTTTTGGTCCACTGGATCACATTTTGTTAAAGTAGAATTTAGGACACAGAAGTACAGGAAGGCATTATTTTTATCTGAAGTGGAACTCACTGATTTTTTGCATATGTTCTCCTGTGTTGCAAACATGCAGACTTTTCATTAAATTAAACAGAGAGTTTATCATAGTTATTGTGTGGTTTTTTCCTGTTGCCAACAGAGACTAAGTGTATGAGGAAAAGTTGAGAGGTTCCTTAAGGAATATATGTGCAAACTATAGTGTTAAAAACTTCTTGTCCCTTTATATATTAGTAAAAAGTAATTAAAGATGAGACAAAATTGTTTATAGAATTTAAAACCCTTTAAACTAAAATTTATGGTAAAATTCACTGAAATTATATATATGTGGTGTACACATAAAAAAAAAAATTAAACAATGTTTGGACCTTTAATGATATTTAGAAATAAAAAGTATCTGATCAGCCTAAGCACAACATCAAAACAACATATGTGATCAATTTTCACTGTTTTCATGCAGATGTAAAAACCATTGTTTAAGGTGGTGTGGGGGAACAATACATGTGTAATATTCTTCTTCCAGTACATTTAGTCATTGGAAGGGCTTGAGCACCCTGCAAGAAGAGATATCACACTAAATGTGGCAATTTGAAATAATTTCCGTCTTGCTCTGTTTTACAGAGCAATTCATTATTTCTCCACTGCAAGACTGTAAATTGGGAAGAAGCTTGTAGATGAAAATTTATTGACAGAGAAATTTCAATTGCTGTGGTGGTTTAAGAATGTTGATCCTTACAGTGTAATCTCTAAATGTTCCTTGTAAGTATATGAGGTAAACTCATAAACTAACAGTGCATGGTATTTTTGCTTTTAATCTCCAGGAAAGTGGTAATGTTTGTGCTTTTTCCGCAACTTCTGTTCTTAAATGCTTCTGAAGTTTCAGCTGCTGCTTTAAATATGTATGATTGGTTGGTTAGCTGTTCATTTTGGTTTTTTTTATAAGATGCTGTTGCAGAAAGCATTTCCATACAGATGATGGACAAGTTTATTTGTGTATTCATGGACTGATTAGGAGTTATACTGGAAATACAGATCAGGAAGTGAGTAATGCTTTCCTTTAACAATGGTGTAGGATTAGATGCAAGGAGTCTGAAAGCTCCATTCCTGTTCTGTTTCCATGCATTTGAAATGCTTAGTGGTTTTTAGTCATAAATCATGAAGCCAACAGGTTCCATTACTATGCTTTGTAGTAGCAGTGGCAGTTCTATAATTATTATTATTCTATAATTATTTCTATGTCAAGATATTTCATGCTCTTTTTCGCATATCTAGGGGTAAAATAAAAAAATATTCCCTTTAAAAGAGGGTGCATGTGGATGCACTTTACCCCAGAATAAGTAAAAAACATTCTAGTTTGTTTAATTCCTTAAAATTCTTTGAAATTATCCTTACCCAGCTTGGAAAGGATAACTAGATGTTGAAGACAGTCTTTTCACATAAGATATATTTACTCTTTATTTGAATTGATTACTAAGAGCAGATTTTCATTCAGTATTGGTTAAAAGACCATGAGGATCCAAGGGTAGGTGATGTGGATTTTCTCTTGAGTAAAAGGAGAGAGATTGTTTTAGATCTAATTGTAGTTTAACATTTAGTGGCTTATAATTTCCTTTTACTGACATTTGAGGAATTGCACTTGTACTCTTGGTGCTCTTGAAATTATTTGTACCATGTTCTTGAGGAAAATAGGGGATGGCACTTTGGATAGCATGAGCTATTTAAATCATCTTTTTGCAACCTTGGTTGGTGCTGTAGGATGTGGAAGAGGCAGCACCTGTGGTATAAAGCTGCAATCAAAGCTCTCTGGCAGCTATTGGGAGGGGTAAAAAGGTTAAGGGTTACATCTTGACATCTGTAATAAAAAAATTTCTCTTAAACAGAAGGATTTATAAAAATGGTAGACTAAAAATGCTTGTAGAGCATAAACCACCAGTGCTTCTTATCACATGCTGTTTGTGAAATACTAAAAAACCTATCACTAGAAAAGAATAGGAGACATCAAGAGTATTACCAATGTCCTAAAATCATTGTCATTATAAAGTATTCTGGAACTTTTTGGAAACAACATTGTGAAGCCCCAAAGAGCAGAGTGCAAGAAACAGACATTGGCAGACCAGTCTCAAATGCCTATGTTTCATTAACTGCCAATAAAATTTTTTGGTATGTGTGTTTTTCACTTAGTCTGTTACAGTCTCTTTGAGGAGAGAATGGCAGCCAGATATGCTGGACAAATCACTGTTTGCAGTAGGACAGTTTTAAAAAGTTCCATGTGCGACACCTCAAAGAAATGTCAAGCTTATCTGCTTTCAAAAATTTGTTTAATGGCTGGGATCTGAGACAACTATTTATACTATACATGCACTCATGCTCTGGGTGACAAGAAGACATTTTGTCTGTGTGCAGTAGAATAGAGGGGGACAAGTACATAATGGACTGCCAGGTAACACAGTGAATGCTCCTTTTTCTTTGTTGTCTTAGATATATGGCATTATGTTTGAATTTTATTTCTTCAAACAGTTATAGTTTTTTTTTTTTAATGTTTCAGCCACTTAATTGATATCTTTGTTTATGCCTGTATGAAAGAGAAGTACAAGATTCAGCTTCTTCTTGAATGTGCAAGTTATTGTGCACGTCTTGAAATTTGTAACAAATTTCAACAAAAATCCTTTGTGTGTTTTAATCTGTGTTTTGTTGAGAAATCAAGTGTCTGTATTTCTTTTTGAATACTCTAAGCATCTTTTCTGTGTGTTTGCTAAGTATAAACCTGGTTTTGTTTCATAAAGATCACCTTGCTTTTTTCCTCCAGCTCTGGTGGTGAGGCTTCTTTAGTGCCAAAGTACTCTAGTTTCAGATGGTAGACTATTTCAAGCAGCCAAAAAGAGTTGGAGGGGATAGAAATACCTGTCATAAATCAGTGGAAAACATGATATTAATTTCTTCTCTATACATGGAACTATAATGAATTTTTAAAATGTAAATACTGTTAGAAATGTAAGAAATGACACTGAAATGCAAGATTACTTCATACTTCATTTGTAGTTTGATATGGTCAAGGCCTCTTCTTACACTGAATGAGTACAATGTAACTTTAAGGAGTATAATCTCCATGAGGCTGCTTGTGGCATAGAATAAAGGACACTTGCACTGTTGTCAGATTAATAGGGTATTCTTGGGAGGTGGTGATAGCTAGTCCTCCTCTTAAAATAGTTGCAGAAAATAAGTCAGATCTGACTGCAGCAACTATGTGCTCCAACCTCTCTCTGCCATCCTCCAGGCAAGCACAAAGCATAGTTGAAAAATAAGTTGGCCAGTCTTTACTATTTTGTAAAGGCCTCATTTATGGACATGAAATAGAAAGGATCAGCACAAGTGGAGAAATATCCCAGCTGACATATCCCAGCTGAAATATCCCAGTTTTCTAGTCCTGAAAGACTGGAGTTTCTTTGCTACAAGGTTTTGCTTAAGCAGGGCACTCTAGCCTAAATGCTGATTCCTTTTATGTGCCAGAAATTGGGACACTGTGACTACTTTGTGGCAAAACAGCTCTGTCAAAAGTAATTTCCCCAACTGAATCTCTTGGTCTGGCAGAAACCACCTGCAAGAGTGGCTGGTCCAATCTTGGCTGGTCCTGATTCAAAGAGTTTGCAGAACTTAGAAACCCAAGATTTCTATCTCTAAGACTAATAAAGGCTCTGTGACCTGCTGTGGATTTGTATTTTAAAAAGAAAATCAGTGAGCTTCCCACAGCTACCTGAAAACAGAATTATGTAACAGTACTGTTTATAATACACATTAAGTATAGGCAGAAGGCATCAGTCTTGTTAAACAGCCTCCCAATTTGGCACAGGGTATGAAAAGCTGCAAAAGCTATGCTTCTTGATATTTGCCCATAGTGTAACTTTATGTACTTAAGTTACATTATCAGCAAATTTCATACTTGGTGTGGGGGCATTTATTAGCAATGCTTTTTTTTTGGCCACAATATTTTTAAAGTTTCAGGAAAAATAACTTTTCTGAAATGCAAAGTGTCATGCGCTCCAGTCTCACCCACATTTTTTTTCCATGGATCATAATTTCTGCCTTTTAAAGTTCCCACATGAAGCATATTCTGGCCTAAACCTGTGTTATATGCACATCAGATTAAATTACAGGATGCAGCCTGTAACATGTGAAAGTAGAATGAAAGAAGCACTAAAACCTAGAGATCAGTATCTTAGGAAACATATCCATTTAAAAACTGAGCAATTAGCATTTTTTCTTATTTGCATATAAACTCTTCAACCTTCAGAATTATTCATAAGTGTTTATGGTTTACTGTATTTATACTGGGGACTTTTTTAACTGATGTACCATAGCTGCATAGTAATGGTGAAAGCTTTTGTGCCTCTGCAGATTACTGAGCAGTTGTAAAGGGAAGGATTGCTTGTGTGTGATATGTACAACACATCTAACAATGAGAATTAATGCTGATGCTTTTACATTTCACCTCCAAGTCCTTCTCACAGGGCTGCTCTTGATCTATTCATCCCTGGTCCTGCGCTGATACTGAGGTTGCCTTGACCCAGATGCAGCACCTTGAACTTGGTCTTGTTAAACCTCAAGAAATTCCAATGGGATCAGTCCCCCAGTTTGTCCAGGTCCCTCTGGATGGCGTCCCATCCTTCAGGAGTGTCAACAGCACCACTCAGCTTGGTGTCATCTGCAAATTTGCAGAGGGTGCCCTCGATGCTGTTATACCATCGATGTGGATGCTAAACAGGAGTGGCCCCAGAATGGACTCTGAGGGACACCCCTCATCTCTGGGCACTGAGCTGCTGAACCCAGCTCTCTGCATGCAGCCATCCTGGCAATTCCCTATCCACCATGGTCCACCCATCAAATCCCTTTCCCTGCAATATGGAGAGAAGGATCTTGTGGGAGAGCATGTCAAAAGCCCTACAGAAGTCCAGATGAATGGCATCCATAGCCCTTCTCTGTCCAAGGGAGATAAAAGAAAGACACTTGCTAATTCCCAAAAAACCCAATATTTACTGTTTTGGAATCAGAGTGGTTTGATTTCTCAAGGGAGAGGAGTAGTAGAGTTTAATACATTTTTTATTTCACAAATTGTATGTTTCTAGTTTTTTTTTTTTTTGATGCAGCTAAATATGGACTGAGATTATGGGTAAAACAGGAAATTTTTAGTAAAGGGAACTTATGTAACTATTGCAACTGAATTTGTAAAGACAAGTTTGTCAAATCCTGCTTCAGACAGACCTGCTAAAAGTGTCAATGCTAACAATGACTATACAAATCCACACATTTAGTAACTTCATATGCGTGACTGCACATCACAACAGGCTCACTTTTATAATGAATATTTATCATCTTCAATCATCTGATTAACCACAATAAAATGTAAAAACCTGTTGGCTCCATGACCTGGTAATTCTTCATCCTTGCTGTCAATGATGCATTTTAATTATTATCAAACAATTGGAATTTGTTGGAGGTTTTTCATGTTTGCCTGTGACAGAAATATAACCATGTAAATTTATTTTAATGTGAATTACTGAAAGCAGTGAATTTATCTAGCCAGTTCTTTTCACATTTTTTATAATTTCAAAGGAACTCACAGAAAGTCCATCCTTTTGGGTTGCTACATGGCGTATACAAACTCATTTTTGTAAATTATGACCCATTTGAATTGTATTATGAAAACTCCAGGATTCTGAAAAACCACAAACTAAAACCACACAATTCTTAGTCAACTGTTTGCACTAATAAATTTTCTTCCTTTTCCAAAATTTCAGTTATTACTAACTGAGGACTTAGCTTTCTTAGTTGTTGGTTAAAAGGTATTCAGCTCAGGCACCTGACTAAATAATGAAAAGCACTGAGTTTTGTCAAATGTTGCAGTTGTCAAGGCATTGTCCTTTGGCGATGATTGTCTTCTTTCTCTGCTGCACCCCGTGGCACACAAAATGAGAATATGAGCAGTTCTCAAGTGAAAGAGAGTAGAGAAAACATTCAGGAGCAAAAAAACAAAAAAACTGTATTTAACTCAATCTACATTTTCTCTAAAAGAAGAAAATCTGTTTAGGAAGACAAATAGTAATGGAGATACATTTTTCTACATTGAAAAGAGAAGGAACAATTTTAAATAAGCAGTAATATCTCTCATTCTCAGAGAATGAGAACAAAATGATGAAACCAGAAAGACTCTATTGCATGAAATTAAGAAACTTAGCAGAAAATTATACTTTTAATAATTGTTATGTGTCTAATAATAAAATATGATAGCTTTAATCCTTTACATTTTTAGACCTTCAGCGTCAACTCTGATGCTACTTTCCTTTAAATGGCTTTCGCCAAGCCATGATGCACAAATACTTTTTAAATTCTTCCTGATAGATAATTCACATTTTATTCAGAGGACTATAGATGCAAGCAGTTTCAACCATACATCATAAGTAGGACATTTACTGGTAGTTTTGTGTTTTGCAGCATATATTATTATGTCCATTTGAACTTATTTTTAAAGCTAATTATTGTTACTCTATTTCATCTGCATAGTGTGATTTAAATTTAAAAATAAAAACTAGAAGTTCCCTCTTGATCTTTCTCTGTCCTGTAGAATTTCCTTGCAGTACACAAGATAAAAGTAGAAGACCAAGTAGTTCTCCTACTCACATTACTTTTTCCTAAATATAAAAAGATAGCAACTTGCTAATACATTAGTCATCATATCCCTTTATGAGGTCTCAGAAAAGCAACCTGAGAAAACATTCTTAGATTTTACAGAATACATAAAATCTCAGAAATTTCAGATGTGCTGTGAATAGCAAAAGTCATAAGGCTGGTGGAGTCCACATTTTCTTCAGAAAGATTTTATCAGAACCTCAAATAGAGAATAATGCTTAACCTTGTTCCAATTTTTTGTGTTTTACAAAAACTGTGAATCACAGAAAAATGAATTAGCACAAATTGAGCTTTAAAGAGAGAGAATAATGACATTTTCCTCTTCTTTTATGAACATGCACAGAAGTCAGTGGTATTGCACACTTCCAAGTGCTTATCCATATGAGCTAACCTCAGCTGGCTGCAGTCCTGAAGCAGGATTGTGGCCCTTGCTCTCCTGAGACCGTCTTTCCTCCACGATGAAGTGCTTTGAAAAGTGACAAGAGCAGCAGTTCAAATACTGCTCTGTTTTAGGACTCCGTGTGCTATTACAGCGCCAGGAAAACTGAAAACAGCTTTTATTCTCCCTGAGTAGTGAGGGAGCACCTTCTCCTGCTGTTTTCTTTTTGAGGGGGACTCACAAGTACAAAATCAGTTTCACCTTCAATGGATGCTCCATGAATAGTGTGTGGAGTATCTAACATTTAGTGATCTAAATGAAGTTGGAAGGGGAAAAACCTCTGACAGAAGATAGGTGTATGCCATATTAGAATGATAAAAATTTTGTTTTTAAATGAGAATTCATTCCATTAGCCTCAGTGAAAGGGAAGATAACTCTTTTTTTATGTTTTTTCTACCATTTGAATAACTTGTAAGAGCTCTCTCACTTTCAAGGAGTTAATTTTGTATAAAAAGTATGCTTATTTAATAGCATTGTGATTTTTATTTAATAATATTGAGATGTTTAATATTTAGTTATTAGTGAGAGGCCTTGAAAGGGCAGGAGAAAATTTTGCTGCTAAAAAGCATAATGTGAATCTGCTTTGTGATATCAGTCTGTATAGGGTATTTTTAGTTTTAAAAACTTTCAAGGTGTCCTATAAGAGCAAATGATACATTTACGGGTAGAGAGAAGAGAAGAAAATTGCAAAAACTGCTCAGTAAATGGAAGGTTGTTCCACAATGCATTGACTAGATATTTAAATTTGTATGTTATATTTGACTACACAGGAGAGGAAAAAAGCTATTGGATAAATCAGATCTCTAAAACTGATTTCTCATATTATGCATCCCATCTTATACCCTGAATGCTATTAATTGAAACAATTGTCTGCATTAACTCTACATTACAGCCACACTAATTGCCAGCTTCCTAACATAGATGTGAACTTGGAATAGAAGCCTGTGTCCAAGTATGGTACTTGCACTCAGCGTCTCTTGTTTACTTCTATAGATTTTTTTGTGCTGCACAGGCATGCCCTTAACAATGTCATCATGTTCAGGTTTGTTATCTTTGGCCTATAATGTGTTTTTTCAAGGAAGATAAAAATTTCAAATTCATCATGGCCAAAATCATAATTTTTGGCCTGGTAGAAGCAGTAAAAAATATTTTCATTTAAACCACTGCGCACAGATGCAGAGAGAAGCAGTCTCTTACTTGTAATTACATCGGTTTTGTTCCTTCCTTAAGATATTTTTATAAGTAAGAATTTTCACAGTTAGCATGGAAGAAAATTGAAGTCACTGCGTTGCTAACGACAGCACTGCGTGCTGGTGGAAAGTTGAATGTGTGTCTCTGGTAACTGGATGTCTAGCTGCCTGCATCTGGCAAGGATGCATTACTCATTCTTTCATTCGAGGCATGAAGGAGAATATACAAAAAGACAAAGAAAATCATATTTTTCACATGTAGAAATGGCAGCTGGTCTGCAGAGGCTGACTCCAAGCACTCTGTTAAGAGCCTTTCTTGACTACATAGTGACACAAATGAAGTCAAAGCAGAGAACTTCTTCTCTAAAAATAATTTATCTACCTATTTATCTGCCCTTTTTATTCTTCAAAAGAAGATAAAAAAGGTAGATGATGGTAAATGTTTTGATCCCTACCTGCTAGTAGGATAAACCTTTATCAGGTAAGTCAATTTTAAGATCTGATTGGAAATACCAGCTTCTCTGTATAGAGCTAGAATATTCAAGGCAAATATGAAGGAGCCTGAATGCTTGCTTGACCAACTTACTCCACTGTTGTTTTGTTGTGCTTGGCACACCTGCCTTGTAGACAAAGGCAGTAAATTCCTCAGGAGAGTTTCTTAGCTTCAGATAAGTTTTGGCTAAGGAAAGAGAGAGCTTTAGTGCTGCCAGTTTGACTGGCATTCACCAACTGTGTTGGCTAACCCTTGGTGCCTTTATGCATCAGAATACTTTCCAGGGGAATTAGGAAGTTTGCAGAGTACTTTTAGATGTTCTGCTGGCTATATAATGGTTCAGTTTTGAAAGAAGCTATTTACCTGATGTTAATAGGAACATACAGACAGCAATGTGTGTTCACAAATACAAGGTTATGCTGTTTCCTGATCACACTGTCCATCATAGCAGCTTCTATGCATGCCTTGAATGTCCTTAGGAAGACATGTGATGTGGTCTATAAATTCTTTAGGTTCAGACATCGCTTTTAGTATATGTAGCGCTTGGTATAAGCAGGCCATTATCTCAAAGTGTCTCTCTAACTACTGCTTTCAAACAAGCAATTAAGAGGGAAACACCAGTTACAGAGTTAAGGAAATTAATGAATAAATGTAGAATTCAATAGATAATTATATGTTAATGGAGCACAGTAGCTGGAGTTAAAGGTAGAAACACTATGAGCTGGTGTAGGATTCTTTAGTGATAATGAGAGTTGCAGTTACTTTCATAGGGGTGGCTGGATTTGTGTGTTTTATCAGGAATGCTACACTTTCCACTCCCTCTGAAACACGTATTAAAAATAGTCATTAAAACTGAGCATCTGTTAAGGGATCCTTGGAAAGTGGATAAAATTGTATACAGTAGATAAAGTTTAAACACATTAATTTTAACAGTTTAACAAGAACAGATATGTTTACATCCCTTCACAATATGCAATTTACTTGAAGCTCAAGAGTGGCTTTCATGGGTATTTAAGTTAGGCCTAACTTAAATAACTCCTCTCTATTAAATTAGAATGAAGTTGCCTCCTATGACTAAAATGCTACCCAAGGGTGTAAAATAATATCACTTGTTTGTAAACAGATCAAACGACCTCTATTAGATGGCAATGATTGTGAGAGAAGCAGTATTTTATTAACATTAGAATGTGTAGAATCTTCCATTCATGATATTTAATCAAAGAATGGATTCAACAGCAACATAGGGATTAGAGCGAAACTTCCCTTCTTTCAAGTGCATTAGCCATTGCAACTTATAAATGCAAAAATTATCTTTCTGTCTTCCTGTTGTGATATGTAACATGAAGGATCTAAAAGAATAAAAAAGTGGAAGAATATGATGATCAGGGAAGCTCAGCAGCTGTGTAGGCTCAGGTAGTAAATTCAGAAACTAGCTGCTGGTAAGGATTTCCTTGGGGGAATATTTTTGAGCAATGAAGAAGAGGAGCACTGCATGGGAATGCACTGTCAGGAGTGTCCAGTGAATTTCTGCAGGGTTTCTTTAAGGTTTTCCTGTTACATTCATGATTGCAAAGATGTGTGTTTAAGAGAAGACTTTTGATTCCCACATCCATGCCAAACCCACATAACACCATTCCGTCCCCAGAAAGTTATAATAGATTATTTTATTTGTTTTCTTCTTGAAACTTTTTGGAAAAATTGGGCTGTACCCTTACACATGGAGCACAAGCCATGACTGCAAAAAGCCCAGCATTTTAATTCTGAGTAAGTCTGGTAGCAACCCTATGAAATACTCTCCAGCTGACATCTGAATTACATGTATTGAGTCTGAACATCCTTGGGCTGAGGATAGAAGTAAGCTGTGATCAGATTTTAGCCTCTTTGACAGATATCTCTCTCCTCCTGTTTCTTGGTTATCTCTATTAAGCACTTGAGTCAATGCTGAACTGTGAAAATACGGCACCAGCTTAAACACAACAGCTGTAACTGCATCAACCCTGAGGACATTTTGGTGTTCAGAGACATATGCAAATTGAAAGAGGCAACATACAAGATTAATAGGTACTTCATACAATTTTCCTCTAATTTCAGTTTAGAAAAAAAAGAAGAAGTGAGAGCTGTAGAAAACCGGCTTTTCCTGGCCGATTTCCTTATCCATCGGCAGGATTTTTGGGGTATGATCAGAGATTTCAGAAGGATTGTGTCCTTCTGTGGACTGTTACTCAACCAAAACACATCTTTTTTTTAGTCAGTTGGAATTTTTTTGTCTTGCCAATCCTGTATCTTAATGAAGGTAATTTTTGCTAGGACCGTTAATCCCTTTATCTCTTCCCTGAGAGCTGGGAAGTCCCTCTCAGTTCTCCAGTTCTTTCTGTCTGGGGCTGTGAGGGAATAATCCCATCCCTTCTTTCTCAGAAGAAACAGAGACAGGACATCCTTTGCCCGGCTTCCAGCTATTTCTTTCTGTTTTGGTTTAACTCCAGCTTATTGGAATTGGAAAGAAAACGTAAATCTTGTGGGTTGACATAATATTTAAACAAAATTTAATTTAATTTAAATTTAATATTTAAACAAAAATTAATAGTAATAATAACAACAACAATAATAATAGCCACAACAACAGCAATGAGAAGGAGAGTGTGAGAAGAGTACAACCCAAAAAAGACAAGTGCTGCACAAAGGAACTGTTCACCACGTGCTGCCTGATGTCCAACCCATCCCCAGGAAGCAATTTGTAGCGCCTGGGCAAAGCCCCTCAGTTTATATACTGGACATGATGTTGTGTGGTGTGGAATATCCCTTTGGCCAGTTCAGGTCAGCTGTCCTGGCTGTTCCCTCACAGTTCTTGTGCATGTGCTCGTGGGCAGAGAATGAGACACAGACCTGTCCTTGACTCACAGCCAAGATATCAGTGAGTAATCAGCATTATTCTCACACTAAATACAAAGCACTGCACTGTAGCTGGCATCAAGAAGATTTTATTTTCCAGCCACAACCAGGAGACACTTTCTATGACCGGGTTGGCTCTCCAATTAAAGTGTAGTCATGGATTAAGACATCTGTTTGTTACACCCTTGAGAGTCATATGAGGCAAAGGGCAGAAAAAAGATAACGATAAGGCAGGAGGATATGCAATTTCATGAGTCAAGTTAGTACTTTTAGCTTGAATATAGGTTCACAAGGTTTTCACAACTCCTTAAACTGAAAAAAGGTCTTATCAGTTTATCCAATTTCCATTTGGAAACTGGAATAAAATTTCCAAGGTTGCTATCAGGCCAGCTGCCCTAAATGTTTGGCAAGGGAAAGACAGATTGAGCCATATTGTTAACAACAACAAGAGCAGGATAAAAATAGGGTATTTGAGGCAACTGTGAATAATTACAGAATAAATAGGAGGCGGTTGTTTGAGTACTTCAATTTCCAATCATCACATTTTGTCAGAGTGAAATCTACTTTTCTTGAGTCATGTTGCATGGGTTGCTGCCTTTTAGTGGTGAATAAACTGGGAGAAGTGTGTGGGGGGAAGAAATTACCATGGGGACAATTGTTAGTGACCTCTGTGGTTCCTGACCCACTGCATTATAAAAGCAAAGCAATCTTAATAGAAATATACGTAATCAAGGGCCTTATGAAGGCTTTTATGAAATCCCCCGGTTTTCAGGAAGAAGAGCTGTGAAACAGAGAAGTGTTTCCTGATGGTGTTTCTATCTCAGAGTTCAGTTTCACTGATTTTGGACAATTCAGCGGTAAGAAATGTCACCTTGTGCTGTCACTCTTCCTCCAAATTTTGGCAACATCTCAAAGCATCAGAGAATTTCAGTGCTGAGACTGAGCTGGTACCTCCACTGATGTGAGCTCAGAGGTCTTGTGCTGGAATCCCCTGGGGTCCTGTGGCTGCAGTCATGAGGACCCAAGGTCTCAGGGTTTCCAGATGTTGCCAGGTCCATGTGGCTTCCAGACCCAAGTAATTCAGTCCCTCTCTGGAGCTGCAAAGCTTTTATTGACAGGTTCATTACATAGAGCTTGCTACAATCAATTATTTTGCCTCTCAAGAAAACTGTGCAGCACGTCATTGAAAAAGAAATTTAAAGTAGCAAAATCTAGGTTGTAATGGCAGGGAAACACAACCTTGGAGTCTTACTAGAATCTTCACTTGCTCCTTAACTCCACTATCTCATCACACTTTTCCCTAAAAAGCACTCAGTCCCACAACACTCAGAGACACATAGGATCATAAACAGTGTTGAATAAATATGGTTTCCTGATTTTAAGTAAATACTCCTGCAAGGTTTTGAAATTTTAATATGAGGATTTATTGTCCAAATATGTAATCTTTATCAGCTAATATCCAAAACACAAACACACTAAAAAGAAACTCTCACTTTAGCACATAATTCTCCTCAGGCAATTAAAATTAGAAAAACTTAGATTAATATAATCACATGGGGTTTATCCTCCTGTTTCAAGCCAGTGGTTCTGAGCTATATTCTGACATTCAAAAAATAATAATAACAAAAACTCAAACAAACAAAACCAAAACCAAACACCAAACACCAAATTAAACATCCACCCCAGTAAAATTAAGCTGTTATGCTTATTCAGGTAGATTTTTCTTGTCTGGGAGTGTTATGTACCTGGCTTGTACTGCTTTACATGTCACCTTAAAAAAAAGTATGTTTTTTGAACAACAAAACTTCTTTAGTAATAAAGTAGAAGGCAGCCAACTGAGTTTATCAAAGGGATGTTTAGGTGCTATTTTTGCCTTCAAACTGGTGCGTGATTAGTATGGGATTTTTTAATCCTTATACCAATAAGAATAGCCTAAAAAATTATAAAAGGAAAAAAAGGAAAAAAAGAAAAAAAAACAAGCAAAAAACCCCCACATGTGAATAAAAAGAACAGGATTCTGTGTTGCATGAGAAGGGCTTGTGCAGTTTGTGGTGCTAAATCCTTCATGCACACAATCCAACCATGCAGCAGAGATGAATGTGGTGTTTCTGTGCAGGGAGGAGGCCAGACACAGTGGCTCAGGGATGCATGCTGGAAGTGCAGAGTTTCATTTCCTCTCATCCCCCAAGCTTCCAGACCTCTATAACCACCTGCACTTTGATAATTGTTTTATTGCAGGCCAAGGCTTGCTGTAAATTGGCAGCTGTAAGAACAGAAAATTTTAGACACCATGGAACTGTTCAGATTGGGAAACAGATACTGCTCTGACCAGATACTGAATGTGAGAAAAGATACAGGGAAAAATGCTCTCTTAACAGCGGTGTTGCAGTAAATGCGTGGATTGTCAAGACTCTCAAGCAACTGATCTTGGTTGCATGTCTCCATTCACACACCATGATTCAGAGTTAGAAAATACTCCATCTGTCATCAGAAGGGAAACACAGGTTTTGGGACTACTACTACAGGTTTTTAAATATGCAGTTTTTCACCTGACCTTCTATGATGTGTTTGTTGCCGATGGCTCTTTGATAGGAAGCTTTTATTTAGGAGACATTCAAGTAAACAGTATCTTTCAAGTGGCATTAGAACTCTAAAATAAGTTGAACTCCTATGTATGCCATTCCTTGAAAATTCAAGTAATTTAATGGAAGTTCCTCTGCAACTGCCGGTAACCTAAAGTGGCTCATTTTTTAAAGTGAACTTGTACAAGGGTAAGGAATTTGATGGCCTTTGGTTGGCTGGACTAGAGTTTCTTTGCCTCCAGTGGTCTGATTTGCACAGGATGGCTTTGAAGGCCATTTCAGAAGTTCAGGTTTTATGCCTCAAAGTTTTCAAGACTGTTTCATATGTTTCTGTCTTTAAAGAAAATTACAATTAAAAAGAAAATAATAAAAGAAGGGTGAGTTTCTTTTCAGGACTTGAAAGCTAGTTTGAAGCAAAATATGGAATGCTCATGTCTTGATAGTGCTATAATTTGTAGTATTTAGATTATTTAAAAAGCATTGATGTCAGAGTGCTATATAAGGCAAATGGGGTTTTCTGTGCAGCATATTCCCTCTGATTATCTTGGTCAGTCATATGGTTGATGCATTGATAGCATCACTGCTAGTGGTCTAGGAATTCAGACAGCACATGCCATCAATTAACTGTAGATTCTCTACAGAAGTGCTCAGTGTTCTAGCTTTTTGACAAAACTACTGTCATGATCTAAGGCAATTTTTCAGTGTTTCCTAACTGGAGGAAAAAACCCTGCAGGAGGGGAAAGAAGTAATGAGTGTGTTCTCATAGACTACAACGTAGTGGTGTATCTTTCAAACAACTGAAACCAGCAGAAAAGAAAGGGAAAAAATCCTCAAAATTTAATGTTCATCAACACTGTGATACAATTCTAAGTTGTCACATACTTCTGTCAAGACTATTCAAGGACAATTTTGAGATTTCAAGGTTAGATTTATGGTGGAATGCAAGCCTAGATAAATGCCCTAAAGCCTTTAGAGAAATTAAGATACATTAAGCCACATAGATATGAAGTAGAAGTGTAGATTTAATTTTCAAGTAAATAGAAGTGTAAGTGATAGTTTTAAGTAAGTTTAACTTTAAGATTTAGGTTTTAAGTAAGTGGAAATGTATTGTAAGTGCCTTAAGAAACTATGCTAGTTAGAAAAGGCCCTAAGTCCTAGTTTCAAGTTCAGCAGCTTAGCCCTAGTCATAACAAAACCATACCAGAATCTTGTCACTAGAAAAGTAAAATAGATAAAAGTGCATGCTTAAATAGATAGAACTATTCATGTAAATAGATAAACTTGTTCACACAAATTTTAAGTAAGAAAACATTCATTTTCATAAATAGATAATATAGATAGTTTTTTAGGTAAGAACTGTCACTACTTTCATACTACTTTTGCACATTAGAATTAAGTTCAGATTGGTTTAGAAAGAATGTTTAAGAATTGTGGTTTTAGCTGATTGGATGTTTTATAAATAAAAGGCCCTGTAGTGGTGTACAAGCTTCATCATCATCCTCGACCACCACAGCAGCAGCACATCAGCAACCACAAGAAGAAGAAAAGAAGAAAGAAGAAGGAAGGCTGTGGTCCCTACTGCTGCAGCTGCCCAGGACATTGGGCTCTGTGCTGAGAACAATTGCTGCTGCTGCTGCTGTTCCTGCCCAAAATCCGGGACCCCATACCAGCAAGCAGCCTTGCAGCTGCAGCTCCAGCCTAGGACTTTATGCCAGAAAGCTTTTGCATGGACTTTAGTACCTTGAAGCCTTTGCCTTTGAGACTGATGTATTCATGCAATAAACAACTTTATAGCAGCCCACAACTGCTTGTGTCTCTTTGAAGACCCTAGACCCAGTAATACCTCGACATATTTCTAGTTAGTAGGACTGCTTCATACATTGTCCCAAAATGAGATAAGTTATGAAATACTGAATAACCTCTTCTATTTCTATTTTTGCCACCTGTCATATTAGAAAATACAGGGGAATTTTACACTGTGTTAGCTTATCCATAGTTTTCGTACTCGGGACTGGAAGAAGCATGTAACCAGAGTCAAGAATCATAGAATCACAGAATTATAGGCTACCCTGTGTTGAAAGGAATCTTAAAGATCATATAGCTCCAGTTTGCTGTGGGAAGGGACACCTTTCACTGGAAAAGATTGCTCAGCGTTCCATCCAACCTGAATTTAAACACTTCCAGGGATACAGCATCCACAAACTCCCTGGACAATATGTTCCAGTGCCTGACCAGCCTCACAGTCAAATTTTTTTTCCTAACATCTTATCTAAACCTATTCTTTTCCAGTTTGAAGCTGTTTGTCTTTGTCCTGTCCCTACATGCTCTTGTAAAAAGTTACTCCATTTGCCTTGTAGGCTCCCTGCAGGTAGATAAGTAAATGAGAGCTCAAGTTCAGCATTTCCTTGCCCTCTAAAATATGTGTTGCCTGGGATATGTTTTTGGGACACTTTTTTCGCAGATACTGATGCTTTCTGGAGCAGAGGAAACTGCTGTGGTAGGAGACAGATCATGAGTTGTTCAAAACTTGAAGGCCTAAATCTTACCTTTCTCATGTCTAAAGCTCATGAAAGATGAAGAGTTTCCCCCTCTGTGTGGAAAGGGAGGCTAATTTCTAAGACAACTTAGACTGACAGAATAATAGAATTATTTAGGGGAGAAAAGACCACTCAGGTCATTAAGTCTAACCTCAGCCTAGAGCTGCTGAGACCACCACTATGCCATGTTCCTAAAACACTGTGGCTACAGGTTTTTTATGTATCTCCAGGGGAATATCTCAACCAGTTTGCTGGGCAGGCTGCTTCAAGTCTTGACGACCTGTTTAGTGAAGAAGATAAAGAATGCTTCACAAAACATGCAAGAAAATTTAAAACGACTATATAAATTTGGCAAGATTTTGCGGGAATGAGAAATATCACTATCAACTAATGTAAAATGAGAGCAATGGACAGCTTTAGAATAGATGAGGACTGTGCTTCAATCTGGAAGCTAAATTATGTTGAAGTTGAACTAGCGAATAAATTTGCTGTTGAAAATGGTGATACTAAAAGTGATTTTAGATTTAGTTGTAGGTACAGCAATGCACTGGCCCACTGAAGTGAGCTTATTCTTGCAGAGTGTAGATGATCAGAATCTCTGAAAATAAGGCATGTAGCACCAACACGGAAAAACTTCCTTCCAAGATTATATAGGCTGAATATAGTGCAGAGCTGTTAATTATTCCAAACTTCCACAATCCTACCTGTAGGAAAAGTCTGAGAAGGAGACACTTGTAGAAAGAGGTGTGTGTTAGCCTAATTGCTTTCAGCATCATAGGTGAAGTACAAAGAGATGTCAACAAGGCTTCGGCTGCACAGAGAAGAAAGATGAAACTTTTTTTTACATGCTTTCAAATTCATTAATAGGACATAAATCTCTGCTAAATGGAGAGGACACCTTGAATTGTCACTTGAGATTCTGGTAGCTGTCATAGAAAAGGTGTATTTGTGAGCAATCACACTTGTGGGAGACAGCTGTCTTAGGAACATGGAGCAGAATACTGTCCTGTTAAGTTGTTCTGTCCACTTCCAGCCTCTGCTTGATATATTTTGGTATGTATCCTTGATATATGAGAGTCCCTGTCTTGATGCCAACAGAAGCTTTCTTTGGAAGGCACCAGCCTGATTCATGGACATTACTGCAAAAAGTGTTGAACAAAACATGCCATCAGATGTGAGAAGACTTCAAGGCAGTAAGATTTTATGTTGTTCTGAAATGAACAGCGACACTGAGGATGCAACAAGTGCTTGTTGTGTACGCCAAAAAGTCAAACCAAATTAAGGTAAAGTCTCTATGCAGAAATTTGCAGGCACTTTTTTTCCTAGTAGGAGAAAGCTGTGTACATGTTAGACAATTAGAAACTATTATAGACTATTACTGTCATTTCTCTCTGATGACCTTACTAAACAAAATATTACGGTCAAAATGGCAAGTGAGTGACCAAATGCCAGAGTTTAATGAGCACAAATTCTAGGACCCTGTTGTGAAAAGCACTTTCAGCTGCACGGTTGCCATTTCCTGTAAGCCCTGGTCCCACAGAAAGGAGAAATGCTGTAATTTACAGCTGTTAAATCTACAGAAAGGTGCTGAGGATGAATTGTTTGAACAAACAGAGATGCCATTAAAAGCAATTTCAAGAACATTTGCAATAACCAAATAAAAAGAGACAGGAATGCTGTACAAACAAATTTTCCAGGAAAGACACTAGAGTGCCAATTATTGGACTGGTTGGCGTTGTCAGTCCTTTTGTCACAACAAAAGGTTGTGTACTTGTGTACTTGTGTTGTACTTGGTTTTGTTCCTCCTACTCACGCATCACCTTCATGCTGCTTAATGCTGCATAGAGAATTTGAGATTTCTATACTATTGAAGTATCTTAGCTAAGGTGTTCTGGAATTTCAGGACTATATTTGATCATGAGGAACATCACAATTGTGTTTGTTGCCCCATTTTTACAACTAAATAGAGATTCAAGAAGCACATTCAACCACCCATTGACACAAAACAAATACCCTCATGGCTTATTTATTTTCTTGCAACTCGGCAACAACAAACATATTTTATGTAAAAATAAATCACATAGCATGGGAAATTATTTGGAGATTATATTTATTTACAGATTTTTTTGGTTTGAAAAATTTTTTGAAGTGTGTTTGATAAAGATAATAAGTCAACCACATTCTGTAACTTTAACTTGCATCTACCTTTCACCCAATCACAGGCTTCTTCTCACTGCAAAAAGAAAAGGCAATGAAAAGTCTCACTTCAAATATAATTTCTGGGCCTCGAATTCCTTGTTGAAGAAAAGCTACTGCTTTCCGTTGCAGCACCATTTAAAGTAGTCCAGATTCACTTACGTTGATTTCCCGAACCTAAATAAACATTATGTATTAAAGTCTCTAAATCTTGTTATCCTCCCAATTCTTTTAAATTTATTTTATTTTATTTTTATTTTATTGCCATAAAAAGGTTATAGTTTCACTTGCTACCACTCTCTCAGTGATCCTTGTTTTTTCCTTCCATTCCCGACTTTTTGTCACTGTTGTGCAAATAATAGGTAATGAATGGAAAAACTGAGTCTATGTCCTGCAAGCTAAAATACTATTAAAAACCTTTATTCTTCTAGATTGTAGGGATTTAAAGAATATTCTTAATGTTTAAAACTTAATTCTAACTTTCCTGGCTTTTGATTTTATAGCAAATTGATATTGGTTTGTTTAACAGTGTAGAACAGAAATCTTTTTGTATGCAGGTAGGTAGGTAGGTATTCCAAAAATAATGCACACTTAAACGTGTCTTTGCTACCTAGGCTTGCCTAAGGCATACCTGTGTTTGCAGATGCAGATTCCACACCCTTGCAGTGTCTGTTTGTGATGCTTCTCTCTCACTGCTATGCAGAACTGAATTGAGAGTTTTCAATAGGAATGTCTTACACACCGTGTGGGAAAGAAGGGGTCCCCTCTTCTCATGAGCAGGGAAACTTCTCCACACCAATATTTTTTTCCTCTGGTTGCCATGGTGTCATGGTTGCCATCCTTTTCCTCTGTTTGCCAATGGCCATGGTGTGAGTTGAGGTAGTGCTGGACATTGGTGTCTTCAGTAAGACCATGCAGAGCCCATCTCTCGTCTCGGATGAGTTCTGAGCTGTTCAGGTTTGAAGATGAGCACAGTAAGATTGTGTTGGGCTCCAGTAAGCAACCTGTAAGTTGTGACTGTTAGTACTGTCACATTTGCAAATATGTTCTCTGTAATACCTATCTGAACTCAGATTTAGACTGCAGAAATGTTTGATTTTTGTGGACATTATATCTTGGATATAATGCTGTAGCCCTCCAAGATTTATCCCACTGCATATCCTTTCTGATCTCTCTTAGGAGGTCCTAACAAATCCAAGACAAATAGTAGTATGGCTGTGCTAATCATGGACCTCTCTTCTGTTAGATGGTAGTTTTGTGAGACATTAGATACAAATTGGGATAGCTGTTTTCCTCTTATGTCTTTGCATGGACATGATATCAAACATTGCTTGCCTTATCTAACTGTAACTCTCTAGTGTCCTTTTCATGGGTGATACCTTATGCATAAAAGTACTAGAGCTGTGCCCCAATAAGTAGTATTTGATTTTGGAACCAGCATGATTAGGCATGATTAGGCACCAAACTTTGGCACGTACAAGACGAGGGCTGCATTGGTGGCTGAAGTACAGCTTTAAAGTCCTGTACCTTTTTCCTGCACTGCTTGCTGTCTGCTGATTTTTGTTAGATGTGATGGTGTGCATAAAAACTGTGTAACAAACACCAACTGATTAGCTAGAAAACTCCATCATGATATTTCTTTGATTGACTTGGTGACTCCTACTGCCTTCAACCAATTACATAGGTGCAAAACAATCCTATTTTTAACGCCAAAAGAAATGTGAAATAATAGCTTGTCTTACAATTCTCTTTTTCTACTCAGCACTAAAAAGTCCTAATCTTGCAGCAAAAAGATGTAAGGTACTTACTGTAAAATATTGGAGGTAAATCAACACACAGCAGAAAGGTGTTAAGTTTATGAAAAGCAGCTGAATAATTATATCTGAGACTTTGAATAAGTATTTCTTTATTTAATGGGGAACCAGAGTGTTATCGCTTTTGCTAGATTCTCCCAAATGTAAAGAATATTAAGTAATTTGAAAAAGTTTTTCTTTAGACTGTGCTTACATGCTCACTTATCTACATTTTATATCATATGCTTCAGCAAATAAAAGCTCCTACTTGCGTACTCAGTATGTTTGGAATTATTATCATATTAATAGGATATGGGAGGATGAAAATGCTCTGAGATGCAAGCAGTATTCCTGAAGTAAACCTTTGCAAAATAATGATGTTATCACAAAAAAAGACATGGTTAAGGCCCTTAAAAACAAACTGGTAGGCCATATATGGAAACCTAATGGATTCTATATATATTTTAATACTTCTTTCAAGCTTGATAATCTATATTTTGAAGAAAAGAACGGGTTCTTCTGAATAGATTCTGTGAGAATGGGAATAGGCCAATAAAAGTAGTAGTTTTGTTTTGTCTCATCTTCTTGTGGTGCAAGATCTACAGGTAAGTCAAACAGGTTGTTCTCCTGGGGTAAAAAACAAAGTGTTCAGGAAATCCCCTGTGGTTTAATCTGAAAAATTGTTTTGTAGTTTCCATTCCTAATATTTTGTTGATCAGTTTTCTGCTGGAATTGACAACATAGATTTTGAATTGCTTTCAGATGACTTGGCCTGTGAAATTGGTTCCACTGAGCTATCTTATGTTCATGAGCTAAACTGACCCAGTGAAACTTAAAGAATTAGGTATGGAATTTATAGATTCCAGTTTCATTATCTCAACTAATTTGCCATTGTTTGTTTGCAAAGCCACCTTACCTATCTTGTCTATCTTGTCCCACAACTAAAACATTCTGCCCTCCTCCTTCTGGCCATTGTGTCTTACCATCTGGAAAGAGCGGCTCATGGCGCAGGGAACAGCAGAGCAGTGTTTCAGGGGACTGAAGAGCGACTCCAAAACTGCAGAACACGTCTCATAAACTGGTGTTTGTCCATTTCCAGAACATAATTGATGCATGAAGGAAGTCATCAGAAACCCAAACTCCAATAATTTCCAGCTCAGCTGCCTTCTGTAAATGCCAATGCTTTTCCTTTCAGCTTGACAAATTCATGTGTTGTAGAACTGTTGCTTTCCATACACTGTCTTTGACAATAGGACACAGTCTTCACTTGTTAATAGAAACTTTAAAAACTTTTCACTTTTTTATTTGTGATCTGGGGACTGAATTAAATTTCAGTACTTTGTATATACCCGATTAACCTCATAGTAGTCACTGAAGCTGCGTTAGATCTATGGCACCAGAACTCAAAGATAGTTTGGTCTCTGGCCACCAAGAACATGATGTGTCATGAAACAAAGTCAGTAAGATGGTCTTCTAGAAGCAATCTCTGGTTGAAGAAGAAACTCAGCAGAAATTCAGAAGGAGGCAAATGCCAAGTGAAGCTTAATGTCTTCTATTTTGAATTTGGGTTATATTTGTATATCTAATTTTCAAATAGTACATTACTGAGAAAATAATATGCACAGAAATTTACAAATAAATTGCTCTATCCTTTGTATGTGGTTATACTTCATGCTAAGTGGGTTGGGCATATGTATTCTCTATCCATTTTCTGGAGAGTGGATACCTGTTTTAGGAGCGATATAGATTACATCTTCAGGAACATTGCTGAGATGAAAAAAATAGGCAAGGTATCAGCTGACAATAGTGATACCTTATTTTGCAAAGTTTATCATGACAACTCTGAAAGCAATTTAGGACTTCCCCTACTTTGGTTTGCAATAGAAAAAAAACTCACAGGGTGGAACTGTGACAAACTTTCTTGTAATGTAGCCTGGCTATTGAGTTTTCTTACTAAATCTGAAAGCTGTTTTTCTTGGTTTTATGAATCTAGACCTAGAAAAAAATAATTACAACAATGCCTTGTGTCCTGTCAAATGTTCATGCAATGCCTGTGCAAACTTCCTTCTGAAGCAGTGTTGATAGAGGTAAGCATCCATCCACAAAACCAAAAAGCCATGCATGCCTTCTCCACACCTTTCTGGGTGATGCTTCTTTTATAACATTTTTCTTCAGTGACCTTCTGCTGCCACCTGCCTCTGAAGGATTTTCATAAAATCTGCAATTGTAGAACTAAGCTCAGAAGAATTCCCTGCAGTGTGTGCAGAACTTGCACTGGAGATTGACTAGTAAATCTTTTAATCTACAAAAAAAAAAAATGTTGCATCTTCAAAGTACAGAATTCCTACCTGCATCAGAGATGGAATATAATATGACAGAAAGACTACCCAAAATAAGTATGAGTTTTGCATGACTATTTTTCTGTGAATTTGTGTAAGCCCTGAAGTGTTCAAAAGCTGAAGTTAATGTTTCCATTATAATGAAGGCTGCAATATATATGAAAGGCTGATTGATGTAGACTTTCACGTGGGAAGCATGTGTGAAGTAGTTTTAACCTAACTTTTCTTTTTATACAGACAGAAAAATTGTGCACAAGTAATGAAGGAATAAAACTAGTGAGTTAGCACAGGGCAGCGTGCCATCTGTCTGCCTCAGGTATCCAGGTCCCCTGCACTGTGGCAGCCAAGGAATTCTTTGTCACTCACTAATTCACTCTTGCCACACTTGTTCTAGGCTTGAGTGTGCAAAGAAATGATACAGATATGATTCATTATAGATAAAATTGCAGTTACAGGCATGTTAGTTCAGCAATAAGACAGTTCTTCAAAGAGTTAGTACATTTGAATTCCTTTGTGATAGATGGCTGTGTAGGCTCAACAGAGATCATGCAAAAAGGTTTTTGTACTTATGTCAAAAAATGCAGCAGTACAGAAACATTGGGTCAACACTTCTCAAGTGATAGTAAGAATGAGAAAGAGATGTACACCTACACACACAGAGATGTGCAGCTCTTGGAAGATGAATTGCTGACCTATCTATGGGTTCATATGTATGAGAGGTGCTGCCAAGCTTCTTCAAGGTCAAGTGGCTACACTGAATAGAAATGCAAGATATAGACTGAGAAAATTCATCACTTGCAATCTTGGTTAGAATCGCAGAATCACTATATTTGACAAAATATTGAAGCGCCTAGATCTATTTTTCATCAAGCCCTGAAGTTGTTTTACATGCAGGCACCCTAAATAAGGTACCTAAGAGTTTTCTGGAAGTAGTTTGGCAAAAGTACTTTGGCAAAAGTAGTTTCCCTTTAGTTCTGTACATCATCTGGATTAACATGATTATACTTTTTTTGGATGGTTGGTTGAGTTCTTTTGTGGTTTACTTTTGCTGCTGGTAAGCTTTTTGGCAGCAAATAATCTTTGTAATTTGACAATTTGAATGACTTTACAATTATAACCCAAATATTTAATGCCTGTCCATAACCTGTCCTGGGTGAGTGTAAGTTCATATAACATATAATATGTGTGACATATTAATATGTGTGATGTGTATATGAATGTTCTAGGAAAAGTGCCTGCAAACTTTGTTGGAATGAGATTTCAGGACAGGCTAATAAAAAAAAACAAAACAAAACAAAACAAAAAACCTCCCCAAAAAACAACAAACAAACAAAACAAACAAAAAACCCCCAAACCAACTACAAAAAAAACCAAACCAAACCAAACCAAAAAAAAGATTAAAAAAATGTAGAAAAAAATTTATATGAATGTAGAGCATCACAACAATGACAAATAAAAACAGCTATATTGTGAATAAGACAATCCCTGCCTTGGCCTAAATTCTAATACTGTGATTGTCCAAATCTACTAAGTGCGTTTTCAAAACATACTTCCCTATCATTGCTTTTATATTCTCAGTTGGCTGGGTTCATCTGCCGGAACCTGATAACACACATGCAAAAGTGCACATTTTAACTCACAGTCAGGTCTCCTTCTGAGTTACTTCAGAAAGCAGATAAATGCCTTAGAAGTGTGTCACCTAGCACAGCAAGAAGCTGTGGTGAAATCTTTAAGGCACCCCCACAGTCAGCTTAGCAATTTCAATAACTTTTGGATGACACCACAGCAAAGCCCATTGCTGCAGATCTGCTACTGCCTACCCCAATGCACATTATGGTTTACATTTTTCTCTGCATCACATCACTGTGATGAAGCTCCATTATTGGTAAGCCTGTGTACTGATTTTTTTCTTAGCACAATTTTCTTTGCGTTTTCTAATCATGGTGTAAATATTTTCATTCTATGCGTTTCTCATCTCAGTTACTTACATAGCTTCCTGTCTTGCCTACTTCACTCCAACCACCCTTGAGACCTCTTTAAACACCTTTAAACTGAAGAATTTTCTGTCACCTTTACCCATTGCCTACTTGTGTTGGCTCCTTCTATACGAGATTTATTACTTCTCCTTTGATCTCACTTCTCACTCATCCTGTTCAGATGGTTGCTCACAGCTCTTGCTCCCCTCATACACTTACTTCCTCTTTCTGTTTTACCATATTTCTCTACATCTGACAGTTCAGGATGACCCTTACCTTATTGGCCTGAAAAGCCATGTCTTGCTCAGGCATCTTTTTTCTGCATTGTATCTTGATTTCTTCAATGAATAAAAAAATCCTTTTTTGCAGGTGTTTTGGTGTGAAAGGGAAATCACATGGTCACATGTGGTGCAAGGCCAGCTGGTTGAAGAGAACACTGGGAAGGGAAGCTGGTTGAAGGGAACACATATTCTACCTGGACCACTTTTTATCTGCTGATACTTCAGATAGAATGGACATGTGCTTTCATATGCATGCAACAAATGATCAAATAAGTCCAACCTTACTAAGATGATTGAATTGTGTATGACTAAATAAGTCAGCCCAGGCCACCAGGTTCATATATTTGCCAGCACTTGGTCTGTTGGTGATTCTTTTCTGGATTTGAGGAAACACATGCAATGATCTTTGCAGAGCAATGTGTAACTATTTTTCGTCCCACTTTGGAAAAGGGTAAATTCCCACAATAAATTCACTCAGTGTCCTGTTCTTCCCTGGATACATTGGACGTCCATTGGCAGTTGGTGCAGAGGATTCTGATTCTTTATTGAAAAAGGGGAATCAGGAACATGTTGACTTCGTTCCTTTTCTTCCCCTACCTCTCTGTATGTTTCTTTGCTTTTTTAAGCTGTGTGATATTTGGGTGGCAGGGAAAGGGAAGAACATGAGTTTCAGCCTTTTTTTGGACATTTATCAATCAAGGTGCACCTAGATTTTCACTAGAGACCCTCAGCCTTTGAGTGTGTCAGCTTTAACTTTCTTATTTCCTCTTCTTTTTTTTTTTCATGACAAAACCCCTGTACAAGTATCAGTACATCCTCATATTTTCACTGAGGAAGGCTTTACAAAATATTTTCTTACAAGTTTGGTTGAGATGTTTACCCTAGGGATGTTATTTATATTGTATTAGTGGGTTTCAATTTGCTCTGTTTGGAGGTTCTGGAATACTTTTGTTGTGTGTGAGTGGCTTTTTGCATCCCAGGAAAGGACACATATGTTTAAAGTTTCCTCAGAAAAGTATGCGTTTGTCAATTTTATGCCAAAGAAAGCAGTGAATCTCTGAAGTGGTTGAGAATGGGATGAAAATAGTGTATTTCTACCTTTGTAGAAAGTCCTTGTAAATATAAATACAAACTGGTAGTTTCAGGGGATTTGTATATGAGCTTTGATGGCTTAATAGAAAGAAAAGTATCTCTTTCCTCCTTAAAAGCTGTAGAGGATGGAGGCTTAAAAAAACAAACTAGGTTCTTCTCCATTTAAAATCTCTACTGCCTAAAATATAATGTCCAGAACCCCTTCTAGTTTCTTTCTCATTGATATTCTACAGAGTTTTTTGTCCTCTCTGCCAATAAAATTCTGACTACCAGTGCAAACCATGAAATACTGAGGAAATAAAGGATTTTCTCATAAAAGCAGTGTGGGAGAGCTCTATGGCTCCTGTGATATCCATTTGTATCAGTCATGCAGAGTGCTATTGAAATTTGTGGGATGAAAGCAAACACCCTGTCGAGGGCGTATCTGAAAGATTTGTTTTCATGGATGGCCTATTCCTACCAGACACCTTCCATTTACCTGTAATGATATGAACATTGGTAGCTCTTTGCCAGAAATCCACAGACCCCTCAATGACCCCACTAAGGTCAATGACCCCACTAAGGTCATTTGACCTTCATTAGCAGCATTAAATGTTTTCAAGACTGATACAGCCCCTCCTGGGCTATGTCACCAATTTTCTACATGATAGCTCTATGAGCCAGCAGCAGCAGCTACTAAATCTGATTATTTTCATCCCATTTTCTCCTCTTACAAATGACTGCCTAGGATCTTATAACTACAGGAGTAGCTTTCCTTAGGTCTCTGAGACATGTCAGGTTTGACATGGAGCTGATATTTTACTACACCGAGATAAGAAAAAATATTGTGGGGAACCAAGTTTCCTGTACTGATCCTTGAGAATGCCATTAGGGGATTAATGCAAACTTTACTTCACACTTTCAGTCTTATTTTATCTTTGCAATATACTACAACCTAGATAATAGCATTGCCAAAGCAAATTAATTTCCCAGATATTTTCTGATTTTGAACTTGTACAAAGTATAATTGGTGAGAGAACAGAAGTGTATCAAGGAATAATACCTATGTCTGCAGAGCAGGATGGGTGGTTGCCATAGTAGCAACCAGTCCACTAAATAGGGAGTAAGATAAAATGACTCAAAGACAAAGACTGATTTAGGTCAGGGAACAGCACTTCATAAAAGGAGAAACTTCTCTCTGATTTATTGTTTTTCTTTTGTGAATTACAATACATCTTGAGAAAATGCCTGTTTGCCACGACAGCTGTGTTAGGACTCAAGAACCCTTGAATATAGTGAAGAACGAACTTACAACACTCTTGGAAGCTCCAGTGTCAGCTGAAGAAATGTAGATGAAGATGTCTTGCTTCTTTTATGTTATTTATGGATTCCGTCCTCTCTAACTGATAAAAGAAACATTCCCAAGATGTTACGTGAGTGCTGCCCTCTGCTAGAAGTTGGATGAGCTCACACTGAAATGTTTGTCTGCCCTGAACTGTGGGAGTTCAGCAAGTTCCAAGCTTGCCTCTTGGAAATGTCAATTGCATTTTTGGTAGGTATTCACATACATGTGTGTGTACATGGGTGCATGCGTGTGTGTGTGTAGACAATTTGTACGTGTGTAGACAAATTTTTAAGGAGATTCTAGAGAAATTAAGTTGAATCACATTGAAAAAAAAATGTTTCCAAATAAACAACCACCCCTACCTCTTTGTGAGGTGAGTACTGAGGAGGTGTTGGTTATCTTCAATCTCACTGTGGTTTGGAAGCAGGGATTAGTTCTGGCATCGTGCCCTTGTGAATGAGCAGGAAGTTGTCCTGTAAAAAAGGATTCAGCTTCTGAGCATTTGGCTGTGATGTTGCAGCCAGTGCATCATAACATTGAGGTCTGGTGCCGAAAGTTTAAAGCAGAGGTACATAAGTGAAATTTGCTGAAGCCTCTGCAGTGAGGTGTTATTGGTTATAGAATTAGGCTTAACATCCTTTATAGGGGAAAAATATTGTCAATAAATTTAGATTGTGAAAAGGAAGATTAATTAATGTCTTGATCAGTCTTTTAATTTAGTATTTAAATGAGGAATAAAAACTTAATAAACTCTATCACTCGCTCACAACTATCACTTCTCACAACTATCACTCACTTCTCACTGCATCACAACTATAGCAGTAATTGAGGGAAGTTGAAGCTAAATAAACTGTGATTAAAACAGTACACACTGTTTGGGCAATGATGAAATCAGTCACAGGAATAATTTGTAAATTCCTGCATCAGATGCTCCATCATGCTATGTTTTACATAAAGACTGTAGACTCCTTTAGATAACATGCTTTATGTTAAAAAGAAATTTGCTTTTGAAATTAAGATGATAGGCTTCAAAATCTCAGTATGCCATCTACAGAGACAGATGTATCTCTTCTCAGCCACATCCCCAAGGTTTGCTTGTTCACACTACTCTACAACCCAAAAGCAGCCAGCACTGCACAGATGAACCCATCCCTCATCATTCCTGTTGTGTAGAGGTTTCTTCATCTGCTTCAGCTTCCTTGCCAGCTTAACCTCAGCTCAAGGTGAAACACATCCATTGATTGGGGTGATATTTTTCTTTTTATTTAAGCTGAAAACATCTGCCTGTTGTTGATTTGGCAGTTACTGACTCAGGTCACAATGACTCTGATGACTATCAGCAGTGATGTTGGGCCTGATTGACCTGGTTTGGTATGAGACCACTGACGTAGTGTGTGTCTCTCATACCTTATTAACTGCTCCCACCACCATCAGTGCCACATGCTGCTTGCTCTTGGTAATTTTTGTATGATGACATGACTGTGGTGTATTTTTCCACGTGCACACATAACAAAAATACAGTAAAGTGAAGACTTATCCCCTGGGTAATATATTTTTACAATAGCAGTGTTCTTTAGTACTATTCTCTTTGGTAGCCTGACCCAAAAATTCAGCTTAGGGCAGAGCATGGTATTTGAGAGCACCCCTAGCTCAGTTATTCCCTTGGTCCTATTTTGCAGTGTGATAAAATTATCTGGGCTTCCAAGTTATTGATATGAGTTTTCCTGGCCCCAGACTGAGTTTTTCCAAAGCACAAGATTTGTGAAAAATGGTGCCTTCTTCCAGCATCTGTGAAGATAGCTGAAATGTGGGATTACCATATGAAATTCCAGCCCATGCTTTTTACTCAGTGATCAATTCTGGTGCTAAGGTTATTGTATTTTGTTTTTTACTCCCTTATTTACTTTTACCAGCTCATGTCTCTACCATTTTTTACTATATCAAAAAAAATAGCCCAGGGAACATAATCTATTCCTTGGTTGACTCAGTGTTCCTTCCCTATCCCACTTCAAAAATTATGGAGGGTTTGCAACAACTTGGATTAGAAAGGTTTGGGATTGGTGTTCTCTGTCTATGATGGGAAGATTTGTTTAGCCAGAGCTCTCACTGCTCTCATTGCTGTCTCCCATATCCTGGGTTTCCAACTTTTCCTTGCCCCTGCCAACTCAAGTCACTCTCTCAAAACTGTTCATTAAAGTTATTAATGTAAGAGGTGACATTGAGCTACTGGCTCAGTGAACTCTAGAGGCATTCTTTTGGGGGATGATTTTACTAGCATCAGCCTATAGGGATCAAATCTTGTTTGTTCGGGACCTTCACAAGCCTTCCTCCTGCCATTGCTGTGTCTACTGCATAGAACATTAATTTATCTCCTTACCTGGGCCTGGTCAGTGCTTGTCTCCCTATCCTGCTATTTTGCTGATTATCCATTCCTTTGTTATGATAGGTGACAGAATCAACATTGTAAAAAAATTGTTTCAGCTCTGTGATCTGAGTTCCTGCAAGGCATTAGGTGTTTATCAGTTGACTACAGTTATTGTTCTGATAATTGAAGAGCCGTGCTTAATCCCTTAATCCTGACTGAATAATTCTGGTCTTCTTTTTTTTTTTTTAATGGGAGATTTTTTTGCCTCTGTCCCTTCTCCATTGCTTTGAAAAGAAAACAAAATCTTGACTAGCTGCCTGTAGAGGAGGAAGAACATAGAGCTGTTTCCTGAAATTCCTGAAGAACTTGTAAGCAAAACCCCTTTTTACGGAAGTCTTTAGTCATGAGATGGGATGGATTAGAAATCTTCCAGGAAGGTCTTGCAAACCAAGGCAAAAGAAACCCTTTTTTTTTTTTTTCTAATATACAGGTAGGTCATGCAAGCATGAGATTTCCTCACTGTGAAGAAAATTACCTGTCCACAAAAGTAGTGTCCTGATGCTTGAAATTGAAGAATAGTCAGGGATTTAAAGCTTTATTATGAAGATAATTTGCTCTGTGATGTTAAGCTTGAAAGACATCTAACATAACTCAAGTTTATAAAGCAGTCTTCAGCTGGTGATATTTTAGGCAATCACGTAATCTCATTTCAGATGCAGCTTATAAATTTATTAGGCAAATTGCATGTGTGTTGAGTGTTGGACTCATGACACTCTGTATCTTGTCCCATGTATCCCACGATGTGAAACAACCACACTTAGATGAAAAGCCAAAAAACCCCACTATACACTCCCGTGGGAACAAAGCATCCTGCAGTTTCAGGTATTTTCTAAATTTATGCCAAACTGATACTACTCCAAACCTATGTTTGAATTTTTTCCTTGCTTTCATGTTTTGATGATGTATTTTTCAGTATGTTGATACCTGGAAAGTTGAGAAGGACCATTAGTTATAGTTTCCATTGTAGTAAGTTCCTGCGAGTGGATGGGCAGTTGAGCAGAGGCAAAATGTTTTAGTAATATTAAGCAACATATCATCATTCTTACCTTCAGCAGTTTTAGCATTAATTAAGATTTCTTCTTGAATAAGCAAAATATAGAGAGTTGAGTGTTAACTGGGCTAATTGAAAATTGTTCCTGCCATTATACTTTGGACAAGTGGCAGTGAGATTTGCAGTGGGATCAAGGGCACCCTCAGAAGATTTGCTGATGACACCCACCTGTGTGGGGCAGTCCCATTGTGGAGGGAAGGGATGTCATCCAGAGGGACCTGGGCCAATGCAAACCTCAACAAGAGGAGTGCAAGGTCCTACACCTGAGTCTGGGCAATCCCAAGTACACCTAGAGGGTGTGTGGAAAAATGACTGAAGCAGCCCTGTGGAGAAAGACTTGGGGTAGTTCTTGATGAAAAAATCGAGTAGGCAGTGTGTGCTTACAGCCCAGAAAGCCAATTAAATCCTCACTGCATGCAAAGCAGCATGGCCAACAGGGTGAGGAGGGCAATTCTGCCCCTTCACTCTGCTTTATGAGATCCCTCCTGGGCAATTCTGCCCCTTCACTCTGCTTTATGAGATCCCTCCTGGACCACTGTGCACAGTTCAGATGCTCCCAATATAAGAAGGACGTGGAATGGTTGGAGCAAGTCCAGAGGAGGCCATGAAGTTGATAAGATGACTGGAGCATGTCCTTGATCTTGACAGGATGAGAGAGTTGGAACTGCCTGGAGAACAGAAGTTGCGTGGGGACCTCATAGCAGCCTCCAAGTATCTGCAAGAAGCCTGCAAGAAAAGCTGGAGAGGGGCTTTTCGTCAGGGATTTTAGTGATAGGACAAGGATTAAAGGGCACAAACTGAAGGAGGTGAACCTTAGGTTTGACACTAAGAAGAGATTCTTTGCTGTGAGGGTGGTGAAGCTTTAGAACAGGCAGCACGGAAGAGTTGTGGGTGCCTCATGCCTTGAGGTGTTCAAGCCAGGTAGGATGAGATGTTGAGTAACTTGTTTTGCTGAAAGGTGTCCCTGCCCACAGCAGAGGGGTTGAAAATAGAGGGTCTTTAAGGTCCCTTGCAACCTAGACCATTCTATGGTTCTATTTTATGATTCTAAGGTGGAGTTTGATAGTCTTGACTTTTTTACAGTAATAATGATGCAAATTTAAGAGAAATAAAATTTCAAAATTTGTGACTGTTGTTTTTGTTTCTTCGACAGCTAAGAAAAATTATTTTGGTTATAACTTGGTATAGTTTGGGATAAACTGAGTTAATAGGAACATTTTCCTACTAAGAAACATAGCCAACATTTCAAGATTCATATTTGTGAACTTGTTTTGTAGGTGGAAGCACAGCAGGTTTTTCTGGACTATGTTTTATGATTTCAGATGTATTTAGGCTAAGTTTAATCACTGCATCTGACCTTGGACAAATCTGAACCCATAATAAAGACCTATGAGACTTTGAGAAATTTTTTTACTACAATCCAAGACTCCAGTTTTGCATTTCAGATTTTTTTAATCTTAGTTCTCCTGTGATATCCAGGGAAAATTACATTTCTCTGGATTTTCTGGCTCCAGCAGAAAAATGGGGGGAACTCTCTATTTTGTAAAGATGTCATAACATTTTGGGCATTTTGGGTAAGATCTGAGGACAAGTCGGGATAATGGGAACTTTGGAAGGTCTTCGGTCCAACCCACTGGACTGCATTGCAGCAAAGCCAGGGTTTTGTGGCTGCAAATGGAACTTTTGCCCTTCCTGAGTGTTCCCCCTCTGCATGCAGTTGTGTGCACATACTGGGATATCCACCTGCAATACCTTTCCTGAGGTCTCTTGCTCCTCTTGGCCTCTACCCTATGTTTTCCATGCAAATTACTCTGTGATTTTTTATGTTCCATGGCCAGACTTTCTCACATGCTGGTTATTTGGCTTAGCCCATAACAGTTTTTTCAGGGAGGTTCAGTTTCATTGTTTGCATTGTTGTGTTGGTTAGAGTTGAGGAGAAAATGTGCTTTACTGCTGGAAATTGTGTCTTCTGTCAGTTCCTGGTGTCTCTGGAGCCTCCTCTGCCCAGCCTTGAGCAGCAGTGCAGCCCAGCCATTCATGCTCACTCCTATGATATAGCCAACCATGACACAAACCAAGTCAAGTTTTGCAAACAAAAATTCTCTGCAGTGGACCAAGAAAAACAGTGAGATTGATATGTTCATGTAATACTGTAAAAGAGAGAAGTTTATCAGTGCCACTGAGTGTTGAGAAAAAACAAACAGGACTTGCAGCAGAAGAGGTAGGCAACAGTGAAGTGACAGAATGAATCACAAGCACAGCTCTCTGCATAAGTGCATCAATTTGAATGAAAGGGATTGTGCTCCAGGGATGGCTTTGTTCTAGAGGAGCAGCTGTACCAGATTCTGCTGCAGCACCAGGCACACCTGGCCCCCAGCTTACGCCTGATCTTGGGGCTGCATCACTTGTACTTGGCAATTTCTTGCACCACACAGCTATGTTAAATTGCCATTCCTTTCTGGGAAAACCAGCTGTGTCAATTCCAGCTCCTTGCACAATACAAGCTAAAAATACCCTAAAACCTACCACTTGAAGGGACAATGTGCTTAGGGGAAAAAATGTTTTCAGATTTCTGAAAGGAAAATTGAAATTAGAGAAATGTACATAAAAATAAAAGTGTCTCTAGTAGGTTTGATTTGCTTTTGAGGCTTGCTGAGCTTGTTTTTGTTTGGCTTGGGGTCATTTTTGGAAGGATATTGGGTTTTTTAGTAAAGCCACTAAAAGCAGAGCTAACGAGACTGATTTACAATACTTATTTTTAACCCAAAATACAATCTTCCCACTTCAGGTTTTGTGACAGTCACAAAGGACAGAAAGAAACACTCCATTTGATTTCTTTATCTCTGTATGACTAAGAAAATACTGGAAAAGAAATTAGTAAGACTGTGTGGATGTATGCATACCAGCAAACACTATTTGTCCAGATGATGGGCTACCTGGGAGAAAAGCTATTTTATTTTATTATCAGTTATTTCTCTATTTCAGGTAGAAAGACAAATCTTTCTAGGGCAATTTTAACAAAATTATTTTGAAAATTGGTACTACTGATAAATGTTTGCTTTTTATTTTATCTTTCATACTATAAAATATATGTACTTGGCAACACTTGGGATTCTTTCCAAGTGGTGAATTTGAAAATGAAAATCCTCTTCATTTTGTTGGCTCATTACTTCATTGTTATTTCAATGATGTGTTTGCACACTGACATAAGAGTAATGCACACAGAGTAGTGTGGAGTCAGAGACTGAATGTTGTAGAGTCAGGGCAGAGAGACTTTATGTCCCATAGAGAAAATGAGCAATCTCACTGCTCTCATCCACACAAAAAATTCAGCTCCCTTGAGTAGAATGAAGATGTTTCCTCAGGTCTGGTTCAGGTCTCATGCTGACAGAAGAAACAAAAACAGGTGGGAGATGTTATACTGTTTCCACACACTGCTGTGTACCTGTTTTCCTCACCATGGAAATTGCAAGTCTCTAAGTAATTTATGTTCCCAGTGACGCGAGATAAATGGTAGGGATCTGTCCCGCTAACCAAAAATACTATTACAGCTGCAAGGTGTTATTCTGCAAGAAATGAATACAAAAATATTATTTGGTGTGCTTCTGGATTCCTGGTAGTGATAAGCTAGTGTATACCTTTCATACCATGACAAGAACTATAAATTGCATAAATATAGTTTCCTTTTATCATATATTGGAAAAACACTGAATTAAATTGGGATCAGCCACTCTTAGCATTTCAAGAGATTTGTGACTGAATTAATGTTGTCAGTTGAGGTTTCTGTTCATTTTTCTTTTTTCTTCTTCCACTTTTCTTTTATCACACTGTACCCTGCTCAGTAAAAGAGCCATATGACTTACTGAAGAGTGAAATTCTTCTGTGTTGTGGATGACCACAGAACACATGGAGGTACTTGCACTGCAGGTATTAGTTATAAGTTATGCTCACAGCCTTTAGTTAATAATGCAGAGACTGAAGCTGTGTAAAGAGCTGTACAGTCCTGTTAAAATCCATGTCATCCAAACTACCTGCTCTCTAATATTTTCAATAAAATAAACATTAACCAGTGCATACTATTCTGATGCATTCTCTTTGATGGTAAAGGACATCCAGTCCTGATTCCAGTGACTTCAAATAGAGGCTTGTCACATATTGATAATTCACACTGTCATAATTCAGTCCTAGAAAGAAGCTTTGCGGATAGCCACTGGGGTGGAATTTTGCCTTCTTAGAGCACATTTCAGTTTGTCAGGGTAGAGATTTTTCTTATTGTTTCCTGCTATGAGGTAATAAGGTACCTGCTCTGCTATTCAGTCATTTTGCACCTAAGAATACCTGTCAGAGGTCTATTCAAACACATTTTCTGTTTCTCTGGAAAGCATTAATGTGGCCTTTGGTTCTGTCAACAAATGAAAATAAGTGTCTGGAGCTCTGTTTTACAGATATTTCTCATAATTTTGATCTAGCCTTGTATTTTCAATTTTCTCAGAGGTGTATTAAACTTCGACACTTTGCAGCCCGTATAACTGAGAAAAACCACTCTTTCTACATTACAAATAAGATGGTGACCATAAACCTTCGAAAGATCCTACCTGTCCTTTCATTGCTACATGTGTAATATAAGAAATCAGCAGGTTGATTGTTATGGATCAGAAAAGATCACCAGGCATTAAAAAATATTGAAGTTTGTACAGTATTTTTACTAAAGCATATGAGGACAAGGTGCAGAATTTACCTTTTAGAAATGATTCTAGCTTCCTTCTCCAAGTATGCAATGGGTAATTAGATGCCAAAATTGAATCTATGTTTCACAGTAGATTTTTCATTATTTTAATTTGTGGAAGGATGAAAGCTGGTGATTGGTAAATTATGTTAGCAAGAATGGTCACATATAGGGCTAGAAGGGAAGTGGTCTGAAAATCATGAACTTGTTTTGATTACTGCTGCGCTATTTCTATTCTCATTCCAGATATTTAACTTTTTCCTTCTTTTCAACTGATTGGACAGTGCATCACGGCTGATAAGCTGGGCTTCCTTTTATCAGTGTTGTGTCTTTAGAGAGTTTTGGTGGTTTTTAGCTTAAAAAAAAAGCTTTTTTATCCCCTTCTAGGATATCCATTGTTTCATATCTCTGTTCACAGCATAGATGCAATCTAATTCACAAGCAACTATTAATTGTAATTCTTTGGCCATCTTAAAAAAAAAAATCAAAAAGACACAAAAAACCCCAAAAAACAGAAGGTGTGTACAAAAAATCCCTAAACCCAAACTACCACCAACAAAGAAACCAACTATTACAGTCAGTGTAATAATTATCAAAACGTATTTGTAGGTTTCCCAAAATTGTATAAGACCTCAGCTATTTGTCATGTGATTGAAACTTCTTGTACATTCTATATTCTTCCTCAATTCTCATTTGCTCTCCTTTTACTTTTGTAATTATGTGTTAGAAAGGTGGGAAATACAACCCAAATGACACCTAGACTTGTTACTGGGCAGAGATGATGGAAGATTTTATTTTTGGACAAAGAATGAATTGTTTATGACAAAGGAGAATAATTTTTATGAATGAATGAAAATTAAATGGTATGAAATAGAAGTGTGGTCAGTTTTAAAAGATGAAGTAATGGACCCAGTATAAAAGGGAATTTTTTTTTTGTCTGTGTTTTATCGATAGCAATTTAATAAAGTAAACTGTCACTTCCTGTGACAAGAAGTGTGAAGTTGTTACTCTCTGACTAGTGTTCTCAACTCTATGCAATGATTTGAATGTGCAATTCCCACTGGAATTTGATGGGAGTTTTGTTTCAGACACCTTTTTATATTTTTCCCCTCTGATATCAAAAGAAAGACTGTATGCAAAATAAAAATCTCTGTTATACTACTTTTTCACCCTGCCTCACCTCTTTAATAGAGGTGTATCTGTAGGCTTTCCAAGAAAACCTGCACAATTTTAAATATTTATTTAACTTCTGCTAAGAAGATGACCCAAAGCCATGCAGAAGATTATGAATATTGCTGCAAAAAGGCAGACATTCACTTTTACACAGCCCTAGCCTATAAGCAGTCATTGGTTCATGAGGTGTGTGCTTCAATTCTTTACTGGCCTGAGCTTGCTTTCCACATTGTGGTTCCTTTTATCTGCAGTATTTGTCTTCCAGATTTTATATGTGAGAAAAGACCTAACAACTTTCTGTGCAGCCTCTCCAGGCAAATGGGCTAGTCAAGGCTTTTCCTGTTTTCTTTCTTTCTTTCTTTCTTTCTTTCTTTCTTTCTTTCTTTCTTTCTTTCTTTCTTTCTTTCTTTCTTTCTTTCTTTCTTTCTTTCTTTCTTTCTTTCTTTCTTTCTTTCTTTCTTCTTCCTTCCTTCCTTCCTTCTTCTTCCTTCCTTTCCTTCCTTCCTTCCTTCCTTCCTTCCTTCCTTCCTTCCTTCTTCCTTCCTTCCTTCCTTCCTTCCTTCCTTCCTTCCTTCCTTCCTTCCTTCCTTCCTTCCTTCCTTCCTTCCTTCCTTCCTTCCTTCCTTCCTTCCTTCCTTCCTTCCTTCCTTCCTTCCTTCCTTCCTTCCTTCCTTCCTTCCTTCCTTCCTTCCTTCCTTCCTTCCTTCCTTCCTTCCTTCCTTCCTTCCTTCCTCCTTCCTTCCTTCCTTCCTTCCTTCCTTCCTTCCTTCCTTCCTTCCTTCCTTCCTTCCTTCCTTCCTTCCTTCCTTCCTTCCTTCCTTCCTTCCTTCCTTCCTTCCTTCCTTCCTTCCTTCCTTCCTTCCTTCCTTCCTTCCTTCCTTCCTTCCTTCCTTCCTTCCTTCCTTCCTTCCCTTCCTTCCTTCCTTCCTTCCTTCCTTCCTTCCTTCCTTCCTTCCTTCCTTCCTTCCTTCCTTCCTTCCTTCCTTCCTTCCTTCCTTCCTTCCTTCCTTCCTTCCTTCCCTTCCTTCCTTCCTTCCTTCCTTCCTTCCTTCCTTCCTTCCTTCCTTCCTTCCTTCCTTCCTTCCTTCCTTCCTTCCTTCCTTCCTTCCTTCCTTCCTTCCTTCCTTCCTTCCTTCCTTTCTTTCTTTCTTTCTTTCTTTCTTTCTGCTATCTTTGGGAGTGCTGGCCAAGGAGCTTCACTGCCATTTTCTTCAACTTCATCTCTGCCCATATCTCATTTCTTAATTCTTTTAATTAAAAATCAGCAAATCAGGCTCCTCCTCTATGCTCTCTGGCTCTGCCTTCCTGTGAGACACAGAATTTCTGTGCCACACCTGTTGCACATCCAGGTTTGCCCCACGGCCAGGTCCCCTGTTCCTGGCAGCTCCTTCCCCTGGCACAATAACAGCAGAACTCACCGACTCTGCTGCTGCCAGAGTTTCAAAGCGAACACCTGAGATGTGGCCAGAGGGGATGAGCTGTTCCTGGGATGATGCTTTGTTAGAATAACAACCTCCAAAATTTGCTCTCAGTCATCCATCACCCAGCTGCCCCCTTTTATTTTATCCCTGGCAGAGGTAGCAACTACTTGTGTTAGTATGGTAGCATTAGTGTACCCCAAGTATTATTTTGCCTGTATGTAATATCTCTGCAGATTGGAATGGCTACTACACATAATTCAAATGTACCTGTGCATATTTTACTTCCCTCAGTATAGTGCTGCACTGCAAGTTTGGAATCAGGTCATAATTTCTTGAATTTAAGGAACCTAAAAGCTTGTTCTTTCCTAAAGATGTTTCTTATTCTATTTGGAGAAACATGAAAACATCTTTTTAACATCCAAGTGTATGTGTGGATTATTTGTGTCCATGATAGGGATATTGGTCACAAACACTTAGTGGGGAGGAATTTAATTGCAGAGATAATCCCAGAACAACTTAAAATGTTGAATCTTGGACCCCATGTAGGCTGAGGTGCAAGGAGCATCATTGTTCATGGTCCTGTGTGGAGTGTGGGCAATGTGCATGCAGAGCTGGTCTGTTAATATTCAGCACTTGCAATGAATCATAGTGGTGTGGAATACAATTTTCAGATTTTAAGTCTTAAAATGATAATATAAATTAGAAATTGAAAATTATATTACTATGGCTTATATGGCATTAGCACAATGAATATATTTATATTTGTATGGTTTAATTAAAAGCCATTTTTCAGTAAACCTTCTGTAAAGCAGCAGCTCCAACTTTTTAAACATAATTTTCTTTACAGCAGTCTGATTCCAGCACACCAGAGTAGTCTATATAGAATGTTAAAATTAGGAATATGCTGCTGTCCAACTGAGAAAGATATCTTGTAATGCTGGAAGCTGTATAATAGGGGGTATTTGGCTCAAATGGAGTTCTTTTTTATTCTCTCATGGTTCACCTCAGCACATTCCTACTCAACAGGATATCTAAACTTACCAGGAAAAGAAGACAAGTTAGTGGCACTTATAATCTCTTTTCCTGAAGAGCAAATAACCCCCTGCTTTCTCAAAAGGTGATTAATGGAAGCTATTCCTGTAGAAATACTCATCAGCCAGTTCTTTCTATTTCTTGTGCCTTCTCTGGTAGGATTTAGCCTTGTAATTTTTCTGCTGAGAACCCTAAAGAGCTTTATGCTGCTCATCTTGCTGCCAAACCTATTTTGCCAAAAATTTCTCAGAAGTTCATGTTATCTAAAGAGCACTAAAAACATTGGAACTACCTTTGTAGGACTCCTACTCCATCCCAGAGAAGTCTGTAGCATGCCAATTGACTTCTGATATGCTTAGTCCAATATAATTAACAGCCCTTCAATGGAATAATACGTCTTATAGAAATTAGGAATTATTAGAGTGGAATGGTAGTTGAAAATAGCTTTTTGGTAGACCTGTATATATACATCCTCTTTAAACACAATTTATGTGCATTCATTAAAATGAGACAGACCTTGAAGTGAAAATTGAATGAACCGTGTTTATGTCCACAGGACATTTAGCATCACCTGCACAACATGCATGAACTATGTTTGATAAGACTGTTCACTTTGATAGGAAATTAATATTTCTTAAATAAAGCATTAATATAGAAGACTTGAAAAATTGAAAAGTTAGACTATTTACAGCCTGTGTTATAGTAATGGGTATCTGCTGTGTCTTTTTTTCCTATTTCATCTAATTAATAATATATAAGGACTCTAATGGCTTTCTAAAAGTGCTACATTAACTATGTACTACTTTAAGAGCCATTTCCTGCTGGACTTGAATCAAATCACATTGATTCCGGGAAGATTTGAGTACTCTTTGTCTCTCACCATTTCTGCAATGGCAACCTTGCCATTTCCTTTATGATATAGGCATGCAGCCCAACAAAGGCACTCTTTATGACTCTTAGTCCTGTTCAGTCCAGTGTTACCCCAGATGAAGGCAAAACTTACCAGAGGTTGCTCACATCGCACAGAAATGAAGATGAAAAGTTGAAGAATCTCACTCTGCTCTCCTCTAAGCAGAGTCAGGCATGGGAAAAGTAATGTGTTTTGTGCTAATAGATACAGAGGACAACCTGAGCACAAGGGCACCCTGAGCAGCTGGGGTCAGGAGCTAAAATAACTCCCGCTATAGTGAGTAGCTGAGCAGATCTCTTATTACACATAAAATATGCAAAGTCTTCTAGAAACAGGACTTCTTTTACAGTGCAGCTTCTGGGGAGATTTGTGCAATCACCCACTCAAGGCATCACTTTGTTTTCTTTGGTTTTGGAGACTTGTTCTCCCTGCCCCACTGCAATGTGGTCGGTGCAGTTGAGTCACTCCCTGTCTGACACCTGTGTAGAGCTCTAGCACCTCGAAGATGACAGCCCCAGCATAGGAACTGAGTGTGGTACTGTGTGTACTGAGGGCAGAAAATGCAGGGTGCTCCTTTTTGTGCCCTCAGTACTTTCAGCAGAGCTGCAAGACCGCAGGTAGGATTTTCAAAGGCAGGCCTGCAGTAAAAAGTAAACATGCCATTGACTTGGTTGTTCTGTGTGGCACTGGGCTCAGTAGACACTCGCTTCCCTTGCAGCAGGAAGGAATCCTGTGTTGGTGATGGAATTTTCTCTCTCCAGTTCTTGATAAAGTCATTAAGAAGCAAACTTAATTTCTTCTTAATTTTTCTCCTTTAAGACCTCAGGCTGCCCTTAAGGGACCCAAAGTCAGTGACAGAGAGCTAAATACCTCTGAAGATGGCTGACATATCCTCATTTATCTGCCTAAACAACAAAGTGAATTTGGAGTGACCTGGGATCTCAGCGGAAAAATATGTTTTTCTGATGTATTTCTGTTAAAGCTAGGTTTTCCGGTCTTTGGAGTTACCTGTTTTCATTGGAAGTAGCCATACCTAGATGGTTTAAATTCTTTGATTTTTTTCATAGCATGAAATGAAGCAACAGAGAAATCCCATATTTCAGCAGCTGCAGACCAAGGACAAGCCATTAACTGTCGCAGACATCTTTTTGTGAAAATCCTTTTCTTTAGGATTTTCTCTTCTGAGAAGCTGAGGCCTCAGAAACAGGATGTAAACAATGGTTATCTGCTGCTGTGGAGTGCATCAGGTGTGTCTGTGATTGGGCCATCTTGAATGTTCACAATTAATGGCCAATCAAGGACCGAGCTATCTCGGACAGAGTCAGAGAGAGATCCTTTGTTATTCATTCTTTTCTATTCTTAGCTTAGCTAGCTTCTAGAGAAAACCTTTCCTTCTATTTCTTTTTAGTATAGCTATAATGTAATATATATAAAATAAAATAATAAATCACGCCTTCTGAACATGGAGTGAACATTCTTGTCTCACCCTTCGCCTGAAAACCCCTGTGACCACGGTCACAATTAACCTGTACAATACCTAATGATTTTTGATCTTTTTCAGCCGATGACATCTACAAAAAAATAGCTAGTCTCTGTTTTATTTTTTTTTCTCTGCAATCTGCTCAAAGGCTTGAAGGATCACCTAGTAGTTCCAGTAAAAGGATAATTTTTTATCTCTACATTTGCATTTATAGTGCTGCAAGTTGTTTTTTGCTGGGCTGCAAGACTCTTGCCTCATATTTTAAATCATGAAGCATGTAAACACCAAAAATACTGCTCTTTGCAGTGGAAGATCACTGCAATGGGGGTTTTGTGAAGATGGGGGTTTGTCTGTGTGTGTTTTTGTTTTTCCTTTGGATTGATAATACCAGGCCTAATTAGAAATTTTTGTTTCCTTTAAAGGCATCAGCTGTACGTGGAGGGTTTTTGTGACAGGATGCTGTTCCTTCATCTCCTCTTTATGCTTTATGATGTTTATAGAGACTGAAATATGTACCCCAGTTTTTTCAGAAACTACTTGATTGCTGATAGTTGTTGGAGAGAACAGAGTTTTTTATGCTGCTATGAATTCTGACGTGCCACTGGAAGCCGAATGGAATAATAATGACACCTTTAGCCCAAAACTCCTGAAGAAAGGGTTAACATGAGATGTGCTGCTTATCAAGATTCTGTGGAGTCAGCTGAAGTTCATGGCAAATCTACAATAATTTTTAGTTGCACCAAAATTTTAGCATTGGATTTATTTCTACCTAATCAGAGCTGTTTAGAGACGTGTGAGTCTATATCCACAATAAAGAGGTCAAAATATGCAAGCTGATTATCAACACATAATGGCAAATATAATGAAAGTTGAGCAATTTTAATCTGGTTCCTGTTTTACATAAAGATACTGAGAATTCTTTAATCACAGTTTTGCAAAGGCCTTTTCAATTCACAGGGACTGAGAAATGGCTCTTCTGTCCCTAATCTGACCAAACTCTAAGCTTATTTTCCTGGTTCAAACTTGGTTTCCCAGCCATTTATCCCAGTCAGTTGTCCTTGGCCCTTTTGCACAAGTCCAGATATCATCTTCTGTTCTTTGCTTAAATGAGGTGAGGCCCACATGTTGTGTAGGGTGGTCATTCCAGTTCCCTGCTCTTATTTTAGGATTGGATGTGGATTCATTGAGGCTCTTCAAGCACAGAACTCTGATCATGAAGAAGGTGTAAAGACTGGGGTATTTGTGAAGGAAACAGCTATACTCACTGCTGGGCGTATCGGCTGGGCTGAACAAGTGGGAAGTGCTATTTTTTCAAAGGTATGGTGGCAATAAAGACCTTATTCTTGTCAAAAAAATAACTCCCTTGCAACATTATGCATCTTTTCTTCAAAGCATACGATAATGCTCTCTGTTCAAAGATGAATCATGGAGAGATTTTTTTTTTAAATTGGAGGAAGAACTTACTTTTTTCCTTTACCTCTTTCTCAGAAGCGTATGAAACATTTAAACTTTCCAAAACCATTCAGCCTGAAGGAAGTCCCCATCATGGAATACTGCAGGCCAAGATATAATTAATAGAAAGAAACCTTAAAATGATAATTTTTGAAGTCAAGTGTGTGTAGTTGTGGTCAATACACCAATTCATTATGCGAGCTTCATATACTCATCTGGTTAAAGGAAGTATATATATATATATATATATATATATTTATTTATTTATTTATTTATTTATTTATTTATGTATATGTATATACGTAGACATATATGCATAGATAGATGTTTGTTCAAGACAAAGAAATTCATATTGCAAACAATAATTTTTAGGTCTTTCAGAAAGTATAACCCATGGATTCATACTCCTGTAAGAAAACTTACAGAGATAAAATAGGAGTCAAAGTTTAAATGTCTGGCCAAGTAGGAACACAAGGAAAATAGTTTCTAGAGGTCTGCTAATTTGTCAATATGGATGATCCTAAAAAATATTTTTATTTATGTGTTCACAACTTGAGCTACACTGTTCAGCCAAAAGAATTGCTAATGCAACAGGAATTTCTGTGTAGATCCTGAGGTCTCTTTGTACCAGACACTCCTAAAAGAACTATCAGTGCTTTTATAGACAATGAAGGTAATATTGCCATGTCAGTTACTTGTGGGTACGAATGCAAGATAAATAAAAGGTGATAAAATATGCCATTCAGCTACCTTCATGTCTACTCGAAAAGCTAAGGGGTAAACAGCAGAAAACTTGCTGCTCTTCTAGTGCTATGACATTTTGCTGATGATTTGTATGATGATTTAGGATGATCACATTAGAATTCCTCCTATTAAGTACACAAACATGACGTCACTTTGTTTCAGAGAAGTACAAGTAGGGATGGTAGTAGAAGCTCAAAAATGTACCAAACTCTGGATAGTTGAGAAGGGGAGAGAAATTTGGAAGAAAATGGGTGTAATCTGACATTCAGCTTCTGCCCCTCTGTCTTGGGAGAAATCAGATGACAGCTCCACCTCAGGTTTTGGGCTGACCAAGCATGGCTCAGCCTGGGGTGGGCTTTTTGTCACCTCTTCCTTATTCCCAGCACAGGATGAATCTCTTCAGTTTTTCAGCTCTGTTTGCACTCTTGAAGGCCTGAACCTTATAGGCCTGATATCCTCATATCCTTGAACCTTATATTATATCTCTATAAGATATACTATTTATCCATCTGAGGTTAGCTGCAGGAAAGAGTGCTATTTCCTTTCTCTCTTGCAACAATTCAGAAGTTCCTTTCTTGATGTCCTCTCAACAGTACAGCTGATTCCTGTAGCACTCTGAGTGGATGAGGTAAGAAACCCTATTTGGAGAGGGCTCATGTTTGTTGGGAGGTAATGTCTTGGCTGAGGAGATAGGTTGTGGTGGGCTTTCATCCTATGTCTTCTGTCTTCCAAAGTACCATTTTTGAGCCCTTTTGCTGTGCCCAGCACAAATTTCTTTGAGGAATGTTTTGCCAAAATTAGGCTCCTTTTGTCATCAGCATCAGCGTGGAAATGGTCTTGGTAGACAGGAGCTGTTATACAAAGTGGATAGTTTATTTGGCTGATATGTTTTTCTATATTTGATAGGTGTCAGCAAGGTTTCCTGTTTTTCAGATGGTCATGGTTTTAAAACGTGGTTTTAAAAAGGACAATTCTGTGAAGGCTCAGGTAGCGTGGGGCTCAGCTGGGGCAGGTGAGAGCCGAACTACCTTGAGTGGGCATTATTCCCCTGGGGCAAGTGACCACCCAAACTGCCTTTGCACCGCAGAGCACAAGAGGTAGTGCTTCAGAATAATGGTGTTTGATGAAAATAAGAAAATTCAACACCCAAAAAAAGATGAGGGTAGCAGTGTGGAAGAGAAAACAGTGGGAACCTGTAGGCCAGGAGAAAAATGTATGTAGCAGGAACTGAATAAAACATGAAAACATAAAAAAGAAACATGGCATCAAAGTTTTTGTAACATGAGAACTCTAGGGGAGCTGGTTGTCTGAAAAGAATTTAATGATAACTCCTTCTCAAAAAAGTTTTCTTGAGAAATATAATTTAAAAATGAAGTGCTGTGTGTTTTATTTTTGACAAATATTAATTTTTATCAAGTGTGGCTTTTGGTGGAGATAAATTTTTTTAACTTGCCTATACTTTTTTTCTTTTTAAACTCTGAAAAAAAAACTCCACCAAATATTTGTTTAAATCTTCATGAGGTATGAAAACTTTTGCTCTGTAACAATGCAGGAAAAAGGAAGCTATCAAAGAAAGAGTTGAACTTTAAAGACCATGACATAGAGCTGAGGATTATCAGTTATGATGCTCTGCTTTGAGTTCAACATGTGCTTAATCTTTTCAGGATCAAGAAGTCTTTGCTGAATTGGAATCTGGAAATAAATTTCTATTTTTTCAGGTTTTTATTTCCTAGCAATTCTTCCTAGATCTGAATGAAGTCTCTGATGAGTTGAGCTCACATGAGAGATAGAATTTTTTATACTGTGACACTAATAAATGTGGTTTTGGTGAACTTTTTTCCTTAGTGAGGAGATATTCCTGTTACAGGACATTGCACAAATACTGCATAAATACAGGATATGTTCTAGCCACCAGAAGGCAAGATTTTATTGGAAAAAAAAGTGTCAAAAGTGTCAAATTTAGTGATTCTACCTAAGTGTTGCCTTTTCAACCTAGAAATTAAAAACTCCAGGTGATTTTAGTATAGGAGGTAATATAAAAGTGGATCTTTATTTGGAGGATCTTGTGGAGAATGTCCACAAAGGCCCACCCACTGTGGGTGAATACAGTTCCTCTAAGTTTGGCAAATTAGCATAATTGACAAAAAAAGCACCAATCAGGAGGACAAGTGGTGATGCAATTCCTAATGCCACCCAGGTCAAGCTCCTCCTCTGGAGCCCCCACGTTGGCACTAGCTGTTCTTTGTAATGAAAATGTGCCTTGAAGGGTTGTTTTCCAACACTGACGGCCAGGAAGAACCGAGGTAGCACTGGGGCTTTGTATCGCCTGGGGCTTGGAGCTCTGGAATTTGTTTTGTCTTTCTGTTTAAGGAAAGGGAATAGAAAAGCACTAGGAAAACTAGCCAGAACACAATAATAGGCTACAGAGCTACAAATATATCTGCAAAGAATACAGAGAACATAGAAAAGAAAAAAGGCAAAAAACTAAGACAGCATCATAGGAAAAGAGAAGAAACAGAACAATTTTGACCCATGTCATTCAGCTGCAAAGAGGTGAAAGAGTTATTTGAAAGAGTGCAGAACCATCAGCATAAAGAGTCTTCCTTTTCTCAAGAAGTATTCCCTGTTCCTGGGTCTATGGCTTGCTTTGATTGATCAGAATAAAGATAGGCATTAAAGGACATTTCAAAATTATTTCCAAATCAAACTTAGAGTGATCAGAGGGAAGCCATGATCCTTGGTTCTAGTCTGTCTTCATCATCACGTCTGTCTTCGCAGATGTCTGTGAAGCTAACATTGAGCTAAGCCCACCAAGGCTTTGGTGTTTGCTTTGTATTTTGGCTGAACCACTTGAGACAAGCTGGCATGAGCACATGAGAGTGAGAAAAACTGCCTGTGAGGGATGGAGGTCCATGATACTCCTGAATCTCTACTGTTGGTCCTGTCTAATATGCAATGTTAGGATATCACAGTCATTTTCTACAGCCAGGGCTCTGCCATGTGTGTTTGTTTATGAATGTGTGGGTTTGTGTAATCAGAGCAAAATAATATTAAATGAAGTTTTCTTGCCCTCCTGAGGACTCTATTAAATACTTCCAGACGGCTCAGTGCTAGGGATAGAAGAAAGTGTAACCATAGTGATGGAATGGAAATTATTTCTTTGTTCTTAGGCTGCAGTATCCTACAGACACTGCCGTTTTCAAGGTCAAATATATATTAGAAAGAGATAAAAACTGAAGAAAAATATGCTGGCTTAGCTGCAAAAGCTAATTTATTTTATGCATTATAAATTGTGTTAAAAATTACTAAAATGAGATTTCTCAGCAAGAACTCAATGTGTGATTTCACAAAAGTAATTTCCGAAGATGAACGTGGTTAGAGAATTTAGCCTTAAAAGCTTTTCAGGCCATCAGAGAAAACAGCAAAGCTATCAATTACCGGATTTCAGTGGTGTTTCTGTCAGAAATATAATGATAATTTTAGGATTCTCCTCAGCATTTGCTAAATTAAGAATGTCTTCTAACAGATCAATTAATTGGAGCATTATTTAATTTAATGAAAAGTAATCTGTCAAGAAATTCTAATCAGTCTTTGAAAAAAACAACATTCTGGCATCTCTTTCCAAATGGCAGAAATAGTAGGACCCTGACATGGTGTGATGACAATTGTCATTTTGAGGATTTGAGGTTAAGACTGAGCATTCTTCTGAACAAGCAGAACCCCTTCTTGTCAAGGTATTGACCAATACAGAGCTCTGACACCTAGTATTGCTCTGCTCTCCTGAAAATATCTTGTGGCAGGAAGCCCTGCCAACTCTCTGGTTCCCTGCTCTGTGCCTTCTCCAGAGATGAATGAATACACATAAAATGCTGTTCCCATTATGATACTCAAAGTCAGTGTTAAAAAAGCAGAAGGTCAGAAGTTTTACTTCTGCAGATCTCCAGAGATTCTCCCCTTGGTCCCAGGGAAGTAAACAAAGCAGGTTTTCCATTACTTGTGCTCCATTGTAGTGCAAGGCCTGGCAGCGGGCAAGGCAGAATTTCTTGTGGAGGGAGCGACACACAAGATTCCTCCCGGCCAACTGATCTCGCAGTGAATTTGAGGGAGTGCAGATGTGGCAGCTAAAATCAAGCTGTTTTGTTCACATCTGAAGACTGGAGAATTTTTCTGTATGACTCACAGTTTTACTCAGAGTGATTCATTGCAGAAAGCCCATTTTGCTCCACCTCCATAGTACAGATGTGGGCCAGTGCAGATTTGTCTGCTGTGGTGTGCCAAGACACAGCCAAGGGAAAGGAGCAGAGGCAGCTTGCAGAAGGAGCAAGGAGATCCCAGAATGAGTAATCAATCTAATAAATTTTGTGAGTTTCTTCAGTCAAATATGCCATCTTTCTTTGAACTCCTTACTTCCTTTTTAGCTTTATGATGGAGAAACAAGGGTAAAATTACAAGAATAAAATCTAAACAACCAATCCATCTCCCAGTGAAAAATGACAGAGTAGGTGGCCATGATCACAAAGGTGTTGAGGTTTGCTCCCCTGTGAAAGCTGTCACTAAAACATGTTATAAACACTGCTTTCTGCTCCTAAGCAGTTTTAGGAGTCTGCTGCAAGTGCAAATGAGTGAGCTGAACTTGTATTTTAGTAATTCAGGAATCTTAAAGATTCAGTCAGAGCATTGGTTGATTTATTTTCTCTACTATGCTAACATAACTCTAACGTGAACCTGGAGGACCCCAATACCTGCATTAGGAGAGCAAAACCTGCCATAATATCTACAGGGCAGGGTCTGGATTTCTCAGGATACTTTAACTAAAAAAAAAGTTTTGATGTTGCCAAACTTAGTGGCTTTGCTTCTTGTCAGGCACTTGCAAGGTAAGATTTGACCAGTAAAAAAACATTTACCAACAGAGAATGAAGGGAATAAGATTGCTGAGATGTCTGAGGCAGGGAGGAAGGGATGGCTAAAGGGAAAAAATAAAAAAAGGAAAAACCATCAGCTGATGCTTGTTCTTCCTAGTGTACTCAGGATATGGTCTCCAGCCAGGAGCTGCTGCCAGGGATGGTACTGCCTCTGTGACTCCAGGAATAGAAACAAACTCACCTGTACCAAAAAAAGAGTAAAAAAACTTCTCTTTGGAGTGATGGTGGTTTTTCCTATTCTGGACCTCTGTCCAGGATATTTAAAGGTTTTTGGAAACAGCAGAGTTTAAGTGGAAAGCACTCACCCTGAGCTGGGTAGCTGAGACCTTATTTGCTTGCTGCAGAGATCATTAGTCAATATTACAACCCTACTCTGTGCTACTGTTTTTTGGGGGCATTTCATGTTTCAGTCTACACCAAGCTTGCCTCATCTCTTAACAAGCTTTCCTCTTCGAATTATTAGTGCCTAAACACTTGAGAGGAGGAAAGGGTACAGAGGAACTGAAAGAGTTGAATTAATATCTACATCTGAAGCGGTTCCCCTTATTATACTCGAGATAATCTGGATATAATAAAATGATTTTGTGGCATTTTCTCATCTGGAGATGTATCATCTCCCTGCAATGCGTATTGTCTGTTCTGCCAGAAAGACCTATTTGGTCTTCTTAGTACTTGGAATAATCCTCAACACTTTTCTGATGACTTCTTGTATAGCAGGTGGGATTGGCATCCAGAGAACCAGTTTTCTTTGAAATTCAGAAAATTTGTGTCCTCCTCAGGATAAGTTCCCCCCTTCATATAGTGACAGTTTTAAACAGGTCATTTGAACTGAACTTCCAAAGAACCACTTCACTACACTGACCACAAAGAACATCTAAACATTGATCAAATATAAGAATTTTCTTTCTAAGGACTGCTGAAATCAATCCCTTTCTGCTGAGTGTCTTGCAGAAACAATCCAGGCTCTTTTTGTCATGTCACTTTCAGATAACCACAGTTCAGTTCAGAAGGGTTTGATTTGATTTTTTTAGTATTGAGATTACCACCTGATCTTGATATTGATTTCCTAAATCAAAGACAGCTTTTCTCCTTCTGTATACTTCACAAAAATTCAACATGCTTTATTTAAAATTATTTTAGAAGTACAAGAAACTGATAGTTAAAATCATACTTATTTTCAAAAAATTAAATAAATTAATTTTGAGATAGAATTTATTTTGCAATAAATTGTATCTATTTGCACTCTAAGCAACTTTTACACTGGGGAGGTTACACCATTGAAGTACATTTGCTTGGGAAACACTGTGGATGTGGAACATGGTGAGGGCTTCATAAGAGCAGCAGCACAAGAGCACACCAGCCATTTTCACAGTTTGGCATTGATCAGACTGATGGGCTTTCTGCTACCTTCCAGCCTGACATTTCAAAAGCAAGTAATGGGCACCAGTGCCACACATTTGTGGCTAGCCAGTCTGAAACATCATAAAAGTTTTGGGGGTTGAAGTGCAGGAGGAGTGTGAGCAGGCTGAGAACCTGGGCTGGTTCAGCTGTGAAGCTGGCTTTTGCCATGTTCATGTGCAAAAGGTTGATAATGTCTGCCATCTGTGGCAAAGCTGTCTTGAACACCAAGAGGCTGAACCTACTTCAGTGGCATGTGTGAGTTCCAAGGGTATCTGTGTGCAACTGGTCAGGATGATGCAAACACTACCTGACTTTGTTTCTGCTCCTTACCTGTGATTCACATACTTCTGCTTATTTGAAGGTGCTGAATGGAAGATGCCTGCATGCTATTCTGGGCCTTAGCAGTGTTGCTTTTCTGGTGTTTTTCAGATAAGAAGTTGGAAACTATCATGGGCTTTAATATGATCTAAATACAACTCATTACTATGTTAAAAACTCAGCTCTTTTTCCCCACAAAGAGGTTGAAAACATAAGTACATAATCCCTTCACAATTTGAGTAACTCCTTCATTCAAATACTTTACCACAGTTGTAGTAAATTAATTCTGGGATGAATACAGGAGAGGATGAGAAAGAGAGAAAGAGAGGGGAGCAGAGGAATGAGCTCTTTCTATGGTAAGGGTTCCCATTTCTGCTTCTGTCTCCCACGCTGTGATGTCTGGGGGTCCCCTCGTGGCCCTGGTGTTGCACGGAGACCTTGGTGACACAGAGAGCGTTGCCTTTCCCTTTCCTCAGGGAGGTGGACATGTGTGTGTAAGATGGCAGGGGATCACTCTGGGAATAAGGGACAGAAAGAGGATCAACAGGCCACAATCCTTTCTGAACCATTGCAATGGATGAGAGGTTTAGGGACAGAGTCAGAGGCAATATGAGGTATTTTATCACTTCATCACATATCAGGTAGTACTTGACAGTCCCGCTAGTTTCCTCACCAAGTTAATTGGTCCATTTGCCACTTAAAAATAATGATTCACTTTGTAAATGTGTTATAAAGACGCTGACAATGCCTGCCAAGGAATAATTAATTTAGACTCTGCTCAGAGAAACAGCTACTGATGCTTCAGCTTCCATGTGATGTCAGCAGATAGAGCAGTTGTGTTTACACAGCCTTGGGCCACTGTGCTGCTACACCCCCTCCTTGGTCACGAGCTTCAGCAGCAGAGCAGAGTGCCAATGCCAGCATCAACGGGGTGGAAAGAGATTGAAAGAGTTCAGCTCAGCTACACAGAGTTTAATGTGCTGGTGGGACCCTAAGAAAGGTTTGTCATGAAGAGGTGAAGGAGTGGGAATGTCCAGAGGTAAGGAAGGGTGTACTTCTTCTGTGGCTTTTGGCGGTTTTTGTGCAGACATTTTGAAGTTATATTGAAGTCAGAATTCTGGTTAAGACTCATTAAAGATATACAGAAGAGTATATAAATCCTACACCTCCAAAATGAAACTGATGAGATTTCAAATCTCCAAGGTCATCTTCTATCTGCAGATTGAAAAAAAGAACAAAAACTGCACCAAAAAAAAATTAAATAAAGAGGCTGAGAACCAAAGTGAAATCCTGGGCTGGCAGCAAGTCTTGTGTCTGTAAACAGACATGATGCAGGTTTTCTCTTGCCCAGTGGCAGGTTTTCTGGCCCAGATGGGCTTTAAGCAATGTGGCAACAAGACTGGGGCATAATTCTGGAAAAACAGTGAAAACAATAATGGAAATTCATCCTGCAAATTAACAGAACATTTCTTTTCCCTCTTGTCATTGACTGAATAGGACTAGCAGGTAAACTACATTGCAAGTTATTACGATAAATAAAAGGCAGGTTAGTTGAACATGCTTTATCAGGATTGTAGTTGGTCAGATTAATTCAAAATCAGATGGCATTCTATTAAAACTGAAGCAAGTGGTCAATTAGCCACTTATATGAACTGTGTGTGCTCTGTATTTCTCTTCCCCTTTCCCCTCACACTCATATACGTCCTTTTGTGCCGTAGAGCATTCATAGCTGTATCAAAATAAGTTCATTGGAATATCATTTCAGATATCATTTGTCTATATATTTTGTCATCTCAAGAACAGGCCAGAACACTTTTCTCTCTTGAGAACATAGTCATGAAGACTCCAGTCTGTTAGATTGCCCATGACTGTTGATAGAACTCTGGTTTTAGTTCTGCCTCAGACTGACAGAGTATAAGATTGTCTCTCCTCCTAAATTTTGGTACTTCTAGAAAAGACTGAGATCCCATTACGTGGCAGTGTTATTGACAGGTCTGAGGATTGGCAAAGGGAGGACCAAGAAGGAATCAGTTCATGGGAACTTCACGTTCCCGTGGGAGTTCACAGATTCTGTACAGCTATATCTTAAATTTCTGCAAAGGGAGAACGATGATGAAAATACTACAGAAATAGGACACATATTTTTCATGCTTTGAGGTATACAAAGAGTACTTTTATAGGAATTGAAGAAAAGTGAATTTTGTTAGGGGAAGATGAAAGAGTTCTGAATTGGGTGATAACTACTGCATTATTTTACATGAAAAAATTCACAGGTTTCATTTTCAATGACAGCTATGCTGCTAAGCACCCTGAACACAGCCTCCATGAGACTAAAACAGAGAGAAAGGTTTTGATTCTGATGCTGGGACATGCAAGTCAGACACCGCTCTGTGGGCTCTGTGGTGGATTCTCTACAGGGGTTTCTGTCTATTCCACATTCTTTAGGTTTAAATATAGGGTTTCAAGATTGGGAATGGACTTATTTGAGGCAATGATGCAGTTCATGAACACAGGTATGCTTCTATCCAGTTTTCAAAATGGAAACATAAGTAATTTGGAATATACAAAGCAGAACTAAGTCTTTTTTAAAAAAACTGTAGCAAGGAAGATAATTTGAACAGACAGATTTGGTGGGGACTGAAATTATAGGTTTTGTAATGGCATGTATTGACTTTTTCATCTCTCATCTGAATGTAGCTGGTATTTCATTGACAACTGTCTCAGTATTGCTTGTCAGACTTTCTGAAATAAGCCTGTGTTATTAGACTGTGTCTTCAAGTAGAACATCTGTCTAGAACAAATTACTTGGCTAGCAGCACAGCTGGGCTTTGCTTTTATTCTTTCTAGGCCTGTTCATTGGACCAGGACTAAGCAAGATAGTAGGAGGATGACATGAGGATTGATGTGCAGCACTGCACAAAAATTCTCCCTATTACCTGCTCAGGTCCTGGCACATTGCATGAGATGTTTTCCTGTTGTGTCCGTCCATGGTTTCATTCACAGGTTCAGCCACAGGCGGCATTGAGGCAGATTGCTCATGACACAGACACGCAGACACGCAGACACACAGACACACAGACACACACAGACACACAGACACACAGAAACACAGACATACAGACACGCAGACACACACAGACACAGACACACAGACACACAGACACACACAGACACAGACACACACAGACACAGACAGACACAGACACACAGACACACACACAGACACAGACACACAAACATGCAGACACACAGACACACACGCAGACACACAGACACACAGACACACAGACACACAGACACAGACACACACAGACACAGACACACACAGACAGACACACAGACACGCAGACACACAGACACACACACACAGACACAGACACACAAACATGCAGACACACAGACACACACGCAGACACACAGACATGCAGACACAGACACACAGACACACACACACAGACACGCAGACACACAGACACGCAGACACACAGACACACAGACACACACACACACACAGACACAGACACAGACACACACAGACACACACACAGACACGCAGACACACAGACACACAGACACAGACACACAGACACACAGAAACACAGACACACAGACACGCAGACACACACACACACAGACACACAGACACAGACACACAGAGACACAGACACAGACACAGACACACACAGACACAGACACACAGACACGCAGACACACAGACACACAGACACGGAGACACAGACACACAAACATGCAGACACACAGACACACACGCAGACACACAGACATGCAGACACACAGACACACAGACACACACACACACACAGACACGCAGACACACAGACACGCAGACACACAGACACACAGACACACAGACACACACACACACAGACACAGTCACAGACACACACAGACACAGACACAGACACACAGACACGCAGACACACAGACATGCAGACACGCAGACACAGAGACACACACACAGACAGACACACACACACGCAGACACACAGACACACACACACAGACACGCAGACATGCAGACACACACACACACACGGACACGCAGACATGCAGACACAGACACGCAGACATGCAGACACGCAGACTCACAGACACACACACACACAGACACGCAGACACACAGACAGACAGAGACACACAGACACGCAGACACACACACACAGACACACAGACATGCGGACGCACAGACACACAGACACACAGACACACAGAGCAAGGCTGACTTTGCAATGCTTTGCACTGTCTCTCTTGTTGTCTCCTTGAATGGAAATTTTCACACTCAAGTGTGTCAAGGACCATCAGCTCACACCAAAATACACAAACATGTGCTGGTACTGGCAGGGCTGAAAAGAAGCTGCTAAAGGTGTTAAAATATATTGAAAAATACATTGAAAAATTTTAGTGTGTTTCAATTATGGTTGAATGAATTATCTCTGCTATCCTCACTTACATATTAATTATTGCAACAAAACATAATCCTTTTTCGCTGAAATATTTTGTCAGGAAAAAACCTTGATCTTCTGGACCTGTAAAAGAGGAAGCTTAAACTGCAGCTAGTGTGAGAGGGAAAGGAAATTCTCTTAGGCTGTGCAAACCAGCTCAAAAATGCAGAAAATCAGTGTATAAATTGCACTGAAATTCCTAAAAATCACAGTATGCTTTGTTTTATGCTTTTTCATAACCTTTTATTTTTTAAATTTTGGCCTTCCCACAACATGTTATTTCATAGATCAACAGATATTACTATCATTGTTGCTATCAGCTTTCAATTTTCTTTCCCAAAATGAATTCTAGTACAATTTCTCATACATATCAAAGAGATCCTTGCTCTGGATGGAATTAAACAATCAGATAAATGCAAAGTATTAGTTAAATGGACAAGAAAGAAGGGGGGAAAAAACCAAAAACAAACAAACAAACAGATGATTTTGTGGTTACTTATCCCTTTAAGAAATTAAATTCTGGCAACTGTCATATCTGCAAATTCTCATTCATCATGTGTGTGCTGTCTCTTTCTCTTAAGGTACCCTTTGCTTGCCATTTAAAATGTCAACATAATTTGCAACAAGCATGCCAGCATCCCTTTACTGGTGAAATTCATTTGGTGGTGGGGGTGGTGGGAGGATTTAGGAAAGGGTGCAATGGCTGGATGGTGTTAGGACTGAAGAGCTCATTCATTCTTATTCCCTCCTTCTGGGGAGTACAGGAAGAAATTAGGTGAGGGAAAGACTGAAAGATCCTCAACAGGCGAAAAATCTGAAGGCTCTTCTTCCTGTATTTTTTAGCCATCTGTGTTTTACAGGCCATATCTTGCCTTTAAGTGCTTTTCATAGTGGGAAAGTGGCAATTTTTTTCCAGAAACTTTACTGTGTGGAATCTTCCCTGCTGATAAGACATTGCTGCAGCCAGGAAACAGAGAAACAGCGTGAAAACCTGGGATAATCTGGGTTAACTTGATCTCCATAAGTGCCGCTAAAGGACAGCACTGTTATTTTGAAAACTAAACGTTGGTGCAGCTGGAAGTTGTGTTTGGTGAAGACGATGCACTGCATTCTGCCAGCAAAGGCAGCAGTGTCCTGCTCACGGCCTGTCCTTGTGATGCCAGAAGATGAGACAACAGGATTAAGTGTGTGCCAAGGCCCTACAGTCTTGTTCTTATATTTGCCACCATTTATTTATAACTGACTTGTTCAACCCTTGGAATAGGGCTAGCACAAAGAAAGGTGTCAGGTCAGACCATTGGGAAGCTTAACAAAGGATGTTCCTCCTCTCTGGCATTATGTACTGGAAATAGTCGGCTATGGAGCCACCAAATTGTGATTATTGGGATGGGTCTGTGCAGGGTCAGGAGCTGGACTCAGTGATGCATGTGGGTCCCTTCCAGTTCAGCATGTTCTGTGATCAAAAGCCATTCTAACCTTTGCCCTCCCACTGTAGGTCCTGATTCTTCTGTGGAGCCTTCAGTGCCTTACAGACTCTAATCTCCATCAGGACTGAGGGTGTCAGTTTGTTTTTCTGCTTTGTAAAAATAACCTTGCTCATTTTCACTGCTTTAAAATGAAACAAAATTGCATTTTAAAATTCTTGTAGAAACACAAATCTTTCCATACATGATGTGCAAACGATCAAAACAACATCAGTGTTTTACATAGAAGTATTTAGAACAAAAATAATATTTGGAGCTGTAATACTAAAATAAGTTTATTTTAAAATACCCTTGTCTTTCTATTTCCATCACATCATGGATTCTGCACCTGAGAGTCATTCCTGGAGTCAGAATTTTCTGGGTACTTGCCTTAAATATGGACCCTGAAGAGGAGTTGCATAACCCTTCAGCAAAGACTGAATTCTCTAACAGAGTGGTAGCTATGGACTCATTTGTAGAAATTAACTCTTTTAAAATAACAACCTATTTATGAACCTTCTTTCTTTCAGACTGGGGGGATTCTTTGCCACATCATGTAATGCTTCAGACAGGATGCTGTTATCACAACAGAATAGCTGCAAGAAAGGGAAATGTAAAATCTACTACATGGTAGGAAACAAAGCTTTATTTTATTTTCCAAATTTAAAACCTCCCTTTCTCCAACTCTGCAATTAAATAGATTCTTATAAGCAGTATTAAGAGAAGTGAATTCAAGTCTGAATTTTGCTCTATCAGGAAAAACTTAAGAGCTATCTGTAAGGAAAGTATATATATTTACTCAGACATCAAGTTTTACCTCTCACTTTCTGGAAAACAAATTAAACCTGACAAGGAATTAGAGTAGCTTGAATCATTTGGCTAAACAATAAGATGAACCCATTAGCATTTCTAGAAAACAGGATGTATTTATAAACTTAGTGGTGCCCTTCATCTTTGAAATCGAAACAGTGCAAAAGTTGTTTTGTTCTTGTTTATTCCAAGCTGAATGCTTATGTTCCATGCAAAGTAAATCTCTATTGCCTTCTTCTCCTGAATAAGAAATCAGGCAATATTACCAAAAGGTGTCCTTGATTATCCTCAGTGTTTTATTGTAACTGAAAAAACAAGGTAACTTTCTTGGATTCAAAGATCCTATACCTTTTATAAACCCTAGTCTGAAAGGAAAAATATTTGCTTTGTTGAGCGCTATTTAAGCACTTTATGTGATTATCTTACTAAGTTAATCTTTCAAGATGAAATAATTTTTTTTGCATTTATAATACCTTTGTCACCACAATAGCTGGGAAGTGAGAACTTAAATGGAAAAGGCTCCAAAGCAATCATGCACCCCAATCTTCACTGGGTTTTGATTGTTTAGTTTTTAAGATCAAGATTCTTAAAAAGTTTTGTGGAGAGTTTTTGGGGTTGCTTTTGCAACCAAAAATATTCATTACTGTCTGACAGTAGTAAAGCCTGAGCAGATCATTCTTATTTCTATCTGTACCATGACAAACATTTCAATAAATGTGTTTGCTGCTGAGGAAAGAACGTTTAGGATTGACCTAAACCTTAAACCAGGACCTTGCAGTGGCATCTGCCCTGGGCTGGGACTGGCTGGAAACTTTGCACCAGGTGTGCACGCAGTGCCAGGTGTGCTTGTTTTAATTCAGAGCCAGGGGAATTGTGGACAATGGTCAGAATTGGACTAAAAGGGAACCTGCTGTTCCTTTGTTGTTGGCAGTAAAGAAACTCACAACGTTAATAAGTGTTGTGCAAACAACAGCAGTGGGAATGAAAGCCAGAGTTGCTCCAGCTTTCAAGTACTTCCCACATTCTTTTGTCTTTCCTTTTTCAAACACAAGCTAGGTTTGGAACTAACATTTACTCAAAGCTGGTGAAGCAGCTGCATTTTAATGAGTAATTTTAAAGTGCATCAATTTTTAAATTTTCTGAGTAATTTCAACTTAAATGAATTCAGGATTTGTTTCTTTCTAGAAGTTTTCAATATGCATGTTGTTGAGAGGTGAGGTTTTAAATTCATAAAGCTAGAGTAGTTTTGATTCAGTTTGATTCAGCCCATTGTGGTAGTGTTAAAAAAAAGCATTCCTCCTTCTCTTTTGTCCCAACAGATATTTATGTTATAATTCCTTTCAAGTGTAGTATTTTAAACCATTTCTGCTGTGGTGGAATAAAAGCACATTCACATGGATTCATGGTGAATGCTCTTTTAAGTAGCAATAACACTTTCAGGCTTGGCCCTCTGTGTGTCATGTACAAACGCTCCCACTGTTTTTGTGTCCATGCAGGATTTTGGTTTGTACCAACAGTGTCTCAGTCCTCTCTTAGTGGCCAGCCTCACTCAGTGTTTGTCCTAAAACAGCGCTGAGAAACTGAAGATCAAGGAGTCTGGTGTAGGATTATGTTTATTAGGCAGCCAGAGTTACATTTATTTTTTAATGTGTTGAGCAAATAAATCTGTTTTTCTAAGGGCGTGAGGGAAATGTGACAGAATTTTTGCCAATGTCAAATTTTAATTTTACTCCCTGCAGTATTGACTCCTTTCTTCTTAAGTGCCTTTCACATCTCCACCAAATGTTAAAGTTGATAAAAATTTTTTCAACTTTTTTGAATAAATATGATTTTGACAAATGAAATCAGATTTCTTTGGCAACTATGCATGTGAACAGAGTCTTCAATGAGCAAGGAAATGCATTTCATTCAAACAGTAAAATGTGTTAACTTTTATCTGGAGTAGGAGGAGATGATCCAGAGCTGCACAACAGGCATGCAGCATCCTTGTGTGCAAAATTCATACTCTTGTTTAGCTAGAATAGGTGAGGTCAGAAATTTATCTTTCCCACAAATACAAGCTACTTTGTTTTGAAAAAACCTGCCTTAAATCATCTGCAGGGAAGGGGAAATAAAAAGGTTTATCTTAGGCTAATTCTTCCCTTTGTTTACTAAGCATTTACATTTATGTCTTGTGAAAGTTCTATTGCACAAAACACTTAAAACAAATCCTGTTTCCCTTAAGTAGGGACAGATTTCATTTGCCCCTGGACTTTCTCTTACAGCTTGGTCTCTGCTAGCTCTAAGCTAAAGAGAATATTTGAATAGTTATATTTTTATTTTCTACTATAAAAGGTGCTAGAGAAAGCAGCATTCTACTGCTGAGGAATAGGGAAATATTTACTTTTTTCCCTTTTTGTACACTTCAGAACTCTCCATATTTGACATACTATGTCAAATAATCCTTTTCCACTTGGAATCTGACCTTTAAATTGTGCAAATGATAATTTTCTATCCAAAGCCCTTCAACAGATTTCTAAGTGGCTTGGGATATAAGTATTCACTACTAGGATACAAGCATCTCTACTTTCCCCAATCCACTTTATTACCAAGGCAGTAGTAAAGAATCTCTACCAGCTAAACACAAAAATATTTGAAGAGCTACTCAGAGCTTCTTAGGATGGTCTGGGTTGGAAGGGATATTAAAGATCATCGAGTTTCAACCCCCTAATGTGGGCAGGGTGACATTCCTCTATTAGAATGGCACACTAAAGATTTGGCTGACAAGGAGCTAAATGAAGTCAAAGCCCCTTCCAGTCTCGCTTGCTGTGGGCTCTGTTTGCAGAGCAGGCCGACACACAGTAGATGTGAGGAATTTGGGTGTGTACAGGCTCTCCCTGCGTGGTTCTTCAGCAGATTTCAGAGCCGTCTCTGCCTTTCACATCAATATGACCCAGAAAGGAAGGACAGCCAAGTCAGCTGAGGTCATCATCAGAACTGTGGCCTTCACCAGGGTCTCCTGTGTCCCCAAGGTTATCCCAAACATAAATTCCACTTTCTTGAGCAAAGTGCATCAGACTTTATTTTCTTCATGTTTTGTCAAAACTCATTATTGAAAACTTTGTCTACAGTAGTGTCATGAAGTTCATAACGATGAACCAATGACAAACACAGTCTGGGATCTACTGTACGTAAAGACAATGCAGAAAAGTTGAGTCACTTTCATCAGGCTGCTGCAGAAGACAATGAATATTTAAACTCTAAATCATTTCATCAAAGATGACAATTGTCAATTATTATTCTTTTCTGAAGTCTGTGTGTTTTGCCAAAGCTTTCTGCTTAGCTCTTCCAGACTGACAATTGCTGTGAATAAAACATGGTCTGAAGTGTCCTGGAGCAGTAAGTATTAGTACAATTCTCTTACGGCTTTACTAGTCTGGTCATGCTGTATGAGGGACAGTCACGTTGTTGTGAAGAACCAGAGACACAACACAAAATCCTCTAGAGCAATTTCCTTACAGCTTTCTCTGCGAGACATTTTAGAAGTTTGATTTTAGAAAAATGTTTGTTTTTGGTTAAAATTTGGTTAAAATATTTGTAGAAGTTATGTAATATAACAAACAAGCAAAGTATTTAAATGATTCATCTTTCCATGATGATTAGATTTGAACAACATATATTTTTTGAATCCTACAGAGGCAGAAGTATGTTCACTATTAGTCTTATACCCTTTCCCTGCAATGGATTGGATCCTGCAATGGCTGGGAATCCTGATGTCTCTTACAAAACCACAAACATTTACTATAGTATAACTTTTGTCTCCCTCTAAGACTGAGGGAGTACCTGTCAGAAGTGTCTCTTGAAATTCCACCATCCAGAGATCTTTGTGAATCACCAAATAAAGTAAATTGCACCTGTGGGTACAAAGTTCATAGTTGCTCAGAATTTGGAGCTATTCCTCATGCAAGAGCATGAGTTGTAGGTAATGCTGAGTTCTCAAATAGTTTGCTGGTAGAAACCACCTGCTCAGTCACTTTTACAGTCACCCACCCCTGAGCTACACTTGAAAGCTCATTACACGGCTTAATTGTGGAGCCACTGACACAGTATTGTGTATGCCAAAGTACCGAATCAAAACTCCAGTGCAGATTAATGCTTGGGCCTTTCTGATAAAGAACAGAATAACCTATGTCACAGAGAGTTTCTGGGGAGTGAGATAAAAACCCTAGATTTCTAGGTAAAAACCTTTAGCTTTCTAAAACATTTCTAGACAGAGCCGTGTTTTATACATCCTCTGTGAAGACAATGCAATGCCAGAGAGTGCAATTAATATTAGTAACAGTATCTAAAATAATATTACTAGAATCTAACATCAAACATACAGAAACACAATTTCTTGTAAAGTCCTGCCAGCCCTAACTCAGGGAGGAAAATTGTTTTTGTGGATTAGCTGTAAAGTAGAAAGTATAGAAATCTCTGTCCTTGTTGCAGCTGAGAACAGAAACTTTATTTCTCTACATAGTTCAAGCATAAAGCTGTTCAAAATAGACTGAAAACAGGTACTCAAATTATTAGAAAGAGATTGATTAAAAAAAGATTTGCTAGGTAATTTTTTATTTATGGGTTTAATCCATGTCCACATTCATGCTTGTTCAGACTCAGCCAGAAGTTTGACAAGAGAACGAGACAATGCTCTGTGATCTTTGCAATATTCCAGGCTGGTATTTTGGCTTAACTAAAGTGAACATGAGGCAGGGAATAGATTGCAGGGAAATGAATTGTTAAAAATACCACATAGAAATAGGTCAGTACAAGGAGACAGACGAAAAGAATAGATACACAAAGGAAGGATGTGAAGATTTAGGATAGGCTTCAAAAGCAGATGGGAGCAAGGCACCAGCAGTACTGTCAGAAAAAAAGGTTTAATGATATCATTCCTAACATAAGATCCTATTTTCAACTATCTGCTGGCTCCTGCTGACTCAAGTGTCTTGCCTCTACCTTCCACCTAAACTCTCAAAGCACCTGCTGCAGTGAGGCTGCCAGTTAGTTATTTTAATAAATGTGCCATCACTGGAATACGTGTTGCCAGAAAGATCCTCCTGCACTCCTGCATTTCCTTTTCTTTCCTAAGTGCATCATTATAATTAAAGAACCTGTTTAGGCAGTTGTATGGTTTTATTTGTGGCCATGTTTCAATATTTCTAGGTACTATTTCCCAGGCACTTCACCCTCTGAAATTCAATCATTTTGAGAAGTGAGAAGGAGTGGAAATATTTAAAGTAAAGTGGTTCTGTTGATCACCTTGAGGCAATTTCAATAATAAATGACTTAGAATGCTATGATTCAGATAGTAATTAGAATAAACAAACTAAATTAATGAAAAGAATTTAGCTGTACAAACTCTCTGAAGTATTTAGGGTAACAGTAAACTCCAATTAAATTTATAAAAAAGTTTTCTTACATACAGTACTAAATAAAGATAAGATGTATTTTAATGAAGAGGGTGTAAAACTTCTTCATTAAAAGGCAGAAAAATCTGGAACTAAAACAGCATATGTTTGACAGACCCTATGCCCACATAGAATCCTGAAGACTGGGAAAGGAGTCCAGGGGAACAAGTTACCCCTAATCTATCAAAGGCTGGATGGCCTTTTCTCTCCCAGACATATCTAGTTAAATGTTTCTATGTAAAGCTTACTTGAGTCTCCCTGTGTTTTACGTGCACAAGATACTGTATTTCAAAGAGACTCTGATAATTACTTGCACAGGTGCAGGGAAGGGGCAGGCCAGTCCAGTGGCACAGTGTGAGCATCGTATTTAAGGATTACAGCAGGCTATCAGCACTATGTTCAAAGTACACTAACTTTTGCTTTTGTAGTTGTTTCTCTTCTTAGTCTTCCTGCCAATCAGAGCCTGCACCTCACATGTTGATTTGTACTGACAGCACCACCCTAGTGAACTTCAGATATGGAGGGGGCTGGCTCTGTAGACCTGCAGTGCAGGATGATCCAGTTTCAAGTGACTCTGACTAAGAGGTGTGTATGTATGTTGGGCCATATGCACTCTTCTGTCAAGGAATAAATTGCTTTTGGAAAAAGAAAAATATTTTTATAAATTAATATACAACTAATGGTTTTTATAAAATATTTTTATAAATTAATATACTACAAGATGCACATTAGTGACTGAAGTAAATTTATTATGAGAAGTATTTTAAAATATAGCAACAGTAATTCAGATCAAATATTTTTTCAGTGTCTTTTTCATTAACCCTGTAAGGTTAAGCAATTTCCAATTATTTTTCTGAAATAATTCTGAAATAATTTATGCTGCATGGACAAATATTTTTGTCCTTAGGTTGTAAACATTTTTAATGCTTTGGTTTATCGCATAATCTCCTGAGTGATTATCAACTAATTTTCCCATCCATTGTTATTCACTCATCACTCTTTTTCAACTTCATTTTACTTGTCTTTACTACACTTTTTTATTACTGAGGCATTTGGATTGCCATACTTTTATCAGTGAGTTAGATGGAATGAAAAAGAAAAAAAATAAAATAGGTCTGTGCTCTTCATCCAAAATTTAAACATAATCCATTTATATTTTAAAAATTCAGGTAGTTGGACAATATTGGTTCATTTAACACTTATAGAATTTTCTGACTTCTTTCGACATAGAAAGCAAAAATATTGATTACATTAGGGGAAACTTCAGATTGATTTCTGATCAACAATGCAGAAGAAACTGCAAAAAAAAAACCTTCATACTGTCACTGATAATTCTGTGTCTCTAACTTATTAGTCCTCGGACCTTCTCTCAGACAAATTTGTGAGCAATCCTGTTAAGTCATGGGCATACATCTTTTCTTTTTTGCAGTGACTGGTTGATGGTTCAACATCACAGTGAGATAAATAAGTAATTCTATACCCTGCAATAATCATCTGAGCCCATTTGTTCTACTCAGCATTGTCTAAGTGGCCAGGCTCGTGTGCTGCCTCTGCTCATTTCCAGTTTTCACTGTTGAAGCCAGAATAGAGGGACAGATGGACCCAACAGTCTGACCCTACAGGGCAGCAGCTTTTCACCTCTTTTGAGGCATTGTGGCTGGAGAGAAGAGAGCCATAGGAATCACTTTTTCAGCATGGTTGCTGAAAAAACAGTGGATTAGCTTGTGTTGCATCACCCACAGAAATGAAAGCAGGGTAAATAAAGGAGAATATGGCAATAATCTTGAAATATGTACCTGGTCACAGCCAAGGAAATGAATAATCTCTTCATGATGACTGTATTAGCTAGGAAAGAAATTATGTGTTTCTGTGAAAGCAGTGAGGACTTGGTGCCAGGTAAACCATTCTAGTAGAACAGGTTTGCTGAGAGCAACTGCATAATGCAAAATTACAGCACAAACAATACAGGCATCGCTCTAGTTATGGCTAGGGAATTAGAGATGTAGAGTGGTTAGTTGTCCTTAGCTCAGATATTCCTTTGCGGTTTTGTGAATTTAGGAAGATCAAATGCTCCTTCCAAAAACAATGCAAGTTCACAATGTGGTTACTAGGGTAATGCAGAGATTAGGGATGTTGTCCCAGACTTGCACTATGCTGAGATAACAAGTATCAAGAAAACAGATGCTAAAAGAAAAAAGAGTCATTACTCGTTAAATGAGTTAATTTTAAATAAGCAACAAGCAAAATATCTCTGATACTGGAAACAGTCTCACTTTCCATTGAATGCAAATTGTTGACATGCTGTAGCAGTTGCTTCAGCTATCATTTTGCTTCAGGTCTCTGGCATTTCTGCAGCCATTACTGAGGCCAGCAGTCCAAGCTGAGATGGAGGTTCTGTGTTTTGGCTGCTTTAGCTGCCTGGGTGGGCTCAGCAGGTGGGATGCCTCCATGCAGGTGATTTCTTCCCCACTGAAGTGCAGGGAGTGTACTGGATCTGGCTGGGGTAAAGTTAATTTTCTTTATTGGGTCCTTTATGATGCTGTGGTTTGGGTTTTTGACTGATAACACAGCAGTGCTTTGACTGTTGCTGGTCTGTACTTGCACAGCGTTAAGGCCTTCTCCTTGCTGCCTCTGATCTCCTCAGACAGTAGGCCATGGGTAGGGAAGAGGCTGGGAACAGACATGGACTGACAAGTGACCCAAACTGTCCAAAGGTGTCTCCCATGCTATTTGACATCATCCTCAGCAAAAGAAGTTGGTGGGAGCAGGCAGAACTTCCCAAGGTAGCTGCTGGCTCAGGGACAGGTTGGGCATTGTATGCTTGTGGGAGGTCGCAGAAGATTTCATCTGCAACACCTGCTTGGTTTTTTTCCTCTTTTTTCCTCCACTCACATATTTATCTTATTTTTTCTATCCGGATTCTTTCCCCCATCCTGCTGGGCATGTGGAAGGGTAGTGGAGAGTAAATGAGTGGCTTAGTTTGAGGACGGGGTCAAGCCAGAACAGGAGGGTGAGCACAGTCCAGCACAGGGATGATGAGGACCCTGAGCTGGGCCAGTGCTGTGTTTGAGTGATGTGTGGCAACACAAAATAGAGTTATCTTCTCAGATGAAATTTGGATGGAAAATAGTTTGACTCCCAAGTCTCTGCACTGCAGTAGGCAATGGGGAACTGTTCTTGGACAAGTTCTTCTAATCAAAGTCAAGAGAGAGATTTTTTTCAAAACCTTTGATAATATCTATTTTAGTGTAGTAAAACAAGAAAGAAAACAAATCACACAATTCCCCCCTAGAAACTCAAAGCTATGCTATATAACTCTGATAAAAATTTTGACTACACATGCTCTTGAAGCAGCCTGTCCAAAATAAAATTTATATAAGACTCTGAGTCAGTTGAGCTAAAGATAGAATGTTGTTGCATTTTGGGGAGAAGACAATTTGTATTCCTGTCTGAGAAGGGCCATGAACATCTGAGGGCTGAAAACACACTACCATATATTATGAAACACTAATTGCTTGTCTAAGAAGATGTGTTTTATTTCTGTTCCAGCTCTGCACAGCAGAGTGTTAAAGTGAACAGCGGAGCCATTCCCACTAGGAACTGTTGATTTGGGTTTGTTATTCTATTTGAAAGCTTATACAATGTCAGAGTGACCCTGAACAGTGTGTACTAGCAGGTGTTTGTGTAAGATTGCATCAAATGAACATAAATGCTGTGAAATTTCTGAATAATTACTGCCTAAATGAATAAAACTGCCTGTCTGAATTGGTTCTCACAGTTAGAGTGGAAAGAAAACTTCAGGGAGCATCAGGATAAAGCAGAAAATCAGCTCCTAACACCACAAAATGTGCACATAAATCTTTCTTGTGTTTTCCAAACACGCTGATGAGTCACTGAAGATATTTTCTTCTCCCAATTTCAGTTTCCTGGATGCAAAGGGCTCCACTCTCAGTTCCTTCCAAGGAGTTAGGATCCCGGAAGATGATTAAAAATTTGGATAGGTGAGACTCTCTATCTACTGCATGGGCTTCCCGCAAAGAGAGATGAGTAACTATAAGAAGTTCATAATCTCTTTTAGAGAAAGATCCTTTCCTTCTAAGCAGAAAACACGGAACTGTGTACTAGATCAGAAGGTAGGAGAGGAAATAATTAAATTCTTCTTACATCCCCAGCCACATAGGAACATGGATTTTGGTTAATACATATAATATATACAAAATTCTTCATAGTCTGTCTTTGAAACTACAGAAGAACTCAGTAATTTTCAGTGATGAAATAAAAGTCAACTCATACAATTTGTTCATGTGGAGGATGTGGAGCAATAACAGGTGAGGAACTGAAAACAGCTTTTCATTCCAAACAGATGAGGATAAAAATTTGTTTTCTCTAGTAAGGCCAATGTTATCCTGGAGCTTACACTTGTTGTTCCAAACTAACCATGACCATATGCAGAAAATATTCTGAAATTGGTTATAAACATGTAACTGTTTTACTTGTTCAGACTTTGTTCAGGTTATGGTGACACTGAAGGGTGGTCATGACCTGGGTCCACCCCAGCACTCCCAGCCAGGGAGCAGGGTAGGCTGGAGCCAGAATTTTCCAGGATGTTTCTGTGGAGAAGAAAAAGAAAAAAAAAAAAGAAAAAGGAAAAAAAAAATTAAGATTGTGCAGAAGGAAGGGAGTGCAGTCATAAGACAGAGCACTTGAGGGTGGTGTGCATTCCCCATATTATAGATGCATCATTTATCTATCAGCCTCTGCCCTGCTGTCATATAGCCTGTGCTGGTGGAGGAAAATGTGCCTTCCTTCTGCATCTTACCTGTGCTCACCTTGGTCAGTTTAAACATGCAATTGTCATCGAGAAGGCAGTCTGCAGGATATATGGTCCATAGGGTTTTGCAAAGGCAGAAACCCTACTGTTTGTTGCATACTGCCTGCTTCTTAGCCAACATTCTTGTGGCTTGTTGTTGTTTCATTAGAAATATCTGCTTTTTTTGCAATTACAGAAATGTCTCTGTAATTAACTGCTTTCTTTTATATAGCTGCGTCAATACATGTTTCTTGTTGGGATCCTTCCCTTTACTCAAGTGGTTTTTTATTCAAAAATATGCTAATAGGAACTAGAGAGGCCATTTGTTTGAAGACACTACAATATGTTGATGTTTTGGATGGTAAATAAGACCTTTGAAATAAAATATGATCATTTAATCTTTTTATGGAAGTATTTGTTAAAGTCTGTTCTGAAACTAACTCCCATGTGATAATTTCATTATGGATTTCTTATGATTTATAATTTATAATTAAGCTCTGATCTTGGAAAGTACTATATGATTATTTCATTGTCTGTGTGAAATAGTTATCCATCTTTTAGCCAAGAGAAAACACCTGAGTGTGGCAGGTAGGTGGAGTGTTGCAGAAGTGAGATCTCAAAGGGATATGTGTAGAAAAGTGCCATTTTTGTGTTGTTGCACATGTTTTACTACAGTGAAAAGCAAAAAAGCTTATCTGTCTTGGTATGTGGTACATTTAAAAATTGGAGATATCCCACTACGGAATCTGGAAGGGGATGTCTGGGTTGTGCTGAGCATCCCCTGTGAATGGGTAGCTGCAACAGGGAATTACTGATACTTAATCACATCACTGATAATAGTGCAAGGCAGGAATAGTGGTGCCAGGGGTGAGGAAAGTGGTTTCACACAGAAATGAATCTGAAATTTCACAGAGACAAACCAGTGTGCTTCCAAATAATTTTTGCTAGAAAAGTCCAGCACAGGGACAAAGATTTATGAAACCCATAATATGGACCATAAATAGTTTGGTTGATGGACTTTGACTTACCCAATCTGCTGGTTCTTATGTGAAACTTCTATAATTCCAAAGGAAAAAGTATCATTGCTTCAGCCTCTTGCTACATAAAAAATACTTTAGTTTGAGCCCACACATTTCATACACCTTGATTTATGACAAATGACATACAAAGGATTATCTTCCTTTACATACTTATAAAGGAGCAGGAGACCATTTGCACTACAAAAATCTCCTTCATCCCAGGTCTCAAATATACAGGCAAAATAAATACAGGCAAAACTATATTTTTTTTTTCCCACTGCTTTCCCTCTTGTGAAGTTCCTTCTTGTATCTCATGGGAAAGGAGGATTTCTCATATGCAGTTGTTTGAATCAGTAAAATCTTGCTACCAGTAAGATTTTGTTATCAATCATGTTATCAAGGTTTAAACACCTTAAAATGTAAACAATGCAGCCATCGTGCAGGCTTTTAATGTTTTGGAAATTGCAGTAACTTTTTTTTTTCCCAGTTGTGTTTTCAGTTTCTGGTTACATTGCCTCATTTTATGGTACCTTAGGGTTCTGCAGTCATTGAGATTATTAAGTTTTGGCATTTGTAGATTGCTTTATAACCTAGCTGATAGCCATGAGGTTGATTTTTAAAGTGTTTCCTAAACTTTAGGGTGATTTGATATTTTTCAAGAAGATATATAATAGAAATATTTTGTCAGTGTAACTACAATGAGGAATGGATTTATATTATTAAGGAGCAGCTTAAGATAATAATCACAAACATAACAGCAAAATAATACTGTTCATCAGGGCTTATAATTTATACTGAGGACAGCTGTGACAACCTAAGATTTTATGGCTAAGATAAAGATGAGTCTTTGATGGTGTTATGAGTGTGGAGGTTTGAATGTCCAAGCCTTTTGCACGGAAAATTGCTGTTTGCTAATCAGATGAATACAGAAAGCCAGTGAGAACAGAGTCAAGACGCATGGTAGGCCATATACTAATTTTATAGATCCCAACATACACTAACCTCCATTTTGCTTAATCTGCCATCAGGGTGAGCCCCTGGCAGCCAGGGATGACAGAAACAGAAGTGACATCTGGGAAATGAGCCTCTGCACAGGCTGCACTCCTTGCCATGTTGCCCAAAGAGTGAGTGTGTCCAGAAACTGCCTTGGTCTCATATTGTGAATTGATCTCCCATCCAGGAATCCACCTCTACCCCAAATTAGATGTAAACAGGATTTGGAGAGATCTGAGGCTGTACTGAGAGCAGGGAGAGCTAGGCTGTGACATTTTGCCCCCTATTTCCTCTCCCAGGTGTGTTTGTTTAAGAAGCAATCTGCTCAGCACACGCTCCCCACAGCTGCCTAGCACTGATGGTAAGGTGAAGCCAAGGCTGCTGTCTTTTGTTTGCGTTCGAGAGCAACCATCACAAATCAGGGGGCTCTTTCTGATGTAATATGGTAGTTTTCTAATGAAACCAGCTTCATTTCCCTTTTGTTCTGACACTGCTACCTTTTCTTGGGAAGCGCTAAACTCTTTGTTTTGACTCAGTCTTCCTAAGTTCTTGCTGTTTTGAAAGATTAGTTATATGTTGGACAGTGACAGTCCAAAGTGCCAGCTTGCAGAACAACTAGCCAGAAGTAGATTGGACATTACCAACACGCCTTCAATGCATGACTTTTCATTGTGAATGCACTTTTTACTCTGTGTTTCGAAAAAAGAGCAGAAAAAAACCTTTTTCTGTGTCATCCTTTACTTTACATATTGCCCTGATCTCCTTTCATCACCCTCCCACCATCCAAACTGTTGCTTGTCTCTAACAGCCCCTCAAGGTAGATCAAATGTGTTGCACTTCCATGAATATAAGTATTTATTTTTTCCATCTTTTTTTAGGTAGAACGCAGCATATTATAAAATCTGATGTACATAAAGATGATTTATTGTGAGTTTTTCAAATTATATTTACTTGTAATCAATTTGGCTGTGTTTAATACCATAGCCGTCAGTTCACAATGTAAAGAGAAGAAGAACAGAAACAGAAGTTTCAGATGCAGATCCATAAAAATGGGAACACCTAAAACCTTGTTTGGATGTGAAACCTCGTAACCCCAGTTTGCATCAAAGTCAGATCACGAACTTATATTAGTCATTTGTAACTTTTACACTGGGTCACCAGGGACAGGAAGATTGTTTTTCCTTACATTAAAAGGCATGAAAAGGTACAATACTATTGTATAACTGTGTTTCTTTGACAGGAAAGTAACAAGTGATGTTAATGGGAAGAAAGATGCCTGCCTCTTCAGAAAGTAAGGTCTCCTGTGGTTACTTGTCTAAGTTTGGACACAACAGGAGGCTTACTCAGATATGTATTACTGCATACTCTTGCCATGTTTACTAGGCGTGCTTCAGTGAGCTGAATAGAGACAATAATCTTGAACTTTTTTTTCAGGGCAAAACTAAGTAAGCTTGCAGCTTACTAAAACAGCCTGTTATATTTTCTTTAGTTGAAGAAGACTAACCATTTTCCATCTCTCCCTGTCATGACTTGAACTAATGACGGCACGTGAACCATCACTTACAGATGGAGCAGCCCAAGCAGAAACTTGCTGTGGTCCAGACCAGCAAACATCACCGCCATGGTAAGACTCACAAGAGTTGAGACTCACTCTGCGTCAAGAGCTGAAGTTTGTGATGGCAGCAAAATGTGCCAGCAGCAGACGTGCTGCAGAGAAACCTGAATGTTCTCAGAGGGACATTTTGGGTGGCCACCCACAGAAGACAGAGCTTGACAAAGCTCATCTACTCCTCTAATTCAGGCCAGAGCAGTGTTTCACTTTAGAAAGAGATGTTTTTCTTTGCTGGGTTAATATTCAAAGCATTGGCAGCTTAAGGAGCATGGCCTATTTTACTGACAACAGCCATTCATTATAGGCTGGCCAGTGGGTGCAGATAAATGGTGTAAGGTGGAATCAGCGAGTCCACTCCAATCTATGTCAGGCATCTACAGATGAAACAAATTCATCCAAATTGGGCCCCATGGAAGGTCTGCAGAGTGCAGGGTTAATGTGATTAATGGTATATAATAACTGGAGCAGATGAAGGAGTGAAACACTGTTGATCACTACACTGTTCAGAAATAAGGAAGTTCAGCCCAAGGTCAAATGTGAGACAGAAAGATAATTAAGCACCATTTGATACACTTCAACAAAAGCCATTCTGACTTCTTGAAAGCTAGCTCTGTCAATTAGCAGGTACTGTGTTCATCTCTTAGAAAATATGATGGGAAATTACAATAACAGCCTTGAGTGACTTCAGGAAAGCATATTCTGTGGAGAAGCTGGATGAGTTTAAAGGGTAAATAACGCTTCTTATGAAATCAAAATTCCATACCCCTGGTTATAGTTATTGTCCTAACTGATGAGGAGGAAAAAACAAAAAGGAAAGAAATAAAAACTGTAATGTGAGAAAACTGGTCTTTTTTTCTATCTAGAACCAAAAATGGGGTTTGAAGAAGAAATCACAGAGCCTATGAATATTACATGATAACGCAACAAAATACAATGCAAGAAAATATATGCTTCCTCTGAGGCAGAAACATTCTGCAGAAGTTGTTTGTCGGACACATTTCCCCCTGGAAGATTTTTATGTTGTCTAAGCAAGGAAAGCAAGTGAAATTTGTACACAGTTGACATAAATTCCACCAAATTTATTTGACTAAGTATAGCCATAAAGGACAGAGAAGCAGCCAATAACACTACACAGACTTTAGGACCTTGATCTGATGTCCCATCAAAGATGTATCTTGGACCCTCTTGGGCTCAGTGAATAGGGCTGAGCAGCTCTCTGACTGCATGAGTGAAGGAGAACTCTGCATCTCCACTCTAGGAATTCCTGATAGACAGGATATGGTTTTACTTCATGACAAAATGTTCAAAATATTCTAGATTAAAAAAACAGGAATTGTGTTTTCACATTTTAAAGACTTGTCTCCACACACATTCTTCCTTCTTCATCTTCAGCAAATAAACTTCAGTCATTTGGCATTTTCCCTGTTTAAACTTAATGTCAGACTAATAGTTTGTGTTTGTCCATGACCTTATATGCTACAATATCAGAATTTTAATCTTTATGGGTCCTTTTGATCACTGACTCACATAAACACAATGAACTCCACAAAATGCAATAAATGAAAACCTTTATTTTGGATATGAACTTGAATAAACCTCTGAGTTTTTTGAACTGGCAGTGAAAGTTCTTTTTAGACTTGTACAAGGAACTGTCCTTATGGCAAAAATATTTCCCAGGCAAAACCACAATAGCTGTTATCTAGTCACAATTAACAGCTTTATTTTCTGTAGGAAAAGAACAGATTCTGTCATAATTATTTGATATGCAAGGATTTGATAGTTTAGTGGGAAAAATAACGACCATGACATTTAGACTTGTCTTTGTTGGTTGTCAGTGAAATCATGTTCTTCAGTCACTCCTACTTAGGTGCAACATGCACCTAACCGATGCAATGCTGTAACCCCTAAATCTGATGGTGATAAGTGACACAACTGGTAGTCTATTAAAGGAGAACAAAAGGCAGACAGCTGCAGAATTTTTATGGAAGAGCAGGGCATTTCCCCTTCCAGGCTGGTTCTTTTTAGGTGACAGAAGGAGGTGTAACTGGGAAAAAGATCATAATGCATTCTGCACTGATGAGTGCAGACCTGTGACTAGAGCAACAAACCTATTTGCAATTAGAATTTCCAACTTTTTTATAGATGTGAGGAGTGAAAGTTATAATTGTTTCATATAATTTAGCATTCATGACAGATTTTGCAGAATGATGCTGAAATAATGTGCCAATTTATAAAGTTTCTTGTGGGAAAAGTGTCACTTCACAGAGCAATGAAGGCATTTCCCTATTCTTTCTGGCTGCAGTGTGGTTATTATAACCATATCCTTTCCCTGAAACTGTATTCTTTCTTACTTAAGAATGGACTGCTGATCTAGAAAAGCACAGAAAATATCAGCGGTAGTGGGAGAGTCTTGGGAATAGCGACCTCTGGGGATAGTTTAAAGACCCAACATTAGAAAAGTACACGTGTTTTAGGTCTACACCTGACAGATTTGAGCAAACACCCCCAGCAATATTTGCCAGCCCATGACTATGTCCCCATCTGGACCTTCAACAGAACTTGCAAACACACTCCAAATATTCATGCAACTAGATCAGATGAGAACTTCACAAAGTATGTATTTCTTTAATGGAAGAAAGAGTAATCTTTACAATGACAAAAAAAAAAAAAAAAAAAAAAAAGCAAAAAAGCACCAATAAAAAAGAACTGTTATATGGAACGCTTTAAAAAGTATTACGAAAGGGTGAATAGAGATCCGGATAAGGTTAGCACATGGGTGACATGAACAATATGTTCCAACAACCCCCCTGCAAACTTTCTATTTCTTGGCACAATGAAACCATCTGCAGATAAATTACATGAAAGCAGTATTATATAAAGTAATTCCTGGTGTGAAAGGAGACGGAAAAAATGACCCCTTCCTTCCATTTCTTGCTTACATAACGTATATACTGTGCTTTTCCCCTGTGTAATTCACACAAACTCAGTACTGAAACTTTCTTCCTTTTGTACAGCTCTTGCAGGTCTGCAGAAGAAAATTGCTGCATAAGAGCAGCAATTTTATTTATCAGAGTGTGATTTATCAGAGTGAAATTGCTTTTCATGTGGAATTGGTAAATTGTAGGCAGGAGATGGAGGCACTAAGGAGGAAACAGAGGCTGAAATGGTAAAAATGAAATAGTCTTAAATAGAAAATTAAAACTACTTCTGAAAGATGAGAAGCAGGATAGACTGTCAAGGAGAGGGCTAGATTCATGAAATTATCTCTGGGGTTTTTTTTGTTTGCCTATTCCCTGAAATTTAAACACTAATTTTTTGTTGCGTAGAGTAGATTACAAATCGTCAGAAAAAATGAAGTCCCACATTTCCATATTATAAGTTTGAATATCAGTCATACTTATTTTTCCTATTCTCTACTGTTTTAGCTTAAACCAAACTAAAGTAAAACTAGTTTCTAATTATATTGGGGCTCATTTTACATAGCAGCTTGTACTGCGGACAGTGAACTGGGTAAATAATCTTGTTTGGAACAGGCTCCAGGTGGTAAATTTAAAAAAATAGTTCAGGTCAGTCACTTTACTAAATTCATGGTGGATGGATGGCACTGAACAGTGTGGCGCAGTCGATGTGCTGGAGGGAAGGGACGTCACCCAGAGGGAACTTGATCAGCTTGAGAGCAGTGAACACCTGCAAGCCTCCTGAAGCTCCAAAATGGCAATTGCAAGATGCTGCACCTGGGTGGGGACAGTCCCAACCACAAACACCACAGACTGGGCAGAAAACGGAATAAAAGTGGCCCTGTGAGCACGACTGGGTGGTGCTGGTGAATGAGAGGCTGGGCATGACCCAGCCAGGGGCACTCCCAGCCCAGAGAGCCAAACGTGCCCCGGGCTGCATCCAGAGCAGCGTGGGCAGCAGGGCAGGGAGGGGATTCTGCTCCACCTGGAACCTGCATCCAGCTCTGGGCTCCCAGCACAGGGAGGAGTGAGTGCAGAGGACGGACACCAAGATGATCAGAGGGATGGAGCTCTTCTCCTGTGTCTGAAAGGCTGGGGGGGTCTTCAGTCTTGTGAAAGAAGACTGGAGAGACCATGTAGCAAACTTTACAATACCTAAAGAGGGCCTGCAGGAAAGCTGGAGTGGGATTTTGGGCAAGGGCCTTTGGTGATAGGAAAAGGGGTAATGGCTTTCAGCTGAAAAAGAACAGGTTTAGTTTGGTTATTAGGAAGAAATTCTTCCTAATGAAGAAATTCTTCCTAATTCTTCATTCTGAAGAATGTGAAGATGGGGGAAAACTGGAACAGGTTGACCAGAGACATTTTTTCCATCCCTGGGAGTGTTCAAGGCCAAGTTAGACGGGATTTTGAGCAAGCTGGTCTAGTGGAAGGTTGCATTGAAATTAGATGATCTTTAAGGTACTTTCTAACCCAAACCTTTCTGTGATTCTATGATTCTATGACTGTGGTCTGAAAAGGTATGAAGGAGGCCATTGTCACCAAAACAATTATAGTGACAGGGTTTTTTATGTGGCCACTTCCTTACAGAATTTGCCTTGTTGTTAACAGCTTTGGTAATGATTCACCTCAGACAGTAAATAAAAATTAAGGACTCCTACCACCCCTAGTTTGTGATGCCTGGTAACTCCAGAGCCAAATCCAGACCCTCAGTCTCTATATGTGGTTGCACAGAGTGCTTTGTACAGATCTTCTTTCACTAAACTTCCTGCAGCCAGAACATCCCCCTTTGCAGAGAAACACCTCTAGCAAAAGCAAACAGCCATCAATGGAGGTGCAATGCAAGCAGGCCTGTAAATGTACCAACCTCCAAAAAAGAATAAACTTGAAGTACTAACATTGCCTTTTTTCTTTGGTTATGTAATCAATGGAAGAACTCAACACAACTCTCCCTTGCAGCTACTTCAGGTTGCAAAAATTTGTTTAACCTGAGGGGGTCAACACAGGAAAGAAAAAAAAAAATTGCAAGTGAAGGCAAGAGGGGAAAAAGAATTAATTAATTAAGCACATTTATAATTTATTAATTATCACAGCGCATAAAGACAATGGGTTTTTTTTGTTTTTGTTTTGTTTGTTTGTTTGCTTGTTTTTGGTTTTATATGTCAATAGACTGTTACAGAGTTATGGCAGCATATGAAGTGAAAAATGCTTTATTACACTTTCTAAAACGTCCTGCTAATATCCATTGAATATGATTCGTTTCAGCCCTATTCAAACATACAGATTCCAGCCATTTTTTTACACCATTTGAAGTTTTCTGATCTCTGGCTTTCCAAATGTTTAAAGTGACTTTTATTTTCTGCTTTAAAAGTTCTTTAAGTACGAGTAAAAGTTCTTAGATACATTACACCTGCTAAAAACCTCCTGAGATGAATATTTTAGAGTGAAAATCCTGTCCTCTCGGTCAAAGCTGGTTTTGTGAAAAGTGTCAGTGACATATGAAAAAATGAAGTGTGGGACTCACCAATGTGAAACAGTTGTTATGTACTAGTAACTTTTTTGCCTTAAACTTAATTTCCTCATATTTTCTTTTATATGGTTCTCCTTGTGACCTTACTGTCACAGAAGTATGTATCTGATGTACTCAGATGAGTTACTAAGGAATCTCAAATTCTGACTTGTTTTTATTCTCTGAGTCCAGCTGTTGTTGTTGTTATTGTTGTTGTTTTGATAACTTGCCATGAATGTGAAGCTCACATTTAATTATGCTATATATCAGCATCATTTTCTGAAACCTAGATTTTTGTTTTCAAGCTAAATAGAAATGGCAGTAAGGAGTCAATAAAACACCATCAATGACTACTAAACGGAGAGTCAAAAAACTAATTTCAGAAGCCTTGAGCAGATATCTAGTAAAGCCTTTGGGCAACAAAAAAATATTTCTGGCTTCCTCATTCCTGTCGAGCTGATACTGTGCCACTCCTGAAGTCTATACAGCTACATTAACAGAGTTTATGCTACTTGAGCATTTTGTCACCAAGCAGATGCTAAGCCATGATGGTTTAATACTGATTATTTCAAAGGGCTTGCATTGAGATCCCTGATAGAAAAGTTCCAACTGCAGCTTGTTTGAAGAACAAGACCACTCAAAGAGCAAGGGTCAGGCATGTGTTTAAATCTGATATAGCTATCTATAGCACATAGTTTTTAAGTGTTCTAAATTTGAATGGTCATTTTAATATTACAGTCAATTTTCAGACTTAATTGTTTTAACTTGTTGATTTTCCCAGGGTATTCATAAAGTTCCCTCTGTACAGTGAGGTCAATATGAAATTCCATTTAAAAACCTAACAATTTTCAAATGGGTAAATATCTCTTTTGTGTGTATCTACGTCTACTTGCCTATATATAAATAAAATTGCTATATTTTCTAAGTAGGAATAGGCTATCTAGCTTGGAAGAGGAAAGATTTCAGTCTGTTCTTTCTACCAAGTAATAGTGGGTGCCAGGAACGGGTGAGTTCACGGGAAAAAAAGAAGTGTAAGTTTGAGCCAGGTGGATTGGTCTTGGGCAGGAAGTTCAAGACGAGATGTGCTTGTGTTATAAACCATTCTGCTGTAGGTTTTTGAGGGATCTAGCAGCAGGCCTGGTTTTGTTACAGCTGCAGCAGGTCACAGCCCACCTATGACCTTCTGCCTAATTGTTGGCTGGGATTTTAATTTGCCACTTAGCAAATGCCTCGTGGTCTCTTGGTGGGCCTGTAAAGTACCTGGCAGAAGGCTCAAAAAAGACTCAGAGGACTTGAGCCCCTTGAGTGCCTCTGTCATAGTCTCAGTCCTTCATGGGACTGCAGAATGGATTTCACTCTTTCCAAGCTCTTCCAAAGCACAGAGGTGGCTATGAACAGACTTATTATGTCAATAAGTTATGACATAACTTATATTGAAGGACTCTAGCAAACAAGGTTTGAAAATACCCTCAAAAAGGGAAGAAAAGTTTGAGAGATATCACCACACAGCAGAGGGATGAGATGTTATCCCTTTCTGTCCAGATGTTGTGAATATGAGGAAATCAAATGGCCATATTTCTTTCTCCTCTTCATTATCAATGCTAATTCTTCCCTTTAAGCTATATTTCTTTTGGTTGTGATGGATAAGATGTAAATAATTTGACAATACCTGTAGAGAGATGTAGGGGTTGAAAATATTTGCCCTGATACCCTAGGCTTTAGAAGAGATGTTTAATTTTTTGCACAATAATACTTTAATTTATGTTAGTCTTGAAAAAGCCTGAAACATAGTAAATACAATAAGAATATAAATTAGTGGAAAAAGCAGGAAATAAATCCTGGAGGCAGTGGAAGAAAGTGCTATGTCAAACACAGAACAGCAGAGAACTTGTAACCTCTCTAAAGAAAGACAGATTATTTTTTTACTTATGTTTTTTTCCAGTCAAATGCAAGGTGCCTAGACAACCCAGTAAAAAAAAAATAAATGAGTTTATGTTCTTACAATTTTTAAAAAAAGGGAAAAGAGAAAAAAAAAAAACTACATTGATTCATTAAATTCAGCAGGAAAAGTATATAACTTATCAATTAAGAATAAATATGAGAAGTATTAACATTTGCATTGCACTACTTCCTGGAAAAAGATATGTCTAAGCTACATTATTTAATTAATATTTAGGTCTAACTGTATAAAGAATAATTGGCTTACTTAAAAGCTGATTAATTTAATATTATTATAGTAACAATAGAGCTGTTATAAGCACATCCCATTAAAAAAAAAAAAAAAAAAAAGAGAAGTGTTACAGTGCATGGAGATGCTGGCAAGAAGGAAAGCAGGTGGAGTTTTATTTCCAATATACCAAACAGAAAAATATTTGGATCACAGAACTACTGTGCTTTCTCCATTATTGCACTTCACCAGTGTGGTGAATGGGTAAAGGACACCTTTGGATGCACCCCGGTGTTGAGTAGGCACATGCATGTCTTGCTGCCTTTGTACAAGGGGGAGAGAGATTTAAGTTTCACTTATCCAGCTGGGGAAGGAGCAGAGAGTTCAGGAGCAGTCTGAATGAGTTTATTCTCAGTGTGCAAGCCCCATGGGGCAAAAAGTTTACAAACATGGAGATCTGTGGGGTCTGGCAAGTAAGGAGCAAGGATCTAATCCAGGAGTTGATGTTAATCATAACTGAGTGGTTGTTTTCTCTAAATTCAGAATTTAAATGTGTTACTGCAGTATTCATATGCGCAAAAATCATAATGCAGATTATCACTACTCCTTCCCAATGATTTTTTGGTTTTAATTTTTTAATTTAGCTTCATGACATGTATCTGAGTTCTCCCAAAATCCTAGTGGAAAAAGACCCCATGTTCTTTCATAGCACCTAAGTAATAAACAGCAAATTTGTTATTTGGGTTTTTTTCAGATCCTAAGAAAAACAACTACTATTTAAAGAACTGTGATTAAACTGCAGTGCTGTTGCTACAGTTATTGTGTCATCTCCTCCTGTGAGGAAGGAGAACATATACCCTAGGAAGCAGCTCTCTGTGCCAGAAGTACCTCTGTGACTTTAGTTTTGTGTCCTGTGGTTAGACAGATTTTTGTCTAAAAAAATTGTTATTTTCACCTGGTGTGAAAACAATAGTCCATACTTTAGCCTTTCCTCTGAAAAGGGGGAATTTGCAGCTGCTCAGTTCTCAATGTGGCAGTTATTTTTGCAAAACCTGTAGGGGTTTAATGATCTACAACATCTGTGTTAAATGTGATTGAAACAGATGACCGGGGTAAAGAAATCACTGGGAATGTTCATAGAAAAAGGATGAATTAAAAAATCCTGTTTACATATGAAAGCAAACAAAAAGCAGAGAGATGCTGAGGAACTTAAGTAAAAATTATGTATTTCTCCATACTACTAATTGCTCTGTTCTCTGGAAGCTGGAGAACTGAAATTTTTTTGTGAGTAGCACTAATCCTGAGGGCCTGGAGGTATCTGTCTTGTTTTCTAAATGTTTGTATCTCTTTTGCTGAGAAAACAATCAGTCTTAAAGTCAAGGAAAATTCACTAAAATCAGTCCCCTTGAGACTAGAGGGAAAAAACCACAGGTATCTGTAGCCAAGATGAACCAGATTCTGTTTTGGCTTGCTTTGTCCACTGAAAATAGAAATTAAGGCCTGTTGCCTTAGCTAGTGCTTCTATGGAAGTGAAAGTCATGCATAAACACCACAGGAGCACCACAAGACACGGGAAATTCTATCTCCAAATGATTTGTCATCAGCCACTCCTTGTTCCTGGGGGATCCCTCATGCCCCTCTGCTACCAATTCTGGAATGAAGATGTGTCTGACTTCAGGAGGAGGCATGTAGGACAGCACAGCTCAGCAGTGTCCTGCAGTCCCTGGGGATACAGCCCCTTCTCTGGCCACCTCACAGGCACCTCACCAAGAGTACTGCTCACTGAACTTGGGGTGCCTGAGGCTTTGCTTTTCCACCCTCATCAAATGCTGACCTCAGACCGGACAGACATACAGACATACCCTGGGTATGAAGGCTGCTCCATTCTCCCAGCTCTGCTCCAGCAGCTTGCACACGGAGTGGGCCTACTCCTTGTGGATTCTGCTGCTCCATTAATATCAGATGCTGGGCTCTAGTTTTGAATTTCTTGTTTAGGGTGTAGCAGGAGACTGCACCCCCACGAGGAGAAGGGTGTTTGTATTCCAGTTGACCATCTACATCTGCTAAGGATTGTACTATTTAGCTCAGACATGTCAATTCATGGGTACAACAGACTGGATGCTCACCATCCTGACACTGGTTTAAAACAAGAAACTGCACTGATTTTATCTTTTTTGTGCTCTCAGATGGCTATTCTTCAACTCTTTTTTTACTAGGCAAAGTCAGCCCTCTTAAGTTGAGGGAACAGACAGGGACAGAATAAAAACAACAATTCTTTGTCTCTCTGTGTGCTGCTTTCTCGCCTGAATTTATCTTGGCTCACACAATTAGATTTCATTCACACTTTCAATCATTCCAAAGAATGTTATGCCTCGCTTCCTTTTGAATGGTTGGTTTATTTTATAGTTCTGACTAGTGAGATCTCTTTGTGAAAACTATCAAGTGCAGAAAAAATAAAAAAGAAATAGGAAAAGAAAGTAAATAAATCTGTATATTCCAGCTGATCCTTCATAGGTAACTGACTTATATCTTTCTACACAGGTCTGTTTCCAAGCACAGAAATACTGTGCAACAGGCTGGTGGTGGATGGGAAAATTTATCTTTTGTTCTCCAGAAACAGACAGCAGCATGCTATATGCTGTCAGCTATCACTACCAACTGCAAGCCACAATCTTTTCCTCTATTTGTGACTTTACACATTTGTGAGCTTCATATGCATGTATATGGTTACAGGACATGGATTCATTATATTGAGTGGGGTTCCATTTTAAGCCCAGTTCTCTTCAACATCTTGACCTGATTACAGGACTTGAAGGGACACTGAGTAAGTTTACCACTGACACTAAACTGGGAGGAGATGTCACCTCCCTTGAAGGAAGACAGGCCCTGCAAAGCAATGTCCACAAATTAAAGGGCTGGGCATTCACCAACCAGTTGACATTTAACAAGGACAAGATTCTGCATCTGGAATGGGGGAACCCTGGATGTAGAGACAGACCAGGGAATGAAATGGTGCAACAGCACAGTGGGAAGGGCCCTGAGGATCCTGATCATTGTCAAGTTGAACATGAGCCAGCAGTGCCCTGGCAGCCAGGAGGGCCCCCACGTCCTGGGGTGCATCAGGCACAGCATCACAGCCAGGCAAGGGAGGGGATTGTCCTGCTCTGCTCTGGGACAGCCTCACCTTGAGTGCTGGGGGCAGTTCTGGGTGCCACAACACAAAAAAGACATTGAGCTATTGAAGAGTGTCCAAGGAGACCACGAGGATGGTGAAGGGCCTTGAGGTGAAGCCATGTGAGGAGCAGCTGAGGTCACTTGGTGTGTTCAGCCTGGAGGAGACTGAGGGCAGACCTCACAGCAGTTACAAATTCTTTGTGAGGGGAAGAGGAGGAGCAGACTCTGATCTCTTCTCTGTGGTGACAGTGACAGGACCTGAGGGGATGCCCTGAGGTTGTGCCAGGGGAGGTTTAGGTTGGATATTTGGAAAAAGTTCTTCACCCAGAGGGTGGTTGGGCACTGGAAGAGGCTCCTTGTTGGAGATTTTTTCAGAAATGCCTTAGAAGGCAGCTGTGAGGAGCAAATTCTCACAGCCTGTTTCTGTAAACAGTAGAAGTCCTCAGGTTGTTTTTAATTACAAGTAAAAGTGACAAACATGAAGGACTTGAGAACCTTGCATACCAGAGTTCTCAGGCAGCTTTCTCATAACAAGTAGATATTCTATCTTTGGCTGTTTTGGGAAAGTAAAAGTAAGTTTTGAGAACACAAATCTTGGTATTGGAAACAAAAGGAAGGGTTGGTATGTTATCTCTGACCTGTTGTGAGCTCGGGTTTTGCAATATGCATGAACTTAATTAACACGGTTATAAAAAGTGACTGATTGAGTCAATAAACGCAGTCAATGCTGAACCAACAAAGGTGGGTCTTCTCCCTCCACTTCAATAGCTCCTCAGGGAAGTGGTCACAGCACCAAGCCGGACAAAGCTCAAGTGGTGTTTGGATAATGCTTTCAGGCACGTGTTATGATTCTTGGATTGTCCTCTGCAGGAGCAGGAATTGGACTCTGTGATCCTGATGGGTCCCTTCAAACTCAGGATATTCTATGATTTTGTGATTCTAGGTTTCACAGTCAAATACATTCATGTATGCACACATGGAATCCACCAATAGGTCAATATCACACTATTTATAAGAATTATTTCCAGTGTCTGGCTCATACAGTGTAGCATGAATTAGCTAAATGCACTCTGTATGTGTTTGTGTTTAGGGAGGAAGAGTCAGTTTTCATCTTCTGATACATACAAAAAGTAGTTGAATTCCACAATGTACCATTACAGGACACCAGTGCTAAAACTAGCAATAGAAACAACATGCTAAGTATTTCCTTAACCATAAGGAATTGTATAAGACCTAGAGAATTTTATTTGCTCTCATTTAAGAAGACCTTTAATAGAAGAAAAAATAAATCTTTAAGAGAGAAACCAGTCTGAGTGCATACTCTGATACGGTTTATCTTTTTGATTCAAAGAGCATTTGCTGACTCTGTAGAAACTCAGAATTGAAAACTGAATTACTCTGAACTGGCAGAAAGGATGTGCAATACTTAATCTACACTGCACCAGGCTGCTGACAGGTTCTTAGTAACAAAAAATATAATTCCCTAGCTATCATTTTCTCCTTGAGGAAGTAGTGCAACCACTGAGAACCTATGTATCCATATTCTTCAACTTCAAGAAAGGGATTATATCTTCTCTTTTGTTTATAGGGTGTGTTGAGGGACAGTTGAACTAAAATAGACAGGTGTTTTAGAATTCAAGGTCCAAAATGAATTTGCATTTGGAAAACTGAGACAGAAAATCTCTATTCTTTAAAAATAACAAACACAAAAAATGTCTGGGTTTTGTAAAGACCTATGCATTTCTCTCTGTTTAGTTAAACCTAAATTATTTGATACTATTTCAAGGACCTGAAAAACAAACATACACAGCTCTGATCTTCATGAGAAAGAGGAGGTCTAAATTGTGTATCAGAAGTAAACACAACACATTGCCTTGCTTGGAGCCACACCCCTGCCTTTAATATGTACACAAGAAAAAAATACATTGAATACTAAAGATAAAAGAGAAAATTTCAAGTCCTTCCAGTCAGATTTACCTCTTTTTATTTTGTCCTATTACATTGACTCCAAAAAGGCCAGTGAATATGACACTTGCTAGCCTGCAGACCTGCAAAGCTTTTAGGCAGCCATCGTCACAATATGTGTTTTGATCCACATTTAAGTAATTTTCACTCCATTTTACAGCCTCTTCAGAGATACCAACCAACAGGAACCCACCTATTCTGAGGTAAGAACAGTCTAAATTATAAAGGCTTATTTTACATCCCATACAGGACAAGAAACTACAAATTCATCCCCTAGCTCTTATAGAATGTGAAGCCACACATTTGATAGAGAGTGTAGATAGAACCAGCACCATTCCCTTAAGTACTAAAGCATTGCAAAATCTCTTGGGATCTTGGTTTTAGTTTCCCCACTGTCATATATTATTTTATCACACTGCACCTCACTGCCTTCATATTTAGGTAAGGACCATTTGGAGCAACTTAGATGCCACTGTGAAATATTGTGAAATAGTTTTTACTTCAGCATGGTACGAGTGCAAATGGTCACGGTTGCCAAGGTGCAGTGTTTTCCCTGTAAGATGTCAGGATTTTCCTGTGATGTTTTCTTGGTGCCTGCAAGAGCAGACATGATTTCAAAGTGGTGAAGAATAGGGAGGCAGCGATGTCATGATGAATGCATTAACACAAGTCTGTATTTTCACATGCTGTGTAGAAGGACTGGAAGGTTTAGAATAAATTCCACAATATCCTTCTCTGTGTCTCATGTATGTCACTATGCTTCCATCATTTCCACTACATGACATTACAGTGTCCTGCAGTGCAACTCCTGCAAACATTAGTGTGTTAAAGAGCCAAATTCCCAGTTTCAGGAAAATGAAAAGAAGAGCAGGCTGGTAGTTTCTGGCTGACGTGTCTCCATTCCTAAATTAAAAATTTCTATAGAGCGAATGAAAGAACAGGGAGAGACTGCAGTTAGTGAGGGGAAGGGCAGGAAAGAACCCGACTGTGAGTGAACCCCTCTCTCCATGCAGGTGAAAAGGATCCACCACCAGAGGACTCCACCTGCAGGAATTTAATTGCAACGAAGGCTCACAAGGGTTCAGAAATACAGCTCTTTTAGTACACGACCAATTAAATATGCTCAGTGCTGGAAGAATGAAGACATGAAATATAGTGCAGCAGTGACAGTGGGATACTTGCAAGTAAAGAAAAAAAGCTATAGAAATATTTTATGTTAAGAGTCAGGAAATATCTAGCCAGTGTTTTATTTCTCAACATCCTGCAGAACGTTTCCAGATAGAGCAGATAGCACATGCACTCCCCATTACAGCATGAGTAAAATCTGAACTTCATTCAGTAGAAAGAAAAGGACCAAAAGGTTTTAAAACAGGGCTATGTTTCAAAAGCTGATCTCTTTCAAAAACTTCTGGTGTGCAGTTTTTAGGTTGCAGTTTTTCTCAGGCCGAGTACCTGCCTGAACCCTTGTATATATAGCCAAGTGACAAAAACAGCACTGAAAACAGTGACATCATGCAGTTACATATTTCTGAGAAATGTATTTAATCTCTTCTCAGAGCTTTTCCACTGACCCGAGCAGGGACATCCCCAATTTATGCTGGTGTAATTACCCAGTGAAGGCGGTTGTCAGATACATTCATTCTGATATTGATGACTATTCCTCCCTTACAAGGTGGGGGGAAGGACATGTGGGCAGCTTGGAGGGAATGTGGGCTTTTCATCTTATCAGGGGGACTAACATTTTTGTGATAATTATAATTTCATTCAGTACAGTGTTCCTGGGGAGGAATGCAGATGCTAAACTTTTATTTATCTTTGGTTATCATCCAAGATAGAATTGAAAAAAAAAATAAAAACTTCTTCTGTTATTTTTTTATATCTAATTAGACATTAAGACTACCACAGCATTTTTATGAAAGGATGTATTTAAGATGCAGTTTTGGAATTGCAGTAGTAACAACATTTGTTCTGTGTGGTAAACAGAAGCCTTTTGGCAGTGGGATGCTTTAGTTTTGAAAACTGCCAAAAATTGTTTGTTTATGTACAGAGCTACAGCTCCTCACTGTGCCTGTGAGTCATATGGAAGGGGAACCAGGGTAAACACAGAGCTGTAGTAAAAGGTAGGTGTGCAGGAAACATGCATTATTATGCTGGCAAGCTAAGCTACAGGCAGCACCCTGTCATTAACAGGGAAGAAAGAGGGTGTGGGGGAGAAGAGTTGAAGTCAAGCCTGGATATTCTAATGTAATTTGGAAAGGACTGCAGAGTAGTCTAAATGGTAATGGTTTTCGACAGTTTGATATGTATTTATAGCTGTTGCCAGCCCTTCCTGAATATTATGTAGGACTATCTGGGATTTTCTGGGTTTATCACCACAGGCATGCAGGATTAACAGCCTGATGAAGTAAAAAAAAAAATTACTCAGCCTAATCCAGTCCTATACTTATATATCGCCCTTCATACAAGGTCCCAGAGAGCTGCACAAGAAATACCATAACTGCCAGAAAGGATGGTGAAATAAAAATTAGCCATCTAGGCTTGAAATCCACCATGGAGCTGGGCTACAGATTATCTCCTAATAAAAGCCTCTGAAGAGCCAGTGCCCAGCAGAGCAGAGAATGGGCATCGCTCATCACACTCCCTGTTGGTAGTACTAAAGACACGTAAGGCTTTTTTGTGCTCAGCACTTTCACAGTGGAAATATACAGATCGATAAAAATTTCCTGAGGCAGCCAGAAGCTAGGTGAAGGGAGCTCCAATTAAAAGTAGACAGTGGATACACAGGATTTCCTTTGCCACAAAACCAGTGGTCCGTCCTACCTGCGGCTTTAATCTGGTTTTGTCCCATATCTTTTTCTTTTTCCCTCTTAAATGTTCCTAAATTTTTTTTCTTCAAACCTTGGAGTAGAATCCATGCTGCAGAACAGGAGGTTTCCCTGATTTTGTATGTGTCAGTCTATGCTGAGCTTTGCTTCACCAAAAGATTTGCTAACCCTTCAAATGCACTTAATGTCTTCAAACAGAAAAATGCACCCAAACAACAATGAAGCAAATAAATCTGAGCCAAATTAAAGATTAAAGGCTCATCACTCACAAAAGAGCAGTGGTGGAGACTGTACATTCCCTATCACAGACTGGTGGGGGAGTCCTGTACCCCACTCTAGCCTGCTATCAGAGTTTGTCTTAAGATGGAGATTCTAATGTAGTTGCTGATAAATTGCTAATTTTTAAAGGAATGTTAGAAGAGTGCTGAAGCTGCAGGCCAACTGAAAACCAGCAGCTTCTTTCTATGCTTTTCAGCACTCTAGCTCATTGACTTGTTATTGATCAGGATCCTTCTGAGCAGATATCAGCTGTACATAGAACCAGATAAAGCTCCAGGCTGCCTGTGATAAAGAGGAGAAGTCTTTAAGACATAGTGTTGAGCACTGTGTGATTTGGGAAAGGATGTCTTGGAGGTGACCCAAAGGGCAAATGTACTCATAAAATGGGATTAAAACGTAACGTGGCCTAATGCTTGGAGCTTTTCCAGTCACATGGATCTGAGGGTGGTTATGAAAAGTCAGACGTGTTTGCCTTGGGTTTTGCAGGATGGAGTACCTGTGATCCTACTCTTTAGTCAGAGCATGTGTTTTGCAGAAGACCTCTGGGGACTACAGCCTCTTTCCTGAAAAATCATTTTAGAACAATAAATGTTCATCGCTATCACTCCTGCCAAAGTAGCTCTTCTTCAGCTTTTTTTTTTTTTTTTTAAGATAATTATAGAAAATATAACAAAATGGGGCCCCATAGGATATGCATATGTTGTGGGATGAAATACAGATGTCACTACATCTTCAGTGCTTGAGAAAGGGTACCAATGGTAGCATTTCTGCTGGTGCAAGGAAACAATCTCTCCATGCTAGTAATTACTATGATGACTGCATTTGCAGTTGAAGGGTGGCTGGTCACCCTCTCCTGTAAAACAAATCTGTTTTTTCCACATGCAGATTTTGACATATGGTTTGAAAAATAGTTAACTAAATGTTTTCCTTGAAAGCTATTTTTAGCTGTTTTCAATAAAGATGTCCTCTTTAGATATGCTTTAATTATTGTGATAGGGAGCCAACATCATAAGCATACTTATTTACAAAAAGAAGTTCAGGACCATCTTTTCTCCAGGCTTTCAGGTAATGATATTTTGGGTGTGCACCAGGTAAAAAGAGCTATGAAGCTGTGTGTTGAGAAATTTTCTGTAAAATTAAACAATAAGAGGGGAAAAAAATACTTCAGCATGATAAAAATATTTATTTAAATAATATCGGATCATTGTCTTCTGATTCTTTTCTACTTGATAAGGTCACCTGAAGCAAAAATCTTCAAAACATCCTGTTCAATCTTATTTAGACTTTTTTATTTTTTCTTGCAAAAGAGAATGGTGTTGCAATTGAAATAGTTCAGCAGGAGGATTTACTTTTTCCAAAGTGCCATTTTTGATAGAAAAATATTGGTTATATACTGATGAGGTTGTCAGCTGTGTCATGTAACAGGACAGCTTCAGTTTCTATTTTTATAAAGTTTTTAATGCTTAAAGAACTTTCAGGAAAACTTCCTCCAGTAATAATTTTTTTTTGCCTTATTTTCAAAACTTTGGTGCACACGAGCCAGGGAAAAACAAAGAAATACCCATCTTCTATTTCTCTTTTATCTGCTGTTTTCAGGAAGGCATTTGTTGGATTTGTTCCCGTACTTATGCTGGAATGAGCAAGGATAACTAGGAGGCTTTTGTGCTTCGAGCAGGATGATCTGGGGCTGAGCTGTTCTTCAGTGCCTATGTGAAAATGCCAGCCCATGAGAAAATTGTCTCATACTGGCCAGATCTAGTGTTGTGGTCCTTGTTGCTGATTTAAGTACGAGGTCTTCCATCCACAGCGTAGTTTGTGCAAGTACTGTACAGTAGAAATTATTAGAGAGCCTTCATTGTTGATCAAAATATTCATACATAACAAAAACTGAAATGCATGAGCACAAAAAACACAGGCACATGTGCATGCACATGCACGCCATTCTCCAATGACTCATGAGAAAGAAAAAATTATTATCCTTATTTTTATGAGGCCAGCAATAGTTACCAGGCTAATAAATGAAGCATGAATTATTCATCAGTCTGCATGTCATATGGTTCTTTTAAATTACAGCTTAAGAAATGGTAAAAGTTTGTGAGCTTCTACCTTTCTTACAAATCCACTTTAATTGCAAAGGCACAATAATGTATCTCCCCCTCTTTTAACCATTCGCTATTTTAATGAAACTAGAGGTAGCAGCTTAGGTAGATTTCCATAATATACAGCTAATGAGATACAAGGTACATTAATAATTTACAGGTCTGAAGTCTGCTGGACCTTCTACAAAGAAAATCATCACAGAAAAATGATCACATATTTCACAAACACCTTATTTAACAGAGACATTGGCTGCATTTATGAATTTTGTGTTTTAGCAGATGAGTTTTGCAAATATGCTGGAATGTACTAAGCAGAGCCAAGGATACACTTTTTAATACTTCTACAAAATTAATTTTATTCAGGCCTAGCACAGGAAGATAGAAAACTAATATTTAGATGTATGGGATTGTTTTACAATGAAAGTATTTGAAACTGTTGTAACATTATGATTCACACACCTCAGCCTTCTCTTTTAGGATATGTGTTTTCCTTCATTTTATTGGAGATATTTATATAATTGCATAAAAGGCTGAACAAACAGTCCTTATACAACTATATACTAAATTGTTAACGATATTTCTACCCTTTTTGCCACTCAGCAAACAAATAAATAGGCAAGGCTAAATTGAAAAAGAAAATTAATGTTCCAAATTTCAAATGAGGTAACCATATCTTTCATAACAGCATAAAAGACTTATATTTGTTTATGCAACAGAGTCTAAGAATTTTTAATGAGAAAAAATAAAGCATGATAAAAGAAATACTCTGTTTTGTTCTTTTTCTTTCTTCTGAAAGCCAATATTTAGGTTTGAATTTATCCTATAAATTTTTCTTCTTAATCGGAAAAAAATAATCTTCACAACAAAATGTGTTGAGGGGGAATATACAAAAAAAAAAAAAGCAAAGCACAAAAATATTACATCAATGTGTTATTGTCTATGCTGAAGCTCCATATTTGAAGAGCAAACATGCAACATATTCAAAGGTGTGCTTAAACCCTCCCTTTACCCAGACCTCAGAGGTGCTGAGGGTGTCCGGACTCTCACAGGGAAGAGTTTTTGGTATATCTCAGTACCATCAGTCAAATTCAGTCATTCTGGGGACCCTGGCATGACAGCCTAAGTAACTCTTTTGTAGCTTCTGTCCTGGCTTTATTGCTGTGTTTGTTAGGCTTCCTTCCTTAGGCTTTAAGGCCCAGGAATACAGGATGATCTCTCCATAAAGAAGGACCAAGCTGCATGTTCTTCCTGAATTGGTCTACTGTAACTCCACATCTACCACATCACAAAATATTCTTCGGAACTATTAATCTGACTGATGAAACTCACACATTTTGCCTATTCTTCCATTTCTAAATCGTTCTTAAGCTCCCAACCATAAAAAATTTCATAGCCATGTCTGAAGTGACAAAAACATAATAGTATCATAAATGTAGCTTAATGTCAAAAATGTCAAAAAAATAATGTGCTGTGTTAACCAGAACTGATGGGAATTATATCTCCTGTTATGTTGGACCCGATGCCCCTGCTGGGCACCTTCAGAAGAAGTTGGAGCTTTCAGCAGACACAGTACCACAACAGGGATGTGAAGGTATGGAATGGAAGGTATTCATCTTCAAAAATCCTCTGAGATACCCAAACACTTCCAGCCCAAGAGATACCATCAATATACCCATGTAATTAGTGCTTCTGCAGTGGTTTGTTGACCTCTAAACAGCAAACCTTGAGTCAGGAAACATTCATTAACATGATGCATTAACAGAATAACTGTCAGTGGAAGTCACTGGTTTAGAAAAAACAGAAGGAAAACTGTATTTCTGTAGCTTCCAATCTCTGCAATACCCTAGTCCAAAAGTATCACCAGAAGAGCAAACTAATGAGTGGGGTGTCACCCCACTCTACTCATCAACAACCAAATTGTCAGTGGAATTCAAGCTGCCAAGTTTGTACCTGCAGATAACTTAAGAAGTTAAATGAACTCAGCTTGATCTTTCAAGTCCCCAGCTGAGTTTGCTGTCTGACAGCAGGAAAATGCATCTTCTAGCTCTTAAACTGCACAAATTAAATATGAAAGAACATTGAAATAGAACAAATATAGAAGCTGTCACACATAATCATTTTAGGGTGCTATTTTTCTTACTATTACTGAACTGAAATCAAGGCTGAAAACACCATAAAACCACCACTGTTTAGTTTTATGATTTTTTGAAAATACATGTCTCTAGAAATTCGTAAGCATGGCTTTTGGTGTTCCTATTAAATTGTCTTCATCTCAATCCATGAGCTTTTCTAGCTTTTACCCTTCTGGTTTTCTCCCCAGTCCCAGCTTTGTTGTTGGCTGCAAGTAACCCATGACAGACCTCCAAAATCTGTAGGGAACGGTGAAAAACCAGCACAACACACCAAGGAAAGCACCCCACCCTGAAATAGAGCCTACTAGAGATCTAGCATCTGAATTGCTGCCTCATGGAACTAAGAATTAATAGAGCCATCATAAGTGGCATTTTGCTCTTATTTTGGTGTGACACATTTGGGTGTTTTTCCCTTCAAATATGTCCTCAGGAGAGGGAAGGAATAAGAAACCACTTCTTGCTTCACTTTGCATCCCCTTGACTCAAGACCCAACACCATAATAGTCCATGTGGCACTTCAGCAGAATACAGTGCTTTTGTGGTATCATGGACCATGCTGTTCTCACAGGAAAATTTGTTTTGGTACATTAAACTAATTCTGGTGTTACCTGCATATGCCTGCACGGCAACAGAATAAGTGCATCTGTACAAATTTTAATCTAGCAGTGGTAACATCAGTAGATGCAGAATAGCAAGGGCTTTCACAGAACTCAGAAACTACAGTACTTTGATACATTTAGAGGTCCTTGGAAATATGGTAAGCATAAAATTGATACAAACTCCTGTGTTGGTGTTTCCATTTCTTTTGTTATCTCATTTTCTATCTAGGGTGTCTAGGCTTATCCTTGCTGCAATCTTCACTTTGCTGTGCAGGAGCATGAAACAGTCAACCTGTTTCACATAATGTACTCGGGCTCTCCTCTGTGGACTGCACATCTGGAGGACCAGTGACAAAGACAACATGCACAAATGCCAAAATGGGAAAATGACCAGGGGCATTTTGTGCAGTTCTTTGGTACATAGCCCTTTATCCTGAACCTTGCTCATTGAACACCTTTTTAACAGCCATCAGACTGCTCTGAAAATGTATCTGAACTGACTTTTAATCAAGAGAGACAGTTCTGCTTGGTGTGGTCTGTGTGGCCAGTACAGATACCCTTTTTTTAGCACTTAATAGTTGAATTCCCCCTTAAAAGGGGCACAAAAGAGAAATCTCTGTAGAGCTGATGATGGTGGTTTGGGGAAGGAAAGACTTGTCTTTTGAGAGGAGAATGTGCAGAAAATTGCAATGAAAATTAATAAAAATTGACTTAGAGAGCACATCAATCTTTTCAATAAAAGGTTTCAGTAAAATAATAACACCCTTCCAAACAAGCAATTCAAACTGTTATTTCACTAGACACTGGAAACTATTAAATAGGTCAAAATTCCTGTCTTGTTGCAATATTATTCCTTCCCCTTCCTCTTCCCCTTTCCCCTTCCCCTTTTCCTTCCCCTTCCCCTTCCCCTGTATATATTTTTATAGACTTCTCATACCAATCTAAACTGAAGGACCTAATGCACTGTTTACCACATAGGTATCTTGGAGGTTAATTATCAAGTAAGCGAAGTATTACACAACTCTTTGGGAAAATAGGTCTTTCATCACTCAGAAACCCTGAGATATTTTTGTCAAAACAGCTGAAGAACATCTGTAAAGGAGAAAAAGCACATACTAACTTCGAAGGTATCTCAAATCTGCTTCTGGGTTTGTTTGTTTCCTAGGTGAACACATAGAGAGGTAAGTAAAAGTAACTTGGGTTTCCACCTTCCCCAGAGAGGTGTCTGCTTCACACACAGAGTTCTGTTTGTGTCAAAACTTGGTGGGAATTTGAGGTCTGACATGGTGGCTAAGCCTCCTTTGGGCAGGAGGTTGGACTAGAGACTCCCAGAGATTGCCTCTAGAGTGAATTATCTGTGTGAACACTGTGCCCCTACAATAAACTCCCTCCAAAAATACAAGAAATATGGCATTTGACATCTTGAGGTTTTCCTGCATGCGCATCGATAGTTTCCTCTCCTGATACTTCCTGTTACCACTGTGGCCTCCCAAATTTTCCTTCATAGCTGTAGCAATGAGCTTCCTCCTCTTCGCCCTTTCCTAAGGAAAAAGGTAAAGCCAAAAGACACTTAACATTAAGTAGATCTGGAGATTTTAAGGCTGTAAAACTGTGTGTCTGTCTGAAAAATTAAAAGTTTGGTTTAAAATGATGTAAATACACTAATTTGCTTTCATACTAGGACATTTTTTCCCCAGTCATATTGTGCTATTTTTCACATCCCTATTAAATAATTTTGTGTTACTGTTTCATTAATTTACTTTCATACCTTTATTTTTCCCAAGGCATTTCTGCTATTTTTCACATACCTGTGAAATAATTTTGTGTCACTGTTTTTATGTTAGTCTCATTATAACATAAAGCCATTTTCTCACCACATAGCAGCATCAGTTGATTTATCCAAGATTCCCTTCTGACACTGGGGAAAAGCAGCCTTGCTCTCCTCCCATGCAATGTGCATGCAGATAGGAGCAGGCAGGATAGCATTTTTTCTCATTTCTTCTGCAAAGTGCATGCAGGTGATGCTGTCTTACCTTGAATTTTGCCTCAGTGGAGTATTTGCCTGCAGAGCTCTGCATCCGTGCTCCAGGCCAGGAGCTTTGTGCAGTCTGGCAGGGCATCTGGAGGAAGGGAAACCCTTTCAGCTGGCTAAGTTACCTGTATATTTTGCTGGCAGAGGATGGTGGAAAGTTGCCATATGTATTCTATCTTTGTGTGTGAGATGCCGGAGGAAGGAATCTGATTACAATACCTTACTCCTTCAGGTGTCCCCTTTCTCCTGTTTTCAGGTGTTTCTCTGATATAGTCCTTGCCCTTTTATACCTCCCCACTGTGAGAATGAAGAGGAAGACTACAACTGTGCCTCCAAAGGAATCTCTGCCTTGTTTGTGTGCCCACAGACCTCAAAAATGCACAGAGGGGACCTAGCCCTGTGATGTGTGTTGTGATTGCATATCCTGCACCAAAGGCAGCTTTGCTTTGAGAAGCCTCCAGACAGGGTAAACCCCAAGTTTCTAGCACACATCCAGCAGTCACATTATTTGTCTTTTGATCCTCTCCTTTTGAATCATAGGAGTGACTTCCCAGAGCCATTACACCTCAGTCAGCCTTTTCCTAAAAGATTCCCTGCCCCTCTGTCTTCTCAGACCCACCTTCTTCACCTTACTTGTGGCACTTTATCTCATCCCTGAGAGTTGGAACATTGCATCCTGGCTGAGCTCCACAACTGGTTTTCCTTCCATTCCCACATTAATTTTCTTGTTTGCTTGAATCTTGACCACTGTGAAGGTGGTGTTTGGAAAGGACATTTTTTTGAAATTGGTGTTGGTCAAGTAGTAAATCCATTGTTATACACACTTGTTATAAAATATTTTGTTATACAACACTTTTTATACAACATACAATGTTTTTATTATAATATATTTTTATTATGTAAATATACTCACCATCACTTTTATCACTATCCTTATCCTTCAGAGATATTTTTATAACCTTTAAGGTCTACCTCTTTGAGTAACTCCTTTGATCTGTTTGGAAAATAATTGCCCTCAGATATTACTGCCATCCTGTAGCTGATGCACAGCCATTGTGACAAAAAGGTGGTGTGAAACTTGAGGTGACCATTGGCAGCACCAGGAAAGTGTCACATTTTCTGAGTAGTGTGATCTCAACACCATTATTGGTATCACTGGCAACCTCCTTCCCTTGCCATTAGGAGTCGTGCAAAATTTGGATGGAGAAGGGAGAATGAAAATGAAGGTGAATACATTGAAGAGCTGGGTCAAAATCCATCCTCAACAGCCTTGGTCTTTGGCCACAAAATATTGCATTTGTAATGTAACTGTACTTGAAAGAAAATGTGTTCTCTTTGTCATTGCAGCAGGATATCTGCCTTCCCTCGCCACAGAAAGCTTATCTGCTCTGTCCATCTGCTGGTGCCTACAGGTGAGATAACCCAGGCCCAGACAGGTGCCTGATGGGGAGCTCATCTCTGGCTCTATGGGGGCAAAACCCCCAGCTAAGAAATAAATATCTTGGCCTTGACAGTGAGATATAGATAGATAAGCCAGGAATCATTGACTGAGAGACACTGGTTTTACAACAATAAAATCCACACAAAATTATCATGGAGACAGAAGCCTCCTACACACCTCCCTGGAAATATTCAGGGCTTCTCCCACAATGTTTGGATGCATCTCCGTGGATACTTTTCCAGAAGCTGAGAGGAAGAGTCCTGTGTATGCCCCATCAGAAACTGGATGGTAAGATGCATTGAATCCTAATCTATAATATTTCTTCACTAGCTGTAGTACAGGGACCTCACTCTCAAGCTGTATTGTTTATCTGCTAGTACTGTTCCTTGCTTATCCTGTGTAGTTAGTCATCTGTTAAAGTCCTATGTTGTTTAAATTTGTGTCTATCAAATAAATAATTCATTTTGTAATAGACTTAATCGAACATTGTTAATAACTTGCAATGAGAGAGGGCTTTGGGGTGCTGGCCACTTCAGTAAAAGTGCTTTCTAAAGCCCAAGGGCTGGGAAAGACAGAAACTGGTTTAAAAATCCCCTCTCCATTTGTAACAGTCATAAGGCCACTCTGCAGTCAAATTACATCTACTTTTTCTTGCTTGCTTTTTTGGGAGTAGCAATTACTGCGAGTAAGAAGTAGTTTGGTACTTCCTCAAGCTTGCAGACAAGAAATAAATATTTATTCCTAGCTGACCTGGAAGGGAGACACTGAGAGGGAAGGCACTTAAAGAGAAGTTTTTTTATTTTTGAAAGAGTTGTTGGTTCTTTTTAGAAAGGTGAATCATAAAAAGAGAAATCAAATGCTTTGATGAAAAATAGCATGTTGCATCCAAAATGGAAATAGAAATCAGACAGTCATATACTGTGCATATAGATTTTTTCAAACCAATAAATCATATTCAACACATTTTATTAATTTATAGGCACTGAAGATTCCAGTTTTAATGGATTCCTCAGGGTCTTGATGAACATTATCAGTCAAAGCTAAATAGACAAGAGAATACTGTACAATATTAAAATAGAGTAAATAGCAGATTTTTCTTCCTTTCTACTGAACTGTACTAGAACAAAGAGTGACACATACTCTCCATCTCACCACTGCAAACATCAGCAAAAATAAAATGTTAAGACCTGAGTGTATGATGGAGATCATGAGAGTTTAAGTAGGTAGTTGATTTTTGCAAATTCTTGTTTGCTGTAACTGACAGCTGGAGTCGAGCAGCATCTCAGGGGGTAATTTAATCCATGCTTCTGGAGGTGTCTACCTTTTCTGTCACCTTCATGAGAGATACTCACAAGGAGCCAAGTTAAAACCACTTTGCAAGTATTTCAGGCAGTCAGCTGCAGCACTCTCATGTGCTTACCTTTCAAAAGAAGCTGAAGTACTCTTACATATTTCCTCATCTAAACTATTCTTTGTTTAACCTCAGTGGTGATTCATTTGAATTCCACTTGCCTTTTGCCCTATGCACTGTGGCTATGAAAGAGATGTTTTCCTTCTTTTCCCAAAAACCTACTAAAGGCTATGCAGAACATTTTGCAGTAAGCAAAAGTGTTGAGAAGGTAGCATATGCATTTTATAATTTCATACATTAAAGGGCACACAGAAATTTTAGCAGACACTAAAGAATGCACAAAATTTCATTCATATTCATTCAACTATTTAACTCTTGATACACTGAACATTCAGGAACCTTGAATGTACTTGAACATGCGAAACACCAAAACTTTTATAACATTGCAAAATAGTTAAGAGAATGTAAATGAAAGATACAGATATCCTAATGCATCTTTGCAGTCCAATCTCAACATTGAAAGGTAATTTCAACAGGCACTCAGCCAGACACAGGCAGAATAGTTATTTCTTCCTCCTTCTCTCTGTGGTAATTAAAAAAACACCACACCAGAAATTTTTACTGAGCTGTTATTTATTAGTAGCTGCACATAGTTGGACTAATAGTCTCCTCAAAATTCACAATTTTTATACATTTAAATAAAATAATTGTCAGTGGAGTCTTGGAGGAGGTCCAAAAATAGGACTCAGCAATTTTAATTTTCCTTTTCTTAATTTCAATTTTCTTTGATGATTTTCCCTTTTTCTTTTTTTTTTTTTGTTTATTGTTGTTAAGAAAAAATATAGAAACTGGAGAAAAAGATGAAATGAAGAAATTTAATTTTATGCTGTGATGTTTTCAATATATTGGACAAAATTTCTGTGAGTCTATCTTTGTAGGAAGAAAATTTATAACATCTCAGCTTTGATTTACATGAGAACATTACATCCACAGCTATTACTTATAACAAGTTTTATCCACAAAGTTTTATCCTTTTTATTTTTAGGTAAAAAAGAACCATCTCTGCTTCAGAATTAAGAATTTTTTAGAGATCAGCAAGTGGACAGGGGAGAAAGAGAATAACTGGTTGGATATAAATTGTCTTGATTCATTGCATGTATGGCAGAAAATGTAGACTTTTGAGAAAGACAAAGAAACTGGACACAGAAAGGATTATTCAGGTGAGCAAAGAAAGTTATAATCAGGAGGAAAAAGTGATTGCGAAAAAAAAATTATTAAATTATTTTACTTTCACAGGGCAATGGAATGAATACTTACTTATCTTCAGAAGTTCCAAGTCCCAGGTTTTGCTAAAGCAGTTTTTACTGTATGAAAAATAGATCATGGCACAAGATTGAAAATGTTTGGTTTCATCAAAAATCTGTAATTACTTTCAACTTTTTCTTTCTGACACAGCCTGTCAGTGTTACTTTGGTCTCCAAGATCACACAGGCAATCTCAGTTATGTGAGAACAACAAACCTGTATATGTTGTGAAATTGTCTATTATGAAATGCATGCTTAATATTCCAAGAAAAATTATCAACTGTGCATGAGAATGCAATCGTGAATAGCTTTTTGTGCCTTTTTTTTTCTGGTGGACCTAAAACCTCTTCAGATAGCTGGAGGTCAGAGCAGGTGGTGATTTTCTAAAAGGAATTGTGTCACATATTTTTGGTGTACCATTCAAAAGCATACACCTTCTAATTTAAATTTTGAAAACTTTCCTAACTTTGGGGGGTGAAAAGAGAATCTTCAGAAATATTTGGCTCATTCCAGAGACAAATTGTTTTTAATATATGCCAATCTGAAAGTCTGAGTGTTTTCTCACTCCAAGAGTTTGATTAAATTCATAAAAACAAAACACAGAGATCAATGAAGATGTCTTGCAGAGGCACATAATGTTACTACCAAAAATGTATTCATAACATTATTTATATTATGCTGTGTTAGTTGTCTTTTCTTCAATTCTTTCACATGAGCAGGCAGTTTCACAGAATATAAAAAAAAATACTAAATAGTCACTCAGTTTTCTTTTATGCTATTGGCAGAACTTTTATGCTGAAGAGTTGAAGGATCCTGCTGATTAATTCAGAAAAATCTTAATATTATTTCCAAGTTCCAACTTTTGGATTTTTTGCACCATGAAAAAAAAAAAGTAAATGTAAGTTTTTGTAATTCCAACTATTTTTGGACTCTTTCATAGAGCAATGAACCATGAGTCCAGACAGCTTTCTCTGGTAGCAAAACTCCATTTGAATTACTAGGAAAAGCTGCTAAAAAGCCAGAAGTGAGTGATGTGGTACTGTCCATTATAAAGTTATTCACCGGAAAGTTACTGGAAATTAAATATCTTGTGGCTCTGTCCTGTGGTTAACATGATCCATGAAATGATTGCTGAACCTATTCTCTGTCTTGGGAAAGAGCACAACAGGATAATGAACAATGAGTAAATCCTAAAAGGATTGTTAAAACTCTCAGATTTCCTGATAACATTGGCAAATGCGCTCTCTGACTGAAGAGGAACATTATCTACCCCACAGAATGTGAATGTAGCATCCTCTCCACAGATACAAAAAAGAAAGTAGGCAGAAATCTTTCACAGAATATTAATACCTATTGTTCCATGGCAGGGGGGCTTCTGCTTGTATCTACACCCTTCAAATACATTTTGAAACAGTTCAAATCTAACAGCAAAAAGCTGTTAGATGAGCATTTCTAATTACTATTTTGAGTGAAAGTTGGGAACATTTTGGGGATTTATTCACCACAGACATAATCAAAGCAACAACAATTTTCAGGCATTTATACAGACTATAGCATTGAAGACTTTTTATAGACACTCCCTAAAGTCCGCCCCTCATTGTATACGTGTTTTCTTCCTTTTAATTACTACCAGAATTTTTAATCTGTCTTTGTTTAATGGATAACCCAAGTTTTATCCAGCTAAACAGTGCTTTATTAAATTTACTGTCCTGGTTAGACAATTATTATTGATTAAGATTTCTGGAGTGTAATTGACTATGAAATGGCTCCTTAATGCACCTGCAATGTATTAATCAAGTTTTCTGGGATGTACAGACCGTTGACTCATGTTTCTCAAGGTATCTTTCCTGTTCTATAACATCTAATTAATCTCTAGTTATGCGATAATTATTGAACAATTCTTTATTGAATTTTGTTCCTTGACTATTGATTCGGCTCTCTAGGAGGTATGGGTGCCTGGGGTTCCTTTCTACAGGTGCAGTGAGGTAATTTCTCAGAGTTTTCTGCTGACAGTTAAAATCAGATCTAAACCTAAACCAACTAAAATCATCGTCAAACATTTTTTAACTAATTAAACATAGTTAATTATAAAATGTTTAAAGAATCACAAGACTCCTGGCTAACTAAGATATAACTCACTGTCGATTTATGATGGCACTGTTAGTTTTACTTTTACATTAACATTATTTAAGCAGTGCCTTAGATCCACTTCTGAAACAAGTTAGTCTCTCTCTAGCTTTATTTTGAGGGCTGTTCAAAAGGCCTCTTTGTGCTGAAAAAAGTGCTGTTCACTCCTTTCCTGTTTGTTTGTTTGTTTGTTTGTTTGTTTTGATTTGGTATTTTTTTGTTTGCTTTGCCTTGAATAAGATTTTCTTCATAATCAAACCCAGCTCAATGAATTGTGTTGAGTTTGTGAGGGTCCCCAGGATGAGGTGAGAGATGAGAATCTCACTCCATATTCTCAGAAGGCTGATTTATTATTTTATGTACTTATATTATATTAAAAGAATACTATACTAAAACTATACTAAACAAAGAGAAGGATAGACAGAAAGCTTAACAAGAATGATAATGAAAAAGTCATGACTGATTCCTCAAACTCTTACAAAGCTGATGGTGATTGGTGATTAAGTAAAAACAATTCACAAGAAACCCATCAAATATACACCTGTTGGTAAACAATCTCCAGACTACATTCCAAAGCAGCAAACACAGCAGAAGCAATCAGATAATTATTGTTTTCATTCTTTTCTGAGGCTTCTCAGCTTCCCAGGACAAGAAATCCTGGGGAAGGGATTTTTCAGAAAATATGACAGTGACAGAGTCATAAAGTGCAGGCAGATTGTCGGGTGCTGCTGCCGCCTCATGGAGAGGCATGCTCGCAAGTCACATTGTTTCCAGAGATATCCTAATTATAATGAGTGCCTAATTCTCTGAAGTCACTGAATTATTAGTGGTCGTTTGTGATGTTTCTTTCCACAAAACTGGCCATGTCTCCAGGAGGCAGCCTGGCTCCTGCTCGTGCCACAGTACGTAGCTCTCTATTTAATACTCCATAGCAGGTAGAACTGACTCTTGAATCACCATTTGGTCATCCACGTTTAGGGCACTCCGAAAATCCCTTCTGTTTTATTGGGCAACTTTGTTTTCTGTTTAGATGGGGAAGGTTGTACTGAGAGATGTGACACTTGTCTCTTTAACTCAAGGGAAAAGCAGAGGAGGCTGTGCCATGCAGGGCTCAGAAGCTCCCTGCCTTTTAGTTGAAATATGCTAGACATGAGGGCACAATGAAAACTGCCAAGAAGGATGCAATTCACCTGGAAACTGCAGGAAGGAAGTAATATCAAAATATGGGAAGAAATTCAAGTTTCTAGCCTGTTCATTATAGGTTCTAAGACTTTAGAGAGAAAACCATCAAACACTAAAAAGTTGGAAAACCTGAAACCACAACTCTCAGTATTAACGAAGCAGTACTGTGAAAAAGAATGAATTATAAAGAGATGGCAAAGTAACCTATGTACACTATTTTCTCGTGCAGAACCTCACAGTAATGAATAACTAAAATGGTCTGACAGTGAATATTGCACAAATATAATCTGCAGATTGTGTTTAAAAAGTTAGGATTCAATTCAGTTGAGTTCTCATTTTTCTTTCCAAGGCTTGTTTATTTGTACTGTTGACCACCTATACTTATCAAAGTTGGACTTGAAAAGTTAAACAAATTTGATTGTTGAAGCCAAATACATGTATTATTTTTATTCTCAGTGAATTAAAATATAATGTTTTACAGAATTATAATGTTTTCTTTAATTTTTATTTCTGATTCATAAATAGCATTACTAGACACCTGCTTTACCAGAAAGATCAAAGAAATGAAAAAACAATGCTGTGTGGACAATGAAAGTGTCTGTAACACTTAGGAATTTTTCATAGGCAAAAAATTCCTATGAGAGATCAGGATACACAGTATCCTTAGACACAGTATTTCTGCCGCAGTTCCTTGTGTCTTATTTTAATGCACTGCTTGGGTGAGACCTGGTGAGGTTGCATTCCTCTATTTCAGTCCTGGGTCTATTCTTCCCTTTGATATTACCAGTGGTGCCAGGCTACAGAGGTTCTCAAAATAGCCAAAGTACCAGAAAATAACCCAATCACAGATGCGAGAGGGCTGAAAGGGAGCAAAGAAAAAAAAGAAAAGGAACAAACTGAATAACAGGTAGTGGTTATTTTGTTTTGATCATCGTCATAAACAACTCTCAGGATGTTGTTAAGTACACTGAACAAAAACCCTTCAGTTTTGTTAAGTAGGCTCTGAAGAAATGAAAGATAAAAGTCGTGGTTTGCATGCCTGTACAGCTTCTACTTCTGCATCTTCCCAAGCTAGTATTGCTCTTTAATCCAGTTTTCATCCAAAATAGCCATAAGAATGACTAAGAAAAAGAGTAGGAAGCTCTTACATATAAAATTAGATCCATTTCAGATATATAAATCTGCAGGTATAAGTGCCACTTTCTTCTTCTCAGAGCATAAATACACCCAAATATATAAATATCTCTCTGTGTGCATACATCTCAAAGAATGATTTTCACAAATTTAAAGACCATTTAAAAATGTACTCTGCTGACTGATTTTCAGACAATCTGTATCTAGTGAAAGCAGACATGGCTCTAAATCAGTCTGCATTTCAGTACTCCAATGCTCTTCACATAAATCTTTGGTTTTAAGTATAATCTGAACTCCTGTTGGGTCTTGAGCTCATGTCAAAATTCGCTCATAAGCTTAAGTGTGGTTAAATATGGCGGAACTTAATATAAAAAAATATAATACTTATGTAATGAGAAAGAAAACCAAAATTAACTGCTGTCAAAAACAAACAAGATAAAATTATTTGCTCTGTGGAATTTACTGTTGCAGAACACATGAGAAAGGAAGAAAAATCCACAGGCCATTTTTCCAGTTATAAGTGGTTACTTTGCAAGTAGCTTAACAATATCAAAAGGCTTGTAATTAAATATTGTACCCAGCTGAGTACTGAAATATCATCAAAACTGCTGGAGTAATCAGCAAGCTTACAGTTCATTGGTTACGAGTTTCAACCTGAAAGAGTGAAGTGTGCATAAAGGATATTTTTCAAAAAATACCAACAGCAATAAGACCCATGGGGAGCAGTCCATTATAAAAAGCAGCTGGTTGAAGATTTTAGGATGATATTCACATTGCTCAGATGATAAATCCCTTGAACACCACCAGGTGTGCCAAACACCTGCCAGAGCTAAAAGTCTGTAGTGGGTTGACTCTGGCTGGATGCCAGACACCTACTAAAGCTGCTCTGTCACTGCCCTTCTCAGCTGGGACAGGGAGAGAAAAAATCATAAAGGTTCACAAGCTGAAATAAGGACTGGGCAAGAGATCACTCACCAAATACTGTCATGGTATAAGAAGAAAAATAAATCTTAAAAACACCTTCCTCCCAACTCTTCCTTCTCTCCAGCTCTATGTCCTTCCATCAAGAGCACAGGGAGATGGGGAATGAGAGTTATGATCAGTTCATCTTGAAAGGTTCTGCTCCTGATCAGGGAGATGAGTCCTTTCCCTGCTGCAGTGTGCAGTCCCTCTCACAGGAGACAGTTCTCCGTGAATTTCTCCAACCTGAGTCCATCTCATTGGCAACAGTTCTCCGTGAACTACTGCAACCCAAGTCACTCTTCCATGGGTGTATGTCTTCAGGAACAGGCTTTCCAGCATGTTTCCTTCACAGGGTCACAAGTCCTACCAGGAAAGTGCTCCAACAGCATGGGCTCCTCTCTCCATGGGTCTGCAGGTCCCTGTGAAGACCCTGCTCCAGCATGGCCTTCCCCCAGGTTCACAGCCTCTCCTCAGGCACCCACCTGCTCTGGCATGGGTGTCCTCCATGGCTGGATCTCTGCAATCTTGTTGATCTCCATGGGCTTCAGGGGCACATCCTCTCCAACCAAGGTCTTCACCCTGGGCTGCAGAGGAACCTCAGCTCTGGCACCTGGAGCCCCTCCTCCCCTCCTTGTCCACTGACCTGGGTGTCTGCAGGTCACTCTGTTCTATGGACACAATCGCCTCTTTGCAATAACTTTTCCTTCTGAAATATGTTACCACAGAGGCCTTACCAACATTTACAATCCATTCACCCTTGACCAGTTGTGGGTCTGTCTTGGAGCCGGCTGGCATTGGGTCTGATGGACATGGAAGAAGCTTCCAGAAGCCTCCCACAGAAGCCACCCCTTTAGCCCCTCTGCTACCTCACATGGGCACACAGACCCAGCACAAAGCCAGAAAGCAGCAGAGGAAGACTTGGCCTGAGGAAGAATCTGACATTGTTAGTTCTGCAGGGCACCTGCCTACCTCCCTGCCTACTGCTCCCTGCATGGGCAGGGCCCCCTGTGGAAGGGGAGGTATGAAAGCTATGAGAGGCCAAAGAATGGGGGCACCAATGAAGGTACACTGGGGTTTATCTGAGACTCAAACAATTCCTACTTTTCCCACTTCTATGGACATAGGCACATCTCACTTTCCTTGTTTCAGAATTGTCATCTGTAAGTTTGTAGTCATAAAATACAATTTTTTGCTCAACATCCACTTTTTGATATACAAGTGTTTGTTTTAGGAAATGAACACATTGTGTTCTCTAATTATGTGTACAACGGTATGCAAACTAAGCAAGGGAAAAGACTCGGAGAGTAGCTTAAGCAGGAATTCCTCACCAGTTATCCACAATGGCTTTTCCACACATCACCCCCTGGCAACAACTGACTCTGACTCCAACCTCAACCAGCAAGCTGACTGCCAGGATTTTTGATGTTCTTTCACTGGCTAATTATGTTATAGACTGCTAGTTTGTGCTGTGCTCTGTGGAACAGATGACCTTAAAAGATGTTTTCTCTTGGGTTTGGGCTTTTTTTTTTAGTTTTAGGGCTTTTTTAGAATTTATTTTACTATTTTGATGATAAGAAAGCTCAAGAAACTAATTGCATCCTAGAAGCTTTAGGCATACGGTTACTGTTTGCTGAGAAACCACACAGAAGACATCTTCTCTGTCCTCTTAAGTCTAAATGACTATTGAAAGGGAATGAGCCCAAGGAACTTGCCGTAGTTACTACTTGAAAGATAACTTCAGGCACTGAAGCAGAATGTACATTTCTTTATATTCAGTTAAGTTTCAGCTATTGAACTGAATCATTTAATGTCCAAAATTTTCAAAACTCAAGATGTCCTGAACAAAGAGAATATTTCTCTGTTAAGAGTGCTGATCCTCAAATTTTTAGCAGAAACACATTGATTTAGTATGAGGTTGCAATGAATTTCTGTCAAAAAAAAACCAATTAAAACTTTAAAGTCTTGCAAGGTTCCACGGGATATGTCTTTTGATTCAGTCACTGCAGTAATTAATAAAGGAGATGCTTCATAAAGCCCTTCGTGGAAATGTCAACATTTTGCCTTTATATGTTTATTCAGGAGGAAAGAAAAATATTGAATGTCAGGACTGCAGCATAAGCGAAGCATCATATTTTGAATCTCCTGTTAGTTTACTAAAACTGACATGCCTTAAATGGGCCTGATTACAGATATGGGTTCCTCAAAGTCTGTCCTTTTAGTTGCCAATCATGAAAAGCCCTGGTTTTACCTGGAATTATGATATATCCATGAAGAAATGCCCCAGTAAAGAAAACCAGAATAAGCAACCTGATTCTTGAGTTTTACTAGATGAACTTGCATCCTGGAAGGTTGCACTAGATATCCATTAAGTTCCATTCCAACAAAAATTATGCTATGATTCGATGATCCTGTCTCACTTTCTGTGTCACAGATATGCCTGTGGTCACAGATATATCAAGATAAGCCAGCCACAGATCGCTTTGTTCCAGCTCCTTTTGAATTACTTTGTCTTCGCTGGCCACTGAAGAGTAAAGAACTGGCGGGATTTCTTCTGTCATCTTCAATCAGATTTTAACTCTTCCCTATAGTGGGACCTGCATTCAATTCTTTCTAGTCATGCCTCTGCTGCATTTTCCTATTCTGCTAAGCTACAGATATTTAATGCTTTCAAACCACAAGAAAACACCTTTTCTAGTCCAAGCCTTTCCTATGCTTTGTGATTAGCAGGTCTCATTATGAAGACCAAACATTAGTGGTTTGGACCAAAGATGCCTCTTTGAGGAGTCTCCAGAGAGCTAGCTGCACTTTGATTCAAAATTATGCCAGCAGCACTATTGCATGAGCACTATTTACTGAGAAGAGATACTGCTAAATATTCTGCAAAGGAAGTATATGACATGCAGATAAGTTGTGTTTTCTTCCCAGCTTCAAGCAAGAACAAAGTACAAATATCAGGCAGACTTTGTGTCTTAGATTGGTTTTGCTTGTGTGTGTACATAGCCATCTTATACTGAAGTGTCTCAGATTTTGATATGCAATACTATACAAAATAATACAAAAATACTGTATGAATTCCCTCTTTATCTTATGAAATAGCTGTTTGCAAAACAATTGAAATAAGAAATTAAGATCCCAAACTATCAGTCATCATCTTGCTCACTCTCCTCCGAGTAAGAAAATGAAGCAGGGAAGGAAAACATAAAGTCTGACACCTAAGTGCTGGTTTTGTCTGCTGCCCAATGCAGGAGCTCAGGTTTTCTATGATAGCTGAGCAGAAATTTCCTGGGGAGATGTCATGGACTGACGTTTGTCTTCACAGCACATAGTATGGATCCCATCTCTAGGCTGAGCAGAGCCTGCTCAGCATCTCACACCATAGCTCCAGATGGCCCAGAAGACTGATTAGAAGGGAAAAATAGAACCTGATAACAGCTTAGGCTCTGGACAGAAACAGCATCTATCTGCCATCAAGGTGGCATGCTTGAACAAAGTCAAATGATACATTCAAGGACATTTCTTAAGGTATTTCTTGGCAAAAATCTCTCTGCATGTGCCTCTTGAACACTCCACTTTATTTCAGCAGCACAATGGACACCAAGTATCTCAAATATTCCAATATTCACCTTCCTAAGGACAGCAATAAACAGCAATTATTAACCCTCTGTATAGAGCCCACTAGGCTGGAAATAAACAACACTTGCAGCAGCAAAACATGGTTGCGACTTACTGTCTAATAAAAAAAAGGTAATGATATCTGGGGTTTTCTTTAATTTTACTGTAGCAAAAGCAGAAGCAATTAGTTTGTTGCTTGGTAGCTAAAAAAGATAGAAGTTTTAAGCATTCCTCTGCTGCCTATTTTGTTAATTTCTGAAGTTTTTATTTACAATAAATAATGTTCGCTGGCAGCACAGCGCATATTATAAAAAAGGTAAGATTTTTACAAAATTGGAAGCCTGAGCACTACTTGATAGAAAAATCTGCTTGGACTGTCTGAAAATGCTTGACACTAGACATGAGCAATTTCTTCTTGAAATTTCACTCCTCTTTTTTAACTTTAGTATTGAGACTCTTCAGCACAAGAAACACCATCCAGGCTCTAATATGTAACTTCACTGACCTTCATTATATGATAAATGATTACAATTTGTACCAGGTTGTTGGTCCAGTTTCAAGGAGATCTTTGTTTTTTCTTTGGTCAAATGTTGAATGCAACTGGCTAACATAACTTGATAAAACTTCAGTTTGGTCATAACTCCTGAAGCCTCCAGCAACAATCAGTGTGTACTCATGTAGGAAAGCCTCAGCCTTTTTATCAACTCTTTTGAGAGAAAAGCTGTCACATCATATCTGTTCCTTTCTTAATCCCGCGTGTTTATTTCAAGATCCTGGTAGTTATACCTCACATCCATCTACAGTGTGGCATATCAGCCTAAAGGCTCCACATCCTCTCTGCCTTGTCCTTGGTTCTGCACATTGTGTGGGGGACATGTGTCAGTCACCAGGGCAAGCCATGTACACAACAGTGAGTGAGGATGAGAGGACTGAAAACAGCTTGTAACTACAATTTATCTGGATTACCATCAAGTGCCCTGGCAACCCTTGGGCTTTCAGTACAGGAATCAAGAAGTGCCTGCTGCACTTCTGCTCTCCTTGCCTCACCAGAAGGGGAGTGTCACTCCACAGCTTAGGAGTGTATCTTAAATACCATAGAGACCAGTACAAAAGGCACCTGGAACAAAGCTGAATAAGATCCTGCTAAAGATCATCTCCACTGCATGTGTGATTTACAAACCAGCAATTTTTTTTCATCACACATTATCACCTTCTCTTTCTCCAGGAAAATTATAATTTTCAACCTGATAGATGTTCCTAGTAACTGTCAGGACCTTGGCTTGGACAAATCCATCTAAATCAAGTTGTTCTCCTCAAAAGAATGAGGACAGCTTGATCAGCAGCCAGAGAGGAGATGTATAGCTCAGAGTCCACAGCAGTGGGCTAAATCTGGACTGAGGCATTAGACAAATATTCAGCAAGCTGAGAAAGAAGCTGATGCCCAGACAAATAGGAATTAAGAATGAGAAGCTGAAAGCAATGATCCAAAACCTAAGGCATTTTGGAAATTTCTGTGCTAAATAAGCTCCAAGGTGTGAGAGAAGAGCTGGTCCTGAGACCACTGTGAGAGAAACATGGGCTGTGGTGGTCAATTACGGCTGGTCAACACTGTTTATAAACAGAAGTTTCTACATGTTCATCTGACCATGACTTTTTACAAGGTAGCTGCAATCTTTAAAAGAAGGAATGATGCAGCATGGCTAAACAGATATTAAAACTCGAGAAAGATTCAACAATGGGAGTGAGATTTTATTCTTTCAAGACAGAACCTGTGATGGGAATGGAATATCATGGAATTCCTTTTTTAGTTGTTTATAGCTTATGTTGCTCAATAAAAGTGATTATTGAAAGAGAATTGTGGAATGCTAGTATAAAAAAGCAGACACTTGGGCCAAAATGTTGAATTTTCCATTAACAGATCTTTCATCTCTCAACACAATTACGAAAATTAAAGATCCATTTATGCAGGTGTTCACAGAAACAGAATTTACAGAACTATATGGTACTGCTAGGCACTTTTCTTTAGCTGCTTGGACATAATACTTCAGAATTTAGAAGTTTGCCTCTAAAAGTTTATTCTGGTAGTGATTTGGCTTGCTATACCTTAAAAGTAGATGATGTAAATTTATTTGCTCTTTGTGTCAATCTCATGCTAATAATCTAAAATAGAAAGGTATGGATTCAAACACAGATGAAATTTTATTCATTAAACCATTTACAAACAAGTCCTTCACTGATTTTGGGATAACATTCTTTTTTTGTGTGTTTCAGTTGGAAAATCATTGAGATTAGGACCCAGGTTTTCAGTGTTACATTGCTTTTGCTATTTCACTATTTGCACTCAAACATTTGCTTCAGCATTACATCACACAGTACTTAAAAACTACATAAATCATGCAATTTGGTTATCTCAGTGCCCCCAAGACAATTTCTATTCATATTTGCATGCAGTGTTCTGTGGGGGCCTGAATATATGTTGTATTGTAAGATCTGTGTGTGTCAATGTGGGGGTCTGAATATATGTTGTATTGTAAGACCTGTGTGGGTCTGAGTTGCTCCAAACGAGCTGCAGCTGCAGGGTCCTTAGTTGGGCAGCAGCTGTAGCTCGTGAAGGTAACTGAAATAAATAGGGGTGGATTGAGAGGCCAGGAGGAGCCCCTGAGAAGACAAGAAGGACTGTGGTGCGGAGAATGGAGAAGAGCCCCAGCAGAGAGGCAAGAACAACACTGCAGCGAAGATTACAACAGTGTTCTGTTTTATTTCTTCATTTGGAAAAATTAGAATATTTATATTTATTTATTTAATTCTGCTTTCTTTGGGAAAGTAGCAACAGTAAAATCCTGGACAAAATGAACACCAGAAGAGGCTAATAACCAGCTCCAAATTCCAGAATCCAACATATGTACCTTTTCTGAAATGGAGTAAGTAATATGTTTTCTGCACACAAATGTAAGTTCATTTATTGAAGATATATTTTCTACTCTGTTTCCTTCTTGCCTTCTTGCATCTCTTAAAAACTTGTAAGAAACTTAGTTCACTATTTTGACTTCTATATATTACCTTAAGAGCATCACCACAAGTGCTCTGTGGCCCTCCTTGATGCTTGACATGGAAAGTCAGCTTAGAGGGAAATGTGACCGCAAGACCAGTTTTGTATGTAGCCTGTGATGAAGAGGATCTGTTTTCTTCTCTATTTTTTTTCTGCTTTTTCACTTCAGGAAGAGGAGGTCAGATTGGCTGTGTTTTGCAAGACTGAATAGTCCTTCCATTAAGCCTTCTCACAGGAGAAAATGGGAGGAAAGGCAGGAAAATGGGAGGGAGAGAGGCATAAGAGCTGCCATCTACAATGGATGGAGAAGACAGGTGACAGCTGCTGAAGTTTAAAGAGCTGTGACTGAGACATGATCGAAGGACCTCTGCAAGTGGGCAGTGTCTGTTGTAGTCCACAATATCATCCAGTTATGTGGAAATCAGTCTGCTAACAAGAACTGGCCCTGCAAGAGCACAGTGAGAAGAGAAAGAGATTTTTTCCAGTTTAACTGCTGATCTAGTTAAATTTTCATCTGAGTTATCTTAAGCTTGTAGAAATATTATTTCTAGCCACCTAATTATCATATTTACACAGAGTGAAAGGTTCTTTATGAAGCCTTGTATCAATAAAATAAGGTACAGTAAATATATTTCTTTTGTCACAGATACAGACTAAGTGATACAAATTTCCTATCTGTATTGTGGCAGTTTATATACTTTTTTGTAAGAATGAAAGGGCAAAAATTAGATTACAGCGTTTTCCTATTCTAAATTATTTCTTAATGTGCTAAAAGTACTTTCTAGTAGACACTGGGGTAATTCACCATAGTTTTAGGCCATCACTATACCCTTCACTATGCTATTTTTCACTGCGGCTGTCACACTGTCTTTCTCTAGTGTGATAATATATCGATTAACAAGAAAAACATGTAGTGTTTTGTTTCCAGTTTGAAAACTGGACAGTCTTTGTGTGGTTTTGGCAAAGATCATAGCTCACTCATTATATCTTCCAAAGTTATCATAATATTTTTATATTTTTCTTTGCTACCTTTAGTGCACGCACACCCAAAGATAGCATAGTTGTGTGTGTAGACATCCCTCTCATAATTATTAGCCATAGTATAAAATAATATATTCAAATTTGGGTGATACAGTGGTCAGAAATACAGACCAATTAAAAGTCAGATATCTGGGCTATATAACTCCCATCCTTGTTAGATCTTTATCAGCTAGTACACAGATCTTTATACCACCATCCATTGTCACCGAAGCATTACAATTTCACTAGCAGAAAAACAAGCAAGTACATATCAGATAGAGACTATTTTATTGGAAAGTAGCAAATGTGAGTGTCCTGGGCATCAGGTTAATAATTTAATTAGAGGTTCAGTATTCTTTCATGGAAATGGTTCACCATATTTGGATATTAAAAAATTTCTCTCTATTATTGAGTTTTATTGGTTTTGTTGTTGTTCTTGTTCATGCTTAATACTAAAAGATGGCATTTTTATAAAGAGAGCAAAGTCTATGTAGCATGAATTGTACTGAACTGTCAAGTGAAAGAACAACTACTGTGGCTAAGGAAGAGAATTCAATTTCTGATTGCTCAGCAGGCTTTCTGCATCGCTCGATAATAAGTACCTTCAACAGCTGCAAGCCAACAAGTCAAAAAAACATGGGCTTCACATGGGAAAATCTCAAGTAACTCAAACATTTCTTAGCTGGCTCAACTAGCTCTTGCCAAGGACTAGGTGATGGAGCTACAAGAGGACAGAAAGCACAAATGGTTACCAAACTTGGTTTTGTGTTTTGGCTTTCTTAGGGGAAAAATAAATGCAGAAAGGATGACCAGACACCATGAAGGTTAACTTCCATTCTTTTAAATTATTCTTCTCCCAAGCTGGACTCAGTGAAAGATCTGGGAAAGAGTCAACAAGGAATGAATCACAGCATACTATTTCCTGCATCAGTTGTAACGGTGATGCAGCTTGCATCCTTCTTTCACCTATTACTCAGAACTATCCTGTGGGACAATGGAGGAGCCTTACTTGAGAGAAAACAAGCACATGCATATTATTGTATATTATCTGCTTCTCTTTGCAAATAAAGGTTGGACAAATAAACTACAAAAACCTAACAGTTCTGTACTGTATTTAACTTTCCCTCTGCAGGCCTATGCCAGTAGCAACAAAAAGAAGGGAGAAAAAAATCTAGAAGCAACAACAGCACCAAAAAACCAAAACCAAACCAAACAAAAAATCCCCAACACCAAAACCCAACAATTATAAAATTGGAAAAAATTATCTGCTTCTTGACCTTGGAGAAGGTGTGGCTTGGGCATCAGACAGTTCTCCTGGATACCTCTTCTTACAGGGGCTGCACCTCATGAGGAGCAAAAAGGGTCACCAGACCAAAACATAAGGCACAGCCACCACTAGCTCTTTTGAGTGCGAGAACTTCCCAGGGGCACTACTCTGATTAGACCAGTGATAGACTTTCAAGGCACACACTCTCCTGAACCTGTTCACTCTGGAGCAGGAAAAAAGCAAAGAAAGTTGCTGAATTTAGGTGTTATGTCACTTACATAGTTTTCTAAATCTGTCATAAGATAACTACAGTTGAGGTATAAATGTTAAAAAAGGATCAATTTAAAATTGATTTTTAGAACATGCATCACATCTGTGCTCAAAATATACCACACGTAAATGATCAAAATTAGGACACTATTTAGCTGTTAGATGGATTATATTTGTTAAAGCTGGAGTTATACTGTGTAATTGCGTACTCCTGATACATATTCATGTGGGCTACCTTGCAATTAAACTTTCCAAATTCAGTATTAAAATGGTTAGTTTTTCCAAATTTTTTTTTTCTTACTTCTAAAATCTCATACATCCATCAGGAAGGCTTTCAGTTAATAAATGGATTCTACAACCTACCATGAAATATCCTCTGTTCTGCAGAACATGCAAATGAAAAGTATGATCCTTATAGTCTTGATAACGTCATATCTGTCAGGATAAATTGTTACTCTGTGTCAGTCTAGAAAGTTTTCAATACACTTTCAGGTATAAAACAAAAATAGCCCTACATAAACATAACTCAAATAAAGTAAATATAAATTGTCTTTCTGCTATAAGAAATGACACCTAATTTGAAATATATCTAAAAATCACTGCTCCCTGATTCCTTTTTGAGTTTTATCTAACATATAATATTTGGCAGACTGATGAATTTTTTTTTCCCAGAAGTGGGCTTTCAGAAATTATATTTAAAACAGACAATCTACTGAGAAGAACGTACCTTCTCTTCTATTTTTAAAATCAATCTCAGGGCATTATGTCATTAATGGCAACAGTAAATTAAAAGAATTGCAATTTTATTTATTTTTTTATTTATTGTTTTGGACTTGCCAATAATCACAAAATAAAATAAGGGAAGTGTCTTACTAAACTATAAATGCTATTCTGAACACAATATATTTTAAAACTTTCTTTTCAAGGAATTAAGGTTCTGTAGAACTTTTGCTTTTAAGGAGATTTTAATGAGCAAAGGCATGGGATTTGGACATTATTCTTCCAAATGTGATATGTGCAAGTTCTTCCCCTGCCAATTGCAGTTTTCCAGCTCAGGCTCCCATACAGTGGTGTTAGATTGCAGTAAGAGAAATATGAAAAAAGAAAAAATTCCTGGACTTTAATAAATTGCATCAGCTGAAAATCATGGGTAAATTTATCTCCTATCTCTGCACTATTTGGTGTATGAATAACATTGGGGTTTTGCTCCATTTAACCAGAAGGGTAGCTGACACTGAAACTATTTAACCTTCAATAAGATAAATTGTTTAAAAAACACTAATATTCTTATTTTGAGTCCAGGTCAATAATCCTTTACTATGCCATACCTTGAGCAGATCTGATTAAATGAGTGTTTTATTGATACTTTTCTGGGGTAACCTGAAAACTATTCTGGGTTTTTAAAAAATATTTATGTATCATGTGAATTTCTGCAAAGTACTTTGGTAAAATCATTTACCTCCCCGTTACACTGGGCTCTGGAGCATGGTATCATTTTGTAATGTAGTAGTAATGAACCTGCCATCATCTGTGGACACAGTACTGTAAAGAGTGAAATAATATGGTATTACTAAAGTTCCATTCTATTACCTGAGACTTAACTAAGCATGATTATGCAAGCAGGTGATATGAAATCCAGAGGAAGGGCAAACTGAAAAGTACTGCTCTACTGCTCTGGACACAATTCCAAGAGCCTTCCTGACCTTCCACAGCTCATCAGTGCAGGCTCTAGGAGCTCCCAGGCAGTACCCGGGTAACCCCTGAAGAGGAACAAGGCAAGGAAATGTTTTCCAGCATTGAAACAGTCCTCTGCCAGCTTTTCCTTTAACAATTGAGAGCAATTTGAGAGGATTTGCATCCTCTCTCAAAATTTTCTCCCTGCATATTTAAGTACAGTAGAAAGAAATAAAAACATCTATGTTCTGTACATTCCCCTTTAAAGCAAAAAACTGATGGATTCATGGCTAGTCCTACTGGACCTCTGTTTCCTTTGCTCATTTACTTGCTTCCAAAGGAAAACAGATATCACTTTTTTGCAGAGCATATTCTGTTCGCCATTGTTCCCTGGATCTCTATACCCTTGTTTTATGTTGCGCATTCTTGTGAAGACAAAAGCCTTTATTTTTACCATTTTCATTATTATTATTATTCCAGATTGTTGCGGGTTAGGTTTCTTTCCTTTGTTCCTTTTTATTTATAGATTTTTTTTCCCATAAGTTTCTTGGTAACATAAATGACGGGATACTTAAGAAAAGCAATCGAGGCCAAGCTCAGAGGAGGACAGTATCTGGTTGCACTTCTCATGTCTGGGAGTTTCTCTCCGAGGGGCAGTGACACCGCGGGAATTGGGCAGGTAAAGGACGGGCTGGGGCAGCTGCTGGCCCTCTCCTCTCTCTCTCTCTCTGTTTCTCTCTCTTTTCTTAGCTTTGGAGGAGGACTGTCGGAGCTGCTGCTTGGGGAAGGGAATTCGCTTCTGCTGCCAAACGCCAGCCCGGAGCTGCTGCTTCTCCTGCCATGGGGTGAGCCTCTGCTGGTGAGAGTAGCCACTGGACTGGGAGCTCATTAACACCAACCTCACTACAGAGGGACCTGCCCCGTCTGCTCCTGCCTGGGATCCTGAGCTCGGCTCTCCCTGCCGTGCTGCGAGCCGGGCTGCCCACGCAGCTTCTTCAGCACCGCTCCGAGCTTTCACTGCACTGTAGCCCCCCACCCCTGAATGCCGAGATACCCCTGCCATCCCAGCCTGGTGCTCCCGAGAGTCCCGCCGGGCCCCGGGATCGGTGCCACGGGGTTTGTGGAGCGAGGCCTCTGCCCCCATCCCGGCCCGTCTGGGCCGAGCCGCCATCGCCACAGCGCCCCCTGCAGGCGCGGGGGAGGCACCGCCCCCGCCCGCCCTCGGGAGCAGCAGCGCCCCTGCCGGCCGAGCCCGGAACTGCAGCAGAGGGAAAGCGCCGCGGCCGAGCAGGCCGGGCCCGAGCTCGGGTTCTGTATGGGGTCAGTGCCGGGGCTGGTGATGTTTGTGTGCTTTATTGCACACACTGGTCATGAACTGCTGTTCCTATTGTCGCATCTTCGACAGACAGCCCCTTGGGTTCAAAATTATAATAATTCAGAGGGGAGGCTCCTGCCTTCCTTAGCAAACACTTGTCTTTCAAACCTAGACACTGATATAGAAAAATTGTTTCCTCCTGAAATGTAGGAGAGAGGGAGGGATGGAAGAAGGGAGAGAGGCAAGGGAAGGTAGTAAAAGAAAGAGGCCAGTCCCTTCATCTCTCTTCCAGAAAAAGTGCTGAAAAAAATCCTCTTGCATGTGGAGTTGGAATGGATTGTAGAGGGTGGGAGAAGTCCGGATGGGAACCATTAAAAGCTGGGACAGAGAAGGAAGAGCATGTCAACAAGTTGAGTCTAGGCAAAAGTGAGTTAAATCATTCCCAATCCACACAGAAATCTCCACAGAAATGGAGATTCAGAGCAAAACATCGAATTCCCAGCAGCATGTAAGTTGTGGCCCTGAGGAAAAGTCTCAAAAGAATGTCCAAAAAGAACAATAAGCAGCAGCTAAGATGAAGCTTGTTCTAGCAAATATGAAACAGAGCGGTCACAAAGCCAAATTGATTTGTTAGTCCATTTTCTGTGAACATGAAGAATCAGGAAAGATGCGGAAAAAAAGTGGAAGTGACAAGTCTTTAGGGTGTGCCCTCATTGCATCTGGTTTTGGTGACCACATGATATTGTAAAATCAGCACAAGCCATGTTTCAGTACTCAAAGATCATAATTATTATCAAATATAATAGAGAATATAATAGTAAAGGGAATCAGGATGGAGCTCCTAAAGGCAATGAGTGTGGTTTTAAATTTAGAGTTGGTTCAGTTCTCGAGCAGTTCGGCTGTGCAGCCACCGTGTGTTTTAAGATACCCTACATGTATAGCAGGCCTGGGAAAATGTAGAAAATTTTAAAAGTCCAAAGGAAATGCTGTATTTTTATAATAGAGAATGTAAGCAAGAAACTGGGACACCTTTTATCTCAGAAGTTAGCACCAGGAGCTAGCTGAGAGGATAGAAAGATAAGTCAAAAAAGACAGAACTTGGAGGAGGCTATTGTCTCATTGGCTGTATTCAGCTCTTTATGAACACAAAGTTCCTGAGCTATTTACAGATCATAACATTAGCAACTGTGAGGGCTACTGTTTTACTAGTCAGCTTTTGAAAGAAAAGATGGACATTCAATTACTCACCCAGTGAGCCAGATTCATATGTACAGAATTTTCCAGCATGAGTATACATTTCATAGACTAAGTTTTTTAACTTACGAAACTCATCGGCCTTTTCCAAGCACTCTAGCAAAGATTATTTTTCTAATTTTCTTCCTGCTACTGAAAACCTGTAAAAATTCTGTATCATCTTCCATTATTAGACAGAGAACATGCTGCTGGAGGAGAAAAATACCTAATGGCATGGAACAGAGGAGAGCAAGGAAGAGCTTTGCAATGCAGAAAGAACCATTATTCCTGTCAACAAAACATGAACATGTTGCACTGGTTACACTGAGCTTATGATGCTTGTTGTGAACTCTATGAGGAAGATGGGAATTAAAATGTGCACATGGATCAGCCTATAGTTCTCTTCCAGATTATTAAATTGGTTCACATTTGCTGTATGTCTATGTATGTTATTATTCAGGTCTAAGTCTATTGGTCTCCTATCACTGAAAGACTACTATCAGAAGGAAAGGATTTTGAAACCCTTTGTTCAGTGGGATATTTATCATTTTCATTCATCATATGTGTTGTGAAAAAGGAAAATATCCAAATCCATCAAGATTTACTGGGTTCTAGATCTCAGATACTTGGATAATCAATGATCAAACACTTCTCAGAAGACTGTGTAGTGCTTGGCAAGGGAGGAAGTCCCAAATCCTGCAGGGCTATCAATTTAGGACATTTCAAGGGCATTTCTAGATCTAGGTCTTTCTAAAGTCCAGTGACATGCCAACACAGAAATTGGTCTCTTCCCAGTCACCTAGAGATGATGCCACTTCTCTCACCATTTTCAAGTGGTGGAGCTTGCTGGGAATGCCCTGCACAGACAGGGATGGTCACAGATTAGCACAGACAGAACAGTGCCTTTGCAGGCACCCACATAAACATAGACAGTTCTCATGTAACAACAGCCTGGCCTTGTTCTTACCAGCAAATCAGACCCAAAATTCACTGGATCTCAGGGGTGCACACAGTCACAAGTTCACATGGTTGTCTTCAGCGGCTGGTTCACCAACCTGTGGTACTGTCACTGCCTGGGTTCCAGGTTCCTGCTTTCTGTGGCAGTTTTCCCCTAAAACAGCATTTACCCCATAACCACCTCTCTGCCCTACTAACACACTATTCCAGTTCAGAGTTCACTAGCTGATCACGTCTGCACATACACATATACAGGAGAAGCACACATAAAATAGTAAAAAAGAAAAGGCAAAAAGATAAGAACTGTGGTGTTCAAGTGAAGGTCTTTTTTACCTCCATTTTCTGTCTTAGTGATGATCCTTGCTTTTCCATCCCTGTTCTTTTCTTCCTTGAACTTTAATCTTTCCTCCAAAACTCCCATAAATGCTCCATACATTCTCACACTTAAAATATGGAACAGTAAGCGTTATACCTCTCTAGAATCTTCCAAAATATTTTCTAAGACTTTTCTTCCCTATGGAACCCACAACAATAATCTAAAATAATCTTGTTTCCTTCTTTCTGTCAATTCAAAAGTGTTGGTTGAAGATCTTTAAAATCTTGAAATTTCTGCAATGGAGGATTGCTCCATACATTATGGACTTACAGTCTTCACCACCCACTCTCAGTTAGGATCTGTATATCTGAGAATTTGAATTACCCATTTTCCTGGGGTTTTTTTAGGGTAGGAGGCAAAATTGTTAATGTAGTACTCCTGTGGCAGATACTGTGTCAAAGATGTTTCCTCTTGTAGGTTTGTGGATTTGTTCAGGGACCAGACTCTGCGTCTGGTTAACCCTCCTTAAATCTGGCCATGCAGAAATCAGCTGGAAGACAGCCACCACTTTCATTGGAGTCAGACTTTCACACCTGCTGCTTTATTGCAAAAGATGATGCATGCATTTAAAAAAAATCTCAGTAGTCTCTTGGCCCCTTGGGGACAAATATAACAATAAAGGCTGAGAAAAGCCAACTGTGCATCACTGAACCATCCAAGCACAAAGTGCAACATAACACTAGTCAAGGAATTCTCTTAAATGTTCTCTGATCTGAAAGGAGAAGTGATCACCCACATTAATTTGATTTTTTTTGAAATACACATCTAGCTTTACACTTAGGTTTGCCCACTTGAAGCAGATACAGCATTTATTGTGTCTATCTTTGAGATTTGTTTAGGCTCCTTTCAAATATGAGAAAGGTGAAAACTCTAGGCTGTGGGCTCATTTTTGAATGTGAGAACAACATGCTGTGAGATGTGTGGCCCTAACTCAGGTGTAGCTAATGCTGAAGCATTTCAGTGCAGGTTACATCCTTCAGAAGCTCTAAATTAAAATGAGAGAGAGACTGCTGATTTTTATCCATACTGCTGTGGTAAGGGAGAATAAAAGGGTATGGTCTGTATGGCAAGAACATGCACTCTACCCAGCAGCAGATAGTGTATGTGACAGAAACTATGGGGGCCTGTAGTGAAATACTGAATCATATGCATTGTAAAAAAAAAAAAAAAAAAAAAAAAGGAGGGAAAACAGGCAACCTGTTGAACATAAAATGAAAATGAGTAGACAATATGTAGACAGCAGTTCTGTTAAAGAGACCCTTGCCCTATTCAGAAACAAACACTACAATTTGGCATCCAATCTCAGATGTTTTTGTAGGTTGAGTAAAGCTCTGGTGGAAGCCACAGTAATTGCCTTGATTATCTTAATCTGAGTTTTTTCAGATTACATGACCTGACTAAATTTCAGGTCTCTTTCTGTTTTATTTACTACTAATCCCCACACACTTCCACCTCCTGCAGATTGACTTGCCAGTAAAAATGGAGGAGTTAATAACAAGAATAATCAACAAAGTCAAGCAAGACTGACAAGATCTCTGTTGTCTATCAAGAACAACAGTAAACCCATGATAACGTGACTGAAAAACCATGTGATTATCATTCTCAGGTACTTGTGGTCAAGTTGGAAGGAATAAAATAACTGTATGAGAACCTGAGAAGAAGGGGGATCTCCCTAAGTAACATGCTGACATACTCCTTATTGTATCCTATGGAAGACTCAATGGCAATTAGATTCTCACACTACTTGTGCCATTATTTATAGAAAAGATTAATTTTAAGTTGGAAGCGACCTACAATGACCATGTAATGAAACTGAGTAAGAGCTCTGCCTGTTTTCAATGTATATTGTACTGAATTATTCCTCTGACTAAGGAGTTTGGAGGCAAATGGAAAGAGTCACATTAGAGTGTTACAACAGAACTGAAATTGATATATACAAATTTATTAGCCTGTAACACCTGCATGGCTATGTGTCCTGCAAAAAGACTTTGGGGGCTACTGCTTTTTTTCATTTTCTTAGTATTATTCCCCAATGCAATTTGTTAGCAATTAATTTTCTGCAAATATTTAAAATTGACTACAGCTGCTTTCTGCGAAGGCAAGTTAAGTCTGTTATAGTGGAAAATCTTGTGTCTTCTTAACAATTGACTGATAAAAGGAGCAGAAAACTCATGATTTTCAGAGCTGTCAAGTGTTATTTCACTCACCATCAGGTCTCCCATAGCTTTCCCTGGAGTCACCTGGTGCTGCAGTGGCAATCAGCTGAGCCTGAGCTCTCATCAGCAGACAGAGGTTGATGGCACAGCTGTACATCGTGGTCTCATCTGTTGTGAGCTATCTGCAAAATATTTCCTAAGTCTGGTGTATTCTATTTCTGGAATTAATGATATAAAAACTTTTTTTTGTGGGGGAATTAAATTATCTATAACAAACTGTGTATCTGTTATCATATCTTATATGTATTTATGTCATATATACTTTCAAATTATTATTGTGTTCTTCTTTGGGATTTTGGTTTTAGGATTTTGTTTATTTGTTTATCTTGTTAAATGAATATTCTCTAGTTTCCTGCAGGTATCCAGCATCAACAATGCTTGAGGTCCTATTCATTTAATTCTAAAGGTAAACAGTGGTTAAAAACCCAAAATTAGTGACTAGAATATGAATGTAGGGAATTCAGTTAAGAAACTGCTGTTTGACTCTAAAATATTCAACTAGTGTATCCTTTCCAATCCTCCTAATAAATTCTTCCCAATGTGCTTACATGATGTCAGGAAGGGAAATGTTGTTCCTCTAATCGAGTGGGGGAAAAAATGTGTTTACACACGTAAGTCTACAAATACAAAATATGTTTAGCAAAATGACTTTTCAGTAGATATTATCTAAAGAGAAGCAATGCACTATTGGCAGTACCAATTCAATAAATTAAGTCAGGTGAAATCATACTCCAGCATTTGATGTCTGGCTGTACTTGCCTGTCTCAAGGATAAATTATAGAATTAGCATGCATGAATTCCTCTCATTTTTTGTCGTGTAAAGACAGGCTGATTTGAAAACTTAAGGAAATATCTCTGATTATTGCAGGTTTTTAAGTAAAGAAATTGTTATACTGGGCAAAACTGACAACTATATTCCAAAAGGTATTATCCTGAAAAGAATGTGCCTTTATTTGCTGCTAGATATAGATAGGGCATACTCTTGCCACCTGTTTTTGGAGGTTTTTTCTCAGTAGTGCAAAAATAGATAAAAATATGACAAAGAAACCTACTCTGAAGAGGAGGTATCCTGTCGTCGGAAACTTCTTGGAGTAAAGACCAACAAATATTGTAAATACTAATATGACACTCACATGTCTAATAGGTAATAGCTTCCTTATTAAGGGACGTGCTGTAGAGAACTGTGCTCTTTTGGGTCACTGTTGTAATCTTCACTGCAGAGTTGTTCTTGCCTCTCTGCTGGGGCTCTTCTCCATTCTCTGCAGCACAGTCCTTCCTGTCTTCTCAAGGGCTCCTCTTGGGCTCTCGACCCACCCCTATTTATTTCAGTTACCTTCACGAGCTACAGCTGCTGCCCAACTAAGGACCCTGCAGCTGCAGCTCATTGGGAGCAACTCAGACCCACACAGGTCTTACAATACAACATATATTCAGGCCCCCACATTTCCCCCCTTTTCTTTTAACAATTATACAATTACAATATGCATACAGTCCCAGCTCTCAGGCTGCCACAGCTCTCGGCTATCTTAGATACATACATAGAATATATACATATCCCTATACAGTCCCAGCTCTCAGGCTGCCACAGCTCTCGGCTGTCTTTAGATGTTCCAAGGCTCTTTTCTTTAAAGGCCATATTCTTCCAGCTTTCTGCTGCTAGAGCTCCTTAATTCAAAGGCCATATTATATTCTACAGTCCCAGCTCTCAGGCTGCCCCAGCTCTCAGCTGTCCTATCTTCTATAGTCCCAGCTCTCTGGCTGATATTCCAAAGTCCCAGCTCTCAGGCTGCCACAGCTCTCGGCTGTCTTATCTCAGTTACCTTCACGAGCTACAGCTGCTGCCCAACAAGGACCCTGCAGCTGCAGCTCGTTTGGAGCAACTCGGACTCACACAGGTCTTACAATACAACATATATTCAGGCCCCCACAGGTCACAATAAGGCTATCTAGACATTTCTACACATCAACTGCCAAAGGATTCCATAAAGTATGTAATATCCAATGAAGAGTGCCTTTGGATACAATGTTTTTCATCAAATTTCTAAGGAAAGAGGTATTTCACCCCTGATTTTGTTTAGGTTTGGGTGAGGTTCATTAGAGGAGGCATCACCTTTTCTTACATCCTTTCTTTGGGTTCTCTGTGGAACATGTTAAAATCTGCTTTTGGAATTCACAAATGTAAGCTCCTTTTTTTAACATATAATTTAATGTGATATCAAAGTCCAGATTTCAAACTGGTCCAGTGATAAGCCTAATGGACTTTCTCATCTCCTTTGTCAGTCTCACCACCCAGGTAAATGCAATTGTTCTGGTAGGTCTTTACAAATCATACATTGCTTGAACTAACTTAGGAGGAGCCCTCTCGTTTTCACCACTAGAGAGGGGCAGAGATGCACTCCTGACCTTACTGAGTGTTTCGGTGCTGACCAGCTGTAAGTTCAGGGGCCAAATAAAATGCAAATCTCAAGTGTGAGGATGACTTTTCAGTGAGCTGGATGTCGCTGCCATGGGCTCAGGACCGAGGGCTCTGGGGGCAGTGGCATGTGGCCAGGGAGCCACAGGGAATGGATCATGGCCTTACTGTGGGCACTGACAGCAACAGACTGAAGAAGTGCATCCAGGGGAGGGAAAAGACATCTGCAGGGAAAAGGAGTCATGAAGACACTAACAGGGTGCTCAGACAAAAGATCTAGTTCACATGTTTTTGAAGGGATTTTTCACAAAGCTCTGTCCTTTCTGCAGTAAACAGGTACCTCTGGATCACTGGTATTGCTGATCCCCCATTCCATTTTTTAGTCATGTTGCTCAGTGCTCTCTGCAATTATTTCATAAAACTCTATAAAATTCATTGGGTAGGGTGAATATCTAAATGAGATTTAGCTACACTTTACAAAGTAGAAAATTTTAGTGTTTGAGTCACTAATACACTAGGAATATAATACTGAGCTCCATTATTTCTAGGCCTGAGCCTAGAAATAACTTTTTTATTATTACCGTCTTATCAGATATAAATCACCCAAACTTCTTCAAAAGGAAGCAGCAATCCCTCTATTTATGGGGAAGTCAACAATGTGTTTTTCCAAAGCATAAAAGCATGGAAGAGGAGAATTAGAATATGTCACTTCCAGGGGCTGGTGGGTACCAGGAATGTCAGGGTCTGCCTCTGGAGCAGTGGGCAGGCCCTGGAAACCAGAACCAGACCACTGCCCCATCCAGAGAACAGGACAGCCAGGCAGACACCAGGGACATCTCTAGACAACAGACAACTCCGTGCAAGAAAGAGGTTCAATATCAATTCAGGGGCAAGGTAGGCCAAACATTCATGGATTTCCATAAATAATCATCCTGACATGCTGAGGTTGCTTTAACAAAACTGTAATATTATTTTTGAGTGAGTTTTTAATTTTTACTTTTGTTTTGAGGTGATTGGGATCTCAAAAGTGGTGATCTCATACAGTGTGACTTGAAAATGAAGAATTGAAAATGGTCAAATGAAGAATTTCCCAAAATTGAACAAAATATTTTATCTTGAGTCAACAAAATATTTTATGTTGACACAAATCAATATTATTTTGTTTCAGTTTTTTTGTTCAGCTGAAACACTCAAGAAACCCATTATTTTTAGTCCCTAACCTTTCTCCTCTGTTTGCCAAACTAAATGCTGATGACATTTTCAAAAGTCTAAATTAAATTCCGTAGCATATTCTGACATACTTAGATTTGCCATTTACTTATGCCTTTCTTTCATTAACGATCATGGCCATATTGGAATTACCAACTGGAAGTATTGTGTTTACCATTTCTTGATTTATCCAAGATTCAAATCAGAAGTTTTGAGCTGTGGAAATATCTGAATTACATAGGAAAACTCAAAAGCAAATGAACTTCACTTATTTTTAGTTTGGGGGGTATGGGGACGATCTTAGTGTTTTTGTGGGTTTTACATTTTTAGAAATACTCTAGTTTGCATTATGATAGCTCTTAGGCATCCAAGTAACAAAACAAATAATACCTGGTTCTGGCAGCATAGTCCCTAGAGCTAGTATGTCACACTCAAACCTATGGTCCAGAACTTTTCAAGTAGTTAACAAAAGAACAGTAGATAGTTATTTGGTTATTTGTATGTTTCCTACTATTGCTGCAGAAATTGTACTGAATGGTTTTCCAATTTGCTGGCCAGACTATTGAACTGAAGAATACTTATCCTGAAAGTCATGTTAGGTTTAGATAATATTTAATTTAAAACATGTACATATAAGTGCCAACCAGTTTTAAAGTTTTCTGAGTTAACAAATCACAGTGTTTAAATATAATGAATTAGTATTAGTGATTATGAATAATATAATATGTGATATGATTAGTGTAGGTTCCAGTATGTGAAGAATACCTACAAGCTCTTTTTCAGCTAACCTGGGATCTACTGCACTGCCATTTTCAATCTATTTTTTTACTGTGCTTTACCAAAGTGGAATAAAGTGTTCCAGAAGCCCTGTCCTGAATTAAGTTTCTTCAGTGCTCGTACACGAGGTTAAATCTGAAACCTTTTTGCCTTCTGATTATAGGCAGAAGTCTTGAGACTTTGATCTCAACTTCTAACTTCTAAGAACAGGACAAGAAGGGTGGAAAGCTTTCTGCCATTTTAAATAAAGCAAGTAACTTATATGCCTTCTTTGTTTTGGCTATAAACATTTCACCAATATTCAGAGTTCAGGGAAACTTAAAGTCTGCTCTTTGGCAATCTTTGTTTTCACTTGGCATTTCAAATGAAATATTCTTTCTGTGGTATGAAGAGGTTTAGAAAGAAAGTTTTGCTTCTAACCTGTACTTAAATGCTTGTGAATGATTTTTTAAAAGGTGGGATAATTGTATCTGCAGGTATTCTCACACGCCACATGAAAATTTTAACGGAACACTCATATTCATATTCGAACATTTTACATTACCATCTCTGTATCATAAGAAGATTGGGGAGTCCCTAAGTGACTGTTTATGACTGTTTTTTTGAGTGTGGTGTATCCTATCCTATCCCTAACAATAAAATAACATTCTGCATGAAGGCGATAGTACAGTTAGTTTGCTGCTGATGGGAAAAGTGTATGGTTTATGATTCCAGTTACACAGGAGATCATTCTCAGAGCTTTGTAAACAAGTTTAAATCCTGCTTTCAAACTGGCTTAAAAGCCAAGAGAAAACCAATATTGTTTAATATTTCAATAAAATGCCAAATTTTTCTGCATGGTAAAGTAGATGGACGAGTTGATTAAAGCAGTTTAGGGGCAAGTAACAAGAAGTAATTGCTTAACATTCGAAGTAATTGCTTAACATTCAGTGACAGAAGAATGGAGGATGGACAAAAGAGAAAATGCATAGTTGCAATCAATTAGAAAATATATTTTTGGACAGGGAGGGAGAAACTGGAGCACAGATCATGTTTTATCACGTTCAACACAGTAGCTGAAGCAGTTTTGTGCAGTATAATTCTGTCTGAATTGTAAGAGGAATCAGCCTGACACAATACTTAAGTTTTGGGCTGGTTTCATGTTTTTGAAGTTTGATTTGCATCCAAGTGTTAGCGTTCAAAAACATATAATCACGGGGGATTATATGCGGTGCTTTTTATTAAGAGCTCTGGGAATTGGGGTATATTCAACCCAAATCTGACTCCGACCATACATTCGAAGTGATTATGTTTTATACTCTATCGTTACATAACTTTCATGTTAATTATTAAACTTATATTGTTCTATTGTATACATAAATTTAGCCCCTCTCTGAATTTCCAACATAGTTTCTCACTATTCTTCTTATGGTTATATAATAATTACATTTAATTACTAAACAATCATCACATCTAACAATTATATAATTTATCATACTGCTTACGCAGGTGCACTTGATCTGGGAAAGCACAAAGCTTAACATTTTAGATTCTATCTTTAACTTTTTCCAGGGTTCCACTATCACAAGGATCAACGCAAGTTTCAGCAACATTGTCAATCTGTGCACCTGAGGAGATATTTTTCTTCTAAGTTGTTCTGTGTTCACATATACATTGTCACCACTACAGACAAGTCTTCAGCGTTGCCCAAACCATAGGTTAGGCAAAGTCCTTAATACTCATTGCTGTTTAGTCTTTCAGAATGAAGTTTTAAAAATAGTATGCCTCCAGAATTCTATAAAAAATTCTGCTTAAATTCCCAAGACTGTGTTGAAAATCTGTTTTTAAATGGAGGAATGCAGTGGCAAGTGGCACTAGAAAACTACAAATCTCGGGGTCACCTCTGTCCTCCACTGTACTTGCACATACCCAAAGCCTACACTTACCTTTTAATGCTCTTTCCTAGTGTGGGTTAGGAAGGTAAACAAATCTCTGAAAAGTTACTTGACACACTGTTTGGTAATGTAGGTGCTGGAAAAACAATTGCCAGGTATATCCTTCTACATCAGCAAATATTGACATGCTGTCCTTATCGCTGTAATGCAATTAGCTCATCTTGGCCATTTCATTTTGCAAAAATCTGTAGCAGCCATTTCAGATCTTCAGTCCATATTGTAAAAATTACCTTAACCCATCTGGTTTGTTGACTCTTCTAGAGTCAGGGCTTGGATTTTTTTTTTTTTTTTTGCTTTGTAATCAAATACAGAATTCCTCAGGAATATTTCTGTTCAGCCTGGGACTTGTGAATAAGGCAGATACTTATTTTCATTCTTTGCTATTTTTTTTCAAGTTTCCGGTGTGATCCCCAGAGGATGAGTTACAAAGAGGTTTTGTTTGGTTTTGCTCTGTTGTGTTTTGTTTCTGAAATATTTACAACATTATAGAAACTTGGTTCTGGCCTTGATTATTACCTCTTAACATGCTCAAAAGTGCTGTCTCTATCCAAGGCATTAGAGAAAAGGTACTGTAAATGCTGTAAATGATGCTTTCAAGCATCAAAAGAGGTTCTTAATATCCTTACTACTCCACTGAACATTCTATACAATCTACATAAAGATTTCCATGATAAGGTTCTGCATTGCCAATATATTCACGGCTTAGCAGATCACTTGAGCAGGTATTCTCTGCTCCCAGTGGTGGGTTCTCTGCAACCATATTTAAACATTTACTTTGTTAACCATCATGAAATCTTACAAAAATAAATCTTAAAATTAATAAAATTTAGTTCTTCACTGTTCTTGAAGTCCTTGCTTGAGATTTTGCTATAGGTGGAAAAAAGGATACCAACATTCTCAGCCTCACAGTAATGATCAGTGGCTTTTTTTGTCAAATGCCCCAGATTTCTCTCAAGTCTGCTAATCTCAAATAAGTTGTTAGGCAATTCAGTCCACTGAAGGCAGAATCTGTAATTTTTTGTCACAGATAGGGCCCCAAGGGAAGGCTTCTTACCTGTCCCTTCATTGGACAACATTAAAAATATACTTCCAGCCTTGTGAAATATTTTGTTGATTGACAGTTTTTACAAATCTTCAAGTAGTTGCTACTAGAAACCAGCCTTGCTCTGTAAAGAAGGGCAAAAACCTAATTGATGTTAAAATTTAGGAGTATGAATGGAGTTATTTTCTGAATCTTAATATTGAATTTGTTTGCTTCTCAGATGAAGAGCTCTAAGAAAACCTTCTTTTTCTAGTCAAAGTCTAATTGTCCTGTCAACTGTTACATATCTCTTTAGTTATTTCACCTTGGTGAATATTTGCTACTCTCTCCCGTGTATAAAATTAGTCTCACATTATTCTCCATGGTAATGAGATAATACCTAATGAAAGGTAGAACCCACTTTGACAGATCCCTGGACATGAAACTGACTCACATGTGAGTCAGAGATATATTTTGGTGGAGATTACCAGAGGTAAGAATGAATACTTCAGGTTGGGAACAATTTACTAAAGAGACGCTTGGAATGTTTTAGCTTTCAACTACTAAGGAAGGCACACAAAAGGGTTTATGGACATCCTACTTGTCTTTCTGGCAGGAAAATGTATAATCACAGAGGCTGTAATGGGTGTGGGTGTTGAAAATATATTTTGGAGGATTTATTTTATCTTTCTTTGACTTTTGTATGGTACCTTTACTTCATTTCTACTAATATGACCATTGCCACGGTGCTGCAGTAGAGTGAGCCTGATCCCTCTCTGTTATTCTGTTGTTAATTTTCTGCATTATAATTGTCTGGGGAGAGCAAATGAGGGAACAGTGGTGCCTCTGTCTTCTGCAGCTCACAGAGAACTATGCCAGACAATGTCAGCTTCTGTACCAGTATCAAGCATGCAAAGCACATCCTTCCAGAGAGGTGGAAATGCTGACTTCCACTTCTTTCCCTCCTCAGGATCCACCATATTATGGAGACCACCCTTCTGAAGGCAAAGAAATATGAAGGAGAATCACTGCTTCCCTCTCCAGGCTGGGGTTCTGTCATGTGTATGGTGTAGTGGCATTCCCAGGGCTTGCCAAGCCAGGGAACAGCATTCCAGTTTTCCAGATATTCAAGTGTGGAGGAAAAGGTGGAACAAAAACCCCTCAGTCTTACTTTGTTGATGGAGGTGGTATTTGCCCCTGAGCAAAGGAAATCTTCCTGCCATCCGTCTTAATCCATATACCTTGCCATCTCTAGAAAGTGGGAGTGCTGTAATGCTCATGGTCATTTCAGGCTTATGGCAGGTACTGCCAAATCCCTCTCAGGCAGAGGAAATGAAGATGCGGAAGCACAACATAAACAAGCCAGGCTAACAAATGCCAGAGCCAGGAAGAAGTGAGAGAGAGACAGCAATTACAGCAGCAACAAAATGTCAAAGGGAACAAGTTTTGAAACAAAAGAAAAATAGGTCAGGCTCTATCTTTATGGAGCTCTGCAACAATGTAAGTGACATTTGAAAGAAGTTTTATGTGAATTGCTCCAGGCATGGTATTATTTGGCAATGGATTGCTTCTCCATTCAGATTTTAATTCTGTCCTGTTTTCCAACCCTTCAAATGACATCCCTCTAGGAGTATTTTTAGAAATAGCAACTGTTGGGTTAAAGTCAAGAACAACCACAACATGTCCTGTCTCCAAATGGATGAGGCTGTGTGCCATCCATTTGGATGTCTATCCCTATAATATTTCATGTTGGAGCAAGTACGTTTGTTTCACAGTACCAGTTCTTGAGGACCATTGATAACTCCAATGATGCTCTGTAGATAGTGCTTTCTAGTCTGTCTTACAGCGAATATTCTTCCAATGTATGGATAGGCTCAAAAAGCCAATATCTTCAAAACAATGTTTTTGATGATATTGGTCTTATAATAATGGTCTTATGATATTTTAGGACCTGAAGTAAGAAATCAATCACACAATCACAGCTTCTAATAATAATCCTCAAAAAACCAATCCTAGTTAGTCTTCTGTCGTTTTATATAGCATGACATTCCTTCTACTGCTCAGAATGTTGCCAGGCTTTTCTTCGTGATAGGTTTTGTAGAAGAAAGATTGAATTAAAAAAATGAATAACATAATTTAATACCTTTTTTTCTCTCTGACTTGATTTGTTATTTCTTCTGGTGAGTCTTGAATAAGAACATTACTCAGTACCAGAACATTCCTACCTTCAAGACTCCACCTATGAAAGGTGAAAGACAATATGATTATACACCTCTCCCTGATCTGACAAATATTGCCAACCTCAGCCCAAACCTCATTTTAGGCCATGAAGGTCTTCATTTTCCTAGAAACTAGGTATGATAGTTTCTTTTTACTGGACATTTTAGGCCTCAAACCTGTGACATATAATTATTTGCTTTGTCATTACAAAACATATTGGTGTGAGCTCACAAGGAATCCGGGAACTTGAGCTGACTGCCCCACAGGCTTTCCCAGACGCCTATTTTCAGATAAATGCTGTCTAGGTGTACATAAATTTTGTCCCATGGATAATTAACTTTCAATGCATGCAGCTTTTACAGAACTGCCCTGCATAACTGATGAATAACTTTCAAAATGAGAACTCAGTCTTTGGGACTCTTTTCACTATTTATCTTCCTAAGCCACCATTTGAATACTTCTTATTTCTAATAAATTCAAGCCTTTTAGTTTTCTCATTCTTCCACCCTTCCTCTTCCCAAAGCATACTTGAAGGAAGACACTCCTGCAAAGGAAGAAAGCCTGGTACAAAATATTGCAGCCTATTGCTGTGGTAAGTTTAGGCCTGTGCTTGAGATGTTTTCCCCTGGTAACTGGCATCATGTCTGTTCAGTTGGATAGTCAAAATAATGTTTTTATCATCTTTTGCTTTTCAGATTAATCTGAATTTAGGAGAATCAAACTGATTTTATTTGCTTTGTTCAACATCAAGACTATCAAGATGAAAAATACGCTCAATTTCAGGAGTGGTTATTGAAGATGTGAGCACTGACAGAAGGCAGCTTGACTTTGACTGAGCTAAATTGCTCATGTCTGGCTTATATGAGCTGCATAAAAACTCCATAGCAGTGGATTCAGGGAGGCTCTGTGCACAGTACATACACAATATGTACAATTTTCTTATCAAGGGATTAAAATAAAATATATTTCCTGCAAATATTTTTGTGACTCCAGATTGTTCATATAAAATTCAGACTTAACTCATTTGTGAAATAAATATCACTAAAATTTATATTAACTTCCTTTAAAAAAAGAATTTGTAGGAGAAAGCTACATCATTTTCAAGGGCAGACTTTCTTAGTGTTCAAGTGTGCATGCAAAATTGACACTTGGGGCTTCTACTCTGAACATTGATAGAAAGGAGGAGGTAGGTATCCAGCCAGGAAGGAAAATTAAACAGGGAAATATGTTTACGTAGACATCCTTATGAGTAAATTCCTGTGACAAGAATCTCTTCTTGAACAGTCACATCTCCAAATAGAGTTTTGGTTGTTTTTTTGTTGTGTGGTGAGGTTTTTTGTTGTTGTTTTTGTTTGGTGTGGTTTTGGGGTTTTTTGTTTTGTTTTTTTACTGGAGAGAGCTGGGGTTTTTAATTTGATTTTTTGGTTTTTTTTGGTTTTTTGGTTTTTTTTGTTGTTGTTGCAGGTAGTTTTTTCTGGTTTTTTGTTTTGTTTTGTTTTGTTTTGTTTTGTTGGCTTGTTCAGTTTTTTTTACATAAATTGTCCACATTTTGTCATAAATTACAGTGTAGAATGTTTCATATTGTCAATCAGTAATCTACCCACAATGCTGCAGTGTTACTGAACTACCTGAAGTAAAAAGACAATCACCTGTGGGATTACAGAGGTTTCAAGGATTTGAATATTTCCCTTTCATCTTGTTTCTGAACGCCATGTTACAGGTACCTACCTTGCTATCTGCAAATTGCATTCAAAAATTTATCCCACTAAGAGACAACTCTTTTCAATGTCATTTTGGTACATCATATTAAGCCCCTTTGATAGTAAATGAAGAGCATACCAGCTCTCACTATCTTGAGATTGCTTTTATAAAGAATAAAGGAAACATCTGTGAGTGACCCTATCTGAGATATCAAAGGGAACTGTTCCCAACCAGTAGGGGATCACAGGAAAAAGATGAAATGGGGAGATAGGCAGCTTCTATTTCCTAACTGCAGCAGAAAGTTACTTTCAAAGGACTGCTTAATGTATCCCAGTCTTTCACTGAAATACACCAGAGTGAAATGTGCCATAATATGTATGGGTACTCATTTGTTTGTTTGCCTTCTAACTTCCTTTCACTTTCTTAGAGGAATCAAGAGCTGGAATTTTGGAAAACAGACGCCTTGAAGTATCATTAAATCAGTAGCTTTCTGAGAGTTAACTCAATATCACAGTTTGCTATTATTTGGCAGCTATGAAAAATGTGACAGTGGAATTGTTCTGAAAAACTCAGTCAGCATCAAGTGTCATTTTCCTTCCCTTTAGATTAGAAAGATGTATGCATTTGGGCTTTTTCCTGCACTATTTGCCAGGTAGACAGCCCTCTTTTCCTAGCTGTCAACAGTGTCACTTCCCTTATTCTTTGTGGTGGGTTTATACTTCTTATTTTGAAACAGAGGTGCTAATTAATCTTCCCACATTCAAGAATTGCAAACATATTTCAATTTCAAATGAGGCAAGACCCACGTTTGAAACACCCACACTTACAGTTTTAGATAGCTTTGTACCGCATATTGGAACTGGCCTGAATTTTCTTCGTAACGTTGACATTATCATCAATGAGCTTGTGAAGCTTTGTATCTAACAGGCAGCCTCTACATAAAAGCTCACCAACACATATTACAGTTAAGAGAGTTGGAAATATACAAGAAAGAGTAAATTAAGAAAACCAGTTTCTCCTAGCCTGCGTACTGGGCTCCTGCTTTTCAATATCCACATATATTAGTCTATTCATATGCATGCTGCTCACTTCATTTTCCAAAATCTGCATGATTCTTATGCCTCATTCAATTACTACTTAGTTATTTACTTAGCTCGTGTTTAAGGCCAAGAAGCCCAAACTGAATTGCAGGAAATTCCATTTAAACAGAAGAAAACACTTTTCCTATTGTGACCTTGATTGAGCACTGAAGCTAATTGCCCAGAGAGGTTGTGTATTCTCTATCCTTAGAGATATTCAAAACCCAATTGAGCATCAGTTTGGGCAGCCTTGACCCTCCTCAGAGGAGGGGCTGGGTGATGTTGATCTCTAGATGTATATGTGACTTGTGAATTATTTTATTTAATGAGTGAGCTGTATGTTGATTTCAGAGTCTTCCTGTTGGTTTGCAGTTTTCAAGTTCCTGAAGTTTTCCTTCAAGAAAGAATTAAATGTATGCCCCCATCATATATCAAGTTTTATTATTCAGTTGACATGAATATTCATAGCAAGAAAACAGCTCAATGCAGGGTCTTAACCAGAGCTACTGAATTTCTGCTGTACTTGCATTTCAATATCTGATTTTCACCTATGCTTAGAAACTCCCTCTTTCTATATTATCATTTAACCTTGTCCTCTGATGACTTATTATTCATAATCATGTGAGAGTGAATATCTCATGTGACTTCAAGACTTTGTTGTGCTAGATACTGTGGCAGTCCCTAAGTTCTGCGGCCTGCAAACTGATTGTACCCCTTTTTCCTTAGGCAGTCCTGTTATACCACTTTTTTTTTCTTCTGAATCACTGTTGATGAGGACTGAGTCCCAAAATCTATTACCAGGCATAAGCAGAGTGTCACGATCCGTCCTTACAAACAGGTTTCGTGATGGTTTGGGGATTTGATCTCAGGGTGCAAAAGAACCGACACAGTACAAGGGGGTTTGCAGTGATAATCATAACAAATGCACCTTTATTGAATGACCACAGCAAAATGTGATAGAGGGATTAAGGGAGAGAAAAAGATAGAGAAAGAGAGAGAAGAGAGAGAGGCGGGGGGGTTATAGCTACCAAACATAGTGACGAAGTCCTTTGGTCAGTCCAGTCGAGGGTCCTTCTATTACATTGGGGAGGTCTCAAAGGCTCTAGCTAACTCAGAGGTTTATATTATTGAAAATTTGGGCAGGAGGGGGAAACAGATACAGTAAGGAACAGATGTAACAGGTAGTCCATGTTCTCAGCAGTAAATGAGAGCCATTGTTTTCTTGCTCCAGTGGTCACAACCTGCAGGCAAACATCTCGCTTTGGTCAGCTTGCCTCCCCCACACACTCTCCCGGGCTGGGGATTTCAGTCCCAGTCCTTGGAAGGAGCAGAGGGGCCTTTTCACATGGGGGTTTCATGTCTCAGTCCTTGGTGGAGAGGCTCCTTACATCTCAGTCTGTCTGTCACGGTGGCTGTAAAACAGGTGAGGGTCTTCTGTGGGAGACCACCCAGAACTCAGGAGAAGTCCAGCCAGGCCGAGAGGTGGGACAGCTTCCAGAGCCATTGCTGCAAAAAGGGCATGGTGCCCCCTTCTTAGCATACAGTAAACAACACATGTAAAAACAAGTAACTTAACACTGTGCTTTCGGGTCTCAGGGCCTTTGGCATGGGACTTTCTCCTTCAGAGCCAGAGATTCTAGAAAGGGGGATCTTCTCTTCAGTGGTCCCCCAATGACAATCATGAGGCAGATGAGGGAAAATTCAGACAGACTCTCATACAGAGGAAGAAGAAAAAACCACTAGTCTTTCAAGACGTATGCAGAAATGAGGTAAAGACAGAGAACATATTTCTGCAGAAAGCGTGAGGCAGAATCCACTCCAAGGCCATCAGTGGTGACACGCCTTCCTCTTGCTTTTTTTCCTTCACCAGACCTCAGTTCACTGACCGTGTGTTTCCACAGGGCAGGTGAGATATTCTCACTGAACAGATGTACTAAGGTGCCCTGTACTTTGTCATGAATCCTTTGTCATGTTGAGAACTAAGCTCAATTACACTGTGCTGCCAGTTACGCTGGTGTAAATATGAATTAATTAATTAAATCATTGTTATTAAAGTCAGTGTGATTGTGGCAATTTCACATCATGGTCAACCAAAGTAAAGTATAGCAGCATGACTTTGCTAGTTTGTTAGACTTCAGTTTCTTTTTGCAGCTGTGAAGAAAGAGAAGCAATTTTACCAAAGGAACAGAAATACTCGCTACACAAAGCATTTTTAAATATAACTCTCTTTAGATTTGGGGGGTTTTTTGTCATTCTGAGATATTTTTTTTGTGCTCTGATTGCCAACTGGCAATGACAGCAATGTGTGGCAGTATAGAAATGCAAAATTGTCGTGCTGTGATGTTCAAATTCAGTAAGAGGCTGTTTTCCTTCACCAGACAGAACACAGTCCAGTCAGAGACAAACTACTGTGATAGCTCTTCAGAATCATACTGTGGTCACTGAGGTTAATTGGGGTGTGTTATTACAAACATTGTGGCCTTTGATTCAAGCACCTTAAGAATGATTTTTAATTACATTTTACAGCCAGGTAAGCTGACATGCAGCAGTGACAATTTAGAGGATCATACAAAACTGCAAATAATACATATATCGTAAACAGCTAGAAGGGCTTAGGGCTAGTCAGCAGTGGGAGCACTATTGCCCTCATCTCTCTTTCCCCCATAGGTTACAAGGACAGATTTGCTGCCCCTATTAATTGTCATGCCTCGGTTTGCTTAAATGTTGTCCTGAATAATAATACACCTGAGCTTCTGTCCCAAGAGCTCTTCCTTCAAATCAGTTCCCAGCAGGACAGCCTTAGAAATGGAAATGGCTGAAGGAAAACACTAGAGATCTAAAGGTAAACTGGATTTAGAGGGTCTTTTGTTTGGGTGTCTAATTCAGAATGAAATTTCCTAAAGTTATGAATCTTAATTTAAAGTGTTTGTTTATCATTCCATAAAAAAACAATGAATGTTCACACACCATCTGCTTACATTTTCCCCAAAGGGTTTTACATATTTTTATGAAGAAATGACTCTAAATATCCTGCAGTTTTCTCTGAAATGTTTCATTATTTCACAGCAACCCTGTTGATGAAGTACAGTATGTGCCCTTGTAAATAAATCAAAATTATTTTAAATTGCTGACAGAATCCTTCTATGTCATGAAAACATACCAAAGCTTCTGAAAAGGAGAGGTCCTTTTTGGCTTTAGTCAAAAGATCGGAGACTGCAAGTTTTACTGTTTTAGAAAGTATGGTGGGTAACACAAACAATATCAGTCTTGTCTCTGGCAAACTGGGGGATAGTATGGAAAAATTAAAAGGGCAGGGTACTTGTGAAGGCCCTGTGAGATGTATCAGCCACACTGGAGCACACCTGCTGTCTTGCAGAGATGTACCAAGGACTCCTGAATAATAGAAGCCAGCAGGAAAACATTGGATAAAGCCCCTGAGTAGCAAAAGAAGGGTAAAGAGGGAATACCTTGACCAAGAACAAGCAACCAAACACATAACCACTAGAGAGGACTATGGGTTGTCCTTTGCACCTCCACAGGGATATTGTCACCATCAAATACCTCTATAAAGTGCCTGTACACCAATGCACAGAATTGTGGGGAACCAACAGGAGGAATTAGAGATCTGTGTGCAGCCTTGGGGCTTTGGTCTCACTGCAATTACATGGTGGGATAGCTCGCAGGATTGGGATGTCATTCTGGGGGGCTACACATTGTTTAGGGAAACAATCCCAGAAGGAGTGGTGGTGGCATTACACTCTATGTGAGGGAAAATAGAATGTATCAAACTCTGTCTTGGTGAGGAGCAAGTCAAGAACTTATGGATCAGGATAAAAGGGCAGACTTGTAAGGGTGACGCCGTTGTGGGTGTGTGCTACAGACTGCTGAAGAGGAGGAAGGGGATGAGGCTTTCTACAGGCAACCAAAAGCAGTCTCGAAATCATGGGCCCTGGTTCTTGGGAGGGACTTTAACCACCCTGACATCTGCTGGAGAATATACACAAGGAAGCACAAACCGTCCAGGAGTTCTTGGAAAGCATTGACAATACTCTCCTTGTTGTGGGGGTTGTGGGGGATCGTACAAGGAATCGTGCTGCTTGACCTTCTACAGATACACAGGGAAGGCCTTGTTGGAGATGCCAAGGGGGCAGCCTTGGCTGTAGTGACCATGAGATTGTAGAGTCCAGTGTTGAAGAAAGATGTTGCAGGACAAGGAAAAAGATTATAGCCATGGACTTTAGGAGAGCTAACTTTTGCCTAAGGAATCTTCGTGGAAAAATCCCTGGAGGAGAGAGACCCTGAAAGGAAGAAAGGTCCAGGTGAGTTTGTTCAAGGCTTACTTCCTCCAGGCTCTACAATAAGGTATTCCAATGAAAAAAAGTCAAGCCAAGAGCACAAAAAACTTTTGTGGACAGATAAAGATCTCCTGTCGCTGCTCAAGTTTAAGCAAAAAATTCACAGGAGATGGAAGTGAGGTCAGGCCCTTTGGACTGAATATGGACAGGTTATCAGGATAAGCAGAAATGAGACTGGAAAGGCAAAGACTCATCTAGAAGTAAACCTGGCCAACGATGTCAAAGATGGCTTTTTCAAATACATAAATAACAAAATGAAAACAAAGGATAATGTGGGCTCATTATTAAACGTAGGGGAGAGCTTGGTAACTCTTGGTAACGTAGAGGACGCAAAGAAGGCAGAGTTGGTGAACACCCCCTTTGCATTGGTCTTCACGAATCCAGCCCTCTGACCCAGGATACCAGGATAAAGGAATGCCGGAGAGGAGACTTTCCCTTGATCAGAGAGCACCTAAACAAGCTTGACATCTGCAAGTCCATGCACCCTGACGGGATGCATCCACCAATGTTGAGAGAGCTGGTGGACACCATTTTTGACTGTCCCTTATGCAATCGTCATAGGCACACTCAAGAAGTGTTAGTTGGAGGAGAGAATAGAGTGAACAGTGAGATTGGGAACTGATTGAGAGCTGCCCAAACAGCAGATTTCAGAGGGTCACAATCAGTGGTACAGGATCCAGTTGGAGGCTTGTCACTCATGGTGACCCCCAACGTCCAGTAGCGGGCCCAGTCTTGTTTAATTTACCCATCAATGAGTTGGATGAAGGGCAGAGGCCTCCTCAGCAATTTCACTGACAGCACAAAGCTGGGAGCAGTGGCCGATAGCCCAGAGGGCTGTGCAGCCCTTCAGAGGCACCTCAGCAGCCTGGAGAGATGGGCACAGAGGCACCTGCTGAAATTCAGCCAAGGCAAGCGCAGGGTCCTGCAGCTGGGGAGGAACAACCCCAGGTACCTCATCAATTTCTTTAAGTATCTGAGGGGAGAGTGTCAAGAGGGTGGACGAGGTTTCTTTAAGGGGAGCCAAGCAATAGGACAAGACATAATGGACAGAAACTGATACACAGAAAATTCCACTTGAACGTGAAGAAGAATTTCCTTACTGTGTGTGTTACCACTCACTGGAGCAGGCTTTTCAGAGAGATGGTGGACTCTCCTTCACTGGAGATACTCAAGAACCATCTGGACACAATCCACTACCATGTGCTCTGGGATGACCCTGCTTGAAGAGGGAAGCTGACTATGGTCCCTTCCAAACAGGCTGATTTTGTGATCCTGTGAAAGTAAGACATGAGAAAGACACAGGAACACTGATTTAGACTCTGCTGTGAGTAGGAAATTGAGGGAAAGTGCTCTACTGATATTTCAACATTTTAAACAGTTTAACAACCTACAGTGTCAAGTAATTGCAAGCTCCTAAATGCCTTCTCATGGCAGTGTTTAGGTGACTTAAGAAGTCCCTTCTTTTTGTTTGTACCTAATGCTCGTTTGCTATGCAGCTTTTTAATGTTGTTTTTAAGCATCTCATTCTCTTTGTTACAGGCTCAAATCCTTCCTGATGTTTATAGAGCTCTCCACACAACACAAAACAGCTAATCTCAAGATGTAGTATAAAGGCCTCACAGATGAGTAACAAAGTGCAAAAAATCATGTTGAATTGCTGTTGGATGAACCAGAAGATAGCAGAACACCCCAGTTAAACTGAGTCGTTTTGAAGATGTGCTTAATTTTAAGCAGGTCTCTTGTGTGACATTTCTGGAGCTATTTTGGGTGAGTTAGTAAACACTTCACAAAAGCGCATTATTTTCAAAAGGCTTGGCTTGCGGTAATCTCTTGCTTAAGGACTCATTGATGTACTTGTTCATATATAGTACAGTTTAAAGTATAGATACAAGGACAATAGAACCAATTATATAATTTATTTTTATTTGTGAAAAGAAAAACGTGAGGTTTCTTGACACTTGAGGCACCCCAAATCTCTGAAGCACAGTTGCATGCATTTGTTAAAAGGGATGCCAACAGCAGCCCTGGACCTGGAATACCAGGTGCAAAATCAAGGATATATTTAATAATCAATGCCAACCCCTGACAATGGAATATCCTTGACTCTGAGTCCTCCAGCTCCTTTTATGCTCCTTTTAGACATGATGAGGGACCACATGAAGTGCTAGATTTGAGTTATTTTGACCCTTGATACGGGTCCCTGCTAAAATAACAGGATTTGCTATATTTCCCTAATAGTCACTTATTTATTTTATATCTGATACCAAGAATACCATTCTGCCTTATTCATCCATGAGTATGCATATTAAACAGATTCATTTTCCAGGGTGTGTCCTTAATGCCTGCATTAGGAGACCAGCCTCCTTAAGGTCTTTCTGTGGTCTGTGGACAGAGGTTTATTTAAGGAAACTCAGAGCATCTGGAGAATATTTCTGCCCTGGTTCATGTTTATGGGGGAGCATTTTGCTTTGACCACATAAGGAATCAGAGAGACAACTCTTTGAACACACACACACCTACTTAGGTGCCTAAAATTAGGTAGTGTGAGCTCAACAGCAGTGAACAGTCAAGAGCATTTCATAACTGAATATGTTTCTCTGCATTTCTGGAAGAACAGACTGTGGATTTCCAAAGGTCATGGGACTCTGATTGGAAAGAAAAATTCTCATTGAGTTTTGTTTCTAAAAGTCCATCTTTCTACAAATAGTTGGGGGGGGGGAGCTGAAATTGACAAAGCTACTACCCACAGTGTGGAGTACACTTGTTCCCTGGGAACAGTGGGTGACTACATTTCTTAAGGACAGAGCTACTGTTCTTTCCTGTGCAGCCTGCTGGAAGGTCATGTCTTCTGGTGTCTTCTTCCTGAGACTTGCAGAAAGTTAATTCTGCTCTAACAGCTTCTAGATACTTGTCTGTACAGGTAGTGTTACAACCTGACCCTTAAGGGGAGGTTAATAGATCCCTTGGTGCAAATTAGAGTGAAACTGAATGACCAGTCTTAATACATATGATATAAATAACAGTCACGCAGCGTGAATGTACATGTAGGGTTTATTTTAGAACTCTTTGGTTGCAATGGTAGACATCTGGGTTATTATCTGTAGAAATTGAACAATATAAAATTATATAAAGAAAATAAAGAAAAAAATAATAAAAAAGAAAGGATAAGAGTTTAAAGATGTCACCATCCATAGACCCAATGACAAGACTTGATTTTTGCAATTTCAGTGTCTGGTGGTTGAAGTGATGGTCACAGTCTGGATCTGTCATGAGTGGGGGAAAAACACAAAACACAGAGTTCATTGGGTTAATGTACCTTCAGGTTTATGGGAACACCCAGGTACCTCCTCTGGGAGTGTGGGAGTTGGACACCCTCTAATACAACACTGTGGGTCATGTGCAGGCCTCTGGTGGAAGGCTCCAGAACTGAGACTGGAAGTATTCTGGGGATCACTGATGTCATGTCTTAGAGAATCAGACACCTTGTATGACATGACACTGCCTCTCACATCAGAGCAGCGGAGCCAGTTATGGCCCATCGGAAGGGCTGGATACCTTCAGGTTCTTATGTGAATATCCTGCTACTTCCCCAGAGGAGAGTTTTCACACCTGATCCAGTTGTACATGGAGGACCTTGGCATGATAAAAAACATTATCCCAGTTAGTAGCATCTGCCTCTTATCTGGCTCAAACTCCAGTTGCTAATATAACAGAGGTCCGTTTGCAGAGTCATCCTGCAGTGATGAGTGCACACTCCCTCTGCTCCTAAATGGTTCTTACACAGACCAGAGGCTTCACTGTCACCCACCCAAAACCTCTCCTCATCCCTTTTGGCTGAGGGGTGCAAACCTGGCTTCAGCAAAGCACCCACTACTTTCACACATGGCCAGCTGTTTGAGTCATTAATCAGTATTATTTCAGTCCCTCACATATTGTTGTTACCTGAAGGTGGGAACATACAGTCTTTTTTCTTGTCCTTTCAGCCCCCAACAATGCTCATGATCCAGCCCTTAAGATCTAACTGCATTTAATGCTGACATATTCCAGAGGTAACTATTGTTGTTGCAATTGGGAATTGACTAAAAAGCCATTAGGTTGACTGGCTTTCCTCTCAAATAATATATGGAAAAGAAAGTTCATTATTGAACTGCTGCTGTCCTCTGACAACAATATCAAGGGTGAGGCTTGAGCTACTTTTCATAATGCACATTTCTATGGCTGTCATTCTGCAAAGGCATTGTAGGGAGAAAAGGAAGTGGCTGATGCCTAGTTTAAATTTTGTTAATCACAGTGAAGTGAAATGTGTTAAGAGCTCTGTAATGCCTATATGCTCCATGTAGTACACCTCCCATCAAGGTGCTAATTTCCTTTCCGGTAGTGACAGCAAATAAAAGAGGCACTTTCTTAAACCCAGCTGTTACGTTATCAAAGGAAGTGAAATGAAAGGGAGAAATTAAGTGAATGCAGTGTATAAAAAGAAAACACATAGAGCGATAATGACATGAAAAATTACACCAGAAAATGGAAATTAGTATATGAATAGAGACAGTAAGGTGAAAATTTTGAGTCACTATTTAAAATTTCTGCAAAATTGCAACTTATGTACGTCAATCCATGTGAAGTCTTGACTTCCACTCTATCACCGGGAGGCAATTACATTATATAGCTATACTACTTTCACATGGTTATAGTGTTTGCAGCCTATCTTTAATGAATTTATTTTTTTGTGAGAATATTTTCAAACAATTGATAGTGAAGAAAACTGTCTTTCCATTCTATCCAGCCCATACTTTCAGTTTGCTTCCACCAAATGCACCTGCAAAATCAGGGATTATTTACCTAGTATGTGCGGGGAAACATCACTGGTTTTGTTGTTTTGATTATGATAAGGAATCTTAAAGAAGCAAGAAGAACTGGCACATTTGTTTCCAAAGAACATTTCCAGTAATTCAGATAAATAGGCTCTTGTTCCTTCTCCAGACTTAGAAAAGGCTTATCCCTCTTAGGGACCAATTCAGCAAGAGATTTTTTTGTGGTCCTGCAGAAGGGGAAGATACCAGATGCTAAGAGGATGTTACAAGAAGGATGGTGTGGTAAAAGGCATCTAGGAGAATTAAGTTTTGGTTGTGAGCAGAGGTTTGGTGTATCTGCTGTGTTCTCCCTTAGCAAGAAGAGAGAATAAAGGAATGCACTTTGCTCCTCTCATCAGCTGTAGGTTCTGGCAAGAGCCATTTCATACTCTGTGTTTTGCTGCAATGAATGGGGATAAAAAACATTTCATGAACTCTTCAATTTTGCCGTTACTGCAGGGTAGATTCCAAATGAACATGATTTTGACTGACCCTGTGGCTGTCAGATGTTCTGTCTCCTTAAGAGAAGCGCTAGACCCATGTGACAGTGCATCTCAAAATTCCCTTCCTCTGCTGCTCTCACCAAGGTTTAGTGGGCAGCCCCTGTTTTGTCCTTCTCAGAAGAAGACACTGAATCTAGCAGCCAGTCTACTGGCTGCAAGATCCTCAAGGCAGACTGCCAGAATTCACTTCTTAATTGAACAAGAAAGTCCTGAAAATGAGGGGAATCTGGGAGCTGTGATCTCTGTTTAAAGGCAGAAGGAAGGCAAGGGATCTTTTGTTTCAATCATAGCTGTCATATTATTCCTTTTCATATATTTTCTATTCATATTTTGTCTTCATATGCCAATATGAAGGTCCAGGGATATTTTTAAAATCTTGGTCCTAGCCTCCAGCAGCCATTGTAATATCAGGTAAAAAACAGTCCATCCAACAATCTGTATTATAATTTGTAACAAATTTTTATTAATTTGTAATTAATTAACTCTTTCTTGACATGCACACTCTCCTTCTCTCACTTCATCTCCATTGGGGAAGTATTTCAGACACTTTCCTAGGAGGCACCCATACTTCTTCCCGGCTGAAACATGTTTTATTCCCTAGACAGAGAAGAGTAGAGACCAAGCACCTGGACCTTGAAAAGGGATACTTCCTCTTCAAAAAGTAAGCAAAATCAATGCACTTCTGCAAAAAAACTTAGTTGAAGTGTTCCACTTAGTTCCACATGTGGCAACCAAGGGAAATGGGAAAGCTGTGAACAAAATGTGTCAGGACTGAATATCGTACAGATGAACTTTCTTCTCAGCTTTCCCCATTTCCAACATTATCTTTGAAGTGTCAAAATTTGGACCATAGATATCATGTGCAGAAAGCACAATATAAAAGAAAAACCAGAATTTTAACTCCCACAATAGGTTAGAGACCTCAGGCTTCCTCTTAGAGACACGATTGAAACTCAAATGTCATAAGCTACTGGCTTTCCTGCTTATCAAGGATTGGTCCTTAATTAAAATTAGAGTTCTCTTTTACACTGTGATGATTTTTGCTATCTTTTTTTTTGTTTGAGCAGTATTATTTAATGAAGTGAATAGAAATAAAACATTTCTGTGTTATAAACCAGAACATCAGTCTCTAGAAACATAAAACAGATAGACACAAATAATCTGATCAGTGATGGGACTAGGAGTATGCAAAAGTAAGAAGATTATTTATCTCATCTTAATATTTCTCATTGCTATTGTTATTGAGGCCAAATCGGAAAGTACTTAATCTAAAATACCATTGAAGATAATTGGATTATACTTGTCAAGATCAAAGCATAAGAAGGTTCCACAATTTTACCCAATATAATTTAATTTCATTTAAATAGCTTCTCAGAACTCCCTAAAACTCATTCTTCCACAAAACAGAAATACATGGTAATGGCTTCAAGGAGCCAACAGTCTGAGACCTGCTAACATACTATATTCTTATACATATTCTTATTTTAAGCATATCAACAGTCCCACAAGTTTTTGTTGGATGGTTTTCTGCACTTTGGAAAATCTTGCTTTTTATATGGAGAGGTGAAAGTAATATTGTGTAGGAATTTATCTCTGAAGGTCGTGTCTGAGCAAAAAGATTGGAGTAATTTTTATTGGTTTGGTTGCTACCCTTGAAGAGCTTTCATCTATTACTATATTAGGAAACAAGTAGAAAAAGTGTCCAAGTTGGAATTGAAGAAAAGGTTAATCTCTTTCTTAAGATGGTGTTTTGTTTCACTTGCTTAAGTTGGAAAAAACATATAGGACACTGAAAATATTTGAATTTTAGCTGTAGCACATGGGAGATGTGATCAAGTCTGTCAAAAAAAGTAGAAAAAGTAAGTTTATGAAGTGACAGTTCAGGAAGAAAAGGTGTGATATCAATATTAGGGCACTCTTGGATGGCTGTAAGAGAAAAAATATCATCATTAACAGGTTTTGCTCTCTTTTTTTTTTTTTCTTTTTCTTTTTAAGTACTTGTTACGCCTATGAATAATTTAATGCTTTGGACTGACTTGAGTGCTGTGAATTATGTCTGCATAAATATGGAAGTGGGAGTAAGAGTTTCCATCTCACTCTGTTGCTTAAAGACTCTATCTGTGAAGTACAAAGATTCACAATACAGTATCTATACTGCCCTGTAAGAGCATCCCTACCTAAGCATCCTCAAGGCAGGTTTTCCTTAACACCACCAATGTCTTTACAGTGAATGCCATGGGGAAGCAGCTCGGACCAGGAGGTTGCCTGGGCTTTTCGTGACCCCCTCACCTCCCTCCATGCAGTGTGGATGTCACCCAGGGAGAGCTGTAGCAACATGCCCACACTGTTGGACATGTATTCTGGCGCTTCATGAGATCTACAGAGCTGTGGCCAGGAGGAGCAACTGCCCTGGGACAGTGTCAAGGGACATTCCTCCCTCCTCAGGTGTAAGCTGTGTTTGTCCTGACAGACCTGAATCATCACTGATGTACTCCAGAATTGATCCAGCTTGCTTGTGACCCCCACTTTAAGGAAGCTGGATGAATTTTGGGCTGAGGGCTGTCATGCAACACAACTTTACCTAGAAACTAGTTTCCTGCAGTTTGAGTGAGAAGCACAGAGTTTCTTGCTGCTGGGGTCACATGGAAGTGGACATCTGCTGCTTTTCCACAGCTTTGTAGGCCCTGCATACCTACTCTATTTCCCTTACTTCCCTGTCAGCTCAGTCTGGCTTGCTGCCACATTTCTGGATGACCATTACTTCTGTCCCACAGACTTTTACACAGACACAGAGAAAATCCAAGGGGGAAGGTGTGTTATTTGTTTTGAGGACACGTCCCAGGCTGTACATTTCCCACCACTCCTGGCTCACATGTGTCCCTTTTTCCTGCCTTCCCCACATTCCATCCCATGTGCTGCAGAGGAAAGAGCACCCACAATTCTTCAGGGCAACTGGCTGTTCAAGTCAGACAGGGATGCCTACTCTTATCTTCTTTGTGCTTTCAGTTGTCTCTCAGTCCTTTCCAAGTCCCACAAGCAATGCCCATGACTTCTTGTCCGCCTTTCATGTGGACATATTTCCAAACCCTCTGGCTTTCCAGGGAGAACAAGACACAAAGTCTAATGCCTCCCTTGTAGGGGACCTTGTGTTTTTCATAACAGGGAACAGTGTGAGGAACTTTCTTTTTGCACCAAACTGGTTTGGCCTCTCCATATCTTGACATGAGAGTTGATATGAGTAAGAAGAGACCACCATGCCTCAGACACTATATGAAGGTAGACTTTCCATGGTCCAGGATGCCGGAAGAGACATGTAACCCTGAAGCTGGAAACAGCAAAGCAAAAAAATATTACAGGGTGGGCATGTGGGAAGTTGGTTTCGAACTATATATTTCTGGACTATCTAATCTAATCTAATCTAATCTAATCTAATCTAATCTAATCTAATCTAGTTTTAGATTAGATTAGATTAGTCTATATTTTAGTCATTCCTTTGTCCAAAAATTAGAGATCACTGTTAGAAGTTGTCAGTCTTTGGATTCTAAGAGTAATGATGTTTTGATAATGCTTACTAGAGAAAGCGGGTTCAAACTTTTCACTTATGTGGGGTTCAACTGCACTATACTATATACTTCCTTGCAACAGTAACTATTACTAGCTAAATTTCACTTTGACATGCACTTAAGATAATGAAAACATTTTTGATGTGTCTTCTGTCTGTCCATTTTTGACTCATGTCTCCATGAAAGCATTGACTGGTAGATCATGATAGTATAAACTGTAATGCATTGGCATTTCTACTCAGATTTATTTGCCAAGTTACCATGCTCTCACAGAATGCGTCACATTGAAAGGAAAAACAGTACATCATCTGGTCCAGCCTCCTTGCTCAAACAGGGTCATCCCAGAGCACATGGCACAGAATTGAGTCGAGACAGTTCTAGAATATCTCCAGTGAGAGGAACTCCACACCCCCTCTGGGCAGTCTTCTCCAGTGTGTGGGCAGCTGCATGGAAAGTTCTTTAACTGGAACTTCCTGTGGATCAGTCTCTGGCCATCACCTCTTTTCCTATTGCTTGGAAAACAATATATCTCCAATAAAAAGAGCCTGGGCTTCTTGACACCATCCCTTCAGATATTTACAGAAATTGATGAGGTCCCACATCAGCACTCTCTTTACAAGGCTGAACAGGCCCAACTCAGCCTTTCCTCATAAGACAGAGGCTCCCTTAATCATCTTTGTTGGCTTCCACTGGACCTGCTGGAAGAGTTCCATGCCTTTCTTGTACTGAGGAGCCCAGAGCCGGACACAGCATTCCAGGTGAGGCCTCTCCAGGGCTGAGTAGAGGGGCAGGGTCACCTGCCTCAGCCTGCTGGCACTGCTCTTCATGATGCAGCCCAGGATGTCACCGGCCTTCCTGGCCACCAGGGCACTGCTGCCTCATGGAGCGCTTGTTGCCCACCGGGACCCCCAGCTCATTCTCCACAGAGCTGCTTCCCAGCAGGTCACCCCCAGGCTGTGCTGGTGCCTGGGGCTGTTCCTCCCCAGCTGCAGGACCCTGCACTTGCCTTGGCTGAATTTCAGCAGGTTCCTCTGTGCCCATCTCTCCAGGCTGCTGAGGTGCCTCTGAAGGGCTGCACAGCCCTCTGGGCTATCGGCCACTGCTCCCAGCTTTGTGCTGTCAGTGAAATTGCTGAGGAGGCCTCTGCCCTTCATCCAAGTCACTGATGGGTAAATTAAACAAGACTGAGCCCACTATGGACCTTGGGGGTCATCATGAGTGACAAGTCTCCAACTGGACCCTGTACCACTGATTGTGACCCTCTAAGATCTGCTGTTTGGGCAGGTCTCAGTCTCACTGTCCACTCATCCAGTCCACACTTCCCATCTGGTCTATGCTTATAATATTTGTTCCAGGGGTTGCTTATTTAATGAGTTTAGGCTAGTCTGTACCCTTTAACATGTGTTTTTTTCTCTTACATTCTTGGACTTTTTTCCTTGAGTTCTTAAATATAATCACTAATACCTAAGGAACTAATTCAGCTTCCCCTGGTGGCATTATATGGACAACTTAGCTGGGCTCAAATTACTCCCTAATTTAATAGTCTTTTTACTATTTTCTCTCTTTTTCTGGCTCAGCTTCCTACTCCAGATTGTTATCATCAAATAATTATAAAAATATCTGATCATAATTGCCCAGTTTTATATATAAAGGAAAAAGTCACTGAACATTTCAAATTTCTCTGTGTGGTACGTTGTTTATTCACAGTGTTGGCTACCCAATGAACCCCTATTTTTCTTTTAGTGCATTCCATACTACAACATTGCCTCCTCTTTACTCTGCCCTACCCAGAAACATTCAGCACATCCATATCTCATGTTTTCAGGACTGCAGAGAATAAGTACGTTTCTTTATAGTTTAAAAATCATGTCCCACTGTTTAAAAGCACTCAAGAGCTAAGCCAATAAAAGCTAAGCCAATAAAATCCCATGACCCTGTGGTGCTTATCATGCCATAGTTTGCACTGTACATTACTTGTAGCTCTTCCAGTTTCTCTCCAGGTCTAGAACTAGGAGTTTTCAAAAAATTTCCTGCTGCTTTTCTTTAGCTTACTTTATGACCCTGTTGTTCATTTCTGTTTAGCATGTCCAAAGAAGGCCAATACAGCTGGTGAAGGGTTTGAAAAACAATTTATATGAGAAGCAAATGAGGGAACAGGGACTGTTTAGTCTGGAGAGGAGGCTCACGGAGGGCCTTTCAATCTCTATAAATACATGGAAGCAGGTAGCAGCCAGGTGGAGGTTGTTCTCTCAAGTAGCAAGGCAAAGGATGACTAAAAAGTCTCTAGATGTGACAGGGAAGCTTGGATTGATTATTAGACAAAATTTCTTCACTGAAAGGTTAGCCAGGTATTGGCACAGCCTGCCTGTGGGAGCAGTTGGGTCACCATCCCTGGAGACATTTAAAAACACATATAGATGTGGTGCTAAGTGTTGAACTTAGCTGTGTTAGGTTAGCTGTGTTAGGTTAATGGTTAGACTCAATGATAACGGATCTTTTTCAACCTAAATAATCCCATGATTTTGAAAGCATTAAACATTTTGCCTGCCTTCATCTCTCTTCACAGGCATGCACACTCACCCTCTCGCTTTTGATTTATTGAACCTTTTACTACACTGTGCACTTTCAGCAGCTAGCTCAAGTTCAACTATCTCACTTTCTAATTAACTGGTTTAACCAAAACACAAGCCAGTAGGACCTCAACAGGCTTATAATTGACATTATGTCTTCAAAGAAGAACATATATTTTTCCCACTTTGCTACTCAGTAGCACGACAGTAGCTTGGTAACTGAAAAAATATAAGGAAGAAAAGTTGTTTGACTTAACAGCACCATAACCTTAAAGCTCCTTTCCACACATTTGGAATAAATTTAGTATTTCCATGGAGCATCTGTTTGTTAAATAATTCAGTTAGCTTAATTTCCATCTAAATATCTTTTTTGTTGTTTTTTTGTGTTTTCGTTTTGTTTTATTTTATGACATCTAACAAGCAATGAAATGTAGTGTTTGGGCAAGGAATCTTGGAAGAAATTGTCTTTTGAGAGAATGTGATAGAGAAAGCATGAGGAAGGAAACCTTCAAATGCCAAATGCACTAGTAATTTATTTAGTGTTATGGAAGTGTGTCAACATAGTACAAACAGTTGTGTGAGGTACATGAATCATACATTTAAGAGCTTGTTTTCATAGCTCTAGGCTGAAATACTGCATTACTTTTTTTCCTTTCCCTGATAACTTGCTTGCTCTCCTCTGACGTTGTTGGCAAAGCTGAAAGAGTTGAAGCAGCTTTTGTTCTGGACAAATAGGCATTTCAGTCAAACTTTGCATACGTTTAAGAAACCACAGATAGACAAGAAAGACAAAATGGTATAAGCTACCTTTGCACTGATTTATTTTTTGTAGAAAAGTTCAGGGCACTATTTAATTTTTTATATGAGAGGAGAACTCAGCAGTGTAAGGTTCAAGCAGTAAATAAAGGCCCTGAAAGCCTCTTTTGAGTGCAATATTCTTCAACAATGGTATCTTATACATTGAGCTGCTCATAGATGAACCTTGTCCTATGTGCATGATCAGTGAATATACTTCTGGTCCAAAAGTATGCTGAATCATAACTTCTCAGCATTACGTATTTCAGCTCACTCCATCAGGATACGTCTTATTCCATTCATTGAATGCTATTCTGAAGAATTCACAAGGATGAGTGAAATTAGAAATTAAATTTGCTAAATGGAAAACACTACAGACAAAGTCCAAAAAGCAACGTGCTTTTGGACTTTTGGACATATCCAGGTAGCATTCAACACTTGGGGAGTGCTAGGCTGACTTGACATGCAAACTCAGTTCACTGCCCTTATGTGCATTTTAGGGGTAATGAAAAGAAAAATAATTCATTCTAATCTCTAGCAAAATCTACATGCTTCAGTGAAAAAAAGAAAGTTTCTTTATTGAAAGATTTGAAAAAAATCCTGTAAAGTTTCTAGGTAATTTCTTACTCTTTTCTTAGAGAACAACATTCTTGCAGTATTAAGTCACTATTAGCCTCAAATGTAAATTACCATCAATAATTCATGTGCATTTTTCAAAGCTGAAATAATTTCAGGTATTAGAACCTTTGAGTTTTCAATGACCTGTATCTTTTTGTGGGTGATATTTGTGTATGTCCTTTAGGAATTTCCTCTCACTTAAAACATTTTTCCCCCTAGTTTTTGCTTTGGAGGATAGTATAAAGTAGTTGAGTAAGAGGAAAGGATTCCTGGAGAAAACACCCCAAGGAAAAGAGTCTGTGTACTACCAGCCTTCCTGACTGCTATCCTTTGTTTCCTCCATCCAGGACTGAAAGGGCATTCTTATGTTTACATATTCACAAGGACTCTGAGATGATGCAGAGAGACCTGTTAGCCTTAAAAACCTTGTTAAAGTAGCCAGTACACCAACAAGGACATTTCTATATAACCTTAATCAAACCAGGTACAAAGAGGGCTGCTGGGGCCCTGCACTGGGTAGAAGGCTTCTCATGCACGGGCAGGAAGGTCCATGATCTGTGTGCCCACAACAAGGGCACACCAAAATGGAGCCAGCAGTGCTGGCAAGGACTGCAACAGGCAGAAGAGGGTCAGTACTTCAAAAAATTTGCTGAGCCACCTGTGTGCTGCAGGAGACAGGCCCAGTAGTGGAAAGGATGTCTAGTGTTACTCAGCAGGAAGCTTCTGGGGACCTAGCATTCCTGAATCCCATGGAAAGTGGGGCATGGGGCGTAGGTGCTTGGGGCCAGTGCTATTTTTAGAGGAAGAGGGGGAAAACTTGCTGAGAAGTCAAGAAGTCAATAAAGCTTCTCTACTACTTTTCCTAATATTCTCCTACTTTGATTTATAAAAACAAACCTGTGAAGTGTAACATTTCTGTTCATTGATTAGTGATGATCAAAATTTTCACTGGGTCAGGGAGTATAGCGAGTACCCTACCTTCAAATGGTTTATCCAGAGCTTTTTTCTGCATAGCTCTGGGCTGCTTTTTCATGAGGACTGCCCCTTAAAGACAAGAAAGCAATTCCTCCTCCCCCCCTCTAAAACTTCAAACTGTTTTTATATGATCAAATAAGCACTGATAACAAGAATGACCCATTGCAAAATTTTCTTGTGCATTCATTAATTAATTCATGCTACTGTGAATGCTTGATTTAGCATGAAGCATTGCCAATTAAGAAAAACTGGCAACTAGGGTGCTAGATGTGATCTTTTTTTAAGAAGAGTAAGGAGACCAAATACACACAGCTACACATTTCTATTAATATCTCTCTCTCTGTAACAGTGTAGCACAAAAATCAGTTTTAAATAGATTATGACCAACTTCTATTTATTCCAGACCATGCAATAGAAAAGAAATTAAGTTCAAAGACATGCAAATTAACTCAAAAGTGCACAGACTACCTGGAGTGATATCAGTTCAAAGTCATTTGCACCTGGTTCTTTTCTGTGGCCAGGGCTATAATCAGTTGATTTTAGCACAGGTTTGTATCCAAAACAGTGAATACTTTGATCCCACAATATTTGAAAGATCAAAGATTTATATGTATCACTGTACTTAAGCAGGATCTAGCATAATGCATTTGCTGCAGTTTCTTTTGAAAGCCTATAGCACTTAACTCACTTCAGCTCCTGGGTTCAAATAATGGAAAAACACGCTTTGACTGGGCACTTTTCTTAAAAAGTACTGAAAAGATACTTGTCGAAGAATATGTCTTTCTAGTAGTTTTGTGAGTGCATCAAGCAGTTTCTGATAAAGATTCTTCCCTTTGTGTTGCATTTCTTTGGCTTCAAAGTTTTGTGTGGAAGATGTCAGCCCATTCTTACTTTTCACTCTCTAATTTTATTTCAAATATTAGTCGTCAATGTTGTGCAGAATGCACACTGGTTTTGTATTAATTTTAATATAAGTTTGATCCATGTATAGTCTAGGGCTGAAGACATCCCACCATTTCCAGTTTTGCAGCAAGATTTTAATCCCAGCTCAGTTTTCTGCCATGAGAAAGAGTGAAAGAAGTTCTGCAGACTTCTTTGTTAAATGCTGCTTTGAGTTCCTGAAATATTTCTGCAACACTGCTCAGGTTAAAAACATAAAATTTAAATGAAATTTTATTCTGTCTAGGTAATTCACAGAGCATTTTTTAAATGACATTTTTTCATCCACGTGAGACTTAAACTGGGAGTGTAGGTCTGGGAAGAGCAATTGGAAGCTGCCAAGAAATTTTGCTAATCTACCTGAGGTAGGCGACAGTAGCAGGAAGGAACCTGAACTTCAAAGCTGGGCCATACAAGCCTGGGGCACCTGGGAATGTGCTTTGATTGCCAGTGTAGCAAAGTCAGTCCTCCTGCTCCCTTTTTGCTATTATTTTTAGATAAATGAAATACTTTAAACTTTCCTAGGCTAGCAATACAGTCCCACATATAATGTGAGAAATACCTTGTGTGACCTGACCTATATATCAAAGTGCCTACAGAGAGTTCTCACGACAGGACCAGAGACACTGCTTGCAGAAAGATTGCTTTATGGGCTCCAAGTCTTTCCTTACATAAATGACCATGAGCCCAGCTGAACCTTTCCCCTGGAATTGCCTTCTATATCAGTCATGTTTTTAACTCTTCTCAAGGCTCACAATAAGCTTTCAACTAAGCAACTAGACCTCCACTGATTTCCAGGATAACTTTGACTGACAAATTCATGTGAAGAATTTAGAGAAGAAGCAAATTCTGCAGTGCAACAGTTGACCTAAATCCTATTGGTGCCAGTGTGGTAAGATGACTTATCCTTAGGGGTTTTACACACTAGACATGCAACTTTTTCTCATTTTACATATATATATATAAAATATCACTTGCAAAAGTGTTTCATTAAGTAAGTTGGCTCCTAGTCTGTGAATTCAATAGATCTATTGAGGGTTATGATAACCAGGAATTAGAGTTTGTCTACAACCAAAGTAGTAACTCAAGTCTGTAACACATTTATCACAGAAAGAGGAGATACATGCAGTATTTTTCAGATAGTTTAGATTTAATTTCCTTGTAGCTGTAGTGCAGGAGTGAGAAGGCTGGATGTGCCTTCCCAGTCATTCCCCAGCCCAGGAAATTCTGTTTAAAGACCACAAAGTCAGTGGTCACCTAGTGGTTTGCTACAGAAAGCCTTTGGGTTAAAGTGTTAGCCACATGAGAAAGGCAAGCATTAATATGAGAAGGAGCTCTCCCTCCCTGGATTAAAAAATTTTTAGAAGATGTTAAAAACTTTACACTTCTGTAAAATCTTTATGTTATCTTCTGCAAGAAGCGGTATCAGTTGGATTAACACCTATAATTAAAAGAAATAGGAATGGAGATGGCTGTAAAGGTTTTGTCCACAAGGACTGCTAGGGTTGACTAGCTGGAATGTAGTTTTCCTTTGGGAGGATGGCTGGAGCATGGTGTAGGGGGAAGCCAAGCTCCCTTCCCTCTCAGCTGGTTGCTGTCCCACACTGCTGGCCCCAGAAAGAGAAGATGAGAGAGAAAAGTTAACTTTAGGAAATATAACCATATTCCATATCTACTAGAGGAAAAAAGGTTGTACTCTGATTAAAGCAAGGAATAGTGTTCAATATCAAGAAAGTAGGATTCAACTAACTCCCTCACTCTGCAACATTGGAAAAATACTGTGGGAAATTACAGCTAGACTGGGATAGACAGGAACAAGGACATGAACTGCAGGATGAGAGAGGTTATCTTTAAGGGGAAACTGTATTGCCATACACATCTAATTATAAACTTGTTTTGGTTATTCCATTTTGTTTTTCTCTGTGACATTTAGACATGGATAACATGAGGATAGACATTTTCACTGTCTATCCCCATGTTATCCATCTTCCTTCATACTTGTCAGTATCCACTGAAAGCTTTGACCTGCTACCTACAAATTTCCAGACCTTTCCTTTAAACAGTTCACACACCACTAATCCCAAAGGACTGCTCAGTATATTCAGTCAAAACCAGTATTATATTCCTACCAGCAAACTTGAGCCACCCCAGCACCTGCATAGAATTCCAGGGAAATTCAAGCAGAAACTAATTTGGTAGTCTTAGAACGAGTTAAAAACTTCAACCAAAATTGAGTTGCATGTAAAGCCTTTTTTTTAATATAACATTATTCATTACTTGATCTTCTTCTCTTTTTCTCCTCATTTTCATAAACAAAAGGTGGAAACCTGAAGGTACACAGTACAAGATGTATACATGGCAGCCTCCCAAGTCTGATAAAAATGTGTTTGACAACAAATTATTTTTTGTTAGTCAGCTTTCACTGAAAACAGGAAGTGTCTCTAAAAATATAAACAAAGGAAAATTTTTTACATTGAAGTTTCAGCTTGGAAAAAATAACAGGACAAAAGCAAGATGCATTCCTTTGCCTAGGAAGATTGTACCCCTATAAAGGTTGGGACATTCAGAGTTTCAGAGCAACACAAAGCACCAGACAAGGAACCACTGAGTACTGTCTGGCTTCACCTGACTGCAGCTCCACGATCTTCAGCACTGAAATGACATGGAACTGTTGGAGTGGGTCCAATGAAGGGATATGAAGAACTTTGGAGGGATGGAGCACCTCTCTTATGAGGAAAGGTTGAGAGAGATGGGGCTGTGCAGCCTGGAGAAGTCTCCAGAAAGGCCACAATGCAGCCTTCCTGGGATTAAACAGCGTTTGTAAGAAAGATGGGGACAGGGTCTATAGTGATAGGACAAGGGGTAACAATTTTAAGCAGAAGAAGAGTCAGTTTACACAAGACACAAGGAACAAGTTTTTACCATGAGAATGCATACACATATTGCCCAGAGAGGTCATGGATGTTCCCCATCCATGGAAACTTTCAGGTCAGATTACAGGAGCTCTGAGCAATCTAGGCTAGTGCATGGTGTCTTTACTCATTGCAGGTGTTTTGGACTGGATGTTCTTTAAAGGTCCATTCCCACACAAACCATTTTGTGACTTTATGATTCTCTATTAAGGCCATAGAAAACCCAACACGCTGTCAAGAGGTGGCGTGCATCCACCACTACTGTCCCCCAGGCATTGCCACCACCTCACCCTATCACACATCAGATGCCTCAAAGCAAAATCCTTATCCTCTCCCTCCAGTTGTTTGATAAAAACCAGGTTTCTGCAACATTCCTTCAGCTCTGTATCAAAAACCTGGTCTCCACTGCACTCATTTGTACACAAGTCAGCTGGGATACAGAGAAAAGCAAATTTCAAGATGAGGTGTTCCTGCAGAGCTGTTTGCTGCCTGTGCTGCACACCACACGTTATTGGCTGATCCTTCTGCTGCAATCCAAACCATTCCTGACCATGCTGCACCACAGAGAGCCTCAGCAGATAACAAAGGTATCTCAGCCGTACTCATGGTGTACCGTGGGACCCCTGCAAGGTATTTGGGGTGTGGACATCTGCAGGGCCAAGCGGGCTGTGCCTGCCCAAGCTGCCATACCAGGGCTGACTGCCTCGAGGACCATAAAGCAAGGTTTCCCCATCTTCAGGGCACAGGATTTGCTGCCCACTTTTTCTGCAAGCCCCTTGTGTGAACTGTCACTTAAACTGAGTTGGCAAGGCTGTCCGTGTCTGCATGAATATTGAACTAAGTGTTCATCCTCGCAAAACAATAAAGTCTGGCTAGAGAGGTGCTAGCAACTCCATCAATTTAATTTGAATCAGATTAAATATTCATTTCAATAAGATCTGAAAAGGCCCTTTTTTGAGACTTTTTCATTTCCAGAGCAAGTCATAGATGGAGGAAACAAGGGGACAACAGGAGCTCTACTTCTAAATCCACCTCAAATATTGTATTTGGAAAATCAAGAAATAGTTATTTTTTGAGATCTTCTAGGTGTGTTTATCTATTTAGCACTGCCTTCCTCACCAGTTGTAATTTTTCTAGGAAACCTGCAATGAATTCTTCTATGAGAAGATGGAAGAGAGTATAATTTAAAATTTTTCCCCGATGTAGTTTTCAAATTGTTAATTTCTCAGACTGATAAATATTATTTAAATTAATGGGTTTTCTAACCACAGACAATGTTTATAAACAGAAAAAAACCCCAAAGGAATGTTTTTAAAAGTTAAATGAACAGTTTTTAAATAATTTATAAATTCACTTCAGCAAGTCTTTTACTGATTTTTGGTTTTATTGCTTTATTTTATAATCAGAAATACTTCATAATTCTGTATCTTGCTAATAATTTGCATGACAAGAGGAGAATTCAAGTAAAAGTGACCCAGTAGATAAGAACCACAAAGCTGATGATGTTAACAGGACAATAGTGGCATTGAAATATTTTGATTTAAAAAAAAAAAAAAAAACAACAGGGAATACTAACTGGGTTTATATATCTGGAGCTAATGGTGAACTGTAACTGAATTTGGGTGTTTGGTTTGTAAATATACTACAAAAATGTGCCAATACACGTGTGTACATTCATGTACACTCAGGGTTAGATTCATTACATATTTCAGTGCCCTGTGAAACATTCATTAATCATGTCTCTCAAAGTGCATTCTGCACAATCCACAAAGAGGATTGTGCCCAATGATTTGACTGTCTCCAACAGTCGAATCATTGGGCAGCTCCTATCAGCTGCATATTTTTAGAAATAGACAACTGTCTGGAAGCAGAGATGGATCCCTATTAAAGAAAAATATAGAGAGAGATCCTAATTTTCTTCCTTCCCTCCTTCCTGTCCCAGCTGCCTGGAAAGCAGTATATGAGCAATCCTCCCTCTTTGATAACTAAAAATTATATGGTGTGATTCCCTAGCGGTTGTCCAAGAAATGATAAAATACTAATTTTATTTTATTTATATATATACATACATATATATGTGTGTGTGTGTGTATGTGTGTGTATATGTGTATATATATATATATATATGTGTGTGTGTGTGTGTATGAATGTCTGTATGTAACTTAATACTATGTTCTTGAAATTACTTTGCAAACTTTGAAATCTCTGACTGTCCTTTTTCTTTTTCTCTCTTTATAGCTGACTGAGAATAATTAGGTAGGGTCCCTTAAAAGGGGAAGGGAAAAATAGATAACACATAAGACAGCATTTTCATGTTCTTACCCAAAATACTATCACAGGTATTTGCTATGTATGGCGGATACAGAGGAAAAAAGGGCACTATAACGTTGTTATGTATTGCTCCTCTTCTGAAAGCATTTTGCATTGCTTCTCCTCAGCAAAACTCTAAAGCACATTTATCTCCTCCATATTCTGGTGTTCACAGACCCTACAACTTTTAATGCACTTACCTGCAGCACATGTCCTGTGAGAAAGAGAAAAGTTATTGTCCCTCTTTAGAGGTGGGAATCTTGAACACAGAGAGTAACCTGGGCTGCCTGAAGCCACACAGGAAAATTGCAGTGTAATCCAGTAATGAATCCAGGGCCCCCAGTCCAAATTTTTATCTTGAGGCATCTTTCATGAACATCTTTTGATATGACTTACACACAGCTGCTCTTGCTCAGCAATAGAGTTCCAGGGAATAAATTCCAGTTAGAGTAATTTTTTGATAATTTTTTTCAAATTTGTGAACTCAAACTACAGCTCCATTTGCCAAAAATGGAATGCAATTAATGTCCAGTGCAATTCTGAACAATAGTAAGTGTGAAAACATCATAGTTATTCCTGAGCAGAATGGCCCAGTTCGTTCAATGCTTGATGCAGCAGTAGCATACATTTCCCACACAGCCCTGGCTGTATTTACATGCATGACATCTCTGTTGAGCTACAGAAACAGATGTAAAAGATGTAAACTTTTCAAAAGCTTTGCGATGCCTAAGTGCTTGAAAACTCAGGCACCTGGTGCTCTTTAAGAAAGTCAGGGAACCTAAAAATACAGAATCTCAGGCAGAACAGAAGATAAACACCTAGTGTCTAGAACCTTGCAGTATTTGCAATTAGCTTTTAGTTTTGAAGAGGGGATCTAAATCCCTCAACCAGGAGGGACCAGCAAACACCAGCATGCAATCAAGAATTGGTGACAGTCCCTGCTGTGGCTTTTCTTATCTGTGCCACTGGTGCCTGAAGGTATTCCTCATTATTGATTTTCCTCTCTGAAAATAGGCTAATTACTAGAGAAATAATCATATGATCTCAGCTTTTGCAGGCTGAGAATGGTGCTGGATGAGGGACAGGCTGAATGTTAAATGCTTTTAACTTGATAAAGGTTTGTAAATCCCATTTCCAGCATTGCGTGCTGGCACCATGAATTCAACCTTTCTTCATGGATGATAAGAAAAATTCTGGCCATTTTGTCCATGACTCCAGACCAGGTATAGCTCTCAAAATTGAAGACAAACAACAGCATGTTAGAAAGAAGAATTCAAAAGTTTGATAAAGCATTCCTGCCTATGCAACTTCTTTTCTTTCTTTCCTAACAACAACAAAAAATTCATTTGACCTTCTTTTCTCCTAACTTTTTAAGAAGGATGCTAAGAAAATCTTTGAAAGTTTCTGTGGAATTCACTGCTTCTGAGTCCAGATAACACTGAAGGACCACTGGTGAAAACATCAATTCCAAAGGAGCCACTTCCATGACCAGGAATGTGTCTGGAACGACTCCATTTTATTCCAGCCAGTGCAATCCCCATCAAGGATTCCTAGGGCAGATTTATATAAACTCCAGTTTTATGTGTATTATGAAAATTAGAGAATTCCTCCTAATCTAAAGGTTTCTGTGCAGTTGCATCAGTGAAGGAACCAGCCCTGGGGAAGCAGGGAGGGATAGGGAGGGGCTGGAATATAATAAGTTTCAAGATCTCACAAGTATTTAGCAGATAAATTCAAAAAAGCCTAAAAAATAATAATGGTTTCTCTGGAAAGATGTTCCTATATATATTCATAAATTAAATATGGCAATTGGTGATATTTTTGTGGAAGAACGGGAGTGTTAGAAAAACATGTGCCTGTCAGAAGAAAAAAGGAGAGCAAATTTACAGCTTCTATTCACATTTGGAGCAATTGTTCCTGAAGCAGTGCTCTCAGCTGGCATTTCCTGAGTGGCTTGGTTAGTTTTGTTCTTCCTCCTCATACAGCCATGTAGAATGCGCGTGCGCTCCTGGGAGTAACAAGTAAGAAAGATGAGTGCGCTGTAGACCAGGAAAAAACTATCACCTGATGGAATGTGATACTAAACCAAATGTAAGGTGTAAGAAGAAAAGATGTATGAAGAACAGTGTGAAAGAAATAATTGCAGCATGAACTCACTTCTGCAGGCATGAAGCAAATGTCTTCTTTTATCCTGCAACCACAGACAATCTGTATTAAAATACTTTGAGACACATCCAGGGCTTCAATGTCACCCTGATTATTAGCAAGACTCTTCTGTTTCGACCTGACTTACGAATGTATTGCTCTCTGTGTCTCTTTTCCTCTCTCTCTGTTTCCTGAACTTAGATTGTTATCTCTCTGAAATGATGCCTCACATACGTGTGGAATAAAGATTAAAGAGCAAGGCGACAGGGAGTTGAGATGTGTTACAGAGCAGCAGTGGTTAAACAAGTAACCATTAGAACAAAAACAAAAGGAAGCCAAGAGAATGTAATTTACCAAAATGAGTCCTACTGAAAAAGTCATGCAGGAAAGGCCAAGACATCAGCTACATCTCTGCAAAGCTTTGTATTCAGAAGATTGTCAGCCTTCACAACAGGCTCTCATGGTGGGAAGTCAGTCAGGCTCTTCTCTCTGAATCGCTAAAACACCTGTGCTAGTCCTCAGTGTTTTGCAAAGGGACCAAGGGACTGCTCTAGTGCCACTTTCATTTCAAGCACCTTTGATATTTACTGCCATATCTTGAAAGTGCAATTTATTGACTCAGGATCTATTTGCAAAAATACACACCTGTGTCTTTATTTTTACTCACACACTAATCAGTTTGGCAGGCAAAGCTCATGTCTATACATCTATTTGGTATGTGCACACAGGTTTTATTGGCAGTATTGCCTGCTTGCTTTTCCAAATAAACCTCTTTGTATTTTTAGAACATGCCCTGAGCTGTCAGTGTTTGATAACTTGTCTTCAAAATCACAAATATATTTTACTCTCCTTAAAAGACCAAACTGGTGTACACACATACTTTTTTTTCTCAGCAACAGCACAGGGAAAGCTTGCAGCTGTCCTGTCAGTGTTGCTGTAGTCATGCAAATCACACAATTGTTTGTCAATGAGAGAGATGTGAAAACAACTAAGGAAAAAGTCCCTGTATCTCCTGTTGTGATTCCAAATTTTTTTACTGGTCTCCAAAATGTCTTAACATACTCTGCAAAATCATTGGCAAGATTGATTAAAAGCTAGAAAAATAAATAGGGCATACTTTAGTTGATATAAATTGTCCATGTCAGGTGTTGCTCCGCTCTTTTCATTTGATACTAGGAAGAAAGTCTGCAAGACCAGAACTGGAAAAAAAAAAAAAAAGTTGGAGTATAACCACATGAAAACTGAATCTGTGCTAGATATGATGATCATAATGTTTAGTCTCATTTTATATATATACTGAAATATCCTAGATACCTATCTATCATATCAATAATCTTTGGCATTTTTGGCCTATAAACATAGGATTTTCTTTCTACTTGCTTGCCTTTTCTTTCAGCTTGAACTGGGGGAGGTACTGCCTGAACCTCCCTGTATACAGTGTGGGCATTTTGGGGACGTGGGACACCATGACCACTGGACATATCCAAAGGATGACCTGAATTTCCACCAGAAAACCAGACCTTCTATAGGACCACCACTTTCAACTGCAACCACCATTTTAATAGGACTGCAATCACTACTTGATAGGCCTGTGACTGCCACCCTGACCAACAGGGTGCCAGGTTGTACTCTAACTTTGTGGGTTTAAGCCAATTTTTCTGTGTCTTTGCATTTATTGTAATCTTCCTATTAAATTGTAACTCCTGAAAACTCTCTCAAGGTATTTGTGTATTGTAATCTCTCTCCCACTTTTGTGCTGGTTTACATTTGAACCAGCACAGTCTGCTCACTTTGTAGTGAGATTGTAGAAGGATTTTGTCTTGATGGGGAATTCCATTTACAAATTTGACAGGCAGTATTACAGCCTAGCAAATTCTGCACTCTAACAGCTCCTGAGTGGAGGTGGACTCTCAAAAGAAGGAAAGGACAATAAAGAAGATCTAGGCTTTATTCCGAGTAGAAGCAGACATGGTTTTATTCTGATTATTTGGGAAGTGTTAGATTGCCTCTTGTTGCTGCTGTCTAGCACAGCTTTTTAAAATGGAAACGGTTCCTATTGCTTCCTTCAGTTTTCATGTTTTAAGTAGGACAGCAGCTTGGCAGCTGTGGATGTTAGGCATAATTTTTGTCTTTTATCACAGCAGGTGAGCAATTATCTGCTGAATCTGTATGTGGGGTAGAGCTGACCTAAGCAAGGGTCTTAAACCACCATGAAGTCCAAGATCAGGGAAGCTGGTGACCAGTAGAGCAGAGAATAAAAAACATACATAAAGCAATTTGATGAGGACTCTCTTAGTCCTATCTCGAAGAAAGAAACACTCAGAATCAAAGCAGAAACCTGCTTCACAGGCATGCAAGTCACAGAAAACTCAGGAGGACCAGGATAAGGACACTGTGTTTAAGTCTAGCTAAACAAAGCCTACTCATATATAATAAATAAATTTTTACCATGAAATAAGAAGATTTTTAACCTGTAAAATGCAGTTCTGACGCTGCCTTTTCAGAAGGACTGTGCATGAAGGGAAGGAAGAGAAGAAGGGAACTACTTCTAAAATGTCTGATCACATTATGTAAAGGATTGAAACAGTTTCTTCCAGTATCTTGGAGAAGGACTCCACTAAGAGCTGCTGCTGCTGTGGTTTTAATATTTCCTAGATTAAACAATGCCTAAATTATGTTTCTGTACCAAGGAGGAGACCCTACTAGCTGCAGCTGGTATGGGTATCTTCCACACCAAGCCTTAATGTTCCTGGAATATTTTTGCTTTCTCCCATGAGTGTAAAGAACTGAAGTCTTTATAATGCTTTCCCCATAAAAGAGAGGCAAATTCTTAACTTTCTACTTGGTGCATTTTTCACAATGTTTCTTCACAGCCACCTCTGGTATCAGACAGCTCAATGTAGACCATGTGGACTGTGCCATGATCTCGGCTTTCATTACAAAAAAGCATTCATTGCAGCTTCAATCTGAGCTTCTGTTTGTACATTTTCAAAGAGCAGCCCTATTGTACTGAATAACAGCACACCCAGTGTCCTGGATTGCCAAGCAAGTTGTATTCCATTTGCCATCTGTATGGCAGTTGTCTTCTGTTAAGTGGGCAGTTTTCCTTATCTTTTCCTCACCCAATCCCCACTCTAGCGGGACATCTGCTGATAACAGGCTATTGAATATCACTGCATGACTGATAAGAACTACAGCATCCCGTTGTGAGATGCTCTGCCCAGAGGGAGGAGCCAAACATTCCCACCCAGATATAATCTTGAGATTCTGGAACACCTGCACAGCTTCTCCACTGGATTTCCCAGAGGAACAGCTGCCTTTTCTTCCACTGGACCTTCAGAGGAAAACTACACGCTTTCCACAGGAAAACTGCTACAACAGAACCACACCTGAAACTCCAGGAGGACTGCAGCCACAATTCCAATTGGACTGCCACCAACACCCTGACCAACAGGGTGTCAGGTTGCATTCTGACTATCAGTGTTGTTTTAGTTTACTGCACTGTTTATTTTATCTTTTTATTTTCTTCCCTAATAAAGAACTATTATTCCTGTTCCCATATTTTTGCCTGAGAACCCCCTTAATTTCAAATTTATAACAATTCAGAGGGAGGGTGTTTACATTTTTCCATTTCAGGGGAGTCTCCTGCCTTCCTTTGCAGACACCTGTCTTTCCAAACTAGGGCACGCAGGGTTCATGCTGCTGTGTTTGCACCTCATCTTTGAGGGGTCTGATCCCAACCACTGCTGTGCTTTCGCACTATGCCAAGGGCCAAGCCTGGTTTTGTACATCCCCTGGGATGGAACACAGTGCTTGATCTTAAAAATCACCCTATGCACAGTGCTGACGCTCATGGATTGCCATCTCCATCCTCTCAGAAGGCAGTTTCTCAGTACCATTTAAAGAACTCTTGTGTCTCACCAAACGGAGTGCTCCTATAATTAAGAGGCATTGTGACTGAAGTCTATAAATTTGGAGGGTTGCTCACACTCCTCAGCACTTAACAGAAGGAAAATAATACTTCCAGGGGGTCTTACCCTAGTTCTCATTGCAGAACTATTAAAAAAGAAAAGGCATATGAATTAAAGCTTTTTTTGTTGCATTTTAGAGTGACTACAAATCAGAACATGCATTGCCTTGCATTCAATTCACAAAGGAATTTTTTCATCTCTGTTAGACTATAATTTGAATGTCTACCAATAGCAGATGTCATGAGGATCATAACAATAGGAGAAAACTAATGAACATTGAAAGAATGTGCTTTTTAAACTTATTAAAATCATCATAATACTGATGATGAATAACTACTGCCGTAATTGTAATGAAATAAGGGTTGATGATTGCAGTACAGCAATAACAATCTTTTCTCTGTTTTACATGGGCTCACCTGTAAGGAATAATGGAGAATTGCACGAACACATTAAAATGCATACACCATCAAATATTCTTATTAGGGCCTAAGTTGGTAACACATTTTTTAAATATTTGATTATGTGACAATAAATTCATGTGGCAGGTTTTAATAGTTTGTAGCTGGTGGTTTTCCAAAACTGGAAAATTTAAATATGGAAAGGAAGAAATTATTTAGAAAGCTTAGAACAAAGAAAAACTTCTGTCGAATCTTCACTAAAATTGAGTAAACAGATCATTTAGCCACATATGATTTTCCTATATATTCACATAAGAATGTGAATATTTGACCCACTTTGGACACATGACAAGTTGGACAATCATAGTTTATTTATGTTCTGTCATCTATTACCAGAACTTTAAAATTAAATTCTTTCCTTGTTTCATTCTACTGTTTTTGCAGTGTTAAAAGGCAATCTGAGCAGTTTAAGTAAACTTCATTTCCATGACTTTTTACAAAATGACAGAGAAAAGCAGCAAAGCAGCAAAGCAGCCAAGTGCATTTGAAAGTGGGTGGGTAATATAAAGAGTGAAGAAGAATAAAAAGAGAAGCTGATAAAACTGAGATGCTTCTGATGGGTGGGAGAAACTGCCCCAGGATAGGGGAGAACTGTCCTTTGTCAGCCAAGAAGACTGCTTGTGTGGAGGAGAGCTGGTAGATGCTTGGTAAAAATTTGAACTCAAATTACCAAACGAGGAACTTAAAGTTGGCCTTGTGAGAAGAGAAAAAAATGGTATGTGGATGTCCACATTATAACTAGGAAAAGAGTCCTTCTCAAACCTGGAAAAGAATATTTGATTCACCAAATTACTCAAATGTTACACTGTCATGAAATACTGAAATAATGCTAAAACCACAGTCTCTGCTTGTGGTTATTTTGTCCTATCAGTAGAGAACTCTTTGCATTTTATTATGTATATAGGAGTCAATTATTAAAGCAACAAAATAAAATCTGCACAACAATAATTAATTAAAACTATGGATTCTTGATGTGGAGGGTACTTTTGCACTTTGATAGTCTACTACTAATCAACTACTATTTCTTCATATGATCCTGCCTCTTCCACTGCATTCAGTCAAGGAAAGGGAAATTCATTCAAATATTAAGCTGTTGTACACCAATTACCACACTCACATTTCTTTGGAATCTTCCATTTGCAGTGACACTTTATTAGTCATCATATAGCCAGGCTCATCAATGTCAGGATGTCAAAAAAAAAAAATAATCACACCGGTAAATTACATCTTTGGGCTCTGCACGTAAAATTCAAATTCCTGAGGATACTACTTTCCCTCCACTTTACTCAAACTAAATGCCTGGGGGTTTTTTAGAGAGTAGTTCAGAAAAGAAATGGGGCAGAGAGGAAGGCAGAAATCTGATTCCCAAAGCATTTATACTCCAGGCTCAGATCTTCAGTTTGGGGTTTTCACTTTTTAAATTTCTAACATAAGAAAAATTTAATAATTCATACATTATATTAATGGCTAAGTTATAACTTCAACAAGTTGGCATTACAAAACTGTCAAAAATGTAACAGCTCCTGCCTTCTTTAATTTCAACTGCTTCTGATGAATTGTAGGGAAATGCCTTATTGGTGTGCTGTGCTACCAATTATCTGACAGAGCCAGAGTGTATTTCCAGCTAATCAGAAATAAGAGCACAGAATTAAATCTCCCATGTGAAAATCATCATTTACATATTTATTATTCAAAAATTATAATAAGGCTAATGAGAACCTCACATGGTGCCTTTAAAAGTCAAGCCAATCTCATTGCATATTTTCAGCAGATAAAGCTTCCCTGGTACACAGTAGTCAAAAGATAAATTCTGCTGATTACGGTTTAGTTTAATTAAACATTACAAGTTATTTGTATGGATCCATACACACTTTGCAGGAAGTGATTAGTTACATAAGCTGGAACAGTCTCAAGAGAAGTGCATGGACCAGGGCAGACAGCTAAAGGGAAGGCTATTTTTGTATCTGCATGGGTATAAGAACAATAAGACACAGAAGGAAAAAAAAAGAAAATATGGAAGCCTCCTTCAGAGGGGTGAATTTAAAATCCCAGTGCAGCAGCAGCCACAGGATGCTCATGCAAGCTGCAGGGCAGATGGCATGTTGTGACTTCATAGGTATGGTCTTCAGGCAGATAGTTCCCACCTCCATGAACATGACCACAAACCCACCTGTCTCATCCTCACTGTACAAAAAAGAGAGCTCCCCAGAGGCTGCTGAGGTTGCTGATGCTGGCACCTGGCCCTTTCCATGCATTTATAACACCAGCTTCAGTTCTTTGAGGGCATTTAGACTTCAAATCAGTGGCTACAATTTTCAGACACTGTATGATCAACTGTCATCACTGACCTTGTTTTCCAGGCACACCTTGATTATCATACTTCACAAAAACAGTCACAAAACCACAAAGTCACAAAAACACAAAGAGAAGACTTGACTATCTACCCCTTCTCCCAGAAGAGATGTTTGCATTTATATGTGTGACTCTCTATGAGCAGGAATATGACTGTGCTTCCCTGGCTTCCTTTCCAAATCAAATGCTGTATCTTGATTTTGGAAAAAAGTGTTCTGACAGTGCTTGGTATATTAGTAATTAAAAAGGAAAAAAAATTAAAGAAAAAAGGAAAAAAACTCCTGTTTGCAGCCACAGAGTCACTTGGGCTTGCCTTGTGCTCTGTTCCAGTAAGAGATTTCCTTTGTCTGTGATATGCTCGCAGCCAGCACTTTATTCCCACTTCTATGTATGTCATAACAACACTTATCACAAGAAAAGATTACTCCAGTGCCCGAAGACTACAGCAAAGTGATAAAGGCACTATTAGCTGTGACCTTTTAGTACCTTTTCTTTCCAGTATTCTCTACTCCTGATGTCTTCTGCAATAGATAAGGAAGCAAAGTCAAATCAAATAACTCCTTGCAACTGAGATACTCTTCAGCCAGAAAATGAAACCACTTTCAAAATGTGTTTCCAAATAATTTTGATTTGGCGACTGGTAGCAATTTTGTTACAAGATATTCAGCTTAAAAATTGGACAGATTTTACCAAGGGCAACAATTAACTTAATAATGGCAGAGAAAACTAACTTGCTCATCACTTTCTTTGCTTACACTGGTTCAGATAAGTAGCTGAAGATCTACAGCAGAATACATTAATCCATCTAAAAGCTGTCCATTTCCACTTGTAATAACAAAGGGCTCTGATCTGATTGAAGAAAAGCCTGGGTTTTGGAGTTTTCTCGCCTTCTTTGCACATGCAATTCGTGTTCCTTGGGTTGGCCCTAGCAGCAGGAAGAGGGGTCTCCTGCTTGGCGCACAGGCCAGAGAATCCTATACGGTGTAAATAAAGAACAGCGCCCTAGGGCAGTGAGGCCAGTGAAATGCAGCACTAGCCCTGTCCCTGTGCCATGCATACCACAGTGAGATCCCATGGGCTGCTGGGATGTGGGGACCCTGAGAGGCATTCTCAGGGTTAGGGAGACACAAGAAGCTTCCCTCAGAAGCTATTGGAGCCTGTTGGCTCCTTCCCCTTGGTCCTGTGTCCCTCAGCCACTCCCTCCCTGTTCCCCCATTGGCCCTCATCTTTGTACTGCCCCTATGCCACTGTTCAGCCCCTACCCTGCAAGACACAGAATCCTGGACTCTCCCCATGAGTCCTGCCTTGGACCCTGAACATCTCACCACGCAGCTGAATTAAACATCCGTGGATATTATGTAAAGGCCCTTTTTGCTTCCTTTCCCTGGACTCTAATAGCAGCTATTCCAGCTGCAACACTGGGAGCCCCTGCAAGATGATGGGCTGCAATCAGCCAAGCACAGACCTCAGCCAACAGCTTGGCTTCACCAAGGGAAAATCCTGTCTGGCCAACCGAGTGCCTTCTGTGATGGGGTGATTGCATCAGTGGATAAGAGAAGGACTACAGACATCATATATCTAGGCTTGTGTAAAGTCTTTGACATGTCTTCCCCTAAATGTCATGTGCTGGGTGAAGCACTGTGTGCTGCTGTTGGTGTGCCCACCAGAACTACACCAGAGCCTCCTCTGGCATCACCCCACCAGCCAGTGCAGCTACACCTACAGAGAATTTTGCCTTGCAGCCTCAGTGGTAATGGATGGTTTTCATTACTTTGTTTCATTTTTCACATCCTCAGGAGTGTTGTTCTCCTTGCAAATCGCATCCTTGGTTTTCATAAGTGTCTGCATTTAATTAGCCTCAAATTAGAAACCTGCAGCACAGCTGTAAAGCAAATACTTAGATAGGAGTGAAGGACCAGAATAAAAACGGATTTTTTTCCCCTGAAGGAAATAATTCACAGCTGCAGTAGTAGGGAAAGACATTTTAAAGGGATTATACTGTATACAGTAACAATCTTTATTAGTGGTGTCTGAAAAATTGCCACACTCTGATATCAAAAATACCCCTCAAGGCTACACAGCAATGGAACTTTTTTCACTTTTCATATGTAAAACAAAAAAATCAGCCACATAAAAAGTAACCTGAGTAAAAGATTGACTAGTAAATATATTTTTCATATTCCAGAGAGCATGAATTAAAGAACGTTTATTTTGTTGCTGGAAAAAAAAAATATATCTTCCAAGTTTTGGGAAATAGCTTCACTTGTCTTAAAAAATTAATAATTGTTAAGAATAAGAAAATGTCTATGTCATTAAAAATTTTCCTGCAGCTGTCTGTGTTCCCCAAATTCTATATTTAAGAGAAAAAAATGCATTTTTTTTCTGAGGAAATAACTACCCACCTAGCTGGTGGCATGAAGTCCCTTATGCTTTTGAAGTGCAACCTGAAACAGGCATAAAGAAGCAAGTTGATTTTCAGAGGTGAAATTCTTGGAGCATCTTTAGACATTTGTGTAGCCATGAGGAGAACTAGGCAAGGGATCTGACAACCCCATGGCAATTACAAGGTAAAAGTAATTTTCCACTCTGGCCTTGCTCTGGGCAGAGAATCTCATCCACAGTCTTGCAGAGATTTCCTCTGTGGAGGAACAACTTCAGCAGTCCTCAGTCCTTGGAGCTTGCCTACCTCTGCAATGTGTCAGCACAGGATTTTGTGAAGCTGAATGGTGAACCAGATGGAGGAGCTGATTTACAAAACAAGAGCTCAGCGGCCATTGGATCCAGACCTTATTAGGACAGCTGGTTTGTTCAGCCTGGAGAAGATACTGGGACCTATCTCAGCTCAGGAACACCTTGCACTTGGTCTTGTTAAACCTGATGAGATTCCCATGGGCCCACTTCTCCATCTTGTCCAGGTCCCTCTGGATGGCATGCCTTCAGGTTGGTCAACAGCACCACTCAGCTTGGGATCGTCTGCAAATTTGCTGAGGGTGCACTTGATCCCTTCATCTGTGTCACTGATGAAGCTATTAAATAACACTGCCCCAGATACAGACCCCTGAAGGACATCAATTTTCACTGATGTCCGCTGGGACTCTGAGATGTTGACCACTACCCTCTGGATGTGACAGTTCACTCACTTTTCTATCCATCTAACAATCAACTCATCAAATCCATCACGCTCCTATTTGGAGAAAAAGACATTTAGGGGAAGACATGTCAAAGACTTTACATAAGCCCAGATATATGACATCTGTAGTCCTTTTCTTACCCACTGATGCAATCACCCCATCATGGAAGGCACTCGGTTGGCCAGTCAGGATTTTCCCTAGGTGAAGCCAAGCTGTCTGTCTCAAATCACCTCCCTGTGCTCCCTGTGCCCATTATCACAGATTCTAGGAGGATCTGTTCTATGCTTTTCCCAGGTACTAAGGTGAGCTGACCAGTCAGTAGTTCCCAGGGCCCTCCTTTCTGCCCTTGTTAAATTTGGGTACAATATTTTCCCTTTTCCAGTCACACGGAGGTTCACCTGACTACCATGATTTTTCAGTGATGGAGAGTGATTTGGCAACTACATCAGCCAATGCCTTCAGGACACTCTGATACATCTCAGCAGGTCCAATGGACTTATGTATATTCAGATTCATCAGGAGGTCACTTTCTCCTATGTGCTGTCACCAGTTTAGCAGCGTAGGTTACTGCCTGCTTTTTCCAGTAAACACACTTGTAGAAGGCCTTTCTGTTATTCTTTATATCCATTGCCAGGTTCAGTCCCAGCTTCATCTTTAAAGAGAATGCTGAGAACAAGACTGGAGGAATTGAATCAGATGCCAAAAACATTTCTGGAAATCATGGGGTGTCTGGAGTTTTACTGCTGGATGAATTTCTTGATGCTGGTCATGGCATAGCTGCTGAACAGCTGTGCTGCCAGGAAATCCCAGGAAATGCAAGTGTAAGACGTAGGCTGCTTTTTAACATTTTAAAGACTGAAACATGTTTAAATCTGTTTACACACATTAACATATCTAAAACATATTAAATGTGTGATTTTAATACTGTGCCAGAGTGGGAAACCCCAGCAGTTGAAGTTCATCCTTTCTTAGCCAAAGCAACATTCCCTCAGGGACTTGTTTGTGACTAGAATTTCATAAGCAAGCTTCGTAAATTGCAACATAAATCAAAATTATTCCACTCATATCAATGTGGTTCATCTGAGTTGCTTCAGCTGAGAATCCAGGCCAGCATAAGATAAGATGAAACAGCAGCATCCAATCACTAGCTTCAGTTCTTCTCCACAGGAAGAGGTCCTCAGAGAGTTGTTCTCCTGTCCTTCTCATTTCCCTTTACTCTTGCACCATTGCCCTCAGCATCTGCTACTAGACAGAGGAATGACTGACTAATTTACTGACATCATTTTTACCTCTGCATACCTCTGCAGCAATACTCTCCTTCCTTTCTCTACACAGACTTATCAAATCATTGAATGGTTTGTTTTGGAAAAGGCCTTAAAGATCAACCACCACTACATGGACAAGGATACCTCCCCTTAGAACAGGTTTCTCAATGTCCCATCTGTCAATCTGGCCTTGAACACTCCCAGAGATGGGGCATCCACAAATTCTCACGGCAACCTGTTCCAGTGTTTCACCACCCTCACAGTAAAAAAGTTCTTCTTATATCTGATCTAAACCTACTCATTCAGTTGGAGTCCATTCCTTCTTGTCCTACATGCCTTTGTAAATAATCCCTTTCCAGACTTGTAGATCTCTTCAGATACTGGAAGGTTGCAGTGGTCCCTCAGGTCCCTCTCCTTCTTCAGGCTGAACAGTCCCAACTCTTTCAACCTGTCTTTGCAGGAGAGGTGCTCCAGGCCCCTAATAATATTAATAATAATGACCCTCTTTCTTCTGTAAGAATAATATTATCTATATGGCACTAAATAGATGTATTCTCCTGAAGATCCTTTCTTTTCTGTTCACTTCAGGTAATAGCTTCCCTTTAAGCCAGTACTCTTCTCTATTTGTTTTGGTTGGCTCATAGCAAACCTTGCAGATAATTTTTTTAAATTGTATTCTGTATTGCATGAGAGCCAAAATGTAGAAGTGGCTACATCCTCTAATTCTGTAGTCCTAGATTCTATGCAAATAGCATTGAAATTGTTATTTTTCATTCTCTGTCTTCCTTTTCTTCTTTGACTGATACAGAAAATATCAAAAAGCATCAGGTGCAGCAGCTTTCAGCCAAACATAATTAAAAGGAATTTATTTTACATATAAATTAACAACTTGAGGTTTCCATTCCTGTTTCATCTTAACAAGAATTCCCTGTTGTAACAGCAAATGTTAATTTTAGTGATTTTAACTTGTTTTTTAGTCAGAAATGGACAAAGTACGTGTATATTTTTTCTGTTCATCTGGCTCTTTCCATCATTCCTATCAGAGTGCTTCATTGCTGCTTGAATGTCTTCTCCAGAGGACAAGTGTTTTCACCTGGTATCAGCCTAATTTCCATATCTGATTCCCAGCCTCAGGCACTTCTCTCCCATTACCATCTCTGTACTCCTTGTCCTACCAGAGATTAAGGATGTCACTTCAGTGGCTTTACACAAGGACCACAAAGGCTTGTTTTGCCTCCCTGTTTTTTTTCCCACTGTCCCTTTTACTGGTTTTCCTAGCATGAGCTGCACACTGTACACCAGTCAAAATTCTTCCTTTTAGCATAGAGAGTTTTAGTGATAGAAGTTTTGTGAAAAAGGTTGCAACTCCCAATAATAATTAAAGACAATTGAAATAATAATTAAACAACCTGATTACAGTGGTGGATCAGAGTGACCCTGGGAGCAGGTGGCTTGTGAGCAGCCCAAGTCAGTGAAGCACAGTTGGTGTTTTATGTCCAGCACAGCTGCAGCAAAGCCAACAGTAATGGTCCTGAAGCTCTGTACCTTTCAAGTAGCTACAAGATTAGATTCCTTAGAACTGTAAAAAAATCCTCTGTCAAACAGCTTTTCCTTAAACTCATGAAACTAGAACTGTTTGGAAGATTAAAGGCAATTTCAGTACTTAAAGAGAATAATTGAAATATCAAGGAAACTCCCAAAGAAATTGTTGGTAAAGTGAAGATCCTAACACTGGGCCCCAGATGACTCTACATCTATGTCTGTTTTTCATTCAGGCATACTGCATACCAAAGTAACAGCTATTGAACATATTGCTACTTTCCTCTTCACTTCTTTTTCTGGGAAGATCTAAAAACAAATTTGCAGCTTGATACAAATGAGAGAGGGGCTGCTGTAGTTCTGTCTATCCTGTAAATAATACTAATACTAATCCTTAATAAAAAGAGTGGGGGTTGGATTTTTTTGTCTTGTTTTTTTCTGGGTTCATTTTTTCTTTTTTATTTGCATCACACTGAGAAGGATAAAATGCCAGATATGAAAGGTCTTAAGTAAAAGTAGTTATTTCCAGTTGAAGCCAGACATCATGTATCTCTTATATCTTACTCAAAGGGCTGCCCATGGAAAAAAAAAAATAACATCATTTCTACCCATGCAAAAGAATGAGCCTAAATGGAGAAAGTAGTCACTATTCTTGGAATTTTTTCAACAGACTCCTCCACTGAAAATGTTTTTGAAATATACAAGAAAGCTAGAATATAGGAGGAGGTATATTAATCTCTAAAATATATGCAGCATTTATAACAAATTTTCATGAAGAAGTATGTGAATGACTTGTGTTCTTCAATTGCTTTCTTCCTTCCTTCCTCTTCTAGCTGAAAGTTCCCTCTGTTGTTACTAATGGATTGACATGGACTTCCAATTAAGAATCATTTTATCATGGCTTGGCATTCAGACAATTATATTTTCAAAAATTGCCTTTTGTGCCCATAGAAGGTGCCAAATTTCTGCCAGAGAGGCTTGGGACACCTTGCTAGCAACAGGAAATCAGAGCCTGGGACCCAGGAGCTCTGGATGTTATTCATGTTCACGCCAATCGCATCAACTGAAGTCATGGTTATAATAAAGCCAAGTGGCACAGTTCATTTCAGCTATGGACATGTATAAAGTGGTTTCTTAATGATGACCTCTCTAAAGACTAGGTTTACGTACACTCATCATCTGTCCACATCTGTTGTTTGCTACTGCGTTTTATTTCTGCCATAGCATGTTGTGAGAAAAGCATAAAGTAAAAGAACCAAGTTCCATAATCCTCATATTGAGATTTTTCATAGCTAGGTTCAAAAATAAGGATTTGACTGATTTATGTTATTTAAAGTGAAGTGATGAATAGCTTTGTAGAAAGCTGAAAAAAAATTTAATTATGGCAAGCTTCTTGCATGTGTAATCACACCCTCTGTACATCAGTGGGGAATTCTACAAATATTTTCATTATTTCTAAACCCATTTTTTTCCAGCTTGATAAAACCTGAATGAATTGAGTAAGGAAAAGTACTACTTAATGAAATTTCATTCCATAGATTGCTCTTGAATGACTCACTGTACTGATGCTGAAACTAACACCACTGTGCTACTCTGTTTTTGCACTCCACTTATGATTTCTAAATCGCATGCTAATTTTTGAATGTCTCCCAAACTGAGAGAGTTGTCCAGATGGCCATGTAAATGCTTCCAGTGCCAATACTTACGCAAACATGCATTCACACCCTTATCTCTGATATTTTACTTAGCATTGAACATTCTTCTGAATAAAAACTTGCTTTCAGAAACATTTGGAGAACGTAAATGAAAAGAAATCTGAACATCATGGAAGCTGATTCATGGTTTCTATTCAAAAAACTGCTAGTGAAACCTTCTAAAATCATGAGCATATTCTTCTTCCCCATGACCCAGATTAGAAGTAGTACATGGGTAACTTTAAACATGCAAATAGTGTCAGTTGCTCACAGATTTATATATGCAATTGCCTTTCTTTTTTACTCAGGAGCTTTATGATTTTTATTCATGTTCATCTTTTCCTGAAATTTTATGGGAAATCTTTAGGAATGGCGTAAAAGCAGTTAACTTACTGCAAATGTTAATCAGTCAGAAACTTTAATGCCACAAGGCAAGGAAGAAAGAACGACACTGGAACAAAAAGCAAAGATGAACAAAAGGAGTGATACGAATGAACAACACATAAAGCCAGCATGACTTTCAGTCTGGAAGAATATAAATGTAAAGTCAATTATTAGAAGGCCTAAAAGGCCAATCAATACTGAAATTGCTTGAAGTAATTCCAGGGTTAAAACTGGTCGATGATAATAAACAAGATGAGGATCCTTCAACAGGATGGACTGTTGCCAGGAAAAGAAAGTCTGTACGTAAACTGAGGAAATAAGAAAAAAAACTTAGTGACTGAGGAGTCACCGTAACAATAATCAGAAGAGATTATTTGATTAATTCTCCAATAACCTCATTGCATTACATATTACTGAATTAATTCTTTTATTTTCTTTATAGTATATCCACTCAGAGCTTCTTCCTTTAGGAGAAAAATAAGGATTAATTTATAATAAAAGCCATAAAGAAACTTAACATCAAGTGAATTGTTTACCTTTTGTAACAGGATATCCAGAAAAACATTCAACAAATTTTTGAAATAGCTGTTTAAAAAAAAAAAAAAACAAACAGATATTTTGCCAATGAAGTTTACAATGGATTTCAAATAATTTTAAATGCAGTCATTCAACACAAATACTTTAATCAATTAGTCACAATGTTATTCTTCTGCAAATCCCACAGATACAACTGCTCAGCCCTCCGCTCCTTAAGTATCTCGGACAGGTGGCACAGCAGTAGTAGGCAGATTACTCAGAAAGCAAACATCTATTAAAAATAGTGATGTTGGCTCCAGCTTGTTTTGCTGTCAATGACACAGTGCTCTAGGAAGCTGGGGATTCATTATTTAGCAGCTAAGAAAACAAACCAAAGAAAGGCCTTAGATGAGGAAGTAAAAGAAAGAAGAAGAAATGAACAGGAGAGCACAAGGTTGAAGCTACAGTTTTAAGGGAAGACAGCTCAAGGATACAAGGTATAGAGTACAAAAAAAGGTAAAGGAACTAGAGATGAAATAGGCTGCTTTGGGATTATCATCAAGCCATGCTACCTTTTTGTAAATAATTGTAATGCCCATCTCTCAGTCTCTCTAGAGCCCTCTTGTACAGCAAAACCCAAGAACTGGACTTCATCAGTAGAGTGGTTGCAAAAACATGAGTTGAAAACATTTTTTCCTACTTTGGTATCAGAAATTTTTATACTTCTGCTCTTGGTGTAAAACCAATGGCCACAGTAACACACCTACTCTGTCTTCCTAAATCAAGAATCAGGATCCATAATGTGAGGTGAAGATGCCAGTAGCAACCTTGTTACATTAAGGGGAGGATGATGTTTATGCAGCAACTGGATAGATAATATTCGCCTTCTTACTTTTCCATGAGACTTCTCAGATGCCCAGTAATAAGCTTCCAAGGCTGTCTCCTGAAAGACCATGAGCACTGTCTTCCACGAGGTAATATTTTAATGGTGTTCAATGCATCCTCTTTTCCAGTAAACCATGAATAAAGAAGCTTATTCTGAAGGCATGAAGATTTAAATCATACAGTCACTTGTGTTTTCATCTTCCTCCAGTAATAGTCAGCAGCCAAGGGAAAAGAAGCTGGAACCTCAATACAAAGAGAGAATAATAAAAATAACACTAGCAATAATAGTAGCATAATAAAGGCAAAAATAGAATTAGAGTTCAGTTGACATCTATTACCCAGAAGGAGAACTTAGATAAGGTAGTTAAGTGGACATGTTTTGCTCTGTTGAGGTTCATTTTCATTAGGTTTAAACAAAAAGGATATTGAGGCTGTCATATTCTCTTAAAACAAAATCAAAAAAATTTCAAGCTACTAAAATAGGTAGAATACTATATACTCACTTAAATCCACTTTAGCCATTGGCAGTTATTGTTGAGTGAATAGCAACATGCTTCACATTCAAAAAAATATTTATGGCAAAAAGCCCTTATGTTTGTGAGAACAGTATTAGTAACCTGCTTGTCCTCTGGAAACATTATTTCTTGATAGCAACAAATGAATACACTACACACATTTGTAGTAATGAATTATAATCTACACTAAAACAAGATGTTGCCTGATTACTTTGCTACCTCAAGTCAAGGGCTGGACCCCAAATTAACTTATCTGCTCAATTTACCTTTTGGGCACTGAAGTTTGAAGACATAAAAACCTTTCTCACTAGAAGGTAACAATTCTTCTTTTTAAAAATTAAACCTTTTGGAACAAGAATCTGGAGTAAGAGGAGCAATGATTTGGACACAGGCTCCCTTAGGAAATAGTCTGAGGAGGCTCAGCTAAAGTTGCATCCTCCCTAGTGTCTCCAACAACAATTCCTACAGAAAGTCAGATAACATAGGTAGACACAATCTGACTGTTAAAATCATGGAAAAGTGAAAAGGAATGAAAAGTGAAATTTCTTGCAGAGAATGGTCTCCTTTTGTCTGTCATTCTCGACAATGGGATTGTATTGAACAACAGCGCTACTGGTGAGCAAAATCTGTAACCTGTACAGGCTTTCACTGAGATTTGGGGAGCTTTAATTCTGAATAGCTCCTCTTCATCCTTAGAGGTGTTTCTCCAGCTCCCGAATAACTCATCCTTCAGTTTTAGCAGAGATTTTTGTCTTTCAATCAAATGCACACAGTTCCCATTTATTGATTGTGGTATAATTGCTCAGAAGGAATCTGGAATACATATGTCAATGCCATTAGTGCTGCTTCTCACTAATGGATTCTTGAGCTTTTTTTTTTTTTTTTCAAAAAGCATGTGAACAGTATAAACAGAAATTGGAACAGCTTTTCTGTCCTGTAAATATGTGACATATGCCAGTGTGGTGATTTTATTTTGCCTGGGTTCTTATTCTTATTCTAATTCTTATTCATACTCTTATTCTTGTTTATGTTGTTGTTGTTGTTTAGTTTCAAATCCTAAGGAACCCAATAATTTCATTTTTACCATAAGACAGAATTACTACTCTATGCCTTTACAGTGGCGGGAACAATCTAAGTAATAAAACTAACAGATACACATTTCTTTCTATCAACAAGTTATAATCCAATAAATTTTAATACCTTGAAACCCTTTGCAAACATTGTAGCCAGAGTCACTGAGTTGGCCAGCACACTTAGAATAGAGTCAACCAACAGCACCATATTCTGTCAGACACTTCCATCTTGAAAACAAACCCCATGGCCCTGCATATGTGGGACCTCAAGCACTCATATGGGATGTTTTCACATTTCTTTCTGTCTATCCATTTTTTCAGAGGTTTGTTAACAAACATGACTACACTTCACAGCTATAAAAACTGGGTACCGGGAAACAATTCATGGCTTCCTCACAAAGAGATCCTTGCAAAATAACCCACGAGCTATTCTGAACTAGCTTTGGTGCTCCAAGCCTAAATTCTTGCTGGTTAGACTTGCAATGTACTCTTAGCTGTACAATCCACAGAGCAAGCAAATATCAGCTGCAGGGCGCTGTGCTGACAAATACCATGTTACTGTATACCCTGCTGCCATTTTTCTAAGGTAAACCAGGTCACCCTCTTCTGCACCCACCAGTGTCCTCTGTAAATGATGTTTCAGAGTCCTGCCTGTCCCAAGGCTGCTGTATTTTAGCCCCTGCTAGTCCCAAGAAGTTAAACAGGAACCTGACATGAAAACAAGATTTCAAAAGTTGAAAGTTGAGCCACTGTTTGCAGGACAGAAATGATGAAACAGATTTCTTGTATTCAAGAGTTTCTATTTTTGCTTTGCTTCTATTTATGAGGAATGAGGTACTAATAGACCACAATTCAGAGTCCTGGAGATAAAAAAATAGAGAAGAAAAACCAGAAAAAAGACAAAGATATAGATAAGCATGAAACTTTTTTTGACTGAATAGGTGCGTAAAGCGTTTACAGGAAACTCTTTTGTGCACTTAAAAATAGCTACAAAGGAGGTGGATGATGTTAAAAGTCAGCTGGTAGGGACATCAAGCTCAGCGGGGATTGGGGTGGGCGTGCAGGTTGGACTTGGTGGGTTTTCTTCTGTTCCTAACTCAGCCAAATCCATGTGATCAATTAGCAGAGGGTGAGATGCACAGAAGAAAGATGTATAGGGAGAGAATAGAAAAAAGGGGAGAAGAAGGCAGGAAAGAGGAAGGGGAAACAAATCAGAAGCAGACAAACGAGTGCAAATGAAAGCTTTCTTTGCATTCTGGATGTAGTCAGGGTTGTACAATTCTATGTGAGCAAAAAATATTGAAGATAAAGCCCAGATATTGTGCTATAGATTTTTCATTTAAAAATTCACTCCACAGATCCCCAAATTTTGATCATTACACAGCTGAAGGGAAAGAACCACGTATTTCAATACAATGATCTGCTAAGGGCACGTCAATTTTGCTGGAAATATGCTTGACTGATTATGTATGAACAGAGACACTATTTGCTGCAGCTTGAGCAGACCTCAAAGATACAGACTTTTGTATTCATAAACAACAAACCTGTGAGACTTGCCTGATTTAAAAAAGGCCAATGATGAAACTCAGTGTAGCTTACAAGGACTAGAGATGGCTCTGGGACTCTGGTGCAAGAGGGTGTAGAAAGTAAGAGGAGGTTCTACTAACACAAGTCTGGTGAATTATAGGGAGTCTAGGGAGGAGGTGCACAAAAGGCAGAGACAAGATCAATATATCTCCCCTTGAGTCTCAGTAACCAGTTGGTTTTCATGAGGGAATTAACTGCCATGTTTTAACAGAGGAAAAAAATGGCTAAAAAAAAGATCTAAACACTCAAAAATACCAATTTCTCAAATTAAATGGAATAATAACATCAACAGTTAGAGACAGTGACTAGAGCTGAAAGCTCTTATGGGAGAATCATGTAGAATTGTAATTAAAAATTTTGAAAATAACAGGAAAATGATTAAAAGGAGTGTGAAAATAAATTAATTTTGAAGAAGATTTAGGAATTTCTGAACTTCATTATAACTTTGAAGTTATGAATTTTAGTAAAACAAAAAGCTAAACGTAATACAACAAAACATCAACTAAAACGACAAACAAAAATGTGCAACCCCTAGGAAGTGCCAAAATGTTGTTTTTAAAGGATTCTAGTTAAGCTTTGTGGTGTGGGGGAAAACTGAGTCTTTATTAATAGCTGGAGCCTGGAAATCCAGAAGTGCTAGTTCCCAAGCTCTAAGCCTGCAAATTACAGGCCTTGACTCCCAGCTCATTTTTATGACTGGCAGCTAGAATCCTAATTGAAACCTCAAAACCCAGAAAACCTCCAATTCCCTCTTAGACAAGAAACTGAAGAGTCTGGGAAGTATTTAATCTCCAGCAGGCAGGATACAGAGATGTTAGAGAGTTGCTGGCAAAATTCAAAACCCTGTCTCACCTATCATACCTTCACAGAAATAAAAACGTCTCTGCAAACATTTGAAATTTGACAAAAAATTATTCTCTGATGGAAAAATTGTTCCCTTTGAGAATTTCTCAACTGTCTGTTTAGAAGAGTTGAAACACTTCACATTCCAGAGATAAGACACAAAAAATGAATAAAAAAGACTTTCTGATGTTCTTTTAATGGCTTCTGAGCTAGTGTCTTGTAAGTCTGTTCTGCTCCTTTAGCTCCACCTGAGATCTTAACAGCTTTAGCACAACTGCCTAGCTTCATCAGTTTGGTAACAACCAAGAAATTGTTTTGACACTCAATACTTTCTGTCAGAAACAAAACTTGTTACTTGCTGCTACAGTGATATGTCATTAAAAAAAAAACAAACACTATTTCCAAAGATAAATAAACACAGTTCATACATCTGCAAGACTGAATCACCTGGTTTGGGAATACTGAAATATTACCTTCACTTTATAAAAATATCTCTAAGATGCTAAGGTACACAGGATTTGCAGTTCAACAATTAGCACATCTGACTGCACTGCCAAGTGAAAAAAAATGTTGCTTTCTAAAGCATGCAGTGTTTTGGGGGGAGATATTGTCCGTCCAGTTATGGTTTTATGGTCTTTTTAAATTCTAATTATGTAAAAAACTCAGAACTAAGACGAGTCTTAAAATCTGAAAGAATTTCCTTCCTAGGATTATTTTTCAGTTCTTTTCAAGTACAGTATTAGAAAAAGTTCAAAAGGGCTTCATTGTTATAATGAGAAAATAAAACGAGATGTCCAGGCAGCTTCTGTCACTGAATTTTTGCCTGTCATAAAACTGATGCATTTAGCAAAAAGAGCCAGCAGGTGTATACTGGAAACTGCCAGAGTTCACTCTGGGTATGTAGGCACATGCTCATGGTGAGAAATACCAATGCGGATCACCAGCTGGGTAAATCACAGTCATTTATCTGATTTCAAGTTCCTCCTGTATTTGTTAGTGTTAAAATCAGAAAAGCAATTATGGTTCCAATTTCAAAAAGATTTTTTTTTCTACATTTATTTGTGTAGTAAAGGAGCAATGGTGTAGACCTTCTTTGTATTTATATAAGGGAGAAAATAATTAGTGTTGCAATATGAAGAACACTGGCACAAAATCATTTCGGGCATCATACTTATCTAAAGTATCATTTTTTATTAATTATCAAGGTCTGTTAAATTTTAGTACTTAGTAAATTTAGCACTTAGTAAATTTTTAGTGCTACTCCCAGCATTGATTTTGTATGTAAACTCTTGGTTGGTAGGTCCCAGCTAGACTATTTCCTGGGTACCCCAGGGTTTGCCAGGGAACCAGTGCTCTGACCATTAGGAATAGAGAAGAACAGCAACACAGGAATTCATTTTTCAGAACAAAAGTAATGCTTAGGCTTCACACCTAAGATATGCAAAACAGAACAAGTTTCTTTCAGCTCTTTGAATGCTTCAATATTTCTGTTCACAGTTTTTTATTCAGGGATTTGACATCCACTGAAATCTCACTTCAGCTGCTTTTTTGGAATCCAATATGAGGAATCTAATAAAATATCAACATGAACTTGTCCAGTGTAAGTCTTGCAGAGTACCAAAGCTGAAGGGGTTAATATTTTAGTGTGAAGGGAAGGGCTGGAGCACTTGTGTTTAGAACTATGCCATAGAAATACCCATTCTGAAAAGTGGTGAAGTTAAGGATAGCAAATGGAAGAAACACTCAAGAATGTTGTTTAGAGGCTGCTGCTGTGGCCAGTCTATCACTGCATGGGGAAAACACAAGGAAAATTTTCAGAATTCCTGGGGAACACTCAAAAAGCAAAACTGCAGAAAGAAGATTCAGGACACCAGCTGTGAAGGCAAGCAATGCAGCAGCTGGTGAGCCCATCAAAAATCAGGGAACAGCAGAGACCCTGTGAATTATCACACAAATACCCAGTGTGATTTTTTCAGAGTGGGAGAAAGAGGTAAGCCTGGACTACAAAACACAGCTGCACTCACCAATATTGGCAGCAAGCCAGTAAAAACATCTTGTACTCATAGAAAGAAAGTAAAAACTGGACCTCTCAGGTTTTGCTATCAGACCAAGGGATTTCTGCCCTTTGTACAACCATCTGTGTAGGTGGCTGGTGCAAAGGAACACGGGCAAAAAATAGGCAGCATGACGCCTCAGTCAGGGATGCTCAGGTGGACATGACTCAAGGAATGTACAGGGGGTAAGACAAAGTTGCTCAGACATTTCCTGAGTTCAGGCACCCATTTGGCAGCCCTGAGCCTCATCACAGCCTGGAAGCTCTCAGCAGCCAAGCAGACAAGGAGCTGTAGTGCCAGGAGAAACCAAGGTGGATTTCAAAGGTTTCAGGAAGAACAAGCCTCCTGGGGGGTGGTGAACAGGGACAGAGACAAGGCAGGGATATTAAATGCATGCTTGCCCCAACTTCAACACAGATGAAGGAGGTGTCAGTCCCCTGAGCTGGAGGATCATGACTGAGAATGACCAACTCCCAGTCGACCCTGAAGCTGTGCAGGATCTGCTGATCCAACAGATCCCTAAAATCTTTGGGGCCAATAGTAACATGGGTCTTATAGCAATCTGGGAAAAGGTTTCATTGCATTAACCTGTGTTGGGGAAAAATATGCTTAGTTGAGAAAGAAGATTTATGAATGATACATCATATGTTGACTGATTACAGTGGCCTACAGTTTCTTTTGCTCTAGAAACAGACCAAGGCCTGGATTGTAAGAAAACCCACCTCTCATTCATCACCATGAACCAAAATCCTAGCATGAATTTATAAAATTTAAGGAGAAGTGTCTCTCACAAGGAGAAAAATCAATTTTATTAAGAATATTTGGGATGAGAATGCTCTCTTTGAAGATGCAGAAAATGTGATTTTTCTCAGAAGGCAATTGACATGAATTATGCACCATCAGAGCATTGCTGGTGGCACCTGCATGGAACGTATGTTTGTGATGATACTCTAGTCCAGTCTAGCAATCTAGCAGGACACTTCAGTGTGAGTGCTGAACACTGCTGTGGCAATCTAGTGATCCTCCAACCACTGTAGGGCTGACCTGCATGCAGCCACAGTAGTCACATCTTCGCCAGTCTTTGCACTCCTGGCTCCAGTATCAGAAGTGTTGAGCTTTTCATGGGTCTCGGGTCTTCAAAGAGATAAGAGCAGTTGTTGGTTGTAGTAAAGTTGTTTATTGCATGAATACATCATTCTCGAAGGCAACCACAGAGTATTAAAGTCTGTGCTAAAAGTTTTCTAACAAAGAGTCCTGAGCAGCAACAGCAGCAGCAGCAGCACCCCCACCTTTTCTTCTTCATCCCAATACAGAGATTTTTCTTCATAAATCATCATAAATCATCATAAATCAGCTATAAACATGATTCTAAAACATCCTTTCTAAACCAATCTGAACTTGAGTCTAATGTACCAAAGTAGTATGAAAGTAGTGTCAGTTCTTATCCAAAAACTACATATATAATATTATCTATTTATGTCAATGGTACTGTCTATTTCCTTACTTTAAATTTACATATATAAGTTTATCTATTTACGTGAATAGTTCTATCTATTTACACATATAATACTATCTGTTCTATCTAGAAACACAAGCAAAGTTCTGCTATTTTTTTCTATGTCTAGACCTAAGTTAAACTTGTGAAAAATAACACTACAAAACTTAAAACTAGGCTTTGGGGCCCCATACTAACTAACTAAGAGACTAACATAGTCTCTTAAAGCACTTAAGATATATTTCTACTTACTTAAAACTAAAACTTAAAATTTTATTTCATGTCTGTGTGGCTTAATGTATTTCAGCTTCTCTAGAGGTTCTAATTCGAACCCTGTATTCTTTTCTCTCTCCGAAGGACTCAGAGAGGCTTCTGTTCCATGCATTCCAACATGAAGCATAGACCTGTCCAAACCCAGAAAGTGGTGACACTGCTTCCTATCCCAGTACCAATGGGCTGCTGTATTCCTCTTTTTGACCCTGGTCTTGTCTGACTGGACATACACAAACCAATCTATTTCCTAATTGTGCCTTGGTTTTGTAGTTACAAAATGTGACAGCTATTCCAATCTTCTTGAACTATGAACTCTCTTATGCAAGCAGACATTTCTTAGCATAATCCCAGGAAGTGAGACTTGCTGATTTTTTTTCTCACACTTGTCACAGATAAAGGAGTGTAAACCAGCAGAACAGCATGCATAAACTACTGCTTCTCCCACAGCATTCAGTTCCACCCCTCAAATGCTTCTGTTTCTACTCATCAGCCCATTAAGCAAGTCTTTTTCACTTCATTTTCTTTCTATGTTCACCCCACGAGTGATGGATATTATTTTCATACAGTAATTAAGATTTGCACTTCGTTCCTCTTAGAGATAAGATTTTCAGCACAAATGGGAGTTTTGATGTCTTGTCTCACACAGATTAATCTTCTATTTAAGTGACAAAATGCTTTTGCTATTTTTTTTATTTATCAGTGACTGGTTTTTAGCTTCTAGGGAACAGTGCATAAAGAATTTAGCTTTTATTTATCTTCTTGATCTTCTGTCTTCTCTATGGCCAACACAGTTTGCTGATTCAATACTTGGAATGCTCCTGAATATACTCCATGAGTTGGTATCAAAGTGTCTGGTCATTGACGGTTGAGACTTCAATTACATTTGGAAAAGGATGAATCTGGAATAATCTCATCTTTTCTATTTCACAGACACTCTGTCCCTCTTTGCTAGGGCATGCTTGTAGCCAAGATGGAGCAGGTTTGGGGAGAGCTTTGGGGAGAGTCTGGTGGCACCATTTTTTGAGCCCTCCATCTGGAACCAGAGCAAGTGCTTCTCAGAACCACGGAGCAAGTCTTCAATCAAATAGGAGTCAGACTAGGACATTGTGTGCACCACAATGGGTGATGCATACTGCAGGGTAAGGAGGCAAAGCTTTGCTTTGTTTGTAAGAACACACTCTCCATCGATGCTGCCTCCTCCCAGAATCGACATCCTCCTCAGCACGGCTTCCCGCCACTCACAGAAGAAGCTGCGAGGAAGCAAAACATACTAAAGAATTTGTTGGACTCTATGCCCTGTTCATTTGTCATTCTAACAACCAAGCACAATTAGGAGCTTTAATTAGAAACAACTGACCCATCAAAATCCTAGAAACATGTTCTCAGGAATATTCCCTTTGAAGGGACGAAAAAATGTAATTACATGTTGCCAGATTCATTCCTTTCAATGCATCATTGTACCTGAATGGACTGTGTGTGCAGAACTGTTACAAAATTCATCTTATAAACCATAACAGGTACAGAATTTTACTAGCAAGCAAAGCAACCCTCTTACAGGGAAAAAAATATATCTTGGTAGACAAGTAACATGTAGCCTAAATTTTTTGTCAGCTAGTTATAAATCTCTGAGTTTTATTGAAATGGGAAAGAAAGATTAAAAGCAAGCAAAGAAAGCAGTGGTAATAGAAAAGTTTAAATGCAAGTGCTCATATTCCTGTGGAAATGGCATAATTTAAGATGACATTTAACAGTCCCCTCCACCTACACTGCTGGAAACTAAAATCAAAACAGAACAGCATTATGTTTTTTGCAAGTGAAATTTCACACTGATCAAGAAAAGAAAGATAGGTTCTACTTTCAGTAAGAGAAATGTATCACAAAAGGGTAAACAGAAAATAAAATTACTTAAATGTATAAATTACATACTGTGATAACACAAGAGCCATTAGTTAACGCATGGAAGAGATTGTGCAGGAATGTAAGTTAGCACTGAAAAGAATATTAGACAGTATATATTTCATCAAGGAAAAAAAATATAAAAAACTCCTCGTCTAGAAAGACTCGTGTGCTACTTCCTCATGTAAATAATAACAAACACATCCACTTCTCAATCAAATCCCAAAAAATATACTGTCCTGGTTTAGGACAAATTAGGGGAAATCTCCAAAAGGGAGCCCCCCAAAACAAAACAAACCTCCAACCACCCCTCCCCCAACACCGGGTTCGGGAAGGAAAACAAAACCTATTTATTTACAAGTAACAAAAGAACTCTCCCCAACACAAGAAAAGAAAAGAGACTAGACTGTGTTGTGAAGGGCGCCGAGCTTCTGTCGCAGGCTTCGGGTGTCCTGGAGTTCTCAGGTCAGGTCCGGAGCCGGTCCAGTATCTTCAGGGGAGGGTAAGAAAGAGGGGAACAAAAGAAAAGGGAAAAAAACAGCGCAAAAAGCAGAAAGCAAGCAAGCAAGCGGCTAGCCAAGCCAAGCAGCCAGAAGCCAAAAGAGAAAGTGCCTGGTCACACACTCCCTCCTCTCTTCCCCGCCCCGCCGCAGCAAGACAGCCGGGTGGGGGAAGAGAGAAAAGGCACAGCTGCCAGACACAACACACGATATTGGGATAAAGGCTGTCACCCCACGACACTCCACCCCTTATCCCATATCGTGAACATACAATAAAAAACTTTCATTTCACTTACTCACACCTTTGACACTTACGCATTCCTCTCATCTTACTTGCTCAGACCTTTGACACTTACAGTTTCCTTCTGTCTCACATTCAACAAACAATGACATTCATATATGAGTCTCATCCCACAATCAGGTCTCCCTGAGGTACACACCGTGTTGTTCCATCTTTCTGCATTATCCACCATGTATAACCTGGTCCTTGAGCAAAGACAATCCCACGGATGGGTTTGTCTGTACTCGAGGCAGGGTTGATCCATACTGTCTTTCCCAACAAACCTCTGACATGGGCCACTGGGGCTTTATCCCCATCTACTATATTAAGGAGCTCAGACTGAGCAGGACCCGCTCAGTTGGTGGAACCTCGAATGTTAACTAACCAGGTAGCCTTTGCCAAATGCTGCTCCCAGTTTTTTAAAGACCCCCCACCCAATGCTTTTAAGGTGGTTTTTAACAATGCATTATACCTTTCCACTTTCCTTGCAGCTGGTGCATGATAGGGGACATGGTATACCCACTTGATGCCATGCTCCCTAGCCCAAGTATTAATAAGATTGTTTTTAAAATGAGCTCCATTATCCGACTCAATTCTCTCGGGAGTACCGTGCCTCCAAAGGACCTGCTTTTCAAGGCCCAAGATAGTGTTCCGGGCTGTAGCATGGGACACAGGGTAGGTTTCCAACCCTCCTATGGTGGCTTCTACCATGGTTAGTACATAGCGCTTGCCCTGGCGGGTTTGAGGCAGTGTGATGTAATCAATCTGCCAGGCCTCCCCGTATTTGTACTTAGACCACCGCCCCCCATACCAGAGGGGCTTCACTCGCTTGGCCTGCTTAATGGCAGCGCACGTCTCACAGTCATGAATAACCTGAGAGATACTGTCCATGGTTAGATCCACCCCTCGGTCTCGTGACCATTATAGGCGGCATCTCTACCCTAGTGGCCTGAGGCATCATGGGCCCATCAAGCTAGGAATAACTCTCCCTTATGCTCTCAGTCGAGATCTATCTTCAACTCCCCTATCTTTGCAGCCTGATGTACTTGCTGGTTGTTTTGCTGCTCTTCATTAGCTCTACTTCTGGGGACATGGGCATCTACATGGCGAACCTTCACAGGTAACTTCTCTAACCGAGTAGCGATATCTTTCCACTCTTCCGCAGCCCAAATTGGTTTTCCTCTGCGCTGCCAGTTGGCCTCTTTCCATCTCTTCAGCCATCCCCATAAAGCGTTGGCTGCCATCCAAGAATCGGTATACAAATAGAGCCTTGGCCACTTCTCTCTCTCTGCAATACCTAGGGCCAGTTGAATAGTTTTGATTTCAGCAAATTGACTGGATTCACTCTCTCCTTCAGTAGCCTCTGCAACCCGTCAAGTGGGACTCCATACAGCTGCTTTCCACCTCCGTTTCATCCCTACGACGTGACAAGAACCATCAGTGAATAGAGCGTAACGTGTTTCTTCTACTGGCAACTGATTGTATGGCGGAGCTTCCTCAACCCGGGTCACTGGCTTTTGTTCCTCATCTGCGACACTAAAGCTTTCACCTTCGGGCCAATTTGTAATTATTTCCAGAATCCCAGGGTGATTTAACTTCCCATTTCGAGTGCGCTGCGTAATGAGGGCAATCCACTTACTCCAAGTAGCACTGGTGGCATGGTGGGTAGAGGGAACCTTTCCTCTGAACATCCATCCCAGCACCGGTAGTCGGGGTGCCAGAAGGAGTTGTGCCTCTGTACCAATCACCTCCGAGGCAGCTTGTACTCCTTCATAGGCGGCCAAGATTTCCTTTTCTGTTGGAGTATAATTATCTTCAGACCCTCTGTAGCTCCAACTCCAAAATCCCAATGGTCGGCCTCGGGTCTCGCCAGGTAGCTTTTGCCAAAGGCTCCAGGACAGACCATGGCTCCCGGCTGCAGAGTAGAGCACGTTCTTCACATCTGGTCCTGTCCTGACTGGACCAAGGGCTACAGCATGAGCGATCTCCTGCTTGATCTGGACGAAAGCTTGCTGCTGCTCAGGGCCCCAATGGAAATCGTTCTTCTTGCGGGTAACCAGATAAAGGGGTCTCACAATCTGACTATATTCAGGGATGTGCGTCCTCCAGAAACCTATAGCACCTAAGAAAGCTTGTGTTTCCTTCTTATCAGTTGGTGGGGACATAGCAGTGATTTTGTTAATAACATCCGCAGGAATCTGACGCCGTCCATCTTGCCACTTCACCCCCAAGAACTGAATTTCTCGGGCAGGTCCCTTGACTTTGCTCTTCTTAATGGCAAATCCGGCTTCCAGGAGAATATGAATTATCTTCTCTCCTTTCTCGAACATTTCTATTGCCGTGTTCCCCCAAACAATGATATCATCAATATATTGTAAATGTTCTGGAGCCTCACCCTCTTCTAGTGCAGCCTGGATCAGTCCATGACAGATGGTAGGACTGTGTTTCCACCCCTGGGGCAGTCGGTTCCAGGTATACTGCACTCCCCTCCATGTAAAAGCAAACTGAGGCCTGCATTCTGCTGCCAGAGGGATGGAGAAAAACGCGTTAGCTATATCAATGGTCGCGTACCACTTTGCTGCCTTGGACTCCAGCTCGTGCTGCAGTTCCAGTATGTCCAGTACAGCCGCACTCAGTGGTGGAGTCACTTCATTCAAGGCACAATAGTCCACAGTCAATCTCCATTCTCCGTCAGATTTTCGCACAGGCCAGATAAGGGCTGTTAAAGGGTGAGTGGGTTTTACTGACCACCCCTTGGCTCTCCAGCTCTCAGATCATCTTGTGGATGGGGATCACGGCATCTCGATTCGTCCGGTACTGCCTGCGGTGCACTGTTGAGGTGGCAATTGGCATTCGCTGCTCCTCTACCTTCAAGAGTCCTACTGCAGATGGGTTCTCTGATAGTCCAGACAAGGTATTCAATTGTTTTATACCCTCTATCTCCACTGCAGCTATTCCAAAAGCCCACCTGAATCCCTTAGGATCTTTGTAATAGCCATTCCGGAGGAAGTCTATGCCCAAAATACACGGAGCCTCTGGACCAGTCACAATCGGATGTTCCTGCCACTCCTTCCCAGTCAAGCTCACCTCAGCTTCCAACAAAGTCAACTGTTGTGATCCCCCCGTCACTCCAGCAATGGAAACAGGTTCTGTCCCCACGTGTTCCGATGGCATTAAGGTACACTGTGATCCAGTGTCAACCAATGCTTCATAGTCTTGTGGCTCTGATGTGCCAGGCCATCTGATCCACACCTTCCAAAAAACCCGGTTCTCCCGTGCCTCTTCCTGGCTGGAGGCAGGGCCCCTCTAAGCCAGATTGTCCTTCTTTCCTTGGGCATATGCCTTAGAAGTTCCTTCAAGGGGATCGGACATGTCATTATCATCATCATACTTAACATCTCGGCTACGAGCGACCGGAACTGCTATCTTTTTGGTTATACTTTCTCTTTTCTTCAAATCACGCACCCGTTGTGCCAAAGCAGCGGTGGGTTTTCCATCCCATCTCCTCATGTCTTCTCCAGACTCACGCAGAAAAACCCATAACTCAGCCCGTGGGATGTACCTTCTCTCCCCATCAAAGGAGTGCCAGTGTTGGACACCAGGGCCTCTAATTTGTACAGCTGAGATTTGAATAAGGTCCTCCTTAATCTCTTCCCGGAGTTTCTTATGATTCTCCTCTATTTTGTCCTCTAGTTTCTGCAGTCGGGTTTCCACTGCTGCAATTCTGGCATGAGTTGGGCCATGCACAGCATCTGCATACACTCGAAGCTTCTTTGCCATATCGAGCACAGTCTCATATGTATCATCCCGCTTCATTATTGCTAGGGCCGAAGCGTATTCAGGTGGCCCAAGTCGCACAAGTTTCCTTCACATTACAGGAGTGCATGGTATCAGGTCTGGATTCCTAATTGCTGTGTCATCTGAGAAAATGAGCTCTGCCACCGCCATCTCTCTCAGGCGTTGGATCCCCTGTTCTATGGTCTTCCATCGTGTCTGCTGCATATAGAGATCATCTGTACACAGGTATCGTTCTGCTACGCTTCTTAGGACCCGTTCCCAGAGGCTGTGAGGGTTAGCCCCCCTCATCAGACCTTGATCGATGGCAGGATCATGTGACAGGGATCCCAAATGCCTCACTTCAGTACCATCCAAAATCGTAACCTCCCCTGCAGCATCCCAAAGGCGGACTAACCAACTAATTATAGATTCGTCAGGTTGTCGGCTGTAATCCTTTCTTAGGCCTCTGAGGTCCTTCAGAGAAAAGGAGTCAATATTGGCTCCAGATTCTGTGCCCCTTGATGTGGCCTCTGATTTTGGTGAGGGTCCTTCTCCTGCATCATCGTCATCCTCCTCCACCTTTCAATTGGTCTTGCCTTTACACTTTCCACCTCTTGTATTAGTTGCAACAGCCATGGTTTGGGGCCTATTGTCTGATTCATCTGCTAGCCTGGAGCCTGGGATGTTAGCTGCAGCCTGGGTCACTGGGATAGTAACTAACTTATCTCCCTGTTCCCTTTCTGCTATCTGCTGCTCCACACTATCTAGCAGAGTACGGTAAACAAACGCCAAGGCCCAGCTCACTGCAGTAATCCTTTCTTCCTTAGTATTACCATGGCACTTCTCCCTCAAATACTTTGCCACCTCGACTGGATTCTGAATTTGATCAGATGGAAAGTCCCAGTCTATAGGATCAGAAAATTCCTTTAAGGTCTGGCCCATATCCTCCCATTTCCCACTCCAGACAAGATTTTTCCTGCTTTGTTTTACTCCTGAATCAGGAGTCTCTCTAACCCCTCTAGAAATCTCAGCTTTCATTTTATATACACTCCAGACAGTATAGAAAAGGCTTAATAAATTAAATGCCAGAAAGATGGTTTCTTTCAAACTCAGGGGAAATTCAGTATTTTCTAATAGAGATGTCAACAATTTGGAGGAGAAGAAGGAAGACAAAGGCTGAAAAGCCCCTTCCCCTTCTTCTCCCCAAAAAAACTGAGTACACAGCCATAACAACAATTCATACATTCCTGAAATAAAGTCCAGCATTTTTATCCGACACATCATCACACATAAGACCAGCACAATGACTACTCTGGTTAGTGCCCCCCGCTTACAAAAGCTACTTATTAGGGACAACACCAGAGCTATTTTTGGGTAAGGAAATAACCCTAGGGACCACAAAGGTATTAAAACTTCAAAAACCCCTAGGGACCAGAAAAACCAGTAAGCTTCCACTCCAAATGACATTATGAATCACCAATATGCCCATAAAACAACAAAAACCAAAATATTATTGTTATAGGCTTTTTTTCCACTGTTTTTGGCCTCTGTTTCCCGGGTCAACTGCTTGGAAGGCAGCTATGCTCACCACTTCCCGGCCAACGCACCAAAAAATATACTGTCCTGGTTTAGGACAAATTAGGGGAAATCTCCAAAAGGGAGCCCCCCAAAACAAAACAAACCTCCAACCACACCTCCCCCAACACCGGGTTCGGGAAGGAATTCCTCGGAGGAGCAAAGTGGAAAACAAAACCTATTTATTTACAAGTAACAAAAGAACACTCCCCAACACAAGAAAAGAAAAGAGACCAGACTGTGTTGTGAAGGGCGCTGAGCTTCTCTCGCAAGCTCCGGGTGTCCTGGAGCTCTCAGGTCAGGTCCGGAGCCGGTCCAGTATCTTCAGGGGAGGGTAAGAAAGAGGGGAACAAAAGAAAAGGGAAAAAAACAGCGCAAAAAGCAGAAAGCAAGCAAGCAAGCGGCTAGCCAAGCCAAGCAGCCAGAAGCCAAAAGAGAAAGTGCCTGGTCACACACTCCCTCCTCTCTTCCCCGCCCCGCCGCAGCAAGACAGCCGGGTGGGGGAAGAGAGAAAAGGCACAGCTGCCAGACACAACACACGATATTGGGATAAAGGCTGTCACCCCACAACAATAAGCAACATGAAATGCTTTCCTACTTGGCATCACCCTGTTGTCACCCTGTCTTCTGCTTAGTGGACTGTACTGGTAGAAATAATGACCCTGTGAAATGACAGTAGATATCTGGGCTGCACTGATTGACTTCAGAATGATGCATAAATGAGTGGCCCTCAGCACAGCACTGTTCATTTGCTCTGATATGCTACTTCTAAGATGTCAGGGTTAGAGAAAGCAGTGTAGAAATCACTTCTGGGGAACTTAGGTCAGTATAAGTGACTTTTTTCTGAGACAGTATCTTAGTTTCCAGGGTTGCTTTTAGTCAGATCCTGTTGCAGAGAAAACTTACTGCTGTTTTGTGCAAATAACCAAAACCATGGGAGTGATTCTGCACAAAATTTTCATAAAAACATAATAACATGGGATATTCTTCACAGCTTTAAACTTTACTCACATTCAAACCTAAGCTCTAGCAGATAATTGCATTTTGTTGACTGTAGAGAATAAAAAGAGAGCAGCAGAGAGGAAATGGAACAGAGGCCCTTTTCTAATACGCTGTGCAAATCATACAGTAAAACCCACAGCAAATCATTACTTCTCTTCTCTGGTAGTGCTGTATTCCCAGCTGCTGCACACTCTGCTCTAACATCACCAGAACTGCAGCTCAGAAGTTATGCTGGTGATTCTGATACCCCATCCCCATCACAACTTCACTCATGCTTTGAGGTAAGGGCACAGTGGAATGATTTCTGGGAGTGTTTACACCTAATAACTAATGTCTGGCAGATCAGCATGTGTCCTATTTAACACTGTCAACTTCAGTGGAACTGCTCACACACTGCTGGTCTTTCCTATACACAAAGAATTCTTATCCTAATTCTTAGTCTTTTTTCTTTCTTTTTTTTTTTGGAGGGGGGGTGGGTTAAAATTAACTGCCATTAAAATAATACCCCCAAACTGATGTATTTTCAAAACTGTAATTTTCCTGATACCCCTGTTGTCTTTGATACCTGTTCAACCTCCATGACTATGGGTTCTGAAGGATAACTTTCAACTGTATTCTCAGAACCCTGGGCTGAAGAAATGCTACCCATCTGCATTTTGAAGGGAAAGAGTCAATATTACACACAAGCTGATGGAAGGGTTTGTTTTCTGAGAATGGATTCTGTACTTTGTGCGCTGAATACCGTGTGAAACTTGCATTTATGCACAGTTTCCTCTCATCTAAAATATGTTGCAATTCTTGATATATTTATACTTACTTTCTTTCTCATTCCTGTATTTGTTTGAAATGATTCAGCTCATGAATTGTGTGACTCATGCACCATAACTGAATTTCAAACAGCCTTCCACCAGAGTGGGAGATATGCTTGCTTGGTTTTGTTAGCATGCCCAACTTGTATTGGTTTTGCTCTCTGACTACAAAGGCACAATCTCTAGAATCAAAATTTTCATTCTATGAATACTACCATAATATCATATGTTTTAATAAGATCACTTCAAACATATTTCATAAGCAGGCATTTCTATGCATGAATGAATTCTGTGCATTCTATATACGAATTTAAAAGTGGTACAAACAATAACAAGGTGACATGAAACAAACTGTTCTGTACATGTGGATCTTCACCTTTTCAAAATTTCTGTACATATCCTTATGCTTGCCTGTACTTTGCAGTGTATGCCTTAACGCTTTTCAAAAGACACTATTGATAAATATTTCTAGGTATCTGCCTAGCTTCTCTCAGCTCTTCTAGTCAACGAATAATATGCAGATGAATCATTACACTTTGGTTTTTAGTAAAAAAATAAGCTTTGGCATGTTTCACATGGAAGCGACAACCAATTGTAGGGATGGGAAGCCTTTGTGAAGATGCATCTCAAAGATCCAATTCCACACCCATCCCACAGTCTCCTCTCTACTCACTACCCTGGAAAGCATGGGAAAAGCTGTTCACCAGCTCCCACTGTTGAGCACACAGGTTGGCTTAATTTCATATTGAAAGGTTTCTGTCAGTCCCTCATGCCATGGGTACCTGGGTCATATGTGCTACATACCTGGTATTTCAGTTAATGCTTATTTGGGCTATACTGTTTAAAGAGAGAAACCACCTGCTTTCAATAGGACCACTAATTTAGCTGATCAAGGTCAGCGTTCAAATTCTGAAGCCTGTTTAATTCTGTAAGAAGACTGCAAGGTTATTTATGAACTGTCTTCCTTTTTTAGCTCCGGAAACTGAACACTATTTTGACAGTAAAGTCACAGCATCAAGGAAATTACTGCTCTCTTCTCAGATTGGAGTCTGGTAGCAGGTGAAAAGTAAATAAGCAGGGCTGCCTAACAGCAGAAACAATCTTGCTGAATGAATGAGAAATAGTACAGCCCAAGTTTCAGCAAGAATCCAAAGCACAAAATGTGTGGGGAGATGCGCGAGGGCGTACGCGGCCCTAGGTCCGGCTAGCACGAGGGGTGAGAAGGCCAACGCCCCTGCGCATAAGAAGCCAGCCCCCCTCAGCGTCTTGGCCTCAGGCTGGGCTGGAGAAAGAGCTCGGAGTGGTGCACGAGAGACGACAAAGGAGGTGACCACTTGCTGGGGGTGAACAGTTGGTTTATTGGGTGATCCGGAGGCACCAACGAGGAGGGGCACCAACCAGCAAAATGGCCCCGAACAGGGGGAGCGACAAGGTTTTATAGGGAAGGGGAGGAGAGAGGAGGGGAGCCCAGCTATCCAATGGGGAAACTCAAAAGGAGGTACTGAACATAACTGACATACACCAGAAACCAACGAATATAAAGTAAAGGAGGGGCCCCGGGACCACAGCCAACCACAACCCCCAGAGAGGAGAAGGTTCTCGAAACCTGGGAGGAGTGGGAGGTGATTGACTGTGCCCAGGGAGGAGAAAACATCCACTTATAAGGTGGGATGAGGGAGGAGCGGTTCTACAAACTGTAACATTAGCAACTAAAAATAGCATGGTAACCAGGCAACTTAACTGGCAAGGAGGCAGTGGCGGGAAAAACTGGGGAGAGAGGAACCATTTACAAAGAACAAAGGAGGGTACAGTACATAAAATGGGGGAGCAAACTGAGAAACTTAAAACACACTACAACATCTCCCCGTTTCTTAACAAATAAAATAAAGAAAACAGGAATGTCCGTATAACTCAAAAAGAGGATGTCCGCGGCCGGTCTTGCCAATCTTCGCCTTCTTCGAGCTGGAGTTCGCCAGCCCACAGATGTTCTTGGGGCGGCTCGGTTGACCCCTCCTCGTCTGCAGCTCCTTCGGCCTCTGAGGAGAGGTCCTCCAGCTTGAAAGGTTCCTCCTGGGGAATTGTGGCATGATTGGCAGCCATAGTCGTGGCTCTGGCTATTAATTTTTGGACCAAACCGCGGATCAACATGAACAGAACTAAAAGTACAATCAAACTCAAAACAATCTTAGAAACTGATTCTAAAACTGAACTGGCCCACCCGCTGAGGCCCCAACCATTGAAGATGTCTCCTAGCCAGTCTGATGTTTCCTGTTTGACCTGATGGACGAGGTCTTGTAGTCTTTTTATTGAGTGCCTGGCGTCCTCGGCTCTGGAGGACAGGTTCATGCAGCAGAGGCCCTCAAACTCCTCACAGTGATGGTGATGAAGCAGCAATAGAAAATCTATTGCTGCCCTGTTCTGGAGTGTCGCCTGCCTTGTTATTTCCTCGTCTGTAAGGAGGTCGTATAGCGCGGCTGAAGTAAGATTGGCTTGTTTAGCCACCCAACACTCTAGGCGGCCCAATTCACCTAGAGATTTGGCTACCGATACCCAAGGCAACAAGATGGTAAAGGCGACCGACTTTGAATGTGACCAATGAGTAATTTCATCATCACAGTCCTCGGTGAGATCTTTAAGATCTCTTTTGGATCTAGCCAATTCGGATGTGATGTTGGTCTTTTTCCAATTGATAATTTGGGTGACGTTGGGGGTAAACAGCGTCAGCCGGCCCAAGGTGCACGGCCCTCCGACCAGACCAGAGGGGATGCCTGCCCACGCTCGGTCGCCACAAATCAAAAACACCCCCCTTGGAAGGGCATAAGGGGTCCGCTTGGTGGTGGTAGGGCCGACGATCTTCAAAACGGCCCGACACCACCGGTCCGCTTGATATTCTTTCTTTGTTTGCAGGACCACCTCAGTGCCCTTCTCTATGGGGGTAAGTGTATAATCAAACTGAAAACAAATAGTAGAATTGGCGGAACCGAGTAAATGTAATTCTGTGGGCTCGGAGGGCGCAGGATCCAGCCTCGCCACTCCGTCTCTCCAGGCGTTACTGGGTTCAAAACCAGGAAGGAAAGTAAGGCTCCGGGCCAAAATAGGGTAAAGGGCGGACTGAAAGGCAGGGGGGAACTCTCCTGGAGAGAAAGGGATCCCCACAAGGCAGGACGACATCGGGTCCTCTGCAGTGCCGGTGTTCAGGCAGATGCTGTCCTGTCCTAGCAATTGAGCCAAGGCACGCCAGACGTTAACTTTTGGCTGGGGAATGACCCACGGCTCCGTAGGTGGCAGAAGGAGTCCGCAGGTCGTCAGCATCATCAACATCAGACAAGGGTTGGGAGCTAGCGTTGTCAATGCGGGGGCCATTCGGGGAGATGCAACTGAAATGAAAAGAGAGTCGTAAAAGTATATGGAATTCACAGAAATGGTTCCTCTCCAAACAACCAATTTAAATAAAACATACAAGGGGTAACGGTTGGAACTGGAGGGGAATAGGAGGAAAGATGGTGCAAGAGGTCAAGGGGTGGAGGAGAAGCTGGAGGAGAGGGTTCTTCAGAAACAGGGGGAAGCTCAGGAGAAAAGGAAGACGGTTGGTGGTGTTGCTTCCTCCGCCGACGCCAACATGCTTGCCGGACCTGTGGTACTGCCTCTGTCTTGGTCCTCTGCTTTGGGACGAAGGGCCTGACCCACTTAGACGGGACCCACTTGGGGCCTGAGGGAGTGGACATGCAAGCGTATCCCCTCCCCCAAGTCACCAAGTCAAAGGGGCCCTCCGTCCGCCAGGTCTCCGGATCTTTTACAAGAACCGGCGGCCTGGCTTTGGGTTGCAGCTGCTGGTGACTGCCGAAATGCCGGACCACTGGAGGATTTTGGCTGTCAAAAGAGCAATTTAGAAAATTGAGGGTGTACAGAGCTCTTGACAGCCGGACGTGGGGGGTCTCCACCTTCATTGCCGGTTGTTGTCGGGACAGGGTCTTTTTGAGGCTCTGGTGGGCCCTTTCCACCATGGCTTGGCCTGTCGGGGAATAGGGGATGCTGGTTTTATGGACTATTCCCCATTGTTGCAGGAAGCTCCGCAGCTCCTTGGAAGTATACGCAGGGCCGTTATCTGTTTTTAGGGCCCTAGGGATGCCCAAGACAGCGAATGCTTGAAGCAGATGCTTCTGAACATCCACTGCCTTTTCACCTGTGTGGGCAGAAGCGTAGATAGCCCCGGAGAAGGTATCGACTGAGACATGGACGTAACACAATCGACCGAAAGATGGGATGTGTGTTACGTCCATCTGCCACACTTCACAGCTTACCAGCGCTTGGGGGTTAACCCCCGAGGCCACGGTAGGCATTTGGTCATGCTGGCATTGGGGACATGTGGCCACAATCGCCTTGGCCTGCTCCTGCGTCAGATTGAATTGACGAACCAGGCCAGGCGCATTTTGATGGAACAGTTGGTGGCTGATCTTAGCCTGACCGAACACATCAATACAACAGGGAGAGTAAATTTCTTTTTTTTTTTCTTAGATGTCTGATGGATACCTGCTGTTGTTTCAGTGTGCCTCGTAACATTTGCTATGAATGAGTGCTTTAGGCTCCTCAAAGAATGTACTCTAGATAGTATTTCAAAGAATATCCTGAGACCACAGTGTGGCCCTACTGGGGGGTGAGGAGTGGGAGAGGGATGAACCCACAACATCACCACGACCATACCATTAAGCTTCTCAAAAACTTAATTATTTCATATATGCATGTATATATGCATGTTTCATTCAGACAGACTTTGAAAAGTTCTTGCCTTACTGATACCCAGAAACTATCAGAAACATATTTGAACTTAAGGGAAAGCCTGCAAATGCGGTTTTCTCAAAGTCTTGGCTAGGCTGCACCTGGCTTTTCAAAATATCAAATTTAAAACAAAACCACAAGCAATGGCAGGTTTGGAAAGAAGAGTGGAAAGGGTCTTATAACCAAGAGAATGAAAGGAAAAAGAGGTACAGGTGTAGGGAAAAGACTGATAAGTATATAATATTTCTGTTAATAGAAATCTACTAGTGAAGTGAGTTGCTATGAGGTTTAAAAGCCTCAGAAGAGTAGAAGAAAATTCACTCTTGGTATTGCACAGTATCAGAAGAGCAGAAATGGTAAACTAGCTGGTGAGAAGCTTGGAAAATCTGTTCTATGAAGACTATCCCGCCAATAAGTAAATAAATAAATAAATAAATACCCCATTTACTGTGAAAAAATTGTAGATTTTTGTGGCTTCTTTGTCACTTTCTGATTACGTGTAGCTTTTTTATTTTTTTCTTAAGAGTCAGCAATAAAGGATTCAATCTGTTTCCTCATGGATGCTCCTGCAAATGCACAAAAATGTTTTTTGAGAAATACGTTTTGTTCTGAAATGTATCAGGGAAGAAAAATTCAGCATCTGTTGTATACATACTGTGAATAAATGCATAAAAAAGATGCAAATATGAATCTAAATAAACAGCTATAGAGATTTGAAGAAGTGTCTTCCTCCATGCCTGAGAAGTGCTAGTCTAGTACACTAGTTTTAGGAATTTTGTTTCTAAATAATCAAGTTGTACTTGAGGATTAATTACTTAGCCTGTCTTTGTATTGAGAGAAATGGTATGCAATTAATTTAAATGATTTGGCATAGACTTTCTGGAAGGGTCTTTACTTAGGTGAGTTCTTTAAGCAGCATGCTAACGACCAGCCTGCATGGTCAGTCATTCACTAACACCTCAAGCGTGGAGCAGAGCTACAGGAGGAATCACACTGCTCGAGATGTGTCTGAGTAATCACCACGAGCTACCAGTGGGCTCCTGTTAGGGAGCTGATGGGTCAGAAATGGGGTGCTCCCTACCCTGACATGCCCTGACAGATGTTTTTTCCATCTGATGGTGCTCAGCCCATGTGAGTTGCTCCTCCAAGCTGCTGTCTGTCCAAGCAAGCACCAGGTGACAGCGATGGCCCAGCATGAGGGGTGTGCCCAGCCACCACTGCCTCAGCAATGGCCACAGAGCTGGGCTGGGAGAGACAGAGAGGCTCACACAGCACTCAGACCTCCTCCGAAGGCAGCCATGTGGAGATATCCAGTGGCGATGAAGTCTTGCATTGCCTCACTCCGTAAAGGGTAAATTTCACACAGACTTTGCAGCCAAATGGATTTCATTTCCGCAGTCATGAATGTGGTGCCTTCCACCAGCTCTGCAATCACTTTCAACTTAAATAAATTGAAGCAGGCAGCAGGGCAGGGGAAATTAAACTAGCAAAGGAAAAAAATTATTTAAACAGACTGGAACAGTCACTGCTGCCTGCTAGCAAATGTTTTTCTAGTCTTTTATCACCACATACAATCCCTAGTCCCATGTGATTAGCAAATTCATCTTGAAACACTGGTGTTGCTTGACTGCAGTTGAAAAATTAAGTGGTATCTTTAAATTCTTGTTCCTCAATTCAGTGAAAAGGGATGTTTTGCAGCACTTGGATTTTGGCTTATATAATCAGGCTGCACATTTCCTATCACATTCAACACCTTGCAATCTCCTGTGTGCCGACTGTGCACAGCGCAGTGATATGTCTGGAGGTAATTATTTCTGTCACCTACATAAGGGCGACAGATATGAGAGTTATCTCATGCTTACCTTTTTGTATACTTTTAAATGCCTGGCTGGTTTATTTTATACACAGGAACACATTTTATTCTAATAATTTGTTCCTGAAAACAAATGCTAAGGGAGACAGATATGAAAGAAATGGGCCAGATATACTGTATTTATTCAGAAGTCTCTGAGAATTATTGGGAATGCTACAATAGATGGAAAAAGAAAAGATGAAGCAAATGCATTCTTTTAATGACATAAGGGAGGAGCCCAGGAAAAGAATCCTAGAAATATTAGTGAATGAAAATGGAAAGCCAAATCCGTGCCCCTTATTGCAGCTTGAAAGAAGGAAAAGGGAGCAGTTCTGGTCATGTTGTGAGTCCCACCCGCCAAGTCCTGCAAAGAAAGCAGTAAGATACCGTCTCCCTAGAAAAAGCCAGTCTGCATAGTAATCGCTTATGCCATGGAGGTGACACCATTACCTGGGGACACAAGGATAATGTGGCATGTGCAGAGAGGAAGATGCTGTGAGGCAGCCACCATCCCTGCGAGCATGCAAGGGGCAGTGTCAAGGTGGAACAAATCACCTCTGCTTGCTAGTGGGTAAGCCTGCAGGATGCAGGGCAGGGGCTTCATCTCAGCAGAGTCAGCATGATGATAGCTGAGTGAACAACACTGATGGTTCTGATCACTGGAGGGCTAGTGAAAGAAGGGACACTTGTGCCAGAAGGACCTAAATCCATTAAATCCTACCTTAGGTTGTAGAGGAACCCCCACTGGCAAGGTGTCATTTTTCTTTGTTTTGTGCTGTGGATTCTGCAAGTTGGTTTCTTTGCTTTTTGATACGTTATCTAGATTTTACATCTTGTTTCACAGCTGTATGAAAACCAACAATATCTTTTGTTCCACTTCAAGCATGTAATGTCTCCTATAAGCTTTGTTATCACTAAGATCTCATCTCAGGCCCTGTACCTGCTCTCTGCACAGAGGTGAGCTTGGGAGCAAAGGGCAGTGAGAGAGGACAGTAACAAGGAGAAGCCCACATCTGGGTGGTGTTCATTTTACAGACTGAAAACTGCTGCCTAGGGCTTTCCACTGTGATTACTAGAAAGGGCCAACCTGAGGGATCTGAAGTACGCAGAGCAGTGTGTGATACTCCATTTGTAGCTCCATTCTGGCCCAGGTGACTTCCATTTGGCCTTGAAAACTTTGCAAGCACTGGCTGTGATCAAAAGTCCTCCACAAACAGGACAAGTAGCGTGGCTCATGAAGCTGTACTTCTGCCAAGGTGGTCTGGCAGACTCTAGTAGCAGAAAATAATGTAAAAGGTACAATTTATTGTGCTTTGAAAGTGAGGCAAAATCCTTAAAGTCACAGCCTGAGGTAGAATCATGCTCTACTCCTTGTACATCAGAAATGGAGAACATGGTACCACAGGGCAGGCGAGGTTCTTTGAGGCAGGACCTGTGACCAGGTGCTAGTCATTAATTTTCTCAGCCCTTTAGAGCTCTCCATTCTCTCTCCTAGTGTTACATTTGATCACTAACAGCTCCACAGCTGAGACAGAAACATAAAACTATACATGAGGCACAAACACATCTTTCAAAATCTATTTCAGGCATGACCAAGGAGGGTCATTTATATTAACTGCAAAATTCTGCAAGATTATTATTAGGTAGGGCATTAATATTTCAGCCATGAGCTTGGAAAAAAATAACATTTGGAAAATCCTTTTGTTGCTTTTCATAATCAGTAGTTTCCCAAAACAAGAGAAAAAGGTATGATCAGCCGTTTCACTTCACTAGCAGAATCTCTTCAGGTATAATATATCGAAAAATTTTAATAAGTCTACATTCAGACCACTCCTAGAGATAAACAAAAGGTTATTAAAATCACTGCAAATGATCCTTTATCAGCATAGTAAGACTTTGTCCAAATATTAAAAAGGTAAATAACATTTGGATTCTACCTTGTGTGACAAGCTAAAAACTCCATCTGCAGAGATGGCAGGATGCTGTCAGCCCAGGATGTTTCACACAAAACTAGGCCCAAGTAGAGCATCTGTAGGCTCTATATTGTCTTGGATGAAGCGAGTTGAGTTGTCTGTGTTCAGAGCAGCTATGCACATTCAAAAATAAAAGTAAGAATAATAAAAATGCTACATGTGATTGGTTTTAATAGGTGAAGAGGAGTATTCTGAGTTCACCAGGGACACCAAGAACAACCTAAGAAATAAGATTAGCCACCATTTACAATGGTGTTCCCAGAAAACCAAGGAGGTAAGGAAATTTGTTGTGTTGTCCTTGTAGACTGCTGTGCAAGCAAAGGATGCAGATATTTGACTGGCACCTTTGCCTGGTGAGCACACTCAGCTAACTCCAAAAATCCGCGTGCTTCTCTTTTCATCTGGAGTCTCCTTGCATTTTACAGATCTGTAATTGTCCCTGAACTGCAAAGACTTCACAAATTTCCAGGTAACTGTATCAGACTTGGGGAATGCACCATGAAGTAAAAAATTATGAGAACACAAGGATTACTTTGCTCTCAAGGAGTGCCACCGTATTAAAATCAATCATATGAATGAAAGGCTTTTGACAAATGAATAATTCATATGCGCTTAATTAATGAATGCATTTTCAAGACAGGCTTAGTACATTTTCCTGTGTTAGCCATCAGCACACGAGCAGAGCTGTAACAGCTCTGCCATCTTTGCTCCCTATAGTCATGATTCAGATTTGGAAAGAGGATACAATTTGCATAGCACTTGTGCCTCAGTGAAAGGATTACTTTTTTTATTTAGTAATCAAAATAATGCTGCATACATATTACTGTTTTCCTCCCTCCCCTCCTCCCCTTTGCAAGACACTAGGAGCAAAACAACTGTTACTTCATAAACACTCCAACTACTGTGGTGAACAGAGATGACATTTACATAAATGGATTGCAGTGCAGTTGTTGAACATACACAGGGATGATTCTCTAATCCCATTTTAATTAGATGGATGTTGCAAGCATACAAAAAATTACAAGCCTCGATCCCTGTGGTGATGCCATACTGGCAAGGAATCAATCACCACGGCCTCGGTTGCCATGGAAACTGATAGGTCCTGTGCCACCATCTAAGTGCTAAATGATTGGTGGTGTACTCCGAACACAGGGAGAGCAATGAGTTTTTATATCCCGTCCAGCAGCTGTGCCAGAGAGTTAATTAAAAGCAGAGAACATGAAATAAATCTAAATCTGTGAAGAAATGAAATGTACAGTACAAATTGAATTCCTGTGTTGGACAGAAATTAATATGCAGCACAAACCACATAGCAGCCTGAATAAGGAGCAGCTGTGAATCCTGGGAACTGGTACCTCCGTGGCAGCTAAAACCCAAATGTGGAGGGAGCCTCCTTATTTTGTTACCTAAACAAGATTTTCCTTCAGTGCTTGTGTGGACTGAAGCATGCAAATGCATCCTCTAATGTTTGCTGAAAAAGCAGGAAGGACAAAGCTTAACCAGGAGCTAATTAGCAACTGCAGTTTATCAGTTGTGGACACGATGTAAGTAAATGTTTGCACTGCTGTACTCAAATTCACCAGACAACCTCTCTGAAAGTCAGTGTGGCTTTTTTGATAAGTTGTGAATTTCAAATTCATATTTCAAGTATCACAATTCCAGTAGCAAACCCCAAAAAAGCTTTTATCACAAAAATATTAGCTCTGCATAAAATATTTTTGGTGGGATGGGATGCAGCTGAGGCACAGATTCCCACAGCCTCCTCTGAGGGCTTTCCTCTTCCTCAGCCCTACTGTTTAGGAGGCAGATTCCTGGGACTGGAACAGCACAACTCCATTCTGGAAAGATGTTTAGATGCTGTGGTGTGTTCTTAAGTTCGTTAGTTTGCTCCCCCCATTTTCTGTATTACTTCCTGCTGCTACCCTGCCAGTTATGTTGCTATGGAAATGAAACTGCTCCTCCCTTGGTTTCTCTTATAAAGTGAAAGTTGTTTCCTCCTTGGGGTCAGTCAATCACTCTTTTTCTCCTCCCAGGTTTCGAGAATTTTCCTTTCTCTGGGAGGTATGGTTGGCTGTAGCCCCGGAGCCCCTCCTATGATTTATAACAGTTGGTTACTTTAGTGTATCAGTTATGTTTCGTACCTCCAAATGTGTATTTCTATTGGATAGCCGGGTTTCCCTGCCTTCTTCCCCCCTTTTCCCTTAAAACCCTCTCCTGCCCCTTGTTCGGGGCCATTTGCTGGGTGTTTTCCCCTCTTTGTTGGTTCTTCTGTAATAAACCGACAGTTTTACCCCCAGCAAGTGGTCGCCTCCTGATTCGTCTCTCACCGCGCTGCTCCGAGCTATCCCCCCAGCTCAGCCCGAGGCCAAAGCCGCCGAGGGGGGCTGTTTTCTGATGCGCAGGGGCCCTGGCCTTCGCCCCTCACCAGATAGCCGGATTCCAGGGCTGTTCACGCCCCCGCGCATTTAACCACTTACACATGACACACATGCCAAGTGGGCAAAGGCACCAAAGTTGAACTCACTCCTCTGTGCACAAATGAAATTAAGGAGGGAATGAGGAAGTCTCCTTCCAGCCCCAGAAGCAAGTCTGTACTGGACAGCCATCTTTGAAACAACAAAAATTACTGTAACACTGTCTGAGATTTTTAGGTGATTTACATCTTTATCAAACCTTTTATGTTCAGTGATTTCCTGTTAGCCTCTTGGGTCAGCCTGGTTAGTTGGGATGATGGATGGGTGTTGGTAATTTTTTTCCCTGATTTCTATCCTTTCTTTTTTCTGCTGTCAGCTCTTCCAGCTGATGTCAGCCGCACCAAAGTCTGAGGATTTTTCTCACACCTCTGGAATGACACACTGCGGATGCTGACAGATCATTAACATTCAAACCAGTTGTGCTAGATTCTTAGAAAGAAATCTCTTAAATGATTGTATTGATATTCAAGCCATAAGATTTATCCCAAAGGAAGCAGGGACCATGCAATGGAAGTGCATCCTGCTTGTACTCCTCTTTCAGTCTGAGCTAGAAAGGCACCATTTGCTCCTGCAACCTGTCAGACAGAGTCCAGGCCTCGGCTGAGAACTGGTCTAACGCAAGAAAAGTTCTTCCATTCTTGTCTAAGTGTAATAAATCTTATTGATTTACCATCTTTTCCTAGAGCCCATAGGAAAAAAAATATGTTTTTAAAGGTTTGCAAGCTTTTCTAACAAGAAAATATGTCTAATACTGCAGATTTGCGGTGAGATAAATATATTTCTTTTGTAACCTTCCTTCCTTCCTTCCGCCACTTCCACCACTTCCGCCACTTCCTTCTGCCTCTTCCGCCACTTCCACCACTTCCTTCCCCAGTGCACAGCTGGCAGGTTCTAGTTACTGCTAAAATATTTAAAACAAACCAAAAGACACCCAAACACACACTTTTACCCCCAAATCAGGAGCAGTTTGATGTCCCCAGTAGGAGCTGGAACCTGAGAAAGGCCTCAGCCAGCTGTGAGAGGCCCCTGGGTGCAGCAGCTGTGCTCCCGGGATGAGACAGCACTCACTGCCTCCTTCATGGCCTGAGCACACACAGGGATGCTGCACCACATGGGGGTGTGCATCATTTCCATATTTCCTCTCCATCGGAACCGTTCAGTTGGATACATGAGAAACCCTCCCATTTTCCTTTCCTGAGATGGCAATCACTGAAGTGGCTTCCACAGAACTCAATGAATTATCAACTGGAAAAGCAGGGTCAGATACTTCACAGGTGAAAATTCTGCTGCTTTTCAGCTCAGCTGCAGAAAAGGAGTGGTGAAAGTACATTTGTGTGGTAGATAGACTGCAAAAAAGGGAAGAAAAACAGGGATGCAGCAACAGCATGAATGCATAATAAAAGGGAATGAGAACACCAGCAACATAGCCATGCAATGGAATCTCTTCTCACTCCATTTTTACTCCAGTTTCAATGAGATTGTGGGTGATTGCTGGGAATTGAATTAGCATGAGAGAAGCCTTCAGCTTGAAACCACTCATGGTAAATTTCACAGCAAAATTAACATTCAGTAAGGGAGTCACATGGAACTGGTCAAGGTGAGGACACCACAACTGTGCCTTCCAGACACACTCCACATTCACAGTTCTGCAGAAACACTAAACTAAGCCAAACTATGTACATCTTTCATAATTCATGAGTCATAGATATCAAAGCAGCTGAAAACTCCTTTATAGTGACAGATTATTCTCATTTAACCCATCCCTGTACAATCAGCTTTTTGTATGCCTAGTATGACTTCCCACGTGGAAATCCCTCCTTAAAACATCTACTGAGTGCTTTTCTCCATTGGCCTATCCAAAGAAGGACTCCAAACTATTCCCAAAGAGAATTATTCAAATGGAAAAACTAAACAGTGAACAAAACTAACAGAAATTAATTTCCAGGGTTTTGAATGGATATGCTCTCTGTGCTTCTTCAGTATAAATCTTTAAAACATTAACAGGCAATGTAATAGATCTTCCACATTTTTAGACAATCAACATACCTGAAAAAGACCAGAGAATGTTGTGCTAATAACAGGACATGCCAATATCATATGTAAAATATTATGAAGTCTATTTAATTTTACATGTTCAAAAACTACTTTCTTCATAAGTGTTTTGGTGAAGGCTCCCTAAGTTATGTAGCACTTTCCATAAGTACCCCTAAGAGCATTTTAAGAGCACACCTTTCAAGACAGCTATTTTTCTTGATCCCTTTTCAGACTGTTAGTCACTCTGGCCTATCTTAAAAAAAATCTAGAAAGATGGAACTTTCTGTCACTCCTATTCAAAATCAGTTTCTTTTTATTTAACTTCAGAAGATTTTTTTTTTCAGTTTAAAGACTGTAGTAAAGAGATCTTACGCCAAATCATAGTTTTTTTCATTAATTTAAATATTTAAAATCAAGAAGATCTCACCCTTTCCGCATCCATATGGAGAGGAAACCTTTTAGTGCTGAAGAAAAGAAGCTGAGAAGTTGAAAAATGATTAAGCTATGTCCAGATGCCCTCTTTCATACAGTGAAAAAAATTTATGCAAGGATTCAAAACATGAATAGCAGAACAATATAATAGGATGAATATATCAAGAAAAAAAATTACAAAGGGAACATGTCTAAATATGAAGAACTGCAGTACTAGTATCTGAAGTCAAACAGCAGACCTCAGGGGAGAAAGAAGGACTATGATTTTCAAGATTTTTTAATATGATTCCTGTTATTCGGCTTTGAAGATAAATCCAGAGTCCTTAAGCTGATAGGTTAAACTGCAAAGCAGTAGGGTCTAAATTAATAACCTTGTTTTAACAGCCCAAAGTCATAAGATGGTGTCAAAGTCTGCTCCCTGTTACACCTGTTGAGCCACCAGAAAATTGCAGAAAAATCATCACTTTTATCAACTACTCTTCCTGTTAGTTCACAGTTGCAAGCTAATAGTTCACAGCTAACAAAGCTAAATTGATTTTTGGAAATTAGGCTACCTTTTGTTGACCTCCAGCAGCTCTACATGGTATGAGCTTTGTTCTGATTTCAGCTGATTGAATATAGACTTTGTCAGAGATTTCTGACTTGCCGTAGTGAAGATGTAAATGAAGTAATATTCCCTCCAATTCAACTCTGGAAAAGAATATGGAGAAAGAGAAAGAAATGGATTTTTCACCGCTCTGTCATGGACAACTCAACTCTTCTACCATGTTAGCTTTATATGGTATCTGTCTCCTCATGTGCAGTCCTTACTAGCAATAGTTTAAGATTCTCTTTGCAAAAAAGCCACAAAAATTTGAGATTTTTTAAGAGCAAATAGTAATTTCCTTTGACACAAAAAAATGTGGCATTATATTCTGAAAAATCCCAAATAATAAACCATGAAATTAAAAAATATAAGGAACACAAGTATTGAATAAATTCCATCAGAATTCTCCACAGCAAAAGGTTAACCTTTTGCTTATTAAAAGTACCATTAAGCACCTTTTTCTTTCATATAATTAGTAACAAACTGTGGGATCCCAAGTGACCACGAGCAGGAAAATATGTGATAATGAATTTATACATTTTTCTATTTATTTTGTTAATTATTTTCATTAGTTTCTATTGCGTTATTAAAGCTCATAGTCAGAGCATCTGGCAGCATGTCAGATGTAAACATATCTTCATGTTCTTTATGTGACAAAAATCAAATATAGCTTGAATTGAATGAATATGAAACTTTGCTGCCAAGGGCCTGCCAGGAATGAACCCAACCCACATTTTTGTTGCTGTTGGAACTGACGCCAGCTGGCAATGCACTCAGCAATAAGGTGCTCTGTTATTAGCTTTTTTAGAAGTATCCACCAGCGTCCAACACTTCAGGGAAACTGAATGGCAGCATGGTAGACTCTGTCAAGGTATCCTATCATAACAAAGACAAATCAGTCAGCATGCAGAAACTGACTGTGTGTGCTGCTAGAGCTGGTGGCAAGTGGTATGGAAAGCACTTTGGCTTTCATTTCTTTCTGCTGAGATTTCTCCTAATTTTTTTTGCATTTTTAAAAGAATTAGAAACTCATCTGCATTTTAAAATCTCCAGCTGCAAGAACATCCAACAACATTTTGGAACCCTGACCTCTTATCCCTGAGTTCACAAAATCTGTTCTGCTATCATTTATTTTGCTGGGTATTTCGAATGGCTAAGGTCTTCCACATGTCCAATCCTTTATATTTTGCGTAAAGATAACAAATACAGAGCAGCCTAGTTCTAAAAGACCCAGCAGTCTGACACAGTGATAGTCTTAAACAACCCTGTGGAAGCCTATGACACTGCCATAAAAAGGTCTTCAGCTTCTCCAGCTGAATCAGGAATGTGCATTTCTTAAAATATGCATAGAATAAAGTTTCAGAGTATTGTGTGTGCACTGCAGTTATGAGGTGATCATTGACTTCAATTTAAGTTTTCCAAGGTCAAATGGAAGTTTAGCTAGAAATTTGCATCAAATAGAAAACTGGATTTCTAATAAGGAAGGTCTTTTAAAAGCTTTTGTAACTTTTGGCAGTGATATACTATATACTGCAGGCTCACTGTGTCTCCTCAGCAGGTCATATATTTTCCTTTATGCTCAGCTGAGTGGAGCTAAGATCAATTTTTAAATCACATTGCTATATTATCCATCTTTACTGTTGCAGACAAGGTAGATAATTGTTTGCTGTTTTAGAGATCCTTGTGTTACAAAGCTAAATCCTTTTCCCAGAATTTTATTTTAAGTCTCAAAATTGCCACTGTTTGCTACTTACAGGATGTTTGTGTATATAATTTCCACAAAGAGGGTCATAAGCGCCAACATCAACATATATTCATACATACTCAAACACAAATAATAAAGTATTTATCTTGTATTTCTTATTTTAATAATAGAGGTTTAGGCAAGAGGTTTTCTTCAAAGCAATGGGGAATTTGGTCACTCATACAAACAACTAAGAAAGGAAAATAACCATGAAAGGAAGATCTGTGTCCTAACTAAACAAAATTTATAGGAAAATACAACGAAGATCTTTTACAGGAATATAAAGCACATTATTAATTCAGAAAAAAAAAAAAAGTCATTCCTGTGTTTTACTACATAAAAAAGGTGAAATACTGCTGTTTTACTACATACAAAAGGTGAATTCTTATTGATACATCTTCTGCAGGAATATGTTTCATGTCTGTGAAAACAGATTTGTTCCTGTGCTTTCTCTTCTATGAAATTATTCAATTTTATATCAACATATTGCTGCTCAGCAAGTCACTGCTCTTTCTGTGTGTGAGTATGGGACTGAATACACACTGTCACACATAAACCTTTCATGGCAAAATTTTTGCTGTTCCTCCACAAACTGATATTGTCAGCTTCTGGAAAGTTTTCCAGGTTGGAGGTATGTCTCTGGTACAATGATCCTCAGGAGGAGCCATGGCTATTTACATCTGGCCAGCAGCAGGAGTTATGACCTCTGTACGCCACCTCAGGTCTTCTGCCAAATATCTATGCCAGATAGCAAGAGGTCCATGCTAGTCTCTGCTCATCTTATTGGTTTCTTTGTTGACTTGTTCTGGAAGAAACACATGAACATCATCTGCTTTTCAGTCTCCCCCTATCTCAGAGTCTGAGGAGGCATTTTAGTCCTACAAGTGGCTTTTGATTGCCTAGCTAAGCATTCAGTACAAACCTCAAACCCACCACTCCGGTAATGCCACACAATGTTCAATTTGATTTGTCTCTCTCCTGTTTTATGTTTATTTTGTAGTATATCCAGCACATTGCTTTTGCTGATACTTAACCAGCTGCAAGCTATTTATAGAAATTACTTGATGAATTTGGACATTTTCATCAAACAAGTCCATCTGTGATTCTGCATTTCATTTTCTTTGTAAGGTGCCATGGTTAAATATTCTTCAGCCTAATACCAGGGAGAACTTAAACAATCTGACTGGAAATCATGCAACTAAATTTTCTCAGATCATGCATATGTCCAATGTGGTGTTATTTCAGAGGCAGCAGCCACTGTCGATCCATTATGCCACATGCAAAGAAAAAGCAAATAACAAGTACTGCTGGAACAGAAAGAAAATCACTCAAGAGTATAAGGATTTAGCAAGGCCTTCTGTCTGGAAGTCTGATACAAAAGACCCAGATATTTCAGTAGCATCACTGATATCCTATAATAATATTGTGCAGATGAGGAAAAAAAGGCACAAAACAGGAGCTCCAGCTACAATGTGGTACTCAAATGAGAAAGAGGCATATTAGATACTAGAGTCATTATTTGCCAAAAATTTCCTTTTCTGTAATAGGAGGAACATGCTAAGTGAAATTCCCAAATCATGCAGATGGCTACTCTAACATAGAGCTGGGTTCCTTTCTGACTTAAAAATCTGGTTTGGCTTTATTTTTTTTCTAAGCATAATCTTATCAATATACCAGATAAGACTGAGGTTTTTAATGTCATTTAGCTAATTTAGCAACTGAAATTGTCTATTCTTAAGCTTTGGAGATGTGATAGGAAAAGGAAAAAATATTGCCTGTATTTTTCTTCCTCTAAAGGAAAGATATCTTCTTATATTACAGTGGAAAAAAATCCTGAAAGGCCTTTACAAGTGACCTAGGAGAGCCCCAAATCAGTACCTTCATATGAAGCATATGAAAATATGGCAAAAAATGTAGCCATTTACAATATTTTCTAATGCTTTTGCAGATGCTGCTTAATTTCAAGTTTAAGGACAGATGTCACTGACATAACTGACACTATGGGAATTTCCTTATCAATGGAAAAATATATTAATGATATTTTTTGCATAAGGCACAAAAAAGTAACAGAACAGCATCAAATCTTTTTGAGTTTCTAGTGATGTCAGTGGAGGAATAGAGAAGATTTTAAAAAAATTAATACTAAACTATTATTATTATTATTATTATTATTATTATTATTATTATTATTATTATTATTATTATGTTGCTATACAGAATAACCATGTCTATAATGAAGTGTAATTTCACCTCATAAGGATCATATTTGAATTGATCACATTTGTGGCCACTTTTTGACAGAAAGTAACATTGTGCAAGTCATTACATGTTGCCAGAACAGCTCACATTATGCCCTGCATTTTGTTCCAGGTTAAGAACAGAAATTTCTCCTCATTTCCTTCACTTGTGATGCTTGTTTTATACCTTCAGTTCCTACCTCCCATTCAATATTCCCAGTTTTGGCTGTATATGAAGGTGTTTGACCTGAGTAAGAAGCACCATGTTTAAGTGGAAATAATTCAGGCTGTGTCAAGTTTATTTTAATCCCTCCCTAAAGATCCCAGATAAATCTGACCACTACTCAAGTTTAAGTAGCAAGCAGAGTAGCCAAGGAAAATGAAAAATAAAGAGGCCTAGAGAAGCACAGTAACATATTGATGTTATGCCAAATACTCTGAGCCAAATTCTTCATGGAAGTACTCAACTGTGGAGTTACACTAGAGAAAACTTTACTCAGCATTCTCTGATTACGGGAAAATTCAGTTCTAGAGCCAGGGATCAAATCGCTGACCCAAGTATAATAAAGAGGCATGGAATGGCAAGGACTGAATAAATGAAGATTGAAACTCATTGACTTGTACTATCCTGAAAGTCAACCTGCCCTTGCAAAACTTTATTCAAATATTGCAGGAGTTTAATGTACATATTTGGAGATCTCAAATCATCTGTACAAGAAGATAAACTGTAAATTTACTGAGGGTGCAAATAACATTATTGAAAAGAAATTGTGACAGAGGAAGAAAATGGGTTTTTTTCAGGCACAGTGCTGCAGGATCTGCAGAGTAGCTATTGCAGACTTTAGAGTTAAGACACAATGCAAAGGCACAAAGAAATGCAAAGGCACAAAGGAAAATCACTGGACCAGCTTCCTCTATAGGGAAAAAAATGCACTGGGTTTTGAGGACATAGGTAGAATGTCTCCCCAGAAATTATTGATTTAGGAATGGATTTATATAGTAAGGTATCTTTCTCTCTCTTTCTTTCTTTCTTTCTTTCTTTCTTTCTTTCTTTCTTTCTTTCTTTCTTTCTTTCTTTCTTTCTTTCTTTCTTTCTTTCTTTCTTTCTTTCTTTCTTTTTCTTTCTTCCTTCCTTCCTTCCTTTCTTTCTTTCTTTCTTTCTTTCTTTCTTTCTCTCTTTCTCTCTTTCTCTCTTTCTCTCTTTCTCTCTCTCTCTCTTTCTCTCTTTCTCTCTCTCTCTCTTTCTCTCTCTCTTTCTCTCTTTCTCTCTTTCTTTCTCTCTTTCTCTCTTTCTCTCTTTCTTTCTCTCTTTCTCTCTCTCCTTCTCTCCTTCTTTCTTTCTCTCCTTTTTTCTTTCTCTCCTTCTGTCCTTCTCTCCTTCTCCCTTTCTCCCTTCCTTCTACCACTTCATTCCACCATTTCCTTCCTCTGTTTCTCTCTCTCCATTCTGTCCGTCCATCCATACTTCTGTCCTTCTATCCTTCAGTCCTTTTAAATTCTTCCTGTCTGTTGCAAAACCATGGAAAACCATCAAGGCAAGAGGGTTAATGTTCCAGCTCCTGTGGGTGGAATCAGTTGCACTTTGTAAAATGCAACAAGAAGCAATAAAACTGGAAAAGCATAAGGCTTGGTCTGAAAAAACGAAAGACAACTCTTCTTGCCAAGAATAATTGAACAGAGTACATATATCTTCCCATGGCTTGACATATTACATTTCAGGTTCTAAAACTGCTTTTCTTTATTCACACTTTAACAATCCTCTATGATTTCTATGATCTCTATGACCCCCACCTTTTGCCTTATTGTCCCAAAGGTGTGCAATAAACAATAGATAAGTTGTTGCAAATAGGACTGGTTGTAGCTGTATGGACCAAGGGGAAAAAGCCTTATTTTCTTTGATGGACATCCTCTAATTGCATGAATTATTTTGCCTGCTAACTGTAATCACATATTAAATTTCTATTTTTAAGGTAAATTAAACCACATTATTAGATTTATTTGTATTTTATTCTCAAGACTTATTTGAAAGGATAGTCAGAGACCTTGTCTGGCATCAAAAGTTTTCTACTTCAATAGGATGTGTGTGACAACAGCAATATTTGTCCTCAGTGTGCTTCAGCAAGCCCTAGTTTTGGATAAATGTTTCTTTTTGTTTAGCTTCCTTAGACTGAACATGCAATAAAATTCCAGGCAGTTACAGCAATTTTAGGATAAAAATATTACAGACAAAATGAATATTTCTTCACCACCTGAAGATTTTAAATCCTTTCTTATTCAGTGTTAGAACTTTTAAATGTAAGATCCAGCTGTAGCACCAAGGTGGTCTATGAATTTGGAAACACAATTTACGTTAAAATAAATACAATTCTTTCAAGTCTTGTTATAGTTTATCTCAGTTAAGTGGCTTTTATTTCCTTTTAATACTTGTTTCACATTTTTATAGAAACAGATCAGCTCGCTTACTTTTACATTTTATTACAGATAAAACTTATTTAATAGCTTGCTGAAATGCCAGCTCTGTTTTCTCTCTCAACTTCTGGTACCTCTGAATTTATAAAGTTCTATTTACACTTCTGTTGGCTAGGTGGTAACTTTTATATTGAGAGAAACATACCACTAGTGACAAAAAGGTAAAAAACTGTTCTTTAGGAATTGACATTTTTATTTCAAAGTCAAGCTTGAAGAAAAAATTTCTACAATATACAGAATATTCTGATGGCATTTACTTGTCCTTAAAAATACTGTTTTAGATGTCAATTGAAGGAGCCAATACTGTGCTAGGAAGCATTAATAATGTTACTTGGCAGCAATAGTATATCCATAAAAAGAACTTAAGCACAGCTATCATAATTAATAACACAAAATGTACACTCTCATAAGCTAATCATTTTAGGACTTTAGTCAATCTTGTCAGTGCCATTGCACAGTGGCATCATTTTATCATGGACACAGATCACTAATTCAAACTCTTTCAGGTGTATACCATTTGCCAGAAACTTTGGGTAGTAAGTAAAGAAAGTAGAGATTATAAATGTCTTCCTATCCAAGAATATCAGAGAAACAGAGTCATCACATTTATACATTTACAAGGTAAATGCAATTTTGTTGTCTAGTGAAAGACAACACTTCTGATTCTGATCTTCATTATTTTTGAAGATCAGAATTTGAAATAAAAACACTGACTTAAAATGACATACCATTTAATATTAATTTGTAACCTTTTTATGTTTCTATTTACAATTTAAGATTGTAGTAACTGAAAGCATCACAATAACTTTTTTTTTCCCTACTGCTTACTTTATATATTTTTTACCATTTCATAGAACAGGTTTCAACGTTTTCTTTTTGCTAGTGAACTCCGCTATTCTTATAAATCTCAAATGTCTTTAGCAGATCCACAGGGGAAAAAGTAACCATATAGAAAAAGTAACCATATAGAACTATAAAAAAGTATTATGTGGTTTTGAAATAACCAAATTCATGAGGAGGTTTGGAAACTCAAAATCATTATAAAACTACGAAGTAAAAAGAGTGGTTTGTTTCTTTTATTTTTCAAAGTGTGTACATTACTTGAACACAGAAAGATTCTTGATCTTTACTTCAAAGATATAGGAAGAGAATAAGTTATTCAGCCTGAATCTAAAATATTAATTTCTTTCCTCATTTCAATGCTACTCATGTATATTAAATTGTTCCAATCAGTGATTTCAGGATCTGTCAAACACTTCATAGTTGCTATCCCACAAGAAATGTTTTTCTTTTTTCCATATATATATAGGGACTAATAAGAATCAGAGAGGTTCTTAGGTCTTTTTTTATGCTGCAGAATTGTATAACAACCTTAAAAATGCATCAGTCTGCCAAGAGAAAACCTGGTGCATAATAAGTTTGGTTACAACTGTGTCTGAGTCAAATTTCAACACATTATAAAAAAAGTTGAAACTTAATTAAATGTTCAGTAATGCTGTCTCTATCAGGACTTGCTCCCTAAAGTTGAAATGGATTTAATGACAAAACTATTCAAATAGATCTTTCCAGAAATTTCGGAAAGCATAGAGGTGGAGACATAAACATCAAAGCAGGAACAAATGGAATTAATTGGAAACTTCTAGTGAGATAGGATATAAACAAAGATGTAGATGGTGGGTTGACCACACTTTGTCTTTTCTAGACAATTATACCAACTGAAGAGTACATTAATTTCTGAGAAGATTTCTGAGAATCTTCCTGTGTAAATTGCTGGGACGAAGTGCTGAATAATCAGCCCTCTCAGTCATGAGTGCTCGTTCCCAGCTCACCCTTGCTTGCAAGAAATCACTTCTGCAGATCTCCCAGAAGAACAAAGCACAGAGCCATGTTCTGCAACTTTTATATCTCACTGGAAAATGCTAGGGTGTGCCGGTAGCATAGACTTCACTCTGAATAGGGTTCATTTATTAATCTACAATTAACTGACTGACAGAAAGCCACAGAAAACAGACAGGCAGAAACAGTGAATCGTAGAAAAGTTTGAGCTGGAAAGACCTTAAACACCATCTAGTTCCAGCCCTCCTGCCATCAGCAGGGACACCTTCCACTAGACCTGGTTGCTGTAAGCCCCATCCAACCCCTAGCCTTAAATATGTCCATGAATGACGTATGCACAACTTCTCTAGCCTGTTTCAGTGCCTCACCACCCTCACACAAGAAAATTTCTTCCTATCATCTCATTTAAACCTATTCTCTTTCTACTTCAAGCCATTATCCTGCTCCTGTTGCCACAGACCCTTATCAAAAGTCCCTGTAGTTTACTTGTGGCCTTCTGAAGCTACTGAAAGGCCACAATGATAAAGGTTACAGTGAGAATTTCCACAAAGCCTTTTCCTCTACAGGCTGAACAACTCCAGCTCTCTCAGCCTGTCTTCATCGTGCTCTTCATAGAGGTGCTCCAGCCCCCTGGTCTTCTTTGTGGCTTTCCTCTGGACTCACTCCAACAGGCCCACATCTTTCTTGTGCTGATGACCCCAGAGCTGGTTGCAGCACCCCAGACGTGATCTTATGAGACCAGGCAGGGGCAGAACTCCATCGCTCACCCTCTTTATGCTGCTTTGGATGCAGCCCAGAACACATTTGGTTAGCTGGTCTGTGAGGGCGCATTGCCAGGCTGGTGCAACTTCCTGAGGCCTTCTCCTTGTGGCCGCTCTCAGTCTTTTCTCTGCCTGGCCTATATTTGTGTCAGGGGTTCCTCTGGCCCAGGTGCAGGACCTTGCACTTGGCCTTGCTAAACTTCTGAGGTTTGAATGGGCCTTAAACTTGCCAAGGTGCATCTGGATGGCATCCTTTCCCTCCCATGCGTTGACTGCATCACAGAGCTCAGTGCTGTTAGCCACCTTGCTGAGGGTGCCCTCCATCCCACTGCCCATGTCATTGACAGAGATGTTGAACAGCTCTGGTAACAATACTGTTCTCTGTGGGACACCCCTCACACTTGTCTCCACTTGGACATGGAGCCATTGACACTCTTTGAGTGTGGCCATCCAGACAATTCCCTATCTCCTGAGTGATCCACCCATCAACTCCTTGTATCTCCAGCTTACAGGCAAGAATGTTGCGTGGAACAGTGTCAAATGCTTTGCACAACTCCAGGTAGCTTCCCTCATCTACCCACGCTGTAAGCCTGCCACAGAAGGCCACCAAATTTGTCAGGCAAAGTTAGACCTCAGTGAAGCCATGTTGTTTTTCTTCAGCCACCTCCCTGTTTTTCATGTGCCTTAGCAGAGTTTCCAGGAGGTTTTGATCCATGGTCTTGCCAGGAACACAAGCGAGACAGACCAGTCTGTAGTTCTCCAGGCCTTCCATTTTACCCTTTTTAAAAATGGAGATTAACTTTTCCCTTTTCCCATCAGTGGGAGCTGCACCAAGCTGCCCTCTTTCAGTGCTCTCAGCTGCACACTTTCAGCACATGTGAACTAGGGATTTGAAATATTGTACTTTCGGTAGTAGACACATGTTGATGCGGAACCCTAAACTCCATTATTTTGTTGTATGTGCCAAACTCCCAGGCAATAATTTACAGTGTATATTTTCACATTTATCTTCTAGCTAATTTTCAAATAATCAAATCAAATGCATTTGTTGCATATATGGTTTATTTAATTTTTCTTATGTATGATATTGCTGGATAGTATCCCAAACATCATATCACTGAGCATTTTCACTACGTCAGATGCTCAAAAAGAGTGTGACCAGGAATACATCTACCAGTAATATGAATTTTCCATTCCAAATGTGCAGTCATCAAGCGTAGATGTGGAATTGTCCGTGATAGCTTACGAGTTGGACTTGATGTTCATAAGGATCTTTTTGAATGTAAATGATTCTGCGACTCTATGATATCTTCAAATTTCCCTAATACTCAAAAGTAAAGAATGTCATATGCCAAAAAGGGATTCAGGTTTGATCTTTGAGACCAATACCCTGTTCTCAGTGAAATACTCCAGCAATGAAGAATTTCCTGGCAGGCATTGGACTGGAAAAGATGCTGTAATGCACAATGGAGGCTGGTCACAGCAGCAGAGTAACCAGCTGACGTGATGGCTCCTTCTTGGAAGTGCTCATCAGCTATGAGCAGCTGTTATGATTAAAGTCTGCCAACATGTAACTCTTACTGGAACAGGACCATCCTGACTGTGAGCTTTGACAGAGATATTTAAAAGTTGCAGAAATTTTTAGCTCAGAAGAGAGGCAATTTAATTAGCAATTTAAGACATGCTGGAGAAAGAGTTTTTATGAATCAAATTCCCTATTCTGGACATCCAGACTAGAATTGAAATTTAATTTATTCCTCCTTTGAAGAAAACCAGCTTGATTTCAAAGATGATCTAGTTATATTAAATTGTCTCAGTATTAAAAATCAGTTTTTCCAGTGCAGAGATGAATTTTCAGGATTCTGAAACTAAATAGCACTTAGTTAAGAAATGTTTCGGTTAATAAATAACATTTCGTTTAGAAACTAAATTTGCCACTCTCATAAAGCATGTGTTCCATGTAACTTAAATGTTCAATGTTAATTAGAATTTACTAGTGGCCAAGAACTGGTTGAATCATATTTCCTGGAGGAAACTCGTTTGTGCTGCATTAACAGAAAGATGATTCATTTCAACAAGTCGGTAAAACCTTCAATGGAAAAAAATATTTAAGCACTTACAAATATCTTTAAACATTATCCTTACTGAAATTCAAAGGTATAAGCAAAGTTTTCTGGAGGAAACCCCTAATTTAAGGAGGATAACTTAATTCATCCTTGAGTACCTAGGACATCTATTTTGCTGATCTCCTGGTCATTTCAACTGTACTGTAGGTTTACAGATAAAGTTTGGAATTATCTGAATGAGAAATTTCCAGTACTAAAGGACTGGAAGGTGTCGATTACTACTACTTTTTTTTTTTGTTTTGTTTTAATATTTATTATTTGTTCCATAGAGAACAACTAATAGAACTCCAAAGAGTTCTTCTCTATAGAGAACATGGGAACTTCAGGCCAGGGCATCCTTACCCATTGGAGAAAAGAGATAGAATCTTTTCTAAAAAAGTAATTAGCGAGGAGGTGGGAACTGTATTGATGCTGATGATGTGTGTTTGTATATAGATATATATTTATGGTTTAATGATATTAAAAATACAGCTTGCTGAAGTTACCTACAATGTGGACAAAGAAATCTGGCACAAGTATTCTGCCTAGGTTTAGGTCGAAGAACAGTCAGCACTCTCATAAGAGGCCCTGTCAGAGTGCCAGAAGGAACAGGAAAGAAGGGGGAAATGGAAATAAAGGAAATGGAAATGGAAATGGAAATGGAAATGGAAATGGAAATGGAAATGGAAATGGAAATGGAAATGGAAATGGAAATTAGGTGGATACGATGTTGAAATCATCCTCGTGCCACAGTACAGATTTATAATGTTTCTGACTCTTGGACAACGGGTAAGAAAGACAGGAAATACATAGTAGAAAAGCTGTAAAAAAAGTGACCAAGATAATAAAATCTTGTTTATTACAGGGCCAAGAAGTAAAATGCAATGAGGAAGCTAATTATCAGCTGGAAGATAGGCATGGAAGATGTCCAGAGAATTAAAACTAGTCTCACATATCTTAATTTGCAAATCAGGGGCCACTATATTTTAGAAAGATGTCAGCATGTCAGCATCTAACACAAGTATTTTCATTCCCCACAATGAGACCTCAACCAAACAATAATAACACCTACTGATTTGGGAACTGCTATAGTGTGTTCTTAAGTTTTTAGTTTGCTCCCCCATTTTCTGTATTGTATCCCCCTGTTTTCTGTAAATGGTTCCTCCCTTTCCCAGTTTTTCCCGCCACTGCTACCCTGTCAGCTAAGTTGCTATAGTAACCTCACTATTCATAGTTGCCGATATGTAATTGCTCCTCCCCTGGTTTCCCTTATAAGTGAAAGTTGCCTCCTCCCTGGGCCCAGTCAATCACCCCCTTCTCCTCCCAGGTTTCGAGAACCTTCTTCTCTCTGGGGGTTATGGTTGGTTGCAGTCCCGGGGCCCCTCCTTTGCTTTATATCAGTTGGTTATTTAGGTATGTCAATTATGTGTAGCACCTCCAAATATGTATTATTATTGGTTAGCTGGGTTTCCTTACCTTTTTCCCCCTTTTTCCCTTAAAACCCTGTCTCGCCCCCTGTTCGGGGCCATTTGCTGGTGGTGCCCATCCCCGTTGGTGCTTCTGTAATAAACCGACAGTTTACCTCCAGCAAGTGGTCGCCTCCTAATTCGTCTCGCAGCGTGCTGCTCCGAGCTATCACCCAGCCCAGCCCGAGGCCAAGACGCCGAGGGGGGCTGGCTTCAGATGCGCTGGGGCATTGGCCTTCGCCCCTCACTAGCTAGCCGGACCTAGGGCCGCGTACGCCCGCGCGCAGGGAACTTTGTCCAGTTCTAACTTTGGATTAGAACTGATCACCTCATTGTCTGAATCATTTTAATCTAATAACTGTGCCCAAAAAGAAAATATTTCAAATAAAAGTAATTTCTTTTAAATGTTGTATTTATTTTACTCACAAAAGCTTATGATATGTTTGTAGTTTTATTGGCTTTTTACAAATTATTTTACTATAATTTCTGTAATTGTTTAAAAAGATAAGAAAAACCCTTTCAAAATCTCTGTTGTTTTCGATGGCGGGCTCAAATCACATCTTCTTCTGTATAAGTGTAACTCTTCTGATGAGGTTTCCATAGCAAACTCCCTGAAAAAAGTTTTCAAAGCTGTCATGCACATGAATGGATTCACATCAGCCGACAAAAGTACTTACACAAATGCCTGAAAAAATCAAATCCAAACAAAAGTGCAAATAAAGTGATATTTGCAATGTATGGCTTGGGGAAAGCATTGACACTTAGTTATCTTTGTGAGATATTTTTCAAAATCTGTTCAAAACTGGAGCTTTGTCAGGTTGCATAAATCTGGTCCACAAAACCCTGAGAGGTGTGACAATCATTAAGTTTAAGACAGAGAGAAAGCTGCACCATCTTTGTTCTGACCCTTTCCTGATGGCTACAAAGAAAATTTTGTCTTCTTCTCTTTCAAGCACATTCTACCTCCTCCCCTATTCCCTGTCCTTTCTCTCCACCCTTAGCATTTTCTTTGATAAACTGATTTTCCGAAAGTTCCTCAGAGGGAAAAATTGTGAAGATAGGAGAGGTTTAGCTCTACCCAACATTCCTCCTTCAAGATCAAGTGGGTTTGCATCTTGCCAGCTGAAAGTCCCTGATAGGCTGTAAAGGGATTTGTTCTTTTGCAATTAAAAAGTGACAAGCAGCAGAGAAGCTTCGTAAATGGATTCAGGCTGTCTTCTTTCTGAGTTGAGAATCAGTGAACATTTTTAACACAGTGGGAAAAAAAAATCAGAAGTTATAAATAACGCAATCCTAAAGTTTAAGCTTTTTAATCAAATCAGAAACTGTAGGATGAAAGAGACAGAAGTAGAGAGAGTGGAAGGGTTAATGAGGACAAACATAAGAACAGTTCATTCATAAAGCCAGTCAAGACTGCAGCACCTAGAAGACATGGTATGAGGCACCATTCACAAGTGCTATTGATCACTGAACCGCCCCAGAAATAAAACAGAGTAAGAAGAACAGCCTTACCAAGTGATAACTCTCACTGACACAGGATATTTTTCTGACCGATGTGAGACATGCTTTTTTCCAGGTAATTTCTTCACTGACAGTTTGATCTTGTGCTGGAGCAGATTGTCCCTGGCCTGCACGTTCTAAAGCATTTCAGCATTGGAGACTTATCTAAAGGTAGCCAACTCAATTGCACCCTAATTTAGAAGCTCAAGAGGCTGAAGAAAATGTGTCTTCTGCTCTCTAAGCTTTAGATAGGTTTCAACAACTGCTCCCTGGTGATACTGAGTCAGGTAACTTTAGGGTTGATGGCACGGGTGTTTTTTGGAAGCAGAAGTTTACCTGATCTGAAGCAGTAAGAAATTACTGATTTGAACGTTTTCACATGGCCAATATTGTAACTGTTGAGACTACTGACTGAGCTAAATCCTTCCTTAAATTCCACTTCTTTTTAATCTTTCACTAATATGTGGCAGAACACTGAAAAGATTCACCACTGGAACTTTCTTTTGACCAGTGTAGGAGATTCACCATTGGAACTTTCTATTGGCCCAGTTGAAATGTGTACCCTTTGCCATGCGGTAGACTTCAAAAATCACAGACCACAGATTCATAGAATGTTTTTTTCCTGAAAGGAACCTTAAACACAATCTGGTTCCAACCCTCCTGCCATGGCTCTGGACACGTTTCACTAGACCAGGTAGCTCAGAGTTCCATCCAACTAGTACTTAACTGGAGTTTTCCAGCATTCAGCCTAGGAATAAAGTCATTGATCACAATCCAAGGTTTTATTGTTGTATGCACAGGTGTATTCCTCTTCATGTATTTTCTAGCTCAATTAACACATTCTTTTCCTAGCTTTAAATTTGGATCCATTCCTTTGTAAGAGTTCTTGCAGGGTAGTAAGTATGTTCTTTGAAACTGCTACCTCAAATATTTGTGCTACACCTTCGTGTATGTTTATAGTCTCTCAAGTAAGTGCAGCTATAACAGCCAGATGTATTATATTTCAAAGAAATGAGTTTTCAGCCTCACCAGACATATTCTTGAAGATAAAGCAAATAGCTGTAGGAAACAGAAAAACACGAAAAGGACAGGGGGAAAAAAAGATAATTAAAAAAATGAAATAACAAAAAATAAAGAAAAACTACTAGGGGAAAAAAATTAGCATGATTGGAGGGTAAGGGGAAAAAGAGGGAAAAGGGTAAAAAGGGAAAAAGGAAAAAAAAGGGGAAAAAGGAGCATTTTTTTAATATTTCCAAACAGAAATATTCTGATTTCCACTAAAAAAAGAAAAAATGTCTTTGCTTTGGAATGTTCTGAAATACACTTCCTGTGTTTTAGAAAGTAAATAATCTCCCAACTAAAAATGTTTGCCTTTGAGTCAAATCAATTTCTTGGTGGATCACAAAAAATACTCTTTTATTTCATTTAGTCAAGGAAAATGTAACTTCAAGAGGAATAAAAAATAATTCTTTGGGCAGGGCAGAAGAGGGAACAGTTATTTTTATTGTTTTGTCTGCCTTTTAGAAACAGTCTTCTGTGTTCAGTCTTACATATTTATGCCACAGACAGCATGTTTACAAAGCAGTCTGAATTTTTTCTTCCTTTTTATTAACCCCTTTGCCACTGACATTTCCAGTAATTTTTTCACATTCTCATTTAATCTTCATCTCAGTCCCTACAGATCTGATCTTTTTCCTTTGTCGTTACAAGCTCCTTCTGCAGCAAGTCTTCTTTTGGTGAGCAGGAATCCGCAAAAGGGGCATCTCTCACTTTTCTGGCCAGTGTTTTGTAGTAGCCCCCTTGCCTTCCCGTTCGACTTCTTTGGGATGAAAGGTCTCTTTCTTCCAAAGTGCTGGGGGCTGAGGTGGTCAGACAGCTTTTCTCCAGCTGGACATGGATCCTCTCTAAAACCCTTTTTATCTCCTGAGGGAGAGGAGATATCACCAGAGATATCTGCCAGTTTATGCTGGTCCCTGAATGGGTGTCCTCCTCCTGCCTGTGGGTGAGCAGGGGGTTCTGCTCCTGTCACAAGGAGAGCCTGTCAGATGTGGGGGCAGCAGCATGGGAGGCACACAGGGGGCTAATTAGAGAATTAGGGCTTTATTAATTGAGTTCTAGACCGATACAGAGTCATGAGTTAAAACAACACATCTAAGCACACACAGTATGGTTTGAAATGCACGCTACCGAGATTTTTGCAACAATCTGCTGCTATAGAGACAATCAACAATCTACTTCATCAAGAGGTCAAGTACCAGCTTTTCCAGACTACACCATATACTAAATCTTGGGCAAAATCAAAGTTTAGTTAATATAACAATTCTTTGCTATTAACAAGGATGTGGTGCAGCACAGGATGAAAATTTCATTAAGAAAAAACCATGTAAGGACATCTAGCTATCACAGTGGTGATCAATACTTGACTTGTGAAGGGGGGCCACAGATGTGTCCCAGCTGTCAAGATGAACTGCATTATGAATTAACTGCACAAACATGGAACAATGCCGGATGGGCTAATATACTCCATTTCAAAAAAAGGATGCAAGAAATGATCTTATGGAAGCAAAACACACAACCTCCAATATTGTCTTTTAAATAACATTAATAGCCCCAAAAAAATATTGAAGTAAAGCAGTGTGAAGTTAAAAATTCCAGTGGTTCCTACAGTGAAAAACAGAGCTGCCGATCTTAGTTACTGATTAAGGAAACTACGTTGTAAATGTTTTTGTGATCAAAAGTCTGGCAAATTGTATCTGACAACACTGGCTTTTCCCTTCTATTTTTATTCCTAAGCTCTTCTTCAGTTGTGCAAGGCGCTCTGCAGAATGCTGGGCTTCTAAAAGTACATCCCATGCAACATTTTAATTTCTGATACTGGATTTGGCATTGTAATTTTGCTTTAAAGAAGCTAAAAAAAACCAAGTTCAGTGGTAATAAAGAGTCACATAACATAGTGAAAATTGCCAAATTTTTTACATTAACAAACCCAAGCAGCATTCTTTGCTTCATATTTATTTTAATTTGAGAATACATGTTTTAATGAGGAACACTTCTATTTTACCAATTCCAGTATCTCACCACACTGTGCAGATTTAGATCACTAGTAAGATGAAGGCACGATGGATGAAAAAAGAGAAGGGAATAGAGGAGTTGGGAATAGGAAAATCAAGGCTTAGATCCAGTCTGAGTTATTTGTGAATTATTTTCATAGGCATTTCAACATAAAACTCTTACTGACTTAAGGAATATCAGCACTTCTTTAGTTGGTGCAGTACTTTAATTTCATATCTCTTTGATTACCTCACGGCACTAGGATACGTGTGTGATAAAAGTAAAATCTTTAATATCCTTATCCACCTCCAAGAGCAATATCATTTCCTACTGCCTTCACAGTGCTCAAAAATAAAGCAGTGTCTTTTTCCTGCTCGTTAAAGCAGCCTTAATAAAGAGTAGGTACTATTTATCAATGTCTCCTGCTGGCTCCTACGCACAAGTGATATTATTTCTCTGCAAGATGTCTGCCATGCTGGCAGGAATGCTACTTGTGTGCAAAATGGTCGACAAGGGAAGTGGGCTCAGAAGTGGCATTTGATGCCTTAGAGCACATTTTGCCAAATACACGTGCTGAGAAAGGCTTCCTACATTTCCAGCTTCCACAATTCTGGGCTGAGCAGGAGGTTTATCTCTCTTTAAAACGAGAAATGTGTCGCTGACTGAGACTTTTGCTGTTATTCCTTTAAACATTGAATTAAGGTCATGATCTTAAAAAAGGTATTAATAAAGTAACTACATAATAGAGATGAGAGCTTAAATAATGCAGTGACTTTACAGCTGGAGATCAGCTTCGCCTTTCAGCACTAGCAGCCACAGATTCAATGGGGGAAAAAAAAGTTTGAAATTTAAAGGAAATCTTCAGATCATGTAACTTCAATTGTAATATTAAAAGGAAATGGAGCAGGCAACACTACAGAGAGTGAGAGCTTAGCTCTTCCTCCTTTGTCTCTGTGCTCTGCTTGCTCCTTGTGTTAAAAAATCCTCAGTACGGTGGATATTGTTTATTGGAGTAAAAGAGGTCAGTTTAACTTTTAACTCTAGTCAGACATTATATGAAATTATCTGGTGGGAGTGTGCCACTGTGGACACAGATACGGAAAGGGATTCTGACCACTATTTAGCTAATGGTAAAAAGTGTTGCCACTTAAATAAGGAGCACCTCTTTAGAAACATTGAAAAAAATCCTGAAATAATTGAGCTGCTATTCTGATATCTGAGGAAATGGTATAAAAAATGAAACATGAACAGGAATTTTAATAAAAGGCATTAATTAATCGGGTAAGAGACAATTTTAGTCTGAGACCATCAAATGGACTTCATTTTGTGCCTGTGCTTCAAATTACCTGGGAGACTTATCTCCTGAAGACAGACCTAATCACAACAAATGGCAGAAGCTCTTGAGGTTTCAAAAGCTGGTATGCAAAGATGACTGGTATTCAAATGTTAGCTGCTGCCAAGGGTATTGCATAAGGCTTTCAAAATACAAATTAACCCATTTACTACATTTTAGATAATCAAAGAAGCATGTTTTTCTTTTATAAAATTTCTCATAGTTACTTAAACCCTGCCTTAAAATTAATGAATGGATTTAAAATTAGTAGCTCAGGGTGTTACCAATGTTTCTGAGACCTAAATTTTACCCTTGGATTTTCCCCCCATGCAATATACAACTTGGTTATCACCTTCTAAATACTCTTGAACTTGAATACTTTCTAAATACTTTTGAACTTTCGAACAGAACTCTGAAATAATGTGCAGTTCCTATAAATAGGATTAGATATGCAATAGTATCTGTTCTGGACAGATTTCTCTGTGAGAAATGTCCAGCCTGCTGTGTGTCACCATCACACTCTGAAGCTTGCTCTTCTACTTTACAAGGAGAAGCAGACTCAAACCAAGTGTAAATGTAAAGGTTTCATAAATAATTTTAAAAAAAAGTAGCTTGTAGTTGATTACTTAATACAGAAGGTTTTTTTTAAATATCGTGCACTTGGACCACAAATCTAAGAAGACACATTTGTTAAATGTGCTAACATCACAGAAGCCTGTGAAAGCAAGTAAAAGAAAAAAGGCAAGTCAGTGGTCAGCAGCTATATACAGACCAAAAATGGTGACTTATTTGGAATTCTTATTGCTACAGTTTTTCAAAGCCAGAAGTTGTAGATTTAAGCCCCAGATTCTGAGCAATGGCTCCTGTCCAAAGCAGATGATGTAGCAGTGCATCCTGACTTAATGAGAGAGCAGAGAAGAAGCACAATGCTCCATCCAGGGAAGAATCTTAAGCCATCCAGAGGTGATGGGTTGGGACTAGACGTAAGATGAGCATGGGCAGCATTGCAGTGGGACCACACTATTGCTACAGGTGACCTGATCAGGAAAAATTAGATTATGCCTTTTTTAAACAGCTGGAAGAAGCCTTATTTGACATTTTGACATTGTGTTCTTGAGTGATCTAGCCACCCAGTGGGAATTGGAAGGGAAACAACATGGGACAAGCAACACAAGAGGTAGTGGAATCCAAGGTCCTGAGAGAAACAAAAAGAGGGCAAAAAATATGACTTACCATTAACTGCAATTTAATTAGTTTAGGAAATATTTAAACAAACTATACAGTCAAAAACTCATCATGTGTCACAGGATGCAGCCACTAGTCCATCACCTCCTGGTGAACAGAATAGTTCCAAAGGACTGGGAGAAAACAAGTAACACTCCTGTCTCTGAGAACGGAAAAAAAGGGAAGAAGGAAATTAAACATCTGGGCTCAAAGGGTTGTGACCAGTTGCACAAAAGCTTCAGCTGGAGCAGCATCACCAATGGTATATCCATCCCAGTGGTCAATAAGACCACTTGTTTTACCTCTTTCCAGTGACCAGGGTGCTGGGATGGAACAGACTCTTAACAAGTCTGCAAAAGACACAAAACAAGGATGAGGGGCTGATTGGCTGGCTGTCTGGGCTGCCTTCCAGAGGGACATGGATAGGCTGGGGAAATGGGCCAATATGGACTTCTTGAAGTTCATTTTCTTGGAAATGCCAAATTTGCACTATCAGTACAGAGTGGGAGCCAACTAGCTGGGAAATATCAACCCAGAAAGGACCTTGTTTGGGGGTTTTTTTGGGTTTTTTGGTTTGGGGTTTTTTTTTTGGTTTTTTTTTTTGTTATTTTGGGGTTTTTTTGTTGTTTATTTATTTTTGGGGTTTTGTTTGTTTGTTTGTTTGGTTGGTTTTTTGGTTTTTTTTCCTTTGGTTTGGTTTGGTTTGGTTTTTTTTTTGTTGTTGTTTTGTTTTGTTTTGTTTTGTTTTGTTTTGTTTTGTTTTGTTTTGGGGGGGGTTTCTCTTTTTTTTCTTTTTTTTTTTTCTTTTTTTTTTTCTTTTTTTTTCTTTTTTTTTTCTTTTTTTTTTGACATGAGGCAGCAATGTACTCCTGTATCAAAGTGGACCAGTGGGTATCCCGGGCTGCATCAGGACACTGTCAGCAGATGAAGGAATGTGATCCTGCCTCTCTGTTTAAGCTCCAGTGAGAAAAATCTAGAGGGCTGAGTCCAGTTCTGACCCCTCCAGGACCAGAGGGACATGGACATCCTGGAGTGAGTTCAGCAAACAGGAGTCACGGGACTGAAGCAGATCTTACACAAACTGAGGATGGAGAGCTGAGGCTGCTCAGGTTGGTATTTTATCTGTAAAAATCTGATGGCAGGGTGTAGCACTTGGATTGGATGGTCTCTGGAGGTGTTTGCCAGCCTCAGAAAATTGGAGACTCTGTGGCTCTGAATAAGGATTGACAATTGCCATACTTATATAAGACGTAAACTAAAAAATGCTTAGAACTTTTTAAAATGTGAAAATAATCCTGTTCTTGTAAATATGGTCTTAGTTGAAGAGGGACTGAGCACTTATTTAGATCAAGAGGAGCATTTCTACTTATTTGTATGGGGTTGGAACCAAACCCTTCAAGGATTTACAACAAAAACTTCTAAAAATCATAAGGTTACTTTATTTGCTTTAAAGTTGTTCAAATTACCACTTTCTTATAATCTGCAGTTACTTCAAATATTTGAAGTAGTTTGAAAAGTTACAGTTCACACACAATATACCTTGATTCTCTGGGGATTTTTAAAGACAGTTTATGTTGATATTAATGGTCACAAGTGAACTATTTATACAAGAGGACCCTGATCACAGAGTCTTGGAATCATTTAGATTGGAAAAGAGTTTTAAGATCATTAACCTTTGACCAATCACTGTCTTGTGCACAAGACCATGGAACTTAGTGCCATGTCTAGTCATTTCTTACACATACTCAGGGATGGTGATTTCACCACTTGAATTGGCAGTCAATTCCAATGCTGAATAACACTCTCCATGAAGAAATTTTTCCTGATGTCCAGCCTGAACTGCTCTTGGTGCAGCATCAGGTCATTTGCTCTTGTCCTGATAGCAGATCCCTGGGAGAGAGGCTGACCCCCACCTGTCTGCACCCTCCTTTCAGGGATTTGTAGAGACTGATAAAGTCCTCCCTGAGCCTTGACTCAAGACAAAACCACCGCAGCTCACTCAGCTGCTTCTTATTGGATTTAACCCCTAAACCCATCATCAGCTCCCTTGCCCTTCTCTGGGCACGTTCCAGCCCCTCAGTGTCTATCTGGCAGTGAGGGGCGCAGAGCTGGGCACAGCCCTCAGGTGTGGCCTCAGCAGTGCCAGGACTGGGGGACAGGCACTGCCCTGTCCAGTCGAACTGGACTCACCATTGCTGATACAAGCCAGGGTGACATTGGCCTTCTTGGCCACCCGGGCACATGGCTGGGTCAGGTTCAGGTGCTGCTCACCAGCGCATCCAGGTCCTTTTGCACTGGGCACTTTTCCAGCCGTTGCCCCAGCCTGTAGCACTGCACAGAGATGTCGTGACTGAAGTTCAGGGCCAGCATTTCACCTTGTTGGACCTCACACCAATGGCCTCAGCCCATCAATCCAGCCTCTCCATATCCCTCTACAGATCCTTCCTGCCCTGCAGACAAACACTCCCACCTAGCTCCGTGAACTGACAGATGGTGCACTTGAATGCCTCATCCAGATCATCAATAAAGATATTAAACAGGGTTGGACACAAAACTGACCCTGTAATGGCTGGGTGCCAGTCCATTCCCCACCACTTTCTGGGCATAGCCACCCAGCCTGTTCCTTACCAAGTGAAGAGACCACTTGTCCAAGCCATGAACTGCAGCCTCTCCCTGAGAATGCCATGGGAAATAGTATCAAATCTTCCTCTACAAGCATACACAGCATAAAACTGTGAGGATGTGGCTGCTCTGACTTTTTTTTTGGACAATCAAAAGCAATGTTTGCTGCATCTTTTTTTGCCTGCAACATTAAAGTATTTGGCTTTAATTACCGAGATTTTCAATTACAGGTTCACATTAGTTTGATCCTGGGTCTCTGCTTGTTGTGGTGTGTTCTGTTAGTTTGTTTAATTGCTCCCCTATTTTCTGTATTGTTCCCCCGATTTTCTGTAATGGTTCTGCCCTCACCAGTTTTTCCCGCCATTGTATTGTCTGTCATTTGGTTACCTTGGTTACTCCCGCCTCAGTTTATGTCAATCCTCTCTGTTATATAATTTCCCCTCCCCTGGGTTTCCTTATATGTGAAATTGTTCTCCTCCCTGGGCCCAGTCAATCACTCCCCACTCCTCCTAGTTTGCCAGAATCTTCTCTGATTAGGGAGACTTGATTTGCTGTGGCTCCGGGGCCCCTCCCTTATAATGCAACTATTGGTTTCTCCCCAGTGCCTATTTTGTTAAGTCCACTCCCCTACCTTCCCCTATTGGTCCTTTGTAAACCCCTCCCTGAGATCCCTCCTCCCCTCTATAACCCTGTATGCACCTTTTGTTTTTGGTTACACGCTGGCAGACACGTTAGATTCAATGTGTGGGTGTTTGTCACTCCCTGGTTGACAATAAATCTGACAAGTCCCCAGTGAGTGTCCGGACTCTTTACTCTCGTCGGCCAGCAGTGATTCTGTCTGCAGTGAGCACAGCCCGAAGCCTTCTGACACCGAGGGGCGCTCCCACATTTGCAGCTGGGTGTTGGCCACCCTCCTGCTAGCCAGACACCTGACTTTAAGGCCACACCTCGCTGCATCTGCTCTGAAAAGAAAAGAGAGGAGCACACTCCCCCTCTTTCTGGAAAATCACTGTTCCTCCGAAGAAGGACCCACTCATGCTGTTTCTTACAAGTCTGTCTCTGAAGGAAATGAGAATGAGAAGCAGTTATCTTCCCAGAGCTTTCCTGAAATGTGGCTGAAAATGGGTTAAATATCCCTCCCAGCTGTGGCAGGGCTAGCTCCTCTGGGCAGCTCGTGGAGGAGCACTACTGTAACCCACTGGATCCCAATACCAGATAAAACCAAAGAGTGGTAGGCATGAAAATTTCATCCACTACCTCTGCTGTCTTCATAACTCCTGTCCATGTCCCCATTTTCCCCATCAAATGCACAGAAAAACCTAACTGTCCTGCAGAGAAAGGCATTTTTACAGTCCTGTCATTGGAACAGCTGCTTCAGGGCCACAACTGCAGAAAGAATGCCATGGCCAATGGTCTGAGGCTCTTGTGGCCAAGATCAAATGTACATTTCAGTGCACTGCAACCCCTTCCTGGTCAGAGGAGCAACTTCTTAGCAATTTGAGAAGTTCCACCTGTTCGTGGAGAATCAAAGACTGTTGAGGTATAATTAAGTCATGTCCTGAGTGCCCACAGAGTTTTAAATTAATGTTTTTTTGACTTCTGTGAATCCATAGAAACGTAATATTGCATTGCAAACATCTAGCATTAACTGGCATCTCCTGTTTGTATCTTAAGAGCTTCAATTTACATTTATTTTATCTGCACTAAATGCAAGACTTTTCTGAGTTCATTACTACTTCCTTGGTTATAAAACTCTTGGGAGCTAATTTTTCAATATTATGTTAAATTTTTTTTTTTTTAAATACATCTTCATTTTGGGCTCTAATTTATACCTTTCAGGCAGAAGTATTGTTACTGCATTTATTGTTTATAGACCATTTCCATCGTATTCAATCCTGAAATAAACAGGTAAATTGGTTAGTTGCTCTCAGTTATGTACATGAGTTCTCCTGTCCATTCATATATCTTGTTTTCTCGCTTTCCTCTATATATATAGGCAAAATACACTACTTTCCTGGTGGCTTGTTTTTGTATAATAGTTCAGAAAAAAATAGCAGATCATAATACTTGGGTAAAAAAGAAGCATGTTATATGAAAAGAAGCCAGTTGATGATGAAGAATTAGAGGTGATGTTCCTTCCTCCTCCTTTTTATCCTCCAGTCCTCACAGATTTGTGCATCTTGCCCATGTACTCTCTGGAGAAAGTCGTGCCTTTTGTTACCTGTGTGTGCAGAAGTGATCACACAAATCCCCAGTTATGGTGTCCTGCTGTACCTTATATTTAAGAAAAAGCAGGTAATGAAACTGTGTGGATTTCAGGATTCATCTTAAGAAGAGGCAAGCCAACAACAATTTTACATTGCGTAAGCTCTATTACAGTGAATCTACAAAAGGAAAAGCAGCACACAGATTTTTCATTGCCTAATTCACACAATATAATCAATTATTTTGCACCACAAAAGCGCCCTTTTTACTCCTTTCTGTTACTTACATTGTGTGTTACAAGCTTTGACAGTATGACAAGAAAAATGGATGGTTTTATGGCTAGCTACACCACAAAGCAGGATAATTAGAAGACTTGTATGGGATTGCTTTTATCTCTTTTACTGGGGAAGGATCAGCTGCAATTTCACTGTAACATCTGCCTGCCTACTCAAAATGTTTAAAGAGCAAAATTACAGATCTGGCCTGCCAGACAAGCCAAGGAGCTGCTCCAAACTCCAAGCACAAATCCTAGCAAGAAGTCCTCAGTTGGTATTGCAGGGCAGCCAGACACATGCTTCTGCACAGCATGGCAGACCCCAAACAGCACTCAGAAACATGGCATTCAAGTTTCTGTTTAAGCTGCTCAAGATCCAGCTCACAGCTTGGAGGGCTGGCATGGAGAGCCACAGACTACTGAGCCTTAATGATGCTGGTTTGATGGTTTTCATTTCTTTTCAGACCAGGATTGCAAGACACAAGCAGCAAAAATGGTCATCTTTCAATGCACCAGTAGTTAATAGATGGTGAAAAATTGGAGAACAAGAAAGAATGATGCTAAAATATTTTATGAGAAACATAAGTAAAGTGGCTGAAATACTAGCAGATCTCTGCAGTGTGTTCTAGAAGCATGCAGAAGTGATCTCAAGGCAGACTGTGTTCTGTAGCTTACCAAAAATGCTAGTTCATTATCATTTATTAATGAATCTTCAAGAATCTGGGCTACCATGTTGAGCTACATGATATACTTTCATATAATCTGTGACCTTCACTCAGTTAATGGTTTGCCCAGCCAGGATTTTCATACCTTGAACTCACGTCTCTTGAGGCATTTCTGCAGCATTTGAGAACCTGATGAAAGCACATCCCACAGTGTCTGCTATCCCTTATCTTAAGAGAACAGAGGCAGGCAGAGTCACTGTTGGACCTGTTGGCTACTTCTCCCAAATTGAAAGGCTCTCTTGCCTGGCCTTTCCAGCTGCACCTGAGCCCCTTCGCATTCCCAGCTCTTCCCTGTCCCCCTGGCCAGACCCAAGACCAGATTGTGGCACCAGCTGGGTATGGCACAAACACAAGGGAAATATAAACATCAGCCTTGGTCTCTGCTACATGGTGCATGGGGCTGTACCATAGGAGAGTGAATCCTCCTCCCTCCTCCTCTAATGCAGCAAGGGAGGGATGAATGCTCTGTGTAGCTCCTATCAGAGGTGACCACCACACAAATGCTTACAATTGCTACAGAGCGTCATGACAAAGACAATTCTGAAAATTTTATGGAGGTCACTGGCAGTCTAAACAGTTATCTAAAAACATTTTAAGAAAATCCCAGTCTTAGAGACTATAAAGAAATTACTACAGAAATATTAGTGAGGAAATTATTAACTTCTAATTCGCTGAAGATTTCTTTTTGTATGCATTAAGTGAGGCCTGGGGCCTTTCCAGTGAGGATAAAAGGGAATACCAAATGATTACCCTTCCCTGACTGAGTCAGGCATCCCATGGAACAGCTTGTGTGCTGTTACATAAGAAAGGATTGCAAGGTAATGCAAATGCATAAGGAGGGTGAATGCAATAACAGGGACAACTTTATTCTGGTAACTCCTCATTTTCTGAACCAGACCTCACAACCTTAGTGGTCTTGCAGTGCCAGTTTGAGACAGTTTATGGGTTTAAGACTACTGTTTGGAACTCTGAACATTGTGGTAAGTTAAAAACTACTAAGATTTTACTTTCTTTAATTAGAAAACTGGTTCAGTAAACTGTTGAGGGGGTAATGTCTCAGTGAAGTTTACTAATTCAGGTGGATGCTTTTCTTGTTTTCTTTGAGACAAGGAAACCCAAAGTGACGAGAGTTTCATACATCTGTCTACATCTGAAAAGGTAAATACAGTTAGGAATAAATGTATCTGTTTCAAATCCAGAGCTCAGGGAACCATTCCTTCCCCAGGTGTTGGCTGCAGTTTTATTTCTGCTCTGTAGAATGGAATCTCCATCTGTGGGTAACATTCTTTTCCTCATTCAGAATATATCTTTCTTCACAACATTGAATAGTTTTCTTCAGAAAATTAATTACTTTAACTTGATTTTTTTTCTAAAATGCATCATTTTGGAAGTATTTATCATCTTATTATATTTTTTTTTCACATTTCTTTCTAGGGCATCTTTCATCTGAGGTTGAAATTCAACCAGGGTCCTGTTTGTAGCACATACTTGTAGACATCAGGTCTAAATTTACATAATTAAGTCTTCTAGTTATTTCGCAGAATAACGTACAGGATTAGGTTAATAGGTCTTGTCAGTTCTGAGTGAGGCTTGTACTGATAATATAATCAAATAAATAGGCATGAAGGTAGTATACTCTTTATCATCTCCAGAATTGGTATATTGAAGTTTAAAGAATCTCTCTTTTTTTTTTTTTTCAGATGCAGTAACAGGATATATTAGCCTTGATATCCAAGATGCCTGAATGTGCTTTTAACTTATATAGGCTTAATTTAAGCACAACTTTCAGTCTGCTTCCAGAATGTATTTGCCCAAAGTTTACTGAAATATTCATGAGCTTGAGTGATCACAAAAGTGCTTCACTAAAATGCAGCTCAGTGGGAGGTTTCAGCGCTGAACACTGACTTGTTCATGGACAATCTGTATGAGTGAATGTTGAAGTGAACAAATGTTGTGAAGACAGTGCAAAAAAGAGACTAGACATCCTGGTGGCTGCTTAGGGAGAGTGCGCTGTGTACTGCAGTGCCTTCAGCTTGCAAGGCTTTTCTTCGGTGGCTGTACATAAAGGCAGTCATAAGCACGCAATATTTTGTAATTTTGGGCACGATCCAGCAGTCTGGTGAGGGGGCCAAGAAGGCCAAGGGCATCCTGGCCTGTATCAGCAATGTCGTGGCCAGGACAGCGATTGTCCCTCTGTGCTGGGCACTGGTGAGGCCACACCTGAGTCTTGTCCCCAGTTCTGGGGCCCTCACTGCTGGAAAGACACTGAGGGGCTGGAATGTGTCCAGAGAAGGGCAATGGGAGTGGGGAAGGCTCAGGGGCACAGGTCTGTTGGGAAGCAGCTGGGGATGCTGGGACTGTTTAACTTGGAGGAAAGGAGGCTCAGGGGAGAGTCATCAGCATCTACAACCCCCTGAAAGGAGGGTGCAGCCACTGGGGTCAGCTTCTCTCCCCGGTGACTACTGATAGGAAAAGCTGAACTACTCAATATACAAAAAAACTGACGAGGGGAGAATAAAGGAATATGTATGATAATGGGTTCAGGCTTAAAAGTAACTGAGCTGCAATTTCACCAAGGGAAAAAGGAGTTTTGGTTCACACTGAGGCATTATTCCATTTTTGTTTTCTTCTAGGGACTTCAGATGAGGTCTTCTCTTGCAGAAAACTTGTGACAAAATCAGAGTAACCTGTTTTGTTGCCTCAAAAATAATACCTGTATTGTTGCCTCAGCCGTGCAAACTGTCATTTTTTGCATACATAAACCTGAAAACACATAAAGAGGATGCTGGTGATGAAATATGTGCAATTACTTGACACAGTGCAATAAGTCCTTGTAACTTTTCTCATGGTCAGGAATGCAAAATTCCTCACTCAAGATGTCAGCATTAAGCTACCCTTTCTGTCTGACTCTGGCTTTTTTTTTCTCTTGCTGTGAAATTGCTTCTGCCTCTTCTTTTTCTCCTTTTCTCTTTTTGTCTCTTCTCTTCTAGTCACAGGATACTCTTCTTGTTTGGATTTATTACAGGGTCAATATCCTATCTTAAACTAGAAATACATAGAAAACAATTTCTCTTGGCCATGTCCTTGCCTGCAGAGCCTTTATTATTTGCCTGATTTGTTATTATAGTTAATAGTATTACTACTTATGCCTGCTAATACAGCACAAAAGCAAAATGAATTTATAGTAATGAGAAGCTTTTAGAGGCAATATTTAAGCAATAATGACCCCTGAGTCAAACATTTCCTGGCAGCTAATGACTGGCTGGAAGAGTAAAAGGTCTAAGATAAACCCAGGGGCTTTTAACCCAACCCACTATTAGCTGCCAGGAAATGACTGACTTGGAGAGCACTAATGCTATTATACATCATAAAAGCATAAAGGCAATCTAATTGCTTTTCTGCATGTTCAAGAGCTAAAAACTAAGTATCAAGTTGCCATGGATTGTTCCCTGCACTTGTGTTTTCCTAGGTGTTAATCACCAGAGTAGTTATCAAAATAGAAACTAAAAGTAATTCATTTGGAGTCATTAATATTATTTGGAGCTGATAATTCACCCTAATGTGTAAGCCCAGAGAAGTCTTTATTGCATCACACTAAATCATTATATAAATTTAAGTCATCATAAACATGAATATCCATGAGATCTCAAAAAAAAAAAAATGTGTCACACTGACTGTAGACTACATTTTATAGCTTTATACATCTTTGTGCTGGTTCTGGAATAACAAACATTTGGAAAAGAATAAACGTAGTTGCCATCTTCTAACCAATACAAGCTGGAAGCAAGCATTTTTGCATCTTCTATTGCTGAATAGATAAGAAAAATTTCTCTAAGCCAAGTCAGTTGCTATTCTAGAATAAAAGTAAAGTTTTCCACAATTTCATGACCTAGTGATTCATATGATTTACTGGATGTAGTTTCTCATATTTCAAATGCCTTTGACTTTTCCCCTGAAATGTACCCTACAGTTTTGTTGCATTGTACATTAACCTTAAGACACCACGCTTCCTTTTCCCACTGCTCCTGCCTCATCCATTTACATCTCCTTGTTCTCTTTGTAAACAAATCTCACCTCTTTTGACAGCTGTCCTGGTGTTCTTTGAGACAAAGCTTTGGTTTATTATTTATAAAGGGGATTTGTTGTAACAAATTATTTCCCAGAGCATTGTGTTTGGATGGGAACCACAGTTGGACAAGCAGAGAGAAGGAGCTATCACCTGCCAAATGGGAGGCAGTTTGAATAAAGAAGTAGCCCATTTGGAAAATGGTACTCTTTTCCCTGCTGAATATTTGGGCATTGCAATATTTATGCTGTTTGGACTAGAGTACAGGTTGCACAGTGCAGCTATTGCCATAGCTTTGCTAAGAAAACAAGCACTTCCACCCACCACAGATCAGCTTCACTGTGAAATTTCAAGATATTTTTCTGGATATTACTTTTATTATTACTTTTCTGGATATTATCCAAAGGCTTCATTTTCTACATATACATTTTTGTTCCAATGAGTTCAAAATTTGTTCATGGGTAAATGTTTTTGTGATTTGATATTTCCTCTGCTGATTTAAAGTCCTAGAAGAAACAGAAAGTTAATAAATCAGAGCAAATCCAGGAAGAGTTATACAACTCAGATATCACATGCTTAGTTAGGGAAATATAACTCTATTAAAATTAAGAAGAGACATTACAATGTGCAGGTTCACACCTAGAAAAGACAAAGAAACAAGGAAAAGTCTAGCTACAGCCTTTTCCTACTTGGCTCGCTATCCTTACAACCATAATCAGTAGCAGTAGGCAAAGAAATGTCTGTTGACCAAAAACTGGTTGAGTCCAAAAATCCTGAAATTCCTTGATACCTGTTAAGCTACAAAATGTACCATATACAAACCCCATGGCCAGTTCTATGCTTGAACATCTGGAATGCATATCTTGGTTCATTAGCAATTAACAATAGTGCAGATGCTGCTACTCAGTGCCTTAGTACAGACATTTAATCTGTAATTCATTTAAGGATGTTCCAACTGGCACAGAAAGTTACATTTAATACCTGCTTTCCAATATGCTATATCTCTCTGAAACCCAGTCAGAGTCTTGGTTCTACAGCCCTACAGGGTACAAACTCTTCTGTCACCTCTTTAGTCTCCACATGGATTTGTAAATGTGTCCCAAACAGCACCATTAAGGGTTAGGGTTAGCACAGACAGCACAAAGGATCTCTAAGTGCAGCTCTCATGTGAGAGAGCCCAAGCTGTTGCTACTCACAGGAGTTCAACAGCAAGGGCAAAACATGGCCCAGAGTCCATCACCCCTCTGCCCTTGCTTCTCTTTGCCACAATAACCTACTAAATCAAACACTCCAAGAGCACTATTAATAATTTCTCAACATGGTTCTTTCTGGAGCTGGTAAAACCATAAAGAAACGGTTGTCTAGTGTTGGTTTTGTTTTATATTCGAATTTCATTTACTACCTGTGTTGCTAGCTCCTTTTAGATAAGTGCAGAAAACCACTGAACCTAGATCAAAAAGAATATTTTTGCACACAGACTTAAAGGTCGAGCCTTACACAAAACTCGTTTCTTTGAACATGATGTACTTTACTTATTTTGGATTAGTATAAAGGGCTGGAACTGATTCCTACTCATGTGAGTTATCTGCTTTTGATCGCTGTTGCTTAAATCACAATGGCATTTTCTCCAGTTCCAGCTCCAAGGACACAAACCTGCTTCTTGCTTGGAATGACAGGTTTTGCGTGAGAAATCACTGGCACAAGTTGTCAGTGCAAGGTCTTCACACCTAGTGCAGTGAGTTAATGAACTAGCTTTATGCCCTGGGGGACAGTGAACTTGTAGCTAGTTTTGATCACAAATGGAAGACTAGTAGATCTGAACAGGTCTTCTTTTCTCATCTGTGCAGTGCAACATCCACATTTCTGTAGGGACAGTTTGAAATTATTATAATGGTTTAGTTATGACCCAGTACCAGATTTCAGTCAGCACCTCACAAGCAGGCATTGAGCCCACCAGGCTCAATGAGCCCACCAGGAGGTCTCAAGCTGATGCTGATGGTCCAAGGAGCAGCAGGTCCACAGCATCTCCCTTTTCATCTTTCTGGCAAAGTCACATACCACACCAAGACTTAGAACTGTCCTATTTGCCCCTTCTGGAAAATCTTTACTCCTGATGAATCTTAGCTAAGACGGAACTGAGCGTGAATGACGTCTTTCCTTTGAAAAAAAAGTCAGCTAAACACTACACAATTAAGAGGAACTGGGATGATTGGAGACCCTGGAAATATAAATACCTCTCTGACACCAGTGTACTAGTATTTATTCGAAACACCAGTGATTGCTAATCAAGTGCCTGGGAAATGTTTTCATGGATCATTTCCCTATCTGGATACCTGTTGCACAAGCCCAAAACAAAAAAAAAAAAAATTGTTGTTCCATCACTAACTTAATAATAATTGACAGTGTAAGAATGGAAATGTCTTGTGGAGAAGAATACACGGCCCATAGTTTCATCCCTGAGAGTAGCCAGATGTGAGGCACGCCTAAGAAATGGTGCATGCACACGGAATGATCTTTTTCTTGAAAGAGTTTTTCAGATTCTAGTAGTGCAGGCAGAGACTGTGATATGATAACAGACAACAAGGCAGGCAGTGATTTCAGATATCAAAGGATTATTTATCTGCTCTAGACCCCAAAATAAAGGACATTCTTAAGGAGGTTGTGTAATTCTGGAGACCATCCCCCTTGTTCTAGAGGGAGGAGGGCTAAGTTCACAGAATAAAACAGGCCAGCAAAATAAATCCCATTGCTCCCACCAGGTCTGGTGTAGGACTTCCAGAGAAGCTGGCTACATACAGAATACACACGCCTCCAGTTCTTTTGCTCCCCTAGATTTCACTTTCTACAGATCCTAGAGGTCAAAAGACTGCTCACAAATATAATTTATCATATTGCAGAAGTCAAGTCATGTTCCTTGGACTTCTTGCAAAACATGACAAGATGTGCAGAGGTTCTTTGTTTCTGATAGTTTTGCACATATATTTTAAAACCTTTCTTTCTGGTAAATGTTTAAGTTGTGACTTGGATGTGTTGTGTATGACAAAGAAAAATGCTTAACGAAACTCTGCAGAAGGGTAGAGTTTAGAAGCAAAAATCCAGGATAAAAAAACCTTTAAGAGAAGGTGCACCAAGTTATCTTTCTATTCCTAAGCCAGCATAGATTGTCAGTTTTCAGACTACACTGGAGAAATTTTGGTTTTGTTGAAAGCATAAAATTTTGCTAAACAAGTTTCATCTGTTTTTCAGAGTAAAAGGAAATACAGTGTCTGGTTTTTAGCATCAATCAATAAACATAACTACAGTTTAATACAAACATTGCTTTTCATTACTTTATGCTATAACAACTTAATTTGTTGTGAAAGCTGAAACATCAAGAATCAAAGCTCCTGTAAGGCACCAGATATTTAACATGAGTTCTCTTCAGGCTCTCTGCTGCAAAAAATCATGAAAAAGAAGGTTCCCATGTGTGGTGTGTTGGAAAGCAAGAGATAACTGAATGTATAAAATTATCTCAATTTCATGGTATTGAAATTTACATTGGAATAGAACTACCTACAGTCTAATCAGGACCCTGGGCTGTGTGTTGCATTAATATCTCTATTATTTAAAGGAATAGGCAGTAGGAATGTTAGGCTTTTAATAATAGTAGACTCTACATAAAAATGAATGCACACACAACTTTCCATTCAGCACTATAAAATAAGATATTCCCCTTTTTTTACTATAATTTTCCCCCACAATTATTTCAAGCAGGAATTTCACTGCAAATTAGGTTTCCCACTTACTGTTTCTCTACCCTCATTTAAGTACATATTTATGTCAGTGACAACAGTGCACTAATATATACTTCCTCAGCTCTTTTTAAGAAGGGAAATTATGGACAAGCTTTCTGCATTAAAGTTAATTCTTCATGTCTTATAATTTTCTAATAATGTTTACCCAAATGCAAGTGCAAGACAAATTCAAAGTTCTGGTTGATTTCAATTCTTGACCCTTAGCAGTAGAAGACTCATTTCCTGGGATATGAGTGGAGAACTGCTTCATCTGCTGGAGCCACAAACATTTCTGAAGGTGAGAGCTTTACAAGTTAAGGCAAACTGTCTCTAATGTGCTGATAGTATGCAGGTAATTCTGTCAATGTCATTGAAGGACACCCTTGACAGATTTTGTGCAAATGAAATTGTGTTACTTGAAACTGGTGCCCTTTTTTTCCCATCTTATCAGTGTAACAGTCTGGACTTTGTTACTGATGTCTCCTGAAACTGGTCATTCTGTCTTCTGGTCAAGAGTAGTTTGTACTAGGGTAATTGCCCCTGCAGAGTAAACTAATTTAACCTCGCAGCCCTGGAGCTTTGCATCCAGCTGGTGCCCTTGGACAAGACCCAGGTACATGTCTCAGAGGTGTTCTAGTGGACGCTGAAGTTTGAATCAGTTTGTGAAACAGATTTTGCATTTTAGTTTGTGCTTTCAGGAACACTATAAGGCAACAATAAAACAAGATCTACTCGCAAAGATTTTCTGAAGTTACAGCCATATACAAATAACCTTGTATATGAATGGCTTAGGCTGCAGGGTAGACATAAGTGGAGGTTTCGTGTTTTATTTTAATAAAGTGCTTAGAGAATTCATTACATTTAGCTACTATTTTGGAGTCAGATACAATTTTATGCTTTATATTGCCCACAAGTGCAGGAGGACATTTAATGTGATAAACTGGCAGTTGAAAACCTATGAGAACAGTAAGTAAAGGGGAAATTGAAGTTAGGAGCTAAGCATGTGCACTAGGACAGACCTAGAGCAAATTTCAGAAAGCCTAAATGGTTATGATGAAAATTAACTTCACTGCAGGGAGACAGACAATGGCTAATCCTCTCTTGAAATTTTTTAGTTAGCTGGATGGCTATCTGTTTCTATGGCTATCTGACACAGGATTCTTCAGAGACAGTAAAATATCAATGAAGGAGTATTAGATGCTGCAAATGAAAATAAAATTACACATTGAAAATTATTACCCTTAACAAAGAGAATAATATTTCACAACTAAAACTAAGTGTATGGTCTCCCCTTTTGCTTGATTGCCCTTCAGGCAGTAACCAGCCACTGTGGGGAGATTCCCAATTGTTGTCAGTGAAGTCCGCTTGAACTCCTTTGAGATACTTCCAGGGACCTGCAAGACATGAGATTCCTAATGTTCCCCTGAAATCTGCTTCAAGGGTGTGTATCTCTGACGCTGGAAAGCTTGCAGGGCTCAGGAGTTGATGAGCAGAGAAAACTGCCCTGTGTGGCATCGAGGGCTCTGCAGAGGATGTCCCTCACCTGCAGCCAGGGGCACGGCAGGGCTGGCCAGCCACAGCCACAGAGTGACACAGACAGGTGCCTGCAGGGCACCTCTGAACACCCTGCAGAAGAGGAGGGGAGGGAAGCCAACCAGGAGCATCCTGATTGGGGTATAGCAAGCTCCAGGTGAAGGAATGTGGGAAACAGGGGCAATATGCCATGCAACATTTAAACATTTCCATGTGGATCATGAGTGCCAGTGGGATGCTCTGTGCCCCCAGTCAGTCCTTTCTAGATAAATTCTTTGGTGTGCAGAATAACTTTCCCATATTAGCTTGGAAGACCAGCTGGCTTGGGTGCACAACTTACCAGGGTATTTTGGTGGTAACCAGAGCTGCACACAACTTGGGTGTTTCAGTACCTGCATTCATACCACTCCTCTGCATTCCAGATTATTTTAGAGTGCAGGTGGAATTCACTAAATTCAATATTGATAGCATAAAATCTCTGAGAATAAAGAGCTCCCCATCCCTATCTGTTCTAATATCATAGGAGTGCCGGAGAATTCAAAAGCCTCTGCTAGATAGAAGGGAGAATATAAAACGAGAAATACAGCAAAACAAAACTAAAACCAAAAAAACTTATCAAGCTGATACATTCAGGATTCAAGCAGAAAACAAAACCACTGATCAAAAAAGCTCCAGCTCCTTCTACATATCAGAGTCCTTGCAGGGGCCCCTCAACACTTCATGAAAGGAATCCTCCACTCACAAATCAACTGAATTTCAAAGACAGGGGAAAAAAAGTGAATTTTAAAGCAGTCAGTATGAAGTAGACTTTGTTTCACCATAAGAGCTCCTCCAGGACTGCTGTACAGAGGTGTTGGCAGCCAGGAACAGAGAAGTCCAGGCTCAGCATTTAGGGTGAACAACTGCATGCTGCTGCAGGTAATACAAATTAGGGAGTTGGTATATCTTCTGTACAAAGGGTGATGACTGATGTACTGTGATCAACAGCACATGAAAATTATTCTATAAACCAGATAAATAAGTTATATTCTAATAAGCAAAAAATACTGAGATCTATTTCAAACTACACAACTTTTCTTTCTGCTCTTCAGAGGATGGTATGAAACATCTGTTCCTGAAACAGTGTAATTTAGGTCAGTGTTTGCACCCCAGTAAGAGGAAATTAGATGCTTTAAGCACTGTTGTTTGTTTGCTTGTATGTCAAATGTTTTCTTTCCTAATGTTTTCCCTTCAGTGGTAAGATTTGTGTAGAAATTGTGTGGAGACTGTCAGAAACTGTCAATATAAACATGGGCTTTAGTCACCAGATGTCATTTATTTATATTATCAGGAAAAATTTGTACAAATGGAAAGGAACCACTTCTATTTAGATGCATATGTCGTTACTAGCCCGAAGTTTGGCAGCTACCCTGGAGACAGTGCTTGGTCTCTTAGGACTGACTGAATTTGTACTGCCAATGTGAAAACAATTGTGTGTCAAGGACTATCAGGTCAATGCAATTTTTGCAATCACAGAGAGTCTCATATTGTGGTATATCTTGTAGAAATCCTTTTGCCTGCAAAGCTTTGCCTCTGCTGTTTTAAAGATTTGCCAATTGTCCAGAGATTTTTAGGTACTGATTTTGTCCAGAGATCTTTAAGCACTTTGGGAAGCTTGAATTTCATTACTGTACAGTTAGAGAAACTGAGGCACAGGTAAAATATAATGTGTCCAGTGATAAGATACAAAGGAGATTAGGTAAGGAAAAGTGCCCACAATAAAAACATTCTTGATATTATGACTTTCTGGCTCACACGTCAGTCATGCTGCTCAGTGAACCATAGATCCAACTCTTTTATTGCAGGTGTTGTGTGGCATGTATGCTACAGCAGATTAAACACAACCCCATAACATTTCCCTGAAATTTATCCCATTGGGTTTTCACTACTACATGTACTAAAAAACCCCAATATTTGTGATACTGGCTGTTGTAACTAAACGGCTTGAATACATTATTCTGTAATATTTCTGGCTTGTATCCTGTCACTCAGTGGGATTCAAAGACTACATAAAGAGGCGCTCACCCTCTGCAGGAGCTGGGAAGGGCTGCAGGGACCCCACTTGTTCCAGGGAGGAGCACTGCTTCCATGGGATGCTGGAGCGCTGCTGTCTGTGTTTTGCAGAAGGAAGCCACGAGGAGGGATGCCAGTGCTGCAGGTGTGGTGCAGCGTGCTCAGGGTGCCCAGAGAGTTTGTTGGCCAGCATGCAGCAGGGAGGGACCTGCTGACCCTCGTGCACCAGGAAAGCAGAGGGCGGCATCCAGGCTGGGGTTTGGGTCTGGCTTTATTTTGTGCAGAACCTTCTGGCAGGCAGCTGGGGGCTAATTCGGGGTGCAGTTGCTGGCTATGAACTCGTGCCTGGCTGCACAAAAGGCTGTGTGAGGACAACTTCAAATGGAACCAAGTCCCAAACCTTCGCCTGCTCCTACAAAGAGGCTGTTCTTTCTCTGCCTGGCCCATGTCAACGTTTTAACATGTAACAAATATCACTTAACGCTTGAAGAAACCTTTGAAGACCAGAAGTGTTTTCTGAAGTGCTTAAGTGTCATAATTAGTAGAAGAAAGTACTGAATTGTTCTGTCAAGAAAGCAAGGAAAGGACAATTGCCAAAAAATTAATTGTATGAGGAGTTTTTGCATGAGCTGTTCATTGATAGTATTGTAGTAAAATTCCTTGTCACAAATGTAAGAGATCTCATACTATTGCAGTGATTAAAACTCAGGAGCATTTAATGGCCAGGTGCTCAATGCAAGATATAAAACTTTTGGCTAGAAGGTTTCATTCTCTAAAACCGTAAAGAGATAGAAAACACCTAAAAATGCTGTTAAAACAAAACTTCAAAGAAAGACTCTTGGTAGAGTATACACACATGTGGGCTATTACTCCTCTTTTCTAAATTAATCCTTGGAGAGCCAGAGTAGCACAGTAGGAAATTTATAGTTTCACATAATTTTGGTGTGAAGCCCAGCAAAACTTGGCAGATATAAAAATGGACTTGTAGTACTTACATGCAAGTGGTTTGGCATTTTTCCTTGGCTTTTTCAGAGTATCCTAGTTTGGTAGCAAAACTGTTTGATAAATGGACATACTTTGCTCAAAATAACCAAGGAAAAAGGTGAAATTATCCCTGAATTTTAATTATACATTTTATTTCAATTTTTTTAAAAGCATATTTCATGCATAATTTCTCAGAGAGGGCAATAAGCTCTTCTGGAGGTAGCAGTGTCTTTTTGCTCTTTTTACAGAACCTCATGAAGTTTCTAAATATACAGGAGAATTTCTTCAACTTGTAAGCAATAAATAAAAATGTGGAGCCTCTCAATCAGAGAAAAATAGACCTTGGAAAAACTCATGCATAAGTCAGATTGAAATTCTGAAAGTACCTGAAGGAGAGAGAAAATATTTTATTTCAGCTGTAAAGTGCAAGTCAGACAGACTGTTGAATCCACTTTAATATGAGCTTCAATCTTTTTTCCTCCTTCTTTAGTTTGCACTATTTGTAAAACTTCCAATTTATAAAGTAATGACAAAGTACTGATATCTCTATTCCTTGTTTGTGTTCAGAGAGTTGCTTGTAGCATTATATAATCAAAATACTTTTATTATTTTCCAATTAGTAGATGAAAAGAGCTGGAAGAATGGATCAGATTTTTTTCTGACCTATTATCAGCAGTATAGTTGAAAAACCAATGAGCTCAGAATCCTTGTTTCTGGTGAAATGTAAAGGACAAACTCACTTTCCAGTTCCAAGGTCTTTTTGGAGCCCGATATCATGACATATTTTAATGTTACATGTAAATGGCCCAAACTAAGAGACGCTGAAATGAATAAAATGCATAAGAAATCATGTATTTAATTTCATTTTCAAAAGAGAAAACTGCCCTAAATTAATTTGTTTATTTTATTTACAATATGAACCTGACTTGCATCCTAGATTCAGCCTTCCTCTTTCCAAAACCAAGTGATATACTTTTCCATGTTACTTTTTTGGGATTTTACAGTGTAATATATACAAGACAATATTATTCTCCAGTGTGTAAAAAATGTGAAAAGATAAGCAATATCTGTTCTTGTTTGTGCATGCGAGAATTTAAAAAGTAACAATTTGTTATATCATCCATTTTAAACCCATTCTCTTCAATTGTTAATCCAGCTTTCTCACTGGGAATTTGACAGAAGAAGATGCCAATTCCATTTGTTCTATTGTGCTTACCTACAAGCCACCACATGCTTGTGAGACTCTGCAAACAGCCTGAAATTTCACATGTGAGCTACACTTTGTTTTCACAGTTTGAAAAATTAAAAAGCACAAAAATCATTCCTATTCCTACTTCTTTGATTGTACTTTCTAAAAGAGGTAATGGTATCAATTTTGTCAGGATTACAGACATTTTTTTAAAATGAGTTTCCAAATTAAACTTTATGGTGATTTTTTTTATGAGCATATATTCCTACTGTGACAATGCAGTCAAAAGAGTTTAAACCAACACACAACAGAGGTAAAACTTTCAAACTCTTCAGGACATGGTAGAGAACACTTGGAAAAGGTAAGAATATGTTTTATTTATCATTGAGCACTAGTGGTTTCCATTTGGAACCCTCTATTTGGATAAAATTAATCCTACATCAAAAAGATGATACCACAACAGAAGCAAACTGAAAACACGCTAGGCAAATTTTTTTTAATTTCAGCTTCTGTGGTTGTTCTTGCAGACAATTGATTTCAGAAGCCAAGCTGAATTTTACTTCTGTGAAACTGGTTTATACAAGCTATGGTGGTTTCATGGGAATTAGGCTCTTCCCTTTCTTTGAGACATCCAAACAGCAGTGACAACCTGAAACTGTAAGTCAAAAACCACATCTATAAAGTTTTCCATTGAGCAAACATCATCATCTCAGTCTATGTTGCAACAAAGGGTTTTGAAAACTTAAAAATACCTGACAGTCACTTTTGTTCAGTAGCAGGTTAAAACTAAAGGATACCAAGATGCCAGAATGAAGCCTGCACCTTTTTTGCATATGCCAACATAATACTTACATGATACATCAATTAGCTTTAAAGCATTCCTAACTTTATTTAACTTTCATTCATGAGAATAGTGTAGCTTTTGGTGATTTCATCAGAGGTGGAATCTACCTCTTAGCAAATGGGGATAGCAAAAATTTGTATAAAGCAGAAAAGCCATAAAATATAATGAAGAAGAAAAATCTATTGTAGTCAAGATAAAGAAACCACAGGAAATAAAAATCAGCTTTCAAAGCCTTCAATCAGCATAGCAATTGCAAAGCAGGTTAGAATTTGGTCAAAGGTGAAAAAAAAATCCAGACCAAGTTCCAAATTATGAACACAAATTATAGTTGTTAAAGAAAGCTATGCTAAAGATTAGCAAAAGTTCTCAAACACCTAAGGTGGAAACTTTTTGGGTGACTTGTGGAACATCCTTCCCACTGGAATTTCTTTTTCAAGACCTTATGGAAGCAATATCTGCATCTGTTCAACAATAGAGAAATGAGTTACACAGTCATTTTGACGTCAAAACACGCATTTTTGTAAATGTACACTCAAAGACCCAACAGAGTAACAGCATTTGAGGGACAGACAGGGAAACTTAAGTTTATTGAAAGACTCAGTCCAAGACCTTCCAGTCCCCTGCAGCCTACCGTGCTTTTTCTTGTTGCCCTAGAGCAGCTGAGAGAGTCAGGAGTCAGTCCATTGCTCCCGTCTGCTGCACTGCTGGCTTTGGGCTGTCCCAGCTCTCCTTCCCTGTGAAAAGTGGGCTGATGCCACCTTGCTGGGAAAGCTGCAAGGTGGGAACTTGACCTGACTCGATAATGTCAGCAGAAAAGAGCAAGAATCAGCCAGAATTCCCTGCTGCATTGTGGAGCAGACACCCTCAGCTGTCCCTCTCATGTTTTGGAAAGACACAGGTATCCAAGAGTGATCCTTTATCAGCAAGTGCCTCTGCTGGATGGGGCCAAGCCGTGCTTTCTGAATGGCAGTTCTTAACCTCAGCTGGGATCCGTCTGGATGAACCATTTCCCCACGCAAATCTCACAGGAAGGTTTTACATTTCCTTGAGTAAATCTACCATCCCTCATGGAGAGCTGTGACTTTGGAAGGGCTGAACTCACGTGGACAGCTCCTGAGCTGCTGCAAGCTGGCCTTGTCTGCTGTGTTTGCACCTCAGGTCACCTGTGTTTCCACCACATCTCCACTCACTCTGCACCAACATCTTTGGAAATGGTCATTCTTTGCACTATCATGGTAAAGTAGTGAGCAGAATAGTTTTGTCCCCCAACATCCATAAAGAGCAGAATAGATTTGTCCCCCAACATTCTTTTGGGAAATAGGATTGGAAAAGCTGGAATTAGGCAGGGGGGCTGGGGGAGGTGTGCACGCACACATGCATAGAGAGACAGACACAAGTCCAAGCTGCTTCATACAAAACGGGTAAAAAACACCAGCTTTTACTTAAGGCTTGGAATTTGCTGTTTTGGCTTTCCGACTCCACTCTCTTCCTTGCCAAACTCAAATTAGATCAGAATAAAAAGAATGTCAGGATTTTTATGAAGGTAGTGTGAAAAACATGTGTCTGTTTCTCAGTTACGACAGGGAAGATCACTATATGCCCACCGATGACGGATGGTTCCTCTCATTATTGAGCAAGGACTTTATTATACATTTATGACAACTCAACTGTGCAGTATTTCATTACCTATGGGGGTTTTAATGTCAATTTGAATAAGTTTTAGAACAAGATCTGGCATAATAAAATATTATTAATAAATAAATTTTTTAAAATATGTATTTATCTCTACACATGTAATGAAACTTATTTTATTGTGTTTTCAAATACATTTTCTTCTTTTTTTTTCTTTTTTTTAATAATTTGTGAGTTCTAACACAGTGAACAGCATAAAATAAAGGACACTTTTCAGCCGTATGAATATAAAAACATGCATTTGAGAGTGAAATTTGTACTTGAAAACACTTCATTTAAAATAAAGATAAGGCTTTGGATAACTGTAATAAGAACTTGTATTCAATGTTGGCTTGCTGTCAGAAAACCATGGTGTATGATCTTACAATAAAATACATGCTACTCTGTTTGGTCAGAAAAAAAGTGAATTAAATCTGGAGTTTTCCCTCTGACTTCATAATATCCTCATTCTTGTTAGTTTATTGAACCTGCATCTTCTATTTTGAGATTTTCACGTGTCTCCATAAATCTTTGCCCATAAATTCCACAACTCGCCTCTGCCATCTTGTGGGAAAATGTGTGTTGCTACTTCTTCACAAAAAGGTGAAGAAAACTCATTAAATACAATTTGTGTTCTGAAAATATTCCTAGCAGTTAGCAGAAATATATTACTTCATTTGCAAGACAGAAGTTACAAAAATCATATATTTACTACAAAATAATAAAAAAACGCATGAAATTAAGATGCAGAAGTACTTATTTCAAAATATATAAGTATTTGCCAATATCATTAAAACATTTTGTTCTCCTTTTATTATAAAACTCAAAAATGTTTACGTTAACATCTAGTAACATAATTTCTATGCACATACGGCACATTAATGTATTCCATAAATTGAAGAAAACCTATTTTGACATTTATGAAATGCCTTGACATAAGAAAACAGAAAATGTATTCAAGACCTTTAATTTCTTTTTTTTTAAGAGAAAAATTTCTATAAAACACTTCCATTTTTGACAAACTGCGTTTTATCATGTTTGTTGTTGCTGTTTTCAAAAAAGCACCAGCATATGCTAAAAATTGATAAAGGTATTAACGCTAACATAACAAACTTTACAGGTATCATAAGAAAATTTACAAGGTTTCATTTCAATGTATGACGTCTTAAAAAGCAGTAGAATTGCAAAAAATATGTCATCATCCTACAAAAATTATCTTCCTTTTTGACACCTCTTCCAAAATTTGCATGATCACAAATATTTTCGGGACCATGCATCTAGGGGGAAGAGAACATCCTTATGGTTTTAGCAAGGTCAGCAGTGGGCGGTCTGCTCCCTCAGATGATGGAAGAGTTATCAGAGCAGGCTGTGGCACAGCACCGCTCTGGTTCGTGTGAAGCAGACAGGTGTCAGTGCAGGGCTCTGAGCTCGCTGAGCTCCCACAGCAGCTGCAACAGAGGCGCAGGTCCCTGCCTCCAGCAGGGGACAGGCAGGCAGAGTAAGAAAAGTCATTTGTGCCTCCCCTCTGACAACAGCAAGGCTTGAACAGCTCTGCCATCCTAGGTGATTTCACTCTTTCTATTCAGCTGTAGGTAGGTCTAGGAGTTGGGAGGGACATTGGAGACACTTGAAAGGTTGCATGCTGCATCGAGAAGGGACCAGATGTTTTGTAGTTCCACCCAAGTTTTTAAATACATTCTCTCATTTAGGTAGACATCAAAATGTGCTTTCTGGTAGGTTGAATACTCTTGCAGCTGCTGCTTCAGGCTGATTCGGTACTGCAGAAATGTTGACAATAGTCTAAGGTGTTGCCATGTGATTTACTCCCTTTTAAAGGACCAGATCCAACAATGTTCTCTGTCTGGTTGACTCACTTCAAATACCTTAAACCCAGGTGACCTGGTCTGAAAAGTCTAGGTTTGCCATTGACTGGCTTTGTCAAAATACCAGGACCTATTGCTTTAATCTTGGGTACAGCAGATCCTCCACTCATGCAGCTTACTCATCCTCAATGTCCAACAAATAGAGATGTGTTTGTACTGGATGCACAAAGAGAGCAAAAGGAAACTGCCCTGTTACCCTGGTCACTGTTCCTCAGGCAAAAAACTCAGCTTTCAGCTGTCTGTGCAACTCTTTGCAAGCTTGTCCACTTTGCATAGGGATAGCCCTCTCTTCTTTCACTCAGAAGCATATTTAACTCAAAAAATAGTCAAATCCATATGTTGTATTGCACTAAATAGTTATTTACTTGTTTTGCACTGGGTTCTGTATTATTGCACAAAACGGATTCTTATATCCATATGACTGTGGTGCATGATGGCCATTAAATGTGGCCTGCACAGAGAGAAAGATTAGCCAGTGTAAGATTTCTGTATTTTCTGCCATGAAAACATGGGCTGCAGCACCCAGGAAAATGGTGGAAAGACTGTAATTTGAGGAAAGTCAGATGTAAGGCAGCAACTGGACAAAGCAACAGTAAATTTGGATTCCTCCCATGTGTTTGAGTCTTGAATTACATCCTATAGTATATATTTCCTTTGTTCATGAATGGAGATGGATAGGAACTAGTAGTTCTTATTTGCACAACAGAATTATAATTTATTTAATTATAAAACCCACTTTTTCTATTTTTGCATCGAGATCAAGTTAAAACTTTTCTGTGTACAGTTAACAGGAGAATGAGAAAAAGGAGAGAATTAATGTGAAATACAAATGCAATTCACTCATCTCTCTTTTTGCACAAGTTTTATAAATTCCCCTTATAGTAATTTCCTTTCTGGACCACTGACTATGTATTGATACAATCTGGAAAGTCTTCAGGAATGTAGTTATATAGAACTTCAGGGGGTTTTTTGGCTTCTTGGGAAAAGAAAAAAAAAATTAAATCATCATTTATTTGGAAAATTGACAAACTCTTGACTTTGTCTGAAAAACAAACAATGAAAGAAAAAATAGGGACAATGTCTTTGCTTTGTTCCTTCCAAATTTTTCTCTGAACTTGAATGAAAATCATAAAGGAAGAGAGAAAATTGCCTTCTGCTTATCCAAGAGGCAAATGGAGCCATCTATTTCAACAAGTGTCTGCAGCTTTATCATTCACTCACCAGCAGCTGTCATTGTTATGGCACAGCATGCTGGAAGAGACTTCCTAAAAGCCAAATGAGTCAAACAAATAGCAAACAACAGAGTCATCTTACAAAGAGCTACCCGAGGACAGAGAGAAATTCAGGCAAATGGATGTGCATGAAAGCACATTTCTCAGCTGCTGCTGAATGAGTGTTCGCCAGTTTCTGACAGCTCCTTGTTGGGTCGGCTGCACGGTGTCAGACAGGGTCACTGCTGCATCACTGGCGATGCACCATCGCTGGTGCAGCAACGTGGGTGCAGCAGTTTGCTGCACTCCTGCATGCACGTGTTCCTGGATGTGTCCCATAACTAGGCCTGCAAGTCAAGATTTAGACATTGGGAAAAAAGGTGAAAGGAACTGTATGAAAGATTAGACTTGCAAATCTCAAAGTACAAGGTGTCAGTCTAGTCATGTCAAAACATCTGCTTAGAACAACTCACACAGTCACCGTAACATATTATAGAGAGGAATCATGAATATGCAATCAGAACAAAACAGTTTCAGAGCCTGATTGTCACCTCTATCAATTCCAGCAGTCAATTTCTGTGATGCTGTCTTGTCATTTTGACAATGATTACACTTTTGTGTGGTGTATTGCAGATACTACACTTCAGTTGTTTACAAATAAAAAGGTATCTTACACTTTCACTGTAAGAGTAGAATATTTTAAGTAAGAAAAATACTCCTCCTAATAATACTTTCACCAAATCATCATGCATGAAATGCACTCAAGAAAATCATCCTCTGTCAGAGCTGCATGATGTCACCAACTCTAACAAAATCAAGTTTGCAGAAAACGTATCTAAAGCCAGTGTGAAGAATTTCTTAGCTAATAATGCTCATAACAGCACATTTTTCTCCAAGTAAGCCATTTTTATAGAAATCATTAACAATTTAAGCTTTTAAAAGCAATGTATTTTAAATACAGCAAGTTATAAATACCTGTTACCTGGCTGAACAGTTTATAGAGCTCCTGTGTGAAATGTTCATATTTATAAACAGATTTGTTCATGATGCTATAAACTGACTGTTCACTACTTCACAGTGATATAGAACAATACAAGATATTTTAAAGAAAATTTACGAAAACTGTAGAATCATCATAACAAAAGGGGTGTGTAGAAATCTTTATTCAACAACTACTCACAGGACACGATATTTTTAATGGCAAATATGTCAGTATATCCCCATCATTCAGATTGTTTGGCATGGAGATTAGAGTGTATGAGGGGTATATATCTCAGCTGCCAATAATTATTGCAGCATAAATATCCTCCCAAACTCTAGTTATAAAGGATTTTCAGAGATCACAACGTAGACTGTATCAGCTAATTTAAAGTGAACACAATGAAAGATTGTAAATTCCTTTATTATTTTTTCCTGCATTTGTTGTCTCTGTGATATCAAATCAGGAATCTTTTACTGGTGATGACTTTAGACAGAGTTCCAGGTAGATACCGTATCAGATTTATTCCAGGTATTAAATTTTTAATCAGGGGGTTCAGACATTGCTCTAGTAATGATGTATTGGAGATAGTATGAGTAACTGTGTGATAAACACAGACATGAGAAATGCACATAATTCAGTTACATTTTCAGTGATAACTTTTAGTGACCAAATATGACATCAGAACTCTGAGCAATTAGAGCTTTCATATAAGAATTCTGAATTAAAATATTTGATAATTAGGAGATAAAAAATATTTCAGAGCATTTGACCTTAGAATTCTTACATACACTTCAGTGTTACTCATCAGCACAGCTGAGCAACAGCTGTGAAAACAGGCAGGGAGGACAATAAACCCTAAATGAAATGCAAATTTTTTGAACCTACTGAGAATCTACATGGCCAGTAAAATAAATCTGTCCATACAGAATCAACACTGAATGAATCACTTCTATGTTTGTTATCTCTACCAGTTTTTCCCATGTGGTGCAATTTAATTAATGACAGTCAGAACAAAGCACAAAACAGTACCTATTTCTAGACTTCTGAACACTAATAATTCACTCAACTCCTCTACACCCATTATGAATAAAATACTTGTACCTAAAGGAACCTACCAGTTTGCCACAAAGTTTAATGCTGATGGTCTTATTCAGGTTTAGTCTTGGCACTTTTCTGCACATAGCAAAGGTAAAAACCACAAAACCTGTCATCAACGGTGTTAATGTTGCTATCAAAAGATCTCCCAAATATCTGTGACAAATAGAAGGGGTGAAGGGGCTTAATAAAATATTACCTCCCTCTTCTGAATAAATTGAATAATTCAGAGATACTTTGCAAGCCAATACAGTCAACTTAAAAGCAGTTATTCAGTGGCTAGCTATAGTTATAATACACCAAAGACACACATGCTGTTATTTCTAGCTTCAGTAGTTAAAAATAAAAAAGTGTAGAATCACATTGAAGGGAGTCAAAGATCAGCAACAATAGTATGGTTGTCATGGATGGCACAGGTTTAACAGGAAATGTCAAAAGGAATTTGCTTACAAGGCACCCTAATTGCTTGAATACTGGTTGTCAAGTTCTGCATATTCTTTCAAAGGAAAATACCTCTTAAGTTACTTCAGATTTTGAAGTGTTTGTTTACCAAATGGCATTTCAGGTGCCTTTGCATTTTATTTCAACAGATACAGTAGTGACAAATTGTTTCAGATAAATATTTTCTTCCAGTATTTCTTTCCTGTCTGAGGGCTTATTACCACCATCTCTTGGGTCAGCATGTATAGCTGCTTTTAGCTCCACATGCAGACTCTGCATATAAGATATAAAGACTTTATAGAGTAAATAATTTCTATAACGACTCAACACACATAAAAGACAGCTAAGATTCAACAGGGTAATAATGCCCATTTATTCACCACCCCCAGAAGACCTCTAAAAGCTATTTGGTGGGCTGGGCAGGTATAAGACAGAGAAAAGAATTTGAACCACCAACATCTTCACCAGTAATACCAAAAAAGAATAGGAAAAGAAATAGCCTATACAACTGTCAGACAACACATTTCATACCAATGGAAGGAAATGCATTTTTTTAGTGCTCAACTACCTTGTGAAACTCATTGCCAAGAAATGTTCCTGAGCTCAGAAGCTTTGCAGCACTCAAAGGAATAAATCTCTTTATGCTCTAGGAGCATTCAGGATCATTGTGAACATGTCAACAGAAGCAAACTCTCATCCTTTTGTCCATAATTGAATCAGGTTTGATGAAAATGAACATTTTCTCTGGAGTCTAAAGTTTGTTTTTACACTCTTCTGGTGCAGCTGACAATGCCCAGTATTAAGGAAACTTGCCTGCCTGACCATCTGGGAGCCACTCTGGCAGTCATTCTTGCACCACCTGAGCTGGACCTGGGGCTCTTCCCAGTTACAGCTCCCACATTCCCACAGTCAGAACAGGTTTCCTTACTGGGCTGACCCCAGGCTTCCCGCAGCACTCTCAGGCATCCCAGCCATTAAAATCATTTCATCACAGCACAATAACAAACAAACAGCTCGGGCTGGTGTCTCTGGGGAGGGACCCAGAACAAAGGAACCCCTGGGCTCTTATCCCCTCACCAAGCATGGGAAGGTGTGGGACCGTCGGCTCCTGCCGACCAACTGGGCTCTTGTCCCAGTGTCCGGTGCCCCGGCTGGGCCACAGGCCCTTGTGTGCCCAGGATGGGCTCTTCAGGGCCTCTGTGCCTGGGCTGGCCCAGCCTGAGCTCAGCCTGCAGCTCCCACTGCAGCTGCACCCCGAGCTGCCTCAGGGAATGTGTTCCTCAACATATGGAAATGTTGCTGAGCTGCAAGGATCACCACCACTGCCATCTACGCTCCCGTGTCCTGCAGCACATAAGATGTTTTGCACAGAAAACCTTGATCAAAGCAATAGAAATGTATCTAGACCAAATCTGAACTGATTCCCAACACATATCCAAACAGCTTCTCTTGTGTAGTTTTATATTTTTAGTCTCAAAAATTATTATAGCCTATTAGGCTATAATCTTTATACTTTACCTACTTTGCAAGCAGGTAAAGTAGGAATTTTAGTGATAATGACTAGATTTGTTAAATGCTTTTCTAATGGACAAAATATATTAGGATTTTTCTAAAATTATTAAATGCAGTAACCAGAATATGAATTATTGAATATTAACTGAGCATAAAACATCCATTACTGCATAAAAAAAACAAGGTATTGTTACTTCTGTTACTCCAAAAAATAGTCCAACTTTTTTCCTCTATTTGCCTCAGACTTGTCTTAGGCATCATCATTTCTTAAGAAGATGCTTCGCTGTGTTGGCATCAAATACCTACTCAAAAATGCACTTGACAAAATGAACCATCCAGGGCCCATAATCATCTCAGGTAATTTTTTAGTTCCAGGTAATTTTTTTGCCCCAGAGGAGTTAGTGGAAACATGCCAGATGATATACATCATCTTGTTTCTGAATTCCTCTCCCCCCCCATGCCTTCTTGACACGTATTCAGGCAAGGAAAGACCATCAGTTCACCTAGTTTAGCCTCCATAGTAAAAGAAAGTTACAGCAGGCTTACAGCACCTGCTCCAGCTCCCACCCCCTTCTGTAAATGTTACAATCTCATAGGCCAAAGCAGTAGTTAAAAAATCCAACTGAACAAAAAAATATGGAAAGACATAGATGGTGGGAGGGATTAATATGAATACGCATTATCTGTAAGAAAAGGGCAGTTGATGGTAATGAATATAAAACAGAAGGTGAAAACTAGAGCAAGTTCAAGGCAAAACAAAGCCAAAGAAGCAAAAGACAGAAGGAGAGATCTACTGGCAGCAGATAAAGGGTTTCACACTTATATAGTAGTAGTAATAAAATGTGTAAAAGTGCCAGATAACTCATACCAAAGTATTTGTCTGTGCAGTCAAAGCAAAACAGTTCAAGCTGACCCTCAAAAACTATGAAGCATAAAGAAACACACCAAAGAGATTTTCAGTGGGGTGAAATAATTAATAGATCAACAGGTGGGGCAGGCCCAAGTAGCCAAGTGAAGAGATCAGCTTTAAGCATTTGTAAAGACTGGTGCTTGAACCTGCTGTCAGCCAGGCTCAGTCCTTCTGCACAGACTTGCAGGTAATCCTGTGGTCCTCACTGATGTCACAAGCACTGCAGATGAGGGAAATGGCACAACAACAGTTCATCAGCACTGGGAGCCAAAAGGTCACAGAAAATGCTTCTTAGTGGGGCATAGTTTGAAAAAGTTAAACTTGATGGAAATGGAAAATGATTTTTTTCATAAAACAAATTGCACAGAAATTCCTGGAGCCCAGAGAAGTATTGGCCCTAAGGTTCAAGAGAGGTGGAGGCAATCTGGAAAGAAGCACGATGGAAGCTTCTGTCAGGACACAAGGGTCTGAGCTCTTTAGAGATAAGAGTAGCAACATTAGCTCTGCTGCACCCAGAACAAACTCTTCTGGTGCAGCCTCAACTAGAACTGCTTTAAAAGTGAGTGGCAGATGCATTTTAGCCCTGGTGTACATCTCCAGTAGTGAGATAGGAAATGATGTTGCAGTTGTTAATTCACGAACATTTATCTTGTTTACCCTCCAACAAAATAATTGCTGCTTGATTATAACTACAAAAAGGTTTTGCCATCCAGTCATGTAGAAGAGGTGATCTTTTCCCCAGGACACACATCAGACATGTGATGCTGCAAATGTCACAAAGCAAATCATAGTCCACTAAGATGGAGTTCACATCCACCTGATCAGAGGCTTTTAGCTGTTACAAGCCTATCATATACCTCTAGCTTCCAAGGACTACATAGCTCTATTCTCACTCATACAGAGCAGCCTCATACCAGGAAAATTGATCCAGAGATTATGAACACACCAGCTCCTCAGCTGAAATCTGTGGAACACCACAAATTTATTGTTAGTTCAAAGGCTGTATTTTGTTATTTGCCTTCCTTTCACTGAAACAAACAGAGCAAAGTGTCCCCACACCTGATGCATACACAGAGGTGCAAAGGCATGTGAATGCATGCATTGAAACAACTTTACATGTATCTAAGGTACCATATAATACCCAAAGCTGACATCTAAGAATTAGAAGTTATTGTCCTTTGTAATGGCAATACATTTGAAAAATAAAAACAATACTTGTTTAGAAAAAAAGAAGAATCCTTCACTGAAACCTTTTACCCAATAGACCACTTTCTGGTAACTGTTTAAACTTTGAAAAACTTATGTGGATGGAAAATATTGATGGGGATCTATATCTCATTACTGTTTTTAAACAGACATTGGCTCCACAGCAATTTGTTCACACATTTAGTAAAGAAAGAAAAATAAGAGCAGACAATTTTAAAACAAATAAGCTAGAATATAAATTACCTGATTAACTGCAAAACAAATTCAAGTAATTAAAATAACATGACAGGAACTGCAATTGAGAACAATGGCTCTGGAGATGTTTTATTTTCCATTAAATTACAGACTTCTGGCTGAGACAATGGTGTCTGCATGCCAAAGCTGGGACAGTGACAGTGTGGCGTTGCTAGCATCTCCAATCAGTTGTTCCCTTCTACCACGTTTCAGAAAAGCCTGCACTGCTTGGCTTAGCTGAAGAAGATTAAGCAGGCAGAGAAGTGTAACCCACAGACAAACAAAAGTGACAGCTCAGGCATATAAGCATAGCCTACACACCACATCATTGCTGTGAGTGACAGAATCACAGAATATACTGAGGTGAAAAGAACCCATAAGGATCACTGAGTCCAGCTCCTAAGTCAGTGGCCCATACAGGGATCAAATCCACAACCTTGGCATTATTAGCAACATGCTTAATCAACTAAGTTAATCAGCCAAGCCTGACTACCCAAAGCAGCCATCTGAAAATCCTGTTGGAGACAGCAGCTAAGTCTTGCAGGAGAGTACTTCAGCTAGTGAAAGAACATGAAGAGCAGATGCCACCTTCATTAGTTCCTTTCTATACCAAAACCACTGTGTCCTAGGTTGACTGTATGATGCTTTTATCCCCAATTGTCTTGTTCTCTTTAAGCTGAATAATAAGTTTTGCACCTTTAAGACTTGTTTCAGAGAGTGAATGGGGGAGAGAAGAAGCAGCAGTTTGTTTTCAGACACTGCACTCACTCCTCCACATTCCTGCTCCTGGACTGTGTTGTCTGCGGATGGACAGACAGCAGGACAGAGCTCTGTTTTGCCTTTAGTGAGTTTGGCTAGCTGAGGCAAAGAAGTTCCCTGGCCTGTGTTTTTTCCCTTTTCTCTGGAGCTGCTTAAACCTGCTCTGGACTGAATACCCAGCAGAGCACCCACAGCTCACACCTGGGGCCCACCGGGCCGGGCCTGGGCCGCAGCACTTCCAGCGCCCGAGGGCCTGACCAGAGACTGAGCGAGCTGAGCTGCAACCCGGGGAGGGACTTTCTCAGTTTGTCATCTCTTTGGACCAGCAAGGGGTTTTACTGATTAATATTGTTTAGGTTTTATTGTTTAATAAACAAGGTTTTTTCACTTTTCTCCAAGGAGGTATTTTCTCCTGGACTGGTTAGGGTGGGAGGAGGGGCCGATTGAATCCGCTTTCCTAGAGGAGCCTCTCTGGGGGTTCTCTCCCAAATTTGCCCTGAACTAGGACACAGTGATACTTCCTAAGGTCTACATGCAGATTTAGTACAGATTTAGTACACTCATTATCTGGGGGCGGAAGGACACATTGTGTACATCCATTACACAATGTTTCAAAAATTTTCTGTTGCACAAGTAAAAACTCTTGTCCATCCAAGTGAATTACACAAAAAATAATATTAATGTTGCCTGTCAAGTAAGGAAATAGAAAGAAGCATAAAACTCCTGCTAGTAGTGATCCTTTGTCATTGTTCAACAGCAAAATATGTTCAAAATAATAGTACATTAAAAAGGTAGTATATTTTATAAAAAATAAACCCACAATTACTAGCATACACTTCTACTCCCAACTTTAAATGCTTTAAAAATTGTATCATCTCACTAGTCCTCATACTTTAGGGAAGTTTGTCAAAATTCTTTGCATTTTGCAGAAACAATTCAGCAATTTTTCCAAACACATATGAATTTCAAGGGGAATTTAAAGACAAAACCAATACTCATAGGAGACAGTCAGAGCTGTTAACAAGTGATTAGGACCCTGGTTGTCTTATAGACCCCTGTGCAGCTAGAGTTATCCATAAGAGTCTCCTTAAGTCATTGATTATTCTGATTAAGGAATTCCCCTTACCATCTATGAACTGAGGACAGATTTCACTGAAAAGTTTTGCTAACTTGTCCTAAAATTTTGAGACTCTCTAGTGAACATTTTCAATGTTTCCAGATTACTTAATGTGCAGTCTGACACACTTCAAAAATGCCTGGCTTTCAATAAATGTGCTAATAATTCATTTTTAATCTGTTTTACATTTCCAGTTATGGAAGAAAGCAAGTAGACTTGTTAATTTCCTCTAGAAGTCTTGCTCTGTTCCACTGCTCATATAATGGACATTTGGTGCATGGTATTTCCCTTTAAAATAAACAGATATCCTCTATCTCTCAATTATGAAGTTAAATTTGAAGCACTCAACAGCAGAAATGAAATATTTCATAAACAGTTAAGCTTCTTCTTTGGGTCATTATCTGTGGTCTAAGCTTTCAAGAGCAATTCAGGATTTAACTGAAAGACATGAGTGCTAATAATGGTATTTTTTTGGTGTTGCCTTTATAAACTGGTATTGTTCAAACTGCCACATTTTCCTCTCTCTCCTCTCTGTCTGCCTCACAACACCAGCAGGAGAACATTTATATTACTGCTGGGCTTCTTTCTTTTTCCACGGTCATCTGATGACATGAAATTTCCTTTGAAATTACTGTTTTGAAGCTCTGGGGGATCAGTGCTGAAGTGTGCTAAATACCACAATTGCCTCCCACTCCTTACAACCACTGTAGTAGATTCTCTTTGAGGAAACAATATTCCTCCCTGCTGAGAGGCAGAACTGCACTTTGCTGCTTAAGGAGCTTTTGCACTCAATTCATAAGATACTTCATTGCACTGGAAAGCTGATGATCAGTCTGCCCAGTCAAAAGCACTATGACACATGGGCCTGTCCAGAGAAGATTTTCTTGAGGTCAGCTCTTCCCTCTTACAGAAATTAGGAAAACAAAACAAAATAAAATAAATCACAGAAGGGAACTATGTATTCTAAGATTAAATTGCACATAAGACAAAAAATGCTATTCTAAATTCCTATTCCTAATCTAGATTCCTATTCTGTCCTGTTTTATCTACACATGTGATAGTGCTCATTGTAGGAAGAATACTTGTGGTTGGGGAAAGACTACTTAAATGTGAGAAACCTAGTAGGGAAGAAAGAAACAGGAGATTTCACAGAAGCTATTTAGCAAATGTGAAGCAACAGAAGCTCTCCTGAGCTCTGAACACTGCTTGACATAATGCAGGGCCACAGAGCTCTGTGAACACCTGCTTTCTATAAACAATGTCTTGCCTTAGAAGGGATACATTGCTGTTTATCTAAGGCAGTGTCATTTGAAAATCTAATATATAGAACTATGAGGATGTTATCAATAGAATGTGGGTAAAAGACATGACACGGGATGCACTGTGGATCAGTTCTACAAGCCTGTCTGACAAATACTGTGCAAATTCTATAGACTTCAGGCGTCAAAAACAGTCCTTATGGGTATCCAAATCCTGTAAATACTCACACAAGGAGCTGATTAGATTTTCAATTTTGCAAAAAGGTTTTGCTCTACTGATGTGAGCTGGCCTGTTGAGGTCTAGTGCACCCTCTGGTCTTTGTCAGCTTGTAGATCACATTGCTTGCCCCAGTGTGAAGCTGAGGCAATACCAAAATGATTTTATTATGATTTTAAAATGATTTTATTATATGATACAATTTCCACTGATTTCAGAAATCTAAGCAACAGGCCTGAAGAGCCACTCCCTTCCTACTGAACATTCAACTAAATGATTCATATGTTTTTCAATCAAATACTTTAACATTAATTTCTTTAGAAACCCACCACTACTGAAGATGGGATGCCATTGCCTGTAGTTCATTATTTCCTAGGAACTTAGTTAAACTCACATGAGTATTTAAATTAATAGACTTCCTTCTTCATCCCTTTCCTTGGATTGCTTTATTAATAAAGTGTGTTTTTCTCCTGCTCTTCTATGAAACTGACTGCACTATTGCTAGTGGAAATAATTTTACCATGTTTATTAATTTTATTAAACTGAATCTCAGGGTTTCTGCTGACCCTCATTTCCAAGGAGTTTCTCTTTAGGGCAAGCCATAAGGAAACCTCTTCTGGGTCAGATCCTAGTGACTGTCTCAGATTAGCATGTCTCAGTACTCTCTGACTTTGGCTAACTATCATGGTTCAATTCATCCTTCAGTTTCATCCTTCAATTCTACATCACCAAAAGAATGGGGATAATATATCTTTTCTGCTGGCCTTGACTCTTGCCTGTGAGGAGGACAAGACCTCTGCAAAAGCACCATCTCTCTTGGCAAACACAACAATATGGCCTGTAAGGGCTTGAAGAAATTGACAGAGAGGTCATGCTGTGGCTGTTTGAGTCAATACAGAGAGATGGCCAGTGTTCAACCAAGACAAAGAAGGTCCCTGGAAACCTTTGTCCTAAGTTTTGAATCTTTCAGCAGTGCTGAACAGGATGATCTGTACACTAACCTATGCAGGCTGAACTGGTTCAGTGAGGAGAAATTTTCACAAATTTTACCCAATGTCCAGCCTCTGCAAGGCTCATCCACAGTAGTGACCCCCTGGCATGAGCAGGCATTTTAACAGTATTGTGTGGTTGCTTGGTCCAGTCCTTGTATTTGCTCTTTGCTAAAACACAAAATAACCAAGGGAATTCTAAATATTTGTTTGTGATACCATGACTTGGCTAGAAAATTTGTCTCTGTGTGTGTATGCATGAACAATAATAATATTAATTCATTTGTGATCATTTTTTAAATTGCATTGATTTGAAAAGATAACTACATTATATGGTGTATCCAGTTCCTGTCCCTTCCTTACACAAAAAAGAATTAATGATCTTTCTTCTTTAATTTTGAAAAACACAAAAATTTTTGCTTGCTTTGACAATGTTCTGCAATGTAATCATGTACAGAAGTCTAGTATAAACATCAGCAATTTTAATAAGAAATACTGCTATTTTATAATTTCTAGTCACTTCTTCAATATGCCAAGCCCTAGAGGTAAAAGCTTTCCACACCCACACTGCATTGCAGTCTGGCTGGCACATGTGAAAGGCAAGCCCTTCAGGAGATAAGTTAGGTGACTGTGCACTCCAGGAACACTTCTCCAATTATACAAGTTGCAGAATACTGGGAGGTCTTTTCTTTGTCCAGCCTGCAGGAGTGAGCATTTGGAGAACCTTTTGGCCCCATCAGAATCTGGTGATACTCTGAGAATCTGTATTTTCACCACCCTCTGACCTGGAAAATCTTATCCACATCTTTGAAAATTCAAATTTTCAGTGAAATGCAACAGAAGCTCTATTACTTCAGGGACTTGTGTACTAACATGGAAAACTGAGTAATAACAAAAGGAGAGAGAGAAAGAGGGGTGCTGAAACTGGCACAACAGAGTGCTAGTAGAGTACCAGACAGGACAGGGGGTGATTGGAAGTACAGTGGGAAGAAGAAATAACACAGTCATGAAGAAGTCAAATCAAAGTAATTAAATGGGAACTAATGGGATTAGCCAAAACTCTAACGATACAGTCAGAGGGATGGGAAATCAAAGGGCATTCACCTCCTGTGAGAAAGAAAAATGTGCATGTGCAGAAAGCCAAGACAGAGAAACACAAGGGCATGGATGGGAAGTCCTCTGTGAACAATAAGGTAAAGAATAGTCCCTCTGAAAGCATTTGACTAGAACAAGAGGTAGAGCTATGATTCAAGATAAGGAGGGATCAAGGCTGAACAAGGTCACATGTCTGAATGGCAAATGTCCCATGCTGCTGACAGTGATGGCTTGAGATACTGTGGTGCTGTGTTCCCCCTTAACACCTTCTCAGGCTGCAGTGTTCTCTGAGAAAATGCTTGTTAGGCCTCATCCTTGAAAATGCCACCTGGGCTCAGATCCTTCTGAGCTTATCAAAAACCACTGTCTCCTCTCAAAAACTCCTCACGAGCTTCTGTTTTTCCCATGACAGGCCTTGGAAAATATTTATCTGGCCTGAATGGCATAACTTTCCTGTTCTCACGCTATCAAAGAAAGTGCTAACCCAAACTCTGGTCAGGATGAAACATTGTAATGACTAAAGTTCACTCTCATGCAACCCTATAAACAGAGTGGGACCCATTTGGAGATGCAAAAGCATCTGAAATGAGTATATCCACTGACCTCTGAGGAGAATTTTTCCACAGGTACCTTATCTTGCACTATGTCTGCATATGCACTCTTTGTGCATATGTCTGGTAGTTAGGTTATGTTATAATTTAGGATAAATGCTGTTAGGTGTTATTTCTCTATTAGATTGTTAAGGTTAAGCTATAAATAAAGGTATGAGTTAGGTTAAAGTACTGTTCAGTTTAAGTGTTGTTAAGCTTTAAGATGCATTCTTTTTCATTCTTTTTTGCACTGTCTTTACACAGAGACACACATACATTTAGGTAGTTTCAATTAATTTCTGTTTTAATAGCCGAGGTTTTGTTTGGCCTTGTTGTTGCCTGCCTCCCCCCTTGTTGTGTCTCAGCTGTCCTTTGTAAGTAGAGTGAATCTTGCCAACAAATCTGTCGTGCTTTGTGGTTTAATATTAAATCCGACTTTTGCTCATTCTCTTGCCCGTGATTTTTTGAGCAATCTCAAACACACTTGTTCAGGACAGATATGAAGGTGGTTTTAGAACAGAATAGTTAAAAAAGAAAAAGGCAAAGAAAAATATCAGATCTCTGTGAAAAATCAGACAGAACAGGAATACCTAATAAAAACATATACCAACATACCAATGGCTGGGCATTTTCATTTCTTGGAACTGACACTAGGGTTTCTTCCTCTTACAGAGTGAATATTTGGCAGGCTGCACTATCCAAACTTGCTTAAGAGTAGTAATTACCTATTAAGTAATTTGAGTAAGTAAATAAAATATTCACATTCCTAGTTTGCTTTCAGGCAAGAAGTTCCTTATCAGTACTTATTTCCTCAGTATTGACAACCACTTGTGGTAATCTGCTGTCCCCCCACATAAACCAAAAATAATAGAGAATAATATTCTATCCATTTTTAACTGCTGCGTAACTTATTCCCCTCTTTCAGAATTCATTTGCTATACTTTAATTACACTCCTCTACTAAAATGTGTTTCAAAGCACTTCATATGAAGGCTAAGCAAAACAACATCCTAAACTTTTGCCATTTATTGTGACAATCTGTCAACTTGTTGTGACAGGCGTAACAGATTGGTAGCAAAAGCTGAGCAGCAAAGGCTGGCTGGCTGGCTTTTGTTTTAATAGATGATACTCTTGCTTGGCTACATTTTTAAGAGTGATCAGAACTAAAAAGATCATTTTCAAAGTAATTAAAAACTCCATAAAACTGCAATGTAAGTAGTGTTGCAGTCTTGGGGGAAGAGGCAAACCACAGCTTTTTCATCCACACAAGGCCTTAGAGGAGACATGAACTTGTTTGCATGCATGAAACTTGGGATGCAGATTTCTTCCTGATTCAGTACAGGTTCATTGATAGTTTGAGTCAGGGCTGGGCTGAAGATGATGACACTGAGTCACTGTTAAAAATCAGTTTCCAACTTCTCCTCCTGAAGGCAGTCTGTCAGGGTTTGGCCAGGAAATCAGATCACTGTTCTTATTTCCTGTGCTGTGAGGTGTGGGTTTGGAGTCACAGAGTCATGGAATATCCTGAGTTAGAAGGGACACTCCATGATCATCAAGTCCAACTTCTGACCCTGCACAGGACACCACAAGAGTCACAACATGTGCTTGAGAGCACAGTCCAACCACTCCCAGTGGATAGGCTGGGGAAAAAAACCCAGCGACCTGAGAGGGTCTTCAGGGTGAGAGAGACATGAGAATCTTGGTTCATGATCAGAAGGCGGGATTTATTGATATATGATATATGATACATTATAACTATACTAAAAGGAATAAAGAGGGAAGTTGCAGAGGCTTGCTAAGCTAAGAATAGAATAGCAAAGAATGAATAACAAAGTTCTGTGTCCAGCAGAAAGCAAGGACAAACTCTCCCATGAGTGGTCAGCAAATCCAAACACTCACAGAAGACCAATCACAGATGCTCCTATTACATTCCACATCAGCAGATAATTATTGTTTACATTTCTCTTCTGGGGCCCCAGCTTCCCAGAAAGGACAAATCCTAAAAGAAAGGATTTTTATGAGAAAATGTCTGTGACACATACCCCTTTGGCAAAGAAGAGGGACTTTAGCTATCACTGCACAGCTGAAGTGGCCAGACAGATATAGGCCCTGCAAAAAATCACTATTTTGCTCAAATGTATGGAAACCACAAACCTGGAAACTTCTTGCTGGGAGCAGAATTGCTAGTAAGAAGTTTCTGAAAACAAAACTGACAAGCAGCCTCTGGCTGGCTCTGCTCATGACTTCAGCACCATCAAAGGCCAAATACACCAGAAATTAGCCCCATAACCATGAAGATCTTAGCTAAAACTCAAAATACCTCTAAAAAGGTCTAGAAATGTGCAAACCAGTACAGTCAAAAGCATACAGAGTGTATTTGAAAGACGCCAACAATATCCCAGACAACCAATTTTCCAGAACTCACCAGCCACATACTTGACTGCACCAATAATGACCAGAGACTGAAGTAAGGAGATCAAAACAGTCCTGGAGGTAAAACTCACAGATCTGTTTTTTGTTTTCCTGCAGAAAAAGCAGCCAAATAGATTTAAGATTAGTACAGTTCATAACAAAAAGCCATCATGATAAATTGGAAGTGCACAATGCCTCTTAAAATGCCATTGCCCAGTAAACACCTTATTTATACATTGTGACAATCATTTATTCAGATAGAGATGGATCAATTAGTCATGCAGAGGCTGTACTGGAACCAGGAAACATGAGAAGACTTAAGAAAAGGAGACAGAAATAAAAGCTGCATATAAAGAAAGTCAAGAAATTATGTCTGTTTTCATCCAGTAGAAGGAAGTGTGAGGATAGAGGAAACATTTTTATCTTGTGCTGTGCAAACAGCACACAAGATAGCTCAAGACAAGAAAATTACTTCCAAAAATGCTGTGAAATTACACAATTCAAGAAAATTGCTTTTCAAGTATCCTATTCTAAGCTTAAACTTAAAATAAATACAAGAGCAAGAAGTCATGAAATGCTATGAAAAGATGCAACCAAAGGGTTTAGGGTTCTCTGCATGCTCTTTTTATTTATTTTTTTTTCTGGACTTCAAAGCCAGGCAAAAACCCAGCCCAGGCAGACAAAGAGAAAGAGAAAATAATTGTCTGAGTAATGTACTTTCCACACTCAGCAGAGAACACCAAAAGTTGTTGGGTATTCTTCTGTAGCTGAAGACAAGTGTTGGTACTTCTAATGGTGCACAGGGTACCACTGGCTCTTATATCCATGCCCCAGGAAGGCTGACAGCACCCTCAGAACTTCCACCTTGCACAAAGCCCTTCTCAGGTCACAGCAACAGCTGTCATTAAACTCTTGAGTTTGTCTCACTAACATGACAGGGAGTCTGGAGTCAAGTGTCCAGAAGAGGAAAATTAGAAAAATAAGGCATTTTTGAGATCTCTAAAATGTGCTAAAATGAAACAAATATTCCTTACATTCCCATAAGATGTTTTAATTCAAAAGGAGTGGCTTATCTAGAATTGTCTCCACTCTAACTCATGACTTAGGAAAACTCTGTCTTTGACTTTAAAAGAAATACCTGAAAGACCTTTAGAATGTTTTTCATTTTTATTGCCATGTATTAAGCCACTCAAAAACTCTGTATCAACAAAAATGCCCTTCTACAAGATAGTTCACAAAGTCAGTAGAAATAAAATAATTCACTAGTAAATCCGACAGACCTCTTCAGAAAGTCTGTAAGTCTATTTCACTATGTCTTATATAACTTTGTACATGCAAATGCTCACTTATATGCCATTCACTGAAAATTCACAAAAGCAGTTGTTTCACAAAAAAAAAAAAAATGAGGTTCAAAAGTTATACTGCTGTTGAAACGTCCTGTTACCATTGTGAAGTTTTCTGATTCTGTTCTATATGCTACGTTTTCCACTGGAGACTTACCCTGGAGCCATAAAAGCTGCAAGGCTGCCAAAGGATTTTCCACTTCAGCAGGCCTTCATAGGAAACCTAAATATTGTTTATAGCCATAGTAATGTGTACAGTCAGAATCAGACAGAACACATTGGCCAAATACCACTACCCATTTTGTCCGTGCTTTCTTATTGTCATCTCTAGAGGGTAGGATGCTGTGGGGTTCAACTCGAGGCACAAATGCTGGTAGCCTGCTTTCAGAAGGCAGATGGCTGAAAAATTACTTACCCTATCCTTACTTGTCTCTCTTCTCCTGAAAAAAAATCGTAATTTGTTCAGGTCTACAATATTTCCAATTTGTATAGATGTATGAAAATAGCATCAGAGATGCAATTTGGATTATAAATAAAGTTGCCTTTAGAAAAAAGACTGGAAAATCGATTTTTTAGTCCCCTACAAAAAAACACTTGTGCAAAGCAAATGCCTACAGATATTAGCAAAGTTTAATTTTTGAGAGATATGACTTTGGATTCTATCATGAAAAAGAAAATATAACCAGTTGGGTTATCATTACTCTGCTTATTCTCAACTTCACTCTGCATCTTCAGTTTCATAGAATGGTTTGTGCTTGAAGATCATCTATTTCCAGCGCCCCTGACATGGGCAGGGATTGCATTCACTAGATCAGGCTGTTCAGGGCCCCATCTAACCTGGCCTTAACCACTTTCAGGGATGTTACATTCACAGATTCTTTGGGCAACCTGTTACAGTGCCTCACCATCCTCTGAGAAAAGAATTTCTTCCTAATATCTAAATTAAGCAGCCCTCTCTCAGTTAAAACCATTTCCCCTTGTCCTGTTACTGTCTGCCCGTATAAAAAGTCCCTCTCCCTCCTTTTATGCACATAGAGAATTTGACAGTTGCAGAGCAATTAAGTTGTACCTCTGATACATCTATGTACTTCAATATAAATAAAAGGAAAACATTCTGCCTGAACAGATGGAGCAAAAGTACATTCAGATGTGAATGAGGCATAGCATGGACAAGGAAAGACCATGGAAAAGCCGGAAAGAGAAACTGTGCAGGGAAGTTCACCATTGCAGAGACATTTACTTCCCTGTCCCTTTTACTCAACCTGAAAGCATGGCACAAAGCTGCTCTTCTGACAGTTTTCTAGATTCTCCTGCTAGATCACTGTTAAGTGGTACTGTCAATGTAATATTTCAGGACCTGGAAGCAGAGCAGCACACAATCAGACTCGAGACATGCAGCACAAAGCTAAGGTAACTGGAAGCCCAAATAGTTTGCACCTCCACCAAATACTGGCAAGTGACAATAGCTGGCTGCTTGGCTGAGGAGCTGGGGGTCTGGGCACAAGGACAAACCAGTGGGGCTGAGCTGATGCACGGCCCCCAGGTGATGGGCACCTCCAGGCACCCCAGCACCACAACCCCGGGGTAATGGCTGCATCATGCCAGAGCTGGACATCCGTGTAGGCAGACAAGAGCTGGGGAGAAGGCTGGATTGCAATGCCCCAAGGGCCCTGACATTACCTTCACAAGATTCATACTCTGCCCATATTGCCCTATGGGATCAAATACCTGAGATGTTCGGGGAACCTGCAGAACAAATGGAAAAGGTGCTAAAAGGATTAATAAAGAGGAGAGGAAAAATGCCAGCTGTATGGCTCTTAGCCATTTTGTAGAGATGTTGCTAAATCATTGATAAAATTTATTATTTTTTTTACCTTCAGTTATGATGGAACTGATCATGGTACTCTCTAATTGGTGACAACAAGGCATTCTTATAAGAAACTATCTCTGGTTGCTGTAGTTACAACATAGATAATATGTTACAAAACTATTTCAACACGTCTGCTCAGTGCTTTGTAGGAGATGAGATCCTTATTCACCTGCTTGGCCTGTGGGACATGGTAGGGGCATTCTGTGACAGCAACTTGTTCTTTGGCAATCTTCATTGTGGTGCCAGCTGTTTCCTGCACAAGTTGTTTTCTAACTGTACACTGTCTTCCATCACTGCTCTGTACCAACCAATAGGCCGGGGCAAAAAGACAGCAATAATGAAACTAACTTCTGACAATTCTGACATGTTGAAACAAGGATAATACTCCCAAGGAAGATCATTCTAACCTAGCTTAGCCAACCAGCCCTGTAAATCTGGCAGTAAATAGCAAAGGTCACCTAAAGCAATAGAAATTTTGGAATTAAAACAAAATAATTTGGTGGTATTTAATCATACTTTGGAATGTTGAAATTCTTGCATTAATTTTAAAGTGGGCAACGGCATCTAGTGTGTAATTATGAAAGTGTAACAAATCTCTCACTCTCTGAAACTGAGATGCCTGCACAAATGGCTGTGCCATTGAACAATGTGAAGTTCTCTTTTGTGGCTGAATTCTTTAGTTCACATTTTATGCTTTTCCCTTTTTTTTTTAACTTGGAAGGCACTATTCAATTCCATTGTTTATTATGACCTAATTCATAGCAAAAGTCAAAGAGTCATGAGTTATTGCTGCAACAACTTGCCATGAAAAATATAGAAATTTCCTTTTTCCTTCTTGAAAAAAGTAACAATATAAAGGAATCGATAAAATCTGTTTCCACTCATTAATGCCTCAGCCTCAAATTACAGGTTTCTTCTGCCATGATCTTGGTGATGTGGTTTGGAGCACAGGTTATTGCCATGAAGGAACATCTATAGCTACAGGTAAAGCAGCAGAGGCTGCCTGCACAGGTCACCTGAACACAGCTCAGTCACTAGCTTGTGATGGTCCTCTGTTTTTAATCATCTGTGTGATTCCTGCAGAGTTTTACCTGTAGCAATTGAAGCAGGAGTTCTGGAAATTAAACATTAAAAAGGAGGACTACCTCAGAAAAAGAGTAAAAAAAGATGAACAGTTCAATGCAAGCTTCATAATGACTACGTATCTTGAGATTTAGCAGGATGTTGCTTGGTCTGTGCAAGAAAATGACAAATTAATGCCATTTAACATTTTACTTGAACAGTTTTCCCATTCAGAAAACTATCTGAAATACAATAATGAGAAAAGCAGAACTGTGAAGCATTTTAAAACGCTGATTACCTTTCTAGAACGTATAATCTGATACATGCTTTGTTTATCCAGAGTAAATTCATTAGCTGAAAAGATTAATTGAACTTATTTTATGTACTTGTACATGCTCTCACAGAGAAAGTAACTTAATTTTTCTTTTCTTATTGACTCTTGCATAAGAGCCTGCAATACAACAGCAAGAGTAAAATTTCAGCTAAATTTAGTAGTTCATAAATCTTACAAGACACCAATCCATCCAGTGGTTTGTTGTTTCAGATTTTTTCCTTCTTTTGTATATCCAAATAAAATATGGGTTCATGCAGGAGATGCACAATATTTGCTGTTGCTTTTCTCCTCTCCCAGGGTACAAGAGGCTTACGCATGCTCTTCCCCCTGCTCTCTCTCCCTCCCTCTCCCCCATAAACATAATGCATGCAGTGTGCATACAGGTACATGTACATCTATGTACATTAATTTTTGACTTTTCAGCTAATGGACAAGAAACCGCTATGACTTCAAGGCACAAAGCCCTCTGTTTTGGAGGAGCTGTGTGACCTGGCTCTTGTAATTTGCTGAGGATTAAATTTACCATCCCAGCTGCACTCACAAAGTGAAAGATCTTAAAAAAAAAAGTTATGCTCTGCATGTCTTTTTCCCTCTGCACTTGATGTTCATCTCAATGCCTTGGACAGCAGCTTGTCACTTAGTTGTGACTTCTGTGCATAACACTCTGGATGGACATCTGACCTCTAATGGCTACAGGTTTTCAAAAGATAAATGGTATTTTTGCCACCCTGATGAATAACATATGAAACCTCACTGGTTCATATGCTATTCATCAGGACTAAAGACTAACTTAAATGTGCAGTTGGTCATTCCACACCTTGAGCAAAAAATTCTTCAGGACTCAGCATTCTGAAGTATCCTAAGAGGGAACTTTTCTTCAGTCCTTGCTAATAACAAAAGGCTTGCTTCAGTTAATTTAGTTCCTCTTTTGGAGACTACTGACAACATACCTAGATAAGCGGGTTGCCAAGCTAGGCTTGGGATGTTTCTAGGTCTTCTGTCACTCCATGGCAAAAGCCATGAAACCTGTTGAACTGCAGATAGTTCCAGCTTGCTGGAAACTGGCCCTCCAAACTTCTTAAAACTGCAGCACTGAGCATCTGTGGCACTGCTGATGATTCATCTACCAGTAAAATGTTCAATAGACATGCATGACAACAGCAGCAGCATTTTCTGCAGCCACCTTTTGGATTCTTGTCCAGTTTGGAGACAGAAATATGCTTCATCTCTGCAGTTTCACCTCAATGTGATGAACCTTAGAAACTCATTTGAAGCACAGCAGGTGGTTACTAAAGGAGGAGGTCCCTACAGAACACCCTAGGTTACTATGTATTTCTGACACGATGAACACAAACATCCCAGGCCTACATGAGTAAGCTCTGCATGCATGTACAGCAAAATAACTCTGGTGGGTTTATCTGCTCTCATTGTCTCTCCTGAGATTTCAAGTTACCCCAGTGTGAGAGACTGGAGAAAATCACAATTTGCTCAAAAACAACCAAAGTGTGTGTGTGCACGGCAGGGTGGCAAGGAAAGCTCTGCAAAAAGTGGGATGATGCACTTGTCCATATTCCACCTTCCTGGAGCCTCTAACCCAGCTTTAAAATGGTTATCAGCCACTGGCACACCAGAAGCCCCACATGGAGGGGTGGGTTCCAGGAGGCTAAAGCAGATAAAAGCAATTGCACAAATACCATCTCCCTAACTTCTTCTTCTTCTTGAAATCTGGGTAACTTAAAGTTGGATGGGTTAGAGTTTGCTAAGTCAATGTCTTGTGAAATGCTTTATGTCAATTGAATGTTTTAAAATTTGCCACGTACCCTTATTCTCTTAAGTTTGCCTGTAAAAATTTGTTTAACCTCCTGAGAACACTGTGTTTCTCCCATATGCCTGTCCCAGAGAATAAAAATCTTAACCTTAAAGAAATATATCAAGAGAGTCCAGGGCCTTACACCCCAAGTAGGTAAGACACCTTCTTCTCAAAAGGCACCTGGAAAACAGGCAGAATATCCAGGAAAAGTCAAATAGCCCTGGATAAGGTTATGTGGGTTGCTAAATCCAACACAAGTGCTGGCTGAAGTCTTGTCTAAGCCTACAAGATTATGCCACAGGAACTCTAGAAGAGGATTGATAAAGCTCATTTCCTGCCCTGAGCTGATTAATGCAGCTCAGTCCTTGTCTTGGTTTTGGCTGGAATTTGAGTAGGTATTTTTTAGAAGCAGGTACAGCACTGTGTTTCAGATTCAATATGAGAATGATGCTGATAACATACTGATGGTTTGGTTGTTGTTGGTATGCATACTCTGAGCCAAGGACTCTTCAGCGGCTCATGCTCTACCAGTGAGGAAGCACACAAAAAGGTGGAGAAAAGCATGGCCAAAACAGGGGACCTGAACTGGTCAAATGGACGTTCCACAAAATAGAATGTCACACCCAGTATATAAATGGGGGAGTTACCCAGATGAGGGCCTGTCTGGGTTTGGCATTGGCCAGCAGGTGGTGAGCACTAATGTTGTCCATTATTTACTTTTCTTTGTTTCTCTCTCTCCCTCCTTTTTATTAGTATTACTAATACTACTATTATATTTTCCTCCAGTTCAATCATTAAACTGTTAAGTTTCACTTTTCTTTTTCCCCCCAGTTCTCCTCCCCATCCCAGTGGGGTAGGGTGCTGTTGAGTAAGCAGCTGCACGGTAGTTAGTTGCCAGCTGGGGCTAAGCCATAATGCCTTCTCTACACACGTACAACCCTTAGTAGCAGCTGACGCCAAGTCACGCTGCCTTCTCACACTAGGCAGGTAGGTGCAGTGGGAGTCATGAGCTGGTTTACACAAGCAGCTCTGGAAAGCAATGGTGGCCTGTAGCACTTGTTTTCCTCAGTTGTGCTCACTGCCCTAGACACCCTTCACGTTTTAATGACAATTTCCTAGCAATGAGTGTAATGAACAATAACCAAATGAAGTTTCCCATGCTGTAAATGTCTTTGAAGTATTGAGAATGTTTTCTGACAGCTTGCTCTTTTCCAGTGTTTGCAGCAGATCCCATGTAGCATGCAGCTCCTGAGACCTCAAGAGCAGATTCCCATGGACTAATGGGTGGTGCAATGTTTGCTCTCTCAAAACAGAGAAGCAACTCTGCAGTTCGTTTTTCCTCATTGCACTGACATTTTAAAGCTGAGTCATCTCCTGATCACTGTGGCCCAAGACCATGCCATCTACCAACAGGCCTTCTTCATAACAAACCAGTAAGTCTAGGATACCTTTCCTTTCCCTAGGCACCTCTCTGAGTACTTATAACACAAAGTTCTTTCCCATAAACTGTAAGAATTTTTCAAATCTGCTCCTGCTCATAGCAGGAGGCATTTCCAGCTGGTCTCTAGAAAGTTGAAATCTGCCACAAGGAGAAAGGCTGCTGATCCAGAGATTTCTCCTAATTGCCTGCTAAATTAACTTCTCAGCACTGGCATCCTGGCTGGGCAACTGATAGAAGACAACCACCATATCTGCTTTGTCTTCCACCACATCATCTTCACCCAGAGACTCCCAACCACATCACCACCACTGTAAGGGCTGTATCAAACTTCTCCCTTCTATTTAGTGCAAGAGCTCCACCTTGCCCTGCCCTCTCCTGGATAGCCTGTACTCTCCATCCTAGCACTCTAGGTGTAGAAGTGCCACTTTTGCCAAGGATATCCCAGCTGTGTGAATGGACCAAGCCTTCCAGTCAATGGCAGCAGCAATCCCTGAGCCATCTGCCAGGGACACCCCAGGCCCTGAGCCTCTGCCCTCCAGGAGAACTTGCACTAAACAGAACAAAGGGAGGCACCACACTCACTCCCAGGAGACACCAGAGAGCTCTTAGCAGCCAACAGCCAGACTGGACCACGGCAAGCCCACCACCACTACAGTTCACAGCATGTGGCCCCGGACCTCCCAGTGCCCTGGATCCCTCAGACATTTGTGCTCTCTGAAACCTAATCCCATGGTAGGGACCAACCTGACCCCTGCAGCCCAGAGACGCTCCCAGGGCAAGAGTGGAGGTGACTGACTGTCACCACTCCTGACTCCGTCTCAGGCTCAGCTACCCTGTGCCAACTGATTGGGAAGGAGCAGCCCTTCTCCATAGTCTGGGCACTTCCAGGTGATGAAGACCATGGTGTAAAAATGCGGTGTCAGAATGGTGGGTGCTGCTGCCTATTATCTGTCCCTAATAAACCTTTCTTCTTGAAAAGCAAGCTGAGTTAATGTTCAGGCAATGCAGTCAAACCCCCACTCAATACTCACTACAACTGGCTCAGCGACAGAGGCAAGAAAGTCTCTTTTGCAAAGTTTTATTCCAGCGGAGCGTGGCTGAAGGGGACCCAGCGAGGAAAAGAGAACTACAGGGAGCAGGCAGCTTGAAAAGGGGAAGGGGTGGGGAGTGGAGCTAAGGGCTGGGCAGAGGAGTTTGGTCTCCAGGGGAAGGGGGTGGCCACGAGGGATACCAATCCAGTGTGTGGGGACAGGACAAACCAGGGGAAGTTGTGACCCAGAAGTCCATTTGGGAGTCTGTATTTTCCCCCTAGGAGGACCAACTCTATGGTAAGTACTTACAGCTGTTTCCAGGGCTGGGAACTTGGGAATTGACCGAGGCGGGAGAGTTCATGGGATGCTACAATGGTGAAACAAGCTGCCCCTTCAGCCCCTGGATAATCACAGTGGAGCAGAGAGCCACCTGCAGGCTGTGGAAAAGCCCCACTCTGGAGCAGGTAGAGATGCCCTTATGGAAGCTCCAGCCCATGGAGATCTCACACAGGAACAGGCTCCTGTCAGGAGCTGAAGCCTATGCTTAGGAGCACATACAGGAGCAGGTTTCCTGGCAGCTGGAGCAATCTATTTCAGAAGTACTGCATACCTGTAGAAAGGGTCCATGTTAGAGCAGAGGAACGCTGTAAGGAGTAAGAAGCAGCAAGAATGTGATGGACTTAACACAATACCCATTCCCCATCCTTCTGTACAGCTGGGGAGGAGGAGGTAGAAGAGCACATATGAAAGAGTGAAGTTGAGAAAGGAGGGGAGATTAGTTTCAGTTTTGTCTTTTTTTTTCTTCTCCTCCTACTCAATTTTTCACTGGCAATACAAGATATTAATTGTACCCAACTCTATCTGGCTAGTGACAGTACCTTGTCCTTGCCTCAAGCCAGCTTTCCCATCTAACTTTCTCCCCCATCCTGCAGAGAAAGGAAAGTGAGAGAGCAGCAGCTTGACTACCTGGCAAGTAACCAGCCACGGTCAAATCCATAAAACTCGTGGAGGTAATGCAGGAGAGACAGTGAAGGTACCCTCCTCATTCAGCCCTCAGAGCTACTGCTATGCACACAAAGGGCCAAACCTGGAAAACAAAACCCTGCCAGAGCCCTGTGTATTGCACATACCTGCAGCAGGACACCTAGGATGTGCTGACCTGGGTGAATGATGGTTATTTCAAGGAGGTCAGGAGGAAGACCTTTTATTGCCAAGACTAGAGAAGACAGATATTTTTCAAGTATGCAGCCACAGGATATAAAGAAGAGGAAAAGACTTCTGGAAGACTGCACACCTACAGAATGCAAGGCAGAATGCACAGGCTCCAAAATGGGAAATAAAAATAAGAAATTTGAAAACAAAAATGTTTCCCAAGGGAAAACTCTTATTTTAGAAAGGGCAGGACAGAGCGGCCACCCAGCTTTTGGGAAAACTCAGAACTGAACCAAACCCAGGCAATCTGATCAAAGTTCCGACTTTTAGTGAAGGCTTGTACCAACTGATCTCCAAACAACCCTTCCAACCTGAAGTTCTCCTGACTGCAAAAATATCCAATGGTCTGGATACATAAGACACTCAAAACCAAAAGAAAAAACTCCATTTGCAAAACACACACTACATATGTAAATATATTTAAACAAACAACAAAAAAAAGTTTATTGCTTCATTCAGACTTTGACATAGCTTACCTTAAAATTATACAAAGACATTTGAGAATTTCTGTAGAAATAAATCACTGACTGCTTTTCAGCAGAGATCTGCTTAAACCAGAAATTGAAATGATGCTGGAATTCTGACTGAATCACTTTTTATGAACTAAACATTTTTCTGGTCTAAGAAGAACAATCCCCATAAAATGCCTTTCTAGGCTCTTGTTTTGGACTCCTTTTCTGTTGTTCGGTTTACACAAAACTTTGAAATCCACTGTGGATGGCTTTATGAAATTAAAACTTCCAAAGAGTCCTCTAACAAACTTTTAAAATTACATACTAGCAATATTCTATCTTCTTTGCCTTAAAAGTGCATACACATTCAAAAGTTTTACACATTTCCCAGACATCTTTTTAACAGACAGAAACCCTACCAGACATTTTAGTTTTCAAGGGGAAAAAGAAAGTAGTTAAAATCACAGTTTTAACAAGTGTTCCAAGGAAAGCCTACTACATTTTTTCTTCTGGGAAATCAAACCATGAGGATCTGTTGACAAGTCTCTTTGGAAGTCGCAGTATCAATGGCTCTCTCTCTGGACACTCTAGGAAGGAAGTCCTGGGGGAAGGCAGTTGACTGGAAGGCGCTGCTGGTGCTTCCTGAACATAACTGGTTACAGTTTCTGTGTGAGAGGTGTTACTGCTGGTACTCACTGTGGTAACACTCTGATCAGCTGCTGTTTCCTGAAGTTTGACATCAGCATCTCTAACGCCACCATCTAAGTTTTCCCTTGTGTCAGGGATATCATACTTTTTGTCTACTTCTGCAGTTTCCCCACATCCTGTCCTCCTTAGAAAAGAAGATGGAGACTCATTTTCCCTCTCATTTATTTGAGTTGTGCCTGTCCATGTAATACTGCTGTCCCATTCGGTACTTTCTGGTTCCTTGCTACTACTATCACTATCAATTGTAATCACCACCGGAGAAGAATGTACTGAGCTATTCGTGTGATGTTTCCGGTGTTTCTTCTTATGCTTCTTCTTTTTCTTTTTAAGATGCCTCATCGTGTCCGTTGCTTTTCCTTCATAGACTATCTCCACGCTTGGACTCCTCATTTTCTTCTTCCTTTTCTTACGCTTTGTCTCACTGCTTGCACGATTGTCTGACAGGCTATCTTCATTTTTGCAGTAATCACCAAATTTTGAGGAAGTTTTCTTGGACTCATTTTCTCTTTCTAGACTTGTGCTTTCCATGAATGTATTCTCCAGGTGGCGAGTTTTGTACTTCCTTTTTCCACCAGGCTTTTCACTTTTCATTCTGTCATTTCCTCCAGAAGGAGTCCTTGATCTGTTGCTTGACCGACTCCTTGACCTGCATCTTTCGTAACAGTAATAGTGTCTCTCATGGAGTCCCCTCTGGCTATGCAGATCTGTCCTCTCAATAAATGATCGTATCCTGTATTCTGGACTAGCAGATTGCCGCGAGTAAAGAGTGTTAGACCGGGTCTTCCTTCTGCTGGAGGATTCATAGCTGTCTCCAAACACCTTTCGACTACAGAAAGCAGAACCCCACTGGTGTCTACTTTGGTAACTGTCTCTTACATAGTAGCGATCACTGTCTCTACTTCTTGATCTCCTTTTACTGTGGCCTTTGCTGCGTGAACGTGATCGGCTCACTTCTCTGGATGGAGTGCTCTCACCACTTAGAGAGCCCCTCTGGCTTTTCAGAGAGGCTCTGCTGTCATGAGCCCTTGATTTTCTGCTGCTTCTTTTGCTCTTATGTTTGCTACTATCTCTGCTTCTCGATCGTCTCTTTTTAAGTTGGCTTTTGCTATGGTGCTCCCTTTTAGACCGATGGCCATGGCTGCTTCGACTGTCCCGTGAACAGGACTGTGGGCTTCTAGACTTTCCCTTTTTAGACAATCTGTGATTCCAAGGGGAGCATACTGTATCACTCCCTGGAGAGGGGCTCCAACTCAAGTCCTGTGGAGGCAGATCTTTTCTTTTGTATTTGTTCTTCTCATCCCCTTTTGATTCCATCTTTTCAACTGCAGGAGATAAACAGCTTCTACAACTTCCTACATCCTCCCTGTATGTTGGGGAATGTGGTGAGAAGCTCCTGCTTGGTTCACTGTCACTCCAGCTGTGACACTGAACTGGTCGCTGTTTCTTGACCTCTTCCCTTTTCTCTTCCTTGATGGACTCCTCAGAGTCAGAGGACAGCTCGACCACTTCTGGGGTCCTCTCAGCCAGCGGCTTAACGTACCCAACAATGACACAATTGTCTGAGGAAGAGCCACTGTCGTTTGAGTCAGCATTGGCCTGTAACTCAGTCTGCAGCTTGGTTCTTCGGCTCCCTGAAGCAGAGTCCTCGTCAGAACTTTCTGATGACTCCAGAGGAGAAGCTATGGTTGCACGAACCTCTTCTGAAACGGAATAGGAAGGCCCCGGAGTTTCATCATCCCACGGGGCCTGACCAAGGCCAGGAACAGACAAACTATTATCCGGCCCTTGCGGGTACGCCACATCGGGAGATATTGTAATAATTGATGAGTCTGAGTGGCTTCCTTCCTCATACGACGGGGCAGGACAGTCATAATTGGCGTGTTGATCGTATGCTTCTAAGTTAAAAGGACAACGAGCAAAACTGATGAATTCGTGCAGGAAGTGCTCTGTCCGATTCAGCAGAAATGGCTTCAGGTCGTCAGCAAAGGCCTGGCTTTCCAGATCGTACCTGGTTACGTTGCTCATGATGATGTGCTGCACAATGTTGATCAGAGACCCGTGGGCACCAAACAGGACCGTAAGCTCTCGCTTCAGCCAAGGAACCAGGCGGTGAAGGCAAGCAGGGTTGCGGCGGAAGAACTCGGCCGAAATCTCTCGGTATCGGCCACCGTCCTGGATGCTGCGGATGCGCACGCCAGTGCGGTACAGAGCCCTGCGGAAGGTGATCATGTCCTCCTCCTGGATCTGCCTCAGAGATCTGCCCTCCGCGCTGGCCTTCCTCCTTGAGGCCAGCCTCCTGAGCATCTGCTGAATCTCCCTGTGCCTGTGTCGCGCCGGCTCGCTCGACAGCCCTTCAAACAACATCCCGTTATCCGGAGGGGACGGCATCCTTCGGGAAGGGGAACCGCGCGCGCGGCGTTCCCTCGTCAAGGTGGTGCGGTAACGAAACCTCCGGCCGTCGGGGCTGGCAAAAGAGCTTGTTTCTAAAGGGCTGAGGATGTACTCCTTGAAGTCATCTTCAGCACGAATTGTGTGGAAAATGGAGAAGAAGGGTTGCTTGCAGAGCGGGCATTCTGCTTTGTTCTTGGACCACTCTTGCACGCAGCGGAAGCAGAACCTGTGCAAGCAGCGATCCAGATATGCCACGTTGTCAAATCTGTCCAGGCAGATGGGGCACTTGGAGTCGGGAGACGCATCTGTCGGCAGCTTACTGGTGCTGGCTTTCGGAGAAAAACTGCTATTTTCAGCAAACTCCTTATCTGATGTCATGTTCTAAAAAAGACAGAGAATGAAGATCATTGCTGTCACAGAGAGGCAAAAATCTTACACTGTAGAAACCCATAACAATTGCTTTCACAGTTGCAAAACCCAGCAGAAGCTCTGAGAGGATGCTGAACAAAGACGCAGCATGATCTAACTACTTGGTTTGACTTCTCTTCACAGTGAGGTCTAGTTCTTTAGTGCTGCAAGTTTTACACAGCACCCAAATCATGCTGGCACTGATGAAGGTAACAGGCAGGCCTGTCTTCTTCCCCACTCGTAAACAACTCCGTTGATGTGGTCAGTAAATTTATTATTTACATGGTATCCTCCAATATATAGCTTAAAAAATCTAGCATTTATATATGAAAAGTATGAGAACAGTTAGCTCTGTACTTTAAAACAAACCAACCAAAAGAAGTAACTGGGCTTTAACCATGTTATCACCTTCCAAGTTCTGCTGGACCTGTTCTGTTCCTGCACAGTCTGCCCCTCTTTGTTGGGCATTCATGCTGGACCACACACAGTTTGTTGGACAAGACAATCTCCAGGGATGTGTTCCTGCCAAAATGAGTATTTTTTTTTCAAGATGAAGGACAAACAACCAGATGTCATGCTGAAGTACACACTGCCTTTTTACTGAAGGCCAAACAACCAGATGTTATGCTGAAGTACACACTGCCTTTTATCTAGTAGGTTGTTATGCCATTTGCCTGAGATAGTAAATTTTCTACACAGTGACTGGTCTGGGGCTGAGCTTTGAATTTTTGTTGAACACAGTGTTGTTAACACAGAGATATTTTTGTTATTGCTGAGCAGGGCTAACACAGAACTTTTTGTACTTCCAAACTGGTGAGGAAGTTGGTGGGGCATGGGAGGTTGGGAGGAGATGCAGCTGGGGCAGGTGACCCAAACTGACTAAAGGGATTTCCAAACCATGTGACATCCTCAATATATAACATGGGGGAAAGAAGAAGGAAAGGTGAGATGTTTGGAGTAATGATGCTTGTCTGCTCAAATCACATCAGACATGATAAGGCCCTGCTCTTCTGGAGATGGCTGAACATCTGCATGTCCATCGGACGCAGTAAATTGAGTCCTTGTTTTGCTTTGGTTGTGTGCATGGCTTTAGGCATCCTTATTTAACTGTCTTCATCTCAACTGACAAGTTTTTCAGCTCTCACCCTTTCGATTTCCTCCCTGATCTCAGGGAGTGTGCAAGTGGCTACGTGGTGCTTGGCTGCGGTGAAATCATGAGAGATGTCAGACATGGTCAACAAAAAATCAATCGATTGAAAAGTTATTTTCAGTTTTGGCGTTACCCTAAGGCATTACAATCCAGTGGAAGTAAGCTACCACTCTACTTCAAAATGCATTAGCCCATGTTTTGCAGTCTGTCTGGCAGCAGGCCTTTGCGGCGGCAGGACACCGGGGGATGGGGCAGCAGCAGCGCCGGGGCGCCAGAGGCGCAGCCCGGGCTCAAGTAAGTGCCGGCACAGCCGAGGGGGTGAGCAGGCCCCGGCCCCCGCCCCGCTCCGCCCGCTGCGGGGCCGCCCCCGCCCGCTCCCCGCCAGCCCTGCCTCAGCAGCCGCCACCCAGCGCCCCGGAGGAGACGGCGCTCCGCCCGCCCCCAGGCCCGCACTCACCACCGCCGGGCCCTGGCTTTCCGTGCGGGCCAGGGCCGCGGCCGCCTTCAGCCTGTGGCGCGTCCGGCAGCGCCCGGCGCCGGGAGGCTCCCGCCGCTCCTCCCCTGGCGGGCGGCGGCGGCGGGCACCCTCCGCCAGGCGCCGGGACGGGTCCGCCATCGGCGGCGGCGTTGCCACAGGAACAGCTGCCCGCGGGCGCGGAGCTGAGCCGGGATCTGCCGGGAGCGAGTCCGGGCTCGTCGCCGTCACATCCGCGCCCCGCGCAGTGACGCCATTCCGGGGCGGGGGCTGGGGAGGGGCCGGGATGGCAGCGGCGGGCGGGCGGGTTGCGGCCCGCTGCGCCGCCCGGTGAGTGTTCGCGGGGCAGCGGCAGGGCTGGCGGTACGGAGCAGCCCCGGGGAGCACCCTGGGCGGCGGCGGCCCCGGGCGGGTAAAAGCGAGGGGAGTCGCGGTGGTGGCGGCGCCAAGGCGGAGCGCGCTTTGTTCCGCAGGTGGCGGCTGGCGCGGCCTGCGTGTCCTCTCGGGGCGCGGGTGGCCTCCCACGGCCGCGGGAGAGCCGCTTCCTGCCCCAAGGGCTGCCCGAGGCAATGGCAGAGCCCGCCGGCGGCGCCAGCGGGAGCTTGGCACTGTCTCCCAGAGCGCAGAGGACTCCATGGAAGACTGGAGTAGTCTTGTGGTTGGTTGGGCAAGTAAAACATAAATAGCACGTAGCAAAGAGGAGATAGATAAAGCATTTCCTAATAAGCCGTTATTAGGAAAGAGAAAAATAACTGTCCTTACTGATTTTTGCAAGTGCATACCTGGAGTAGATACAAGTATGCAAAGGACACGGACGAGGCCAGTTGTGCAGGCTGCTGCAGGTGGGGCACAGCCTGCCATAGTACCTGCATGTACCAGGACTTGGGTAAAACACAAGCACAGCCAGCCCTGTCCCTTTTCTTACCGACAGTCAGTACGGACTAAAGTTTGCAAAAGCACACGTGAATTCACAGATGCCCAGAGTACCAGCACAGCCCTCTGTTCATGTGATAGCCCTGCCCCATATCCTGATCCGTTTTACTCATTCCCACGCACCAGCTGGTCCTGCTTCTTGCTCAAGAGTAAATGCCTGCTCTGGCACTTCCCAACAGGTACTCCACTCCTAAAGATCTCCCCAGGTAGCAGCACAGGCCTATCGTTCATTACTTGCCTGCTCCTCACCAGGTAGCCCACGTTGACGTTTGCTCAGGAATTACATCACTGCTCCCAGTAATTTTCCCTGGTGTTCAGGGCAGATGCAACCTCTCTTATGTCCACAGCAGGCAGCATCAGGCATGTGGGCTGTGACCTGCAGCCCTGCTTTGTGTGTAGGTGCCAAGACTCACTGTTTTACTTTCCTCAGTTCCCCAGCAGGTGCATTTGGGGCACACATACCCATCCTGCCCCTGCACTGGCACCTGCACCCTTCACTGGCATCAGGGCCACTACCCACTCCCATTGCTGGCACAACAGGAGGGATTTGTATCTCAAATAGTTGTACTCTGTTAACCTGATAAATGCTGTGTGCATGTGTCAGCTCATAGGCAAGGTGGGACCCTCTTGGACAGTTCATCTCTGGGTCATGGAATTATAAAGGTATACTTGAAAGGCATTCCAGGCTCTTCATAGGGGTTTATAATTTCTGAGCTGAAAAGAAGCAATTGTAGAGGTAAAATGGATCTGGTTTGAGGTGCTGGTTTTCTAAACAGCTTTGAAAAGCAGAACTCATGTGGCCACTGCCACATGAGCAGCTCATCCCACATACCTCTTGAAGCTGGGGAACAATCTTTTCTTGGTGAGCCTGGCCCCCCTCCTTCTGCCATCAGGACCTTTGGAGTCCCTTAGTCATCAGCAGGATTTTTCTCTGCTGATTTTCGGGAATAGGTGTGTGGAGAGGTCCCGTGCTTCCCTGAGCAGCAATCACAGCACTGGCAGTGCCTACACTGTTGAGAGTGGCATCTGCAGTCCCTGACAAGGGACAACTCCCAGCCCCATTTCTGGTGTACCCTGGCACCTCAGACAATGCTCCCTCAGGCACAGCAGCAACAGCTCCTCTGGGAAAGGAGCTCAGTGGAAGGTGCAAATTGTTCAATCCCTGAGTTTGCTTAGCATCTCCCATCTTAGCTACATCACCTGTAAATACTTTAAAATTGTGATAGACCTATAGCAGTGCTCCTCCAGAGGTTTCTGTGCTGATGGGCTCTCTGCTGACTTTGTCTGAGCCAAAGCTGAGTGGCTGGATCGTTCTTCACTGTCCACACCAAAAGAGCTCAGCTTCAGTGTGCCCTTGTCTTCACTGCGGTTGAAGCCTTCACCAGCTTGCAGTTATCCACCCCGTTCCCATACTAGCTGGGAATCTCCAGCAGCATGACACCAAGAGCAGGAGTTAGAAATAGTCTGACCGCTGGCCTGCCCCAGGCTGGGTCCTCTTGAGTGCTATCTTCTCAACCTTTGTTTTAGGTTCCACCACAGGTGTGCACCTGCAACGGCACATGGGCAGGTACCGGGCAGTTCAGGGTTGTAGCCTGCTCTACTGCAGACCTTCCAAGGGTCACTGTGCAGCCAGCTCAATGGAAATCTCTTTTGGTTTTGCTCCTTCTGGGCAGCGAGTCTCTGTGATCGCATAGAGATGCTTTAATTCAGAGCTGCCACGAGATGGCAAAATACTCCCCAGCATCCCCTCCAAGCTGGCTTGCCTGCACCACAGGCTGGAGCCGTGCGGGACGATGGGGAAGCAGCAGCAGCAACAGCAGCTGAATTTCTCTCCCTTCATCTTAGCCTGCTGCTTAGTGTGCATACTCTGAGATGCTTCTCTAAAAATCTCTGGAGGATCAAGACCTGTCCATTTACTCGTATCCCTGAAGTCCAAGGCAGAGACTATGACTGCTCACAAGAGAGATGAAACACTTGATAATGTCTCTGCTGAGGACAAGGACCTTGCACAGTGACAGCAAGTTAAGGCAGAAGGAGACCTTTCTGTTTTTATTAGCTGAGAAACCTGTGTGATGTTTCTGCGTATATTAAAAGAACTGATAGCCTCACTTGAGAGCTTTTACTTCTCTAGCCTGTCTATTCTCTGTATCCTCTCTCCTAAACTGCTGTCACAGCTCAGTACTAGAGTAAATGTCAAGGGTCCAAAAGCATCTCCACTTCCACATCCTGATGCTGACCTGAAGTCATGTCAGCATGATGGCAGAAGCAACAAGCCACTTTTACCTCCCCCATAAGAGAGAAGTGGGATTAAAGGCCCCATAGAGATTTAGAAAATACCTCCTAGTCTAGTGGGAAGGTGCTGGTTTTGCAGGGGTAGGGCTAATTTTCTTCACGCTATCAGACTGATTTGAATTTGTGCTGAAAACAGGGCTGATAACATAGGGATGTTTTTTTCCTGCTGAGCCAAGGTCTTTGCTGCTCCTCACCCACACCACCAGTGAGGAGGCTGAGGATGTACAAGGAATCATGAGGGGACACAGCTGCAACAGCTGACCCCAAATGACCCAAGGGATATCCCTATCCCATATTGTATGATGCCATGCTTAGCATGTAAAACTGGGGGAAGAAGAAGAAAGGGGAGGAAGTTCAGCATGGCATTTGTCTTCCCAAGTCGTCCTTACACAGGATGGGGCCCTGCTTTCCTGGAGATGGCTGAACACCTGGCTGCCTATGGAAGCAATGAATTAATTCCTTATTTTGCATAGCTTCTTTTTGTGACTTTTACTATCCCTGTTAAACTGTGTTTATCTCAACCCATGAGGCTTTTTCACTTACTGTTCCAGTTCTCTTCCTTATCCCACTACAGAGGTGTGAGCAAGTAGTTATGGGGTGTTTAGTTGCTGGCTGGGGTTAAACCACAACGGTCCTTCTTTGGACCCAATGGGGAGCTCAGAAAACTCAGATTATGACAGACTAGATTGGAATGTGCTAGATGAAACTCTCAGCTGTTATGGCTGTTAAATAATTAATCAGCAGGCTGCAGTGCTTGCCCACAGGGGTCGCTTGCCTGATGCTGTATTGCAATCCAGTGCTTGTTGGTGGCTGTTTGCTGTAATGCTCTGCTTCTTATCTCACTCAGCTGTGCCTGGGAACATTTTGATAACAGCCACGGTGTGCCTGGGCTGGCAGGTGGCCAGGGCGTTGGAGCTGTCTGCTGCACTGGACAGGTTGGAATTCCAGTATGAGCTTGAACCAAACAGGCTGTGACCTGTGGATGAGACCACAGTACAGGGGAAGAGTGTGAGAAACCCTTTTCCTGAAGGAGAGGCAGGATGTGAGCCAGGTGATGAGGTAGGGATTCGCCTGCAGCCCATGATGAAGACATGGTCAGACAGGCTGTCCTTCTGTATCCTCTGGAGGTCCATGGTGGACCTTGCTATAGCAGGAACCCCTGTTTCAAGCCAGGCTAGAAGCAAGGTGAGGAGTTCATTACACTCTTAAACCCTTCAGTCTGGCACAAAATGCCTTTAAATTGTTGTAACCCATTATTTGAGTTTTGCTTACAGGAATTACTGCAATAGGAGCCACATGAACCAATAGAGTACAAGTCTTACAATAAACCGTGCAAATGCAGCAGTGACTTCACCTGAGCTGGCTCTAGGCCACAGTACCACAGCACATCACCTCTCCTATCCTGTCCTGAGTGACCAGCAGAACAGACAGAGCCTCAGCTCATGGGCCCTGAAAGTAATTCAGCTGGCATTCTATGGACATATGTTAGTATTTGGTGGGCTTTTGCAGGGGGTGTCCATAGACTAAGGGAATTATATCTGTGTATTATATCAAAGGATGGAGAGGAAATAGGGGCTGTCAATGAGATTCTATTAAATTGTGTAGGACTACAGCATGACAAAAATTGTATGAGTTTGGCTGGGGTAGTTTTCTTTACAGTGGCTAGTATGGGGCTGTGTTTTGGATTTGCACTTAAAACAGTGATGACAATATAAAGCATTTTCTGTTACTGCTGAGCAGGGTTTCCACAGAGCCAAGGCCTTTGTTGCTCCTTACCACACCACCAGGAGGAGGCTGGGTATATAGAAGGAATTGGGAGAGGACAGGACACTATCAGTTCAGCTGGCCTTAGTGGACTCAAGGGGTATCCCACACCCTGTAGTATCATGCTCAATATATAAAGCTGGGTGAAGAAGAAGGAACCAAGGGGGAGGGCATTTGTCTTCTGAAATTACTGTTATGCATGATGGAACCCTGCTTTCTTGGAGATGGCTGAACACCTGCCTGCCTCTGGGAAGTGGTGAAGGAATTCTTTGGGTTTTTTTGCTTGTATGTGTGTCTTTTGCTTTACCTATTAAGCTGTTATTTTATCAGCCCATAAGGTTTTTACTTCTACTGTTCTGATTTTCTCTCTGATCTTGCTGGAGAGGGAGTGAGCAAGCAGCTGCATTGTACTTAGTTGCCTGCTGGGTTTAAACCACACCTATGAAGTTTTGAAGCCAGTTATTTAATTTTTTAATACACTGATCTCCCTCTCTCTGAAAAAGCTGTCTGTGAAGCTGTTCACTGACAGTGTTATACATTCCACCTCTCCTTCTTGATAAAACTCTGTTCAGTTTCTGCTTGTATGCTTGCTCATAGAAGTCAAGAAGCACATAGAAGCCCCCTCAGCCTGCTTCTGGGATTTAATCAGAAGGGTTTTGTTTCAGTGCTCAGTATCCACCATCTTCTCACCCAAGAAGATGCAGTTCAGAGCAGAAAGCTTGTGTTTCCTGTCACATTCAAAATGATGCAGCAAATAACTATGTTTAGGCAGTATTAACCATTCAGATGACATCACCAGAGATGGCTAAAGGAATATATGCATAATGCTGATGAAATCTCCCTCAGATCTTCTTTTTCTTTAATCCTCTTTAATAAAGCATAGCTTATATATCAGAGTAAGTCTGGTTTATTAGCCTTGAAGTGGTTTGTTTGTTTAGGTTTCAGGGGGGTTGTTTAAAAAAAAATTGTGATCAGCATGCTTTTGATTAGCATACCTAAGAGGACTTTCATTTAATGAAATGATTAGTTGATTCACCCAGGTATGCAGCCACACTAACAGCTGCTTTAATGGAGACAAAATATTCTCTTTCAAATACAATCCTGTCTCATTATCATGAGGCAGTACCCATGGATACATGTTAATTATAAGGTTGATAAGAATATGTAAGGACAGCTAAACCTGGTGCCGGTAAAAGTTATGGTACAGATTTTCTTGAGTGTGCTCCCATGGCATGTACAAGACAAGCTGGGGATCAGGCCCAGCCAGCATGGGTTTAGGAAAGGCAAGTGTCATGGTTTGAGCCTGGCACAGAGCCAGTGCCCCCCATGAAAATGCCTCACCCTGGTGTCTGCTGTGAGATGTGACCAGGAATAAGCAAAACAGGCTCCAACTTAAACATAAAGAACACTTTATTACCTACACTACAGGAAAATAGGGAGAGACTATAAGGAAAAGGAAAAAAAAAAAAAAGAAATTGAAAACCTTACAAAAAAGCCACTTTCCTCCTCCCCACTCCCTGACTTTCCCAATCCGATACATTCTCCCAAAACAACTGCCCAGCCTTGGCCCCACACTTTAGTATACTCAAACATCAGTTCATGAAGAGGAAAGGAGTCCTTCTCGTTCCATAGGCTTCTCCTGGAAACACACTGAAACCTCGTGTGCTTCTCTGTCACTTCGGCACCGCCCGGAAAAAAAAGTCCCTTTGCCGCTTGTGACATTTTCCTTCCATGCCCAGTGCTCTCACCACTGCGCATGGCCAGAGCTGCTTTTAGGGTTGTCTTTCAAGGATGCCTTGTCTCACTCCAAAAAGGCACAGTCTCTGCCTTTGGGACATCTGTCCCCCCCATATTTTTCCAACCCCCTGGGGCCGGGGGGTCCTCACGAAGAACCTTCCTGGTTTTGAGGCACTGCCTCCCCCTAAATGCAGTCTGTGTCACAGGAACAACTGAGTCCATAGCCACGAGAAAAGTCCAGCCAAAAGGCCACTCCAAATCATCTCTCCCCATCCAATCATCTCCACATTCTTCGGGCCAGGTCATCTCATCTCTCATCTCCCTTCTTATTCAGCTTCGAGGAGGATTAGCATTTTTGCAAGGCCCCAATCATGCAAGAAAGGGTTAAAAGTTTTCATCTCGGGTCCGGGCGAGAGATACTCCCACACGTGCCTTTCGCGGCCGGCCGGCTGCCCTTTTTTCCCCCCCCCCTTTTCTCTTTCCCGGGGGCCCGGGCCCCCTCCCCTTCTCCTGGGGGGGGGGGGGGGGGGGGGGGGGGGGCTTGGTGCCCGATTCTCGTGTCTCTTGGGGCTCCTCCACCCTTCCCTCCTTTAAAAGCCCCTCAACCCCTCTCGTCCAGGCCCCGGGGCCCACCCCTGGCCGCCCCCCCCCAGCAGCAGGGCTGGACGGGGGGGGAGACTGACCTCTTTTGCCGACGAGTCCCAAAGAGGTGCCCAAGGGGAGTGCCTTGCTTTTAACCCCCGTGTATTTTCGGAGTGTGTCCAAAACCCCCCTGGCCAACGGGCGCCATTCAAACCCAAAACCTTTTATTGGTTTGACCACAGCTTCCCGAATTCCCCCTCCTTCCTGGGCAAACCAGACAGCAAGTCTTACTTGTCAGCCAATTTCCTTCATGACAAGGTGACCCCCTAGAGCTAGGGAAAGGCTGTCGTTTCTCCTGGACTTTTAGCAAGGCCTTTAAAACGTCTCCACAGCACACTCCTGGAAAAGCTGGCACTTCACTGGGAGAAAAATGGGTGGATGGCCAGGCCAGAGAAAGGGGTGAACAGTGCTATATCCAGCTGGGGCCTCACCCGGGGTTTTCGCAGAAATCTGTGTTGGGGGCCGGGCTT